>NC_139219.1:81824547-82467672 GCF_055691185.1 Crinia signifera | reverse complement strand
CTGCAACTTTATCTATCCTGGAATTAGTTTTAAATATGTGCAAAGTTGCAAAGTGTAGCAAAATAAAAAAAAGTGTACAGAAGAAAGCGATGGGCACTCATTTGTAGCACTTTGTATACTGATTCGCTCCTCTTTACATACACATGTACAGTACAAGTGTTGCATATCAGTGCAGTCTAGTGAAGTAGTTTTGTTGAATCACATTGGGCCTTATTCTGGTTGAGTCGGATGTCTCCGAATGCGGACGGATGGCCGATGCTTGGTGTTTGCGCATGTGCGGAGGCGTTTCTGAACACGCGGTGAGTTCCGTACAGAAAATGATCATACGGAACCATCCAATCAGGGGGTTGAGAGGGGCATGAAGGGCTGTTTGGACTCATTACCATATGTGTATGCCCCGCGTTTCATGGGCATTCCCATGAAAACGATGGGCGTAAATATGGTAATGCGGCCGTGACACACGTGTAGGGGGCGGACAACTGACATAGCCGGATGTCAGCTGGCCGCCCATATCCCTGCTTTCAATCGGAAAAATGTCCGTGTGGTCTAGAGCACTCGGTGCTGCCTGACCACTCGGTCCATCATTCGATGGTCGGCGACCATCAGAGGATGGGGGAGCTTTCCACAGATAGGGGAGGTGTTTGCATGAAACATCCGCTCGCGGTCCGTTTGCTCTGTGTTTTACCGCATTTGGACGGTGTGAGCGATCCGTACGGTAGGCGGGGCTAAGAACACTCGGTGGCCGTCCGAAAATACGCATCCGTCCAATTCAACTAGAATAAGGGCCATTGTGATTAAGACACACATTTGAGCAAAAAAAAATTTGAAAAATAAGCTTGGTGCAAGCCATGTTGCACATACATGAAGGGCAGTTTGTTGAGACTGCGCACTGCGGCAATAGTTTATGAGGACACATCTTTACATGATCTTTGTTTTTATTTTAGGTTTTTTATTTATTTCCTGCTCTATTTGTTAGAAATAGCCTTGTCGCTATATACTGAGCATTTTTGTTGATAATGAAGGATGTTGACTCCGCTTTCACACAGTAAAGCAAATTACCGGGTCAAGCATTTCTACCTGGTAATTTGCTAATCAACATGGTAATGTTGATTAGCAAATTCTTCTATGTCAAAGGCTCAACCCAGGACAATATTGCAGGTTCCTCGGCCCTGGTAAAAAAACAACCCAGGGTTGAAGACCCGAGAATTGGGTTGACCCTTTCAACCAAGAAATGGACCCGATTTGAACGTGGGTAAAAGTGCTTGACCCAGTTATTTGCTTTTCTGTGTGAAAGGGGTATAAATAAGAATTTATTATACAAATAATGCTATTATTTTATATCCACAAACAGAATTTTATATTTCTTTTCATTTTTGCTGCAATAATTATCCATATTTTTTTCTGCGCTTGGTAGACCTACACAAGGGTTTATGTCTTCCTTAGCAGTTTTCCCTGCTGTATGTTTGATGCATAGCCATAGAAATGTATATTAATAAACATGGTTTTAATCATTGTGTTTTTAATATAGATATAGATGAATGCCAGCTTGGTAATTTATGTTTGAATGGGAAGTGCCAAAACATTGAGGGATCCTTCACCTGCTCCTGCAACCAGGGATATCAACTGAGCCCGGCTAGTGATAAGTGTGATGGTATGTATAATGCGATGGCACAGCATACTGTATATTTCCAATCATCTGTTTGTTTTATACAATATATGAAAGCTGAATTAATAATGAGAGTACATTGGGGCCGATTCAGCCATGTTGGTACAGATGGCGCATCTCACGTCATATGGTGCAGAGACACTCAAGTCCGTGAAGACACAACTGTACATTTATTATTCTTCATAACTGTTCCCTGTTCGCTAATATGTGACCCAGGGTATAAGAGAAACCCCTGGTGGGCCCGTCTTCCTAGGGGGCCACCTCCTCCTCCTCTAGAGATCAGGTTCCAGTCTGTGCCTTGATTTATACATATGTTACATTATACTGCACAGGAAATATTGTATTTTAAACAGTGCAATGCTGTTATTAATGTGGTACATTATCATGCATGAGCTAGTAGTATTTAATATATATATTTCTCAATGGGACCTCTGTGGAGACCCCGGTGGGCAATTCATGCCTCAGTCCAACACCGAGTGTTACTAAAATTGTATTATATTTGTTATATCAGACAAACTGACATGCATTTCCAAATGCCCTCTTTACTTGTACGGTTGTGTAATATTGGGTTAGTATCTACAAACTGCAGTCACTGTATATACTGTAGACCTAATTCAATTCAGTTGCAAAAACCTGGCTCTGTGGTTGTATAAGAGTAACTGCAGTGACATAAAGTCTTAAGACCTTACTTCAGTTCATATCAGCTCAAACTTCCATGTTAAAACAAGTGAACTGAGATACTGTAGCACGGTGTTACCGGGTTCGGAAAACATAAGGAAATCTATAATGTTTTATTGGGCTAATGTACCATTCTTGACTTGTACTTTATTTCCAGTAAAAGTATTTATAACAAAGTATTGAGTTACATTCAGTCATGTCTGTGGAGCTATCCTGAGGGTATTAAAATGCCAAATACAAAATTCAGGAGATTTTTACAGGTTCATGTGCACAATGTTATAAAAGGAAAACCAGACTGTGTTAAGGTCTTGTCTAATAAAAATGCACAATGCCTTAGATGTTGGACAGTTTTCGATAATCTATTGCAATAATGCATTAATAATATACTGGACATGGGTTGTGCACCCCCTACTGTAACTATACATACTGTAAGATGTTAATAAGGAACACTAGTGGATTCGCAGCTGATATTGTTACTGATATTACCAGTGACCCATATAGTGCGTACACACTGAACGATATCGTTCAGTGACATCATCCGGTCCCTGCTGACAGCAGGGCTCATTGACAATATAGTCAACATTGAGCATGCTATACGGACGACGGGGGTCATTAACGATGTGCTGCAATTCACATCTTTAACAATATTGAGCACACACACTAAGAGATTTTAATAATAAAGCAGCTCAGGCCTCTAAAATGAAATTACCAATGTACAGTTTAAGCATATTACATTTTATAAGATGTAATATACAAGATGTAAAGGTAGTTGCTTGTAAGAGGGGATTTTCATATTCTGATGTGTTTGACCTTCATTGTCATGCACACATTCTGTCATTTTAGAATGAGCCTTGTGATGTTGTTACTGATATAAGTGATGACATCACTAAACACAAATTATACAGCAAGTAAAGCTATAACTTTTACAATTGCAAAGCGCAACGGAATCTACCGCACTATATAAGAAACTGTAAATAAATAAACAACTACAGATGTAGCGCCGCTCATCCAGTGCTGGGGCTCACCAGACCACCCCCACTGGTAGGCGGACGCTACATCTGACTGGACCGCGGGAGCATCCCACACGCACCCGTGTCCCAGTTTCCCGTCGGCGACTCGGCGGGGTACAGGAACCCTGCCCGTCTCCACTTCAGGGAGATGGACAGGGTTAGGGGGGGGAGCGGGGAGGTGGGGGATGGCGATGGGGGACAGCAACAAAGCGGCAGGGACCCGGGGGGAGCTCTGGTTGAAGGGGATTGCGCGTGCATCTCGTGCACGTGCATCCACTTCCGGCGGCTGGCGGGTGCTGGCGAATCTACCGCCAGCCCCTGCCTGAATGAGAGGGGCTCCATCTGTATAACTTGACATTGATATATATCAATGGCTGAGCATTTAAATAAACACTAGTTACCAGCCCATGAAAATAACAGAACATCAGTGATGTCAGTGTCGACTGCTGCGCACAATCGAATGGAGCAAAACTCAAATTGCTTCGTCAGGTGGTAATGGCCAATGGCGTAAAAAGCATTTAGATGTGAGGAGCAGCATTACATACAGTAGTAACGTAGTAATTAAGGCTGAAAAAAGACATTAGTCCATCAAGTTCAACCTATCTAACTTGTAACTACTGACTTGAGTAAGTCATATCTATAGGATTCCCTTAGCCAAAATTGGCCAAAAATGCATAGCCTTTTATTGTATAAGATAAGATTGCCCCACTGTCTATTATGCTATCCATTTTTATTACTAAAGACCTCAGACTGTCCGTAGAAAATTATCAGATCCTACTTCTTATTTATCTATCAACTTCTAGAAGATAATAGATAGAATTCGATTGGTTGTTATAGGCAACATCCCATCTTCAATAAAACTCTGATCTTAGTAAATTTACCCCAGAGATATTTTTTGATAATTAGGATAGCTTTAAGGCTAACTCAAGAATGTATACATTCATTCCCCTATGATGCTTGACTGTTCCACTCTTTTGGAAGGCTGGTCTACCCAACCGATCATGGGAATCCTTATTCTTCAATCTTCCCCTAAACCTCTTGTTTTAGTGCCTGATCTCTTGATCTAATACTGTTCTTCCCTAAGTAATTATCTCCTCTTGAACCTTGTTAATATTCTCTGGACACTATATCCCCTCTCAGTTATAAAACTCCAGGTCATTGTCAAATTATTCATTGGAGGTCAATCGTATCAGCCAGTACAAAAGCAGAAATTGTATGACTTGATTATTGTACTAAGTTAGACGTAGGTTGCTAACAACTAAATTATAATACTTACATCTAGTGTGCTCACATGGAGGCATACACGATGTATGAAAGGAGTCACAGAGACAGACTAAACTTTCTATGCTTCCCCAGCTGCACAGTTAGGCTGGATTGTCCATATTTCACATCCGCATACACATTTGTTGTTGTCATGCTCACAGACATATGCACTGAACAATAATAAAACACTCACACTTACTCAGTGTCCAGCGTGGATGGACCACTACAGTTAGATATGACTTGACTCCCCTATAGTTGGAGTTGTATACATTCAGCATGCACATGAGAGAGCACAGTATCATACACCATGCTCAGCAATTAAGGGCAAGTTTATGTACACCGTAAGTGCTCAACGTGGAGTTTTGCACAAGTATGCCAGTACTGTTTTGGATTATAAACACACACTTCATCAAACATCACAGCATAGGTCCTTGGGTACTGTTACTGATATGTCATAAGGACATCAAATCATGGTGTAGATTCTACATATGTAGAATATTAAATATATGAGTATATTAAACTAAATAAAATAGCTTTCTTCATTGTATAATGTTTAATGTATCCTTGAATAGATATTGATGAATGCCAGGACACAAACTTGTGTGGTCACGGTCAGTGCAGAAACACGCGGGGATCTTTCACATGTATATGCAATGAAGGTTACAAACTCTCTGCTTCTGGGGACCAATGTGAAGGTAAGACCTGTACACCAGCAAATATACATTTAACAGTTATATGTGGGTAGAAATGTGTCTTCTTACATTTCATTTTTCTCGCAATGACAATTGTTTTTAATATTGACCTCATTTGACTTGTGTTCATTTCTTGGTTGATAAATGCAGGGCAGTCGACAGCAGGGACGGGCCCGAGTACTGGAGGGGGTGTGGCCAAAATGGGGGGGGGGGCATGGTTATGTCACCTCACTCAAAAAAGTGGCAAAAACATTACATGCAGCAAAGGATTCTACAGTGGGACAATGTAAGCGCTGCTGGGGGTTCCAAAAAGGGGTGGTGTGTAGCGCAGAGCGGTTTATCTGGGCTCCTCATTGGATCTGCAGTGCTCTGACTCTGTCACATGATCCTTGGCTCCCTGTCTACAGGATCAGGATGTATACATACACTACAACACCCCAGGACATACAATACCCCCCCCCCCCACCCCATGGCCATACACCACTTTCCAAGTTTTTACTACTGCTATCAGATCCTCACTATTTTATTAATCCAAGTGGACTCATGTGAAATTACTATTTGGCTGCAGCCGGGGCCCTGGTAATAAAGGGTGTGCAGCCTAACCACAGTGGTGTAGGCCTAGATCAGCACAGAGGGGAGCGCTGTGTGCCAGGGAGGAAGTACAACAGTGTGTGTTTGTCTGTGTGTGTGTGTGTGTGTGTGTGTGTGTGTGGGGGGGGGGGTTACGTAGAGGTCTGAGGTTTCCTCAGGGGACTGTGGACACACACACTTAAGTTCCATTGCCAAAGTATTCCTGGAAATAGCTTTTACATTTTGTCAACCATGCACCCATGTGCACTTCTTTGGTTATTTTATGTTTGCCTATCTGTAATCCTTAAATGCGGAGGAAAAGTACTGTACATTGAAAATTGTATGTTAGTATGCATATGAATATTCTATAGGTTGTTACATAAGGCAGTGGCAAACCAATTATAGTAATGTTTGATATCAGGGGCTTATATTTTATTTTCTTAAATGGAAGAATACCACCAAAGTTGTTTCTATTCAAAATACCAGAATCACATATTTACAATGGAAACATACATACAATACTGTATGCCTTACTTCATCGGTGCCAGTCAGCTAAAGTGGTCATGGTTACACTACCATGCTGGGTCTTGTCATTCCAGAAAAGTTGATGATCTACAACTGTCTGTCTTTGAGCTACGATAAACATAATTAATCTGCTCTCATGGTCCCTCCAGAGTAATTAAAAGTAACCCAATATCATGAGTTCTCTGCATTTCTGAATATACAGTATATATTTTGTGTAATATTGGTTAATGAACCATGTGTTCTAGTCTTCTGAAACCACCCATCTTTATTCTGAACACTTTGAAAATCTGAAAACATATGGCCGGTTTACATTAACAAATGAATCAAAAGTAACAAAAAAGCCCAGAAGGTCTTCAAGCAATTAGCTTAACATTAGGCAGATATACACTATTATACATTTGATGCCTAATCATAACAGACAGAAACATATTATAAACATCTGCTTGTGAGGCATAGATGGCTCTCCCTAGTCATTCCCCATGTGTTTTCCACTTCAAATGGAGAAATGACAAATGAATTATGTAAAGCAAACATTTTAGAGAGCCTATGTTACTGCTGTATTTGTAAGCTGATGACTAAACCTTTAGGAAATGGGGAGAGGGGAAAGAATATGAATGCAGATTGATTCATTGAATGTGGTCTGCAATCTTATCACATTCTGCTATTGACTGGAAAGCTTATTTAAATAAATAAATAAATATATATATATATATATATATATATATATATATATATATATATGGCAGCATTTTCTCTTGTGGGCATACTGACAAGCACATGGTTTTGCTAGCACAACAGGAATCTGGGAGATTTTGCCTACTTTCTGAGAATTTGCAAATTCTTCCAATATTTTGGGAATCAGATTGGGTAAATATGCTTTTATTACATACACTTTCGAAGGTCAAGCAGATTACATAAAATAAAAAAAAAATAAAAAAACAACATGGTTCTTTTTTAATGGTTTCACATTATAGAACCAAAAGTCACATGTAAAAGTCTGTGTTATGCAAGTACTATGTAATTGTGATGTCATTTGTATATGGTTTGTACTGTGCATATTTCTGAAACTTAATTTGCCACCCATAGAGAACAGTATTTTAGAAATAATCTGTTTGACTGCTCAGTATTAGTAAGTGCAAATATATATAAATGTAAAATATTTATATCTATACAGTAAGCTCAGCATTTCTTCCATTTCTATTATATTCTTTTTTTAGTCCCTACGCTCCTTTCCCAGAGTGCTCTTGTCAGTCTAATTGAGGTGTAGTAGTTCTCTCGCCAATACTATATTTTGGGAGCATGTCCTAGAGGCAATGGATATGTGTGAAATAATTAGAGGGTGGGTCATAATGCATCTAGCAGATAAAACTCCCTAAATTTGGACCCGGTGTAGCACATACATTCCCCCGACACTAAGGCACAATTAAACAGACATAGTTGAGGTTAGTGGCCCCTCTAATTTAATTCCCTCGTTAGGATCCTTCTTTAAATAAAATAAAAGCACTTTTCAACATCTCTTGCAAATCCAAATGATGTAAATGTCCCATGTCTCCTGCCTGTATTGACAGGGAATGCGTTTTCTGTTCCAAAAATTATAATTGCATTTGCATGGAAGTTTCTACCAGGATCTGTTCACATATTTTAGGTCCAGAGTTCTGTCTGCAGCCAAGAAAAACTCTGCTTCAAGTATACTCAGAAGAGATCTGGCTATATGCTTATACCAATGCACAGTTTATGATATAACAATGCAATTATACTGTGTCAAGCTACAATAGTCTAACAATGATAGGTCTCCCAATGATGAAATAATTACTGTTTCCCCCAAAACATTGATTGCAGACATAGACGAATGCCAGGAAGTTGATGCCTGCCAAGGAGGAGGAAGCTGCTACAATACGGATGGGTCGTATGTATGTACATGTCCAGATGGCTTCCAGCTCATGGATGGAAGGAGGTGTGAAGGTATAGTAAAGCTATGGAAAGCAGAAATCATGCAGCTTTGCAGGAAGGAATTGTGTACCTTTACCATGAATTGTTACTAGGACAAGGGAAGTTATGCGTGGTATATTGCTTTCTCCACCTATAATGCAAGTATAATATTGTTTTCTAAGCTCAATCGATGGGTGTCTGCCAAAGTGTCACAATCTCACAAGACTAAAAAACAGCAAATGCAGCTGATGAAGAAACCAGATTTGTCATTAGACTTACCATTGAACAAATGTCATAGGAAGTACAGTATGGCGAATTAAGCTTTACCTGTTCCTTGTTCAATGTGTCGTTGTATTTGATTTTTACTAAATGTCTAGTATTATGTATTATATATGTGCTATTGTATTATACTTTAAAATATCTCACCATAAACTCTCCTCTATCATTTAAAATGTCAATAATGTGAGAGAATATTCCTGGCACAGATCCTTTCAGCTCTGTCAGTAGCCACCATGTACCTGTAATCTAGGTCCACTCCATAATCCAATAAGCAATGATTCTTTTGGATCCTAAAAATGAGGACTGTGCGGGTAGGAAATCTACTGTACTTTATGATTACAATTTCCCAATATTATCTGCCTACAAACTTTAGCTTTTGTCAGTTGTTTATAATTAGTGGACATGTAAAAAAATTAGGGATGTTCACCGGCCACTTTTCGGGTTTTGGGTTTTGGGTTTTGGGTTCTGATTACCTTAAGGTTTTGGGTTCTAATGGGTTTTGGCAAAACACCTCCTAAGTGTTTTGTGTTTGGATTTATTTGGGTTTTGGGTTCTGATTTTTTTGTTAAAAAAAGCCTAAAAACAGCTAAAATGGCAGAATTTGGTGGTTTTTTTGCTCCTACGCTATATTGACCTCAATAACATTCATTTACACTCATTTCCAGTGTATTCTGAACACCTCACACCTCACAATATTGTTTTTATTGCCAAAGTTTGCACTGAGGTAGCTGGATAACTATGCTAAGCCACACAAGTGTGCGGCACAAACACGTGGCTCATGTAAGAGTGGCACTGCAGCGGCAGACATGATGGCAGTTTAAAAAAATAGGCCCATAAAAGATACCTATCTGGCTTGATCATGCACTGTTTACCATGTGCAGCCAAGGAGCGGTGGGCATTTTGTGCAGCACAGAGTTTGTCTGCAAGTGTGTAACTGTTTCGATCACTTTAACATCCAACAAGACCCCTATCTGGCTTGATTGTGATTATGATTATTTATAATTAATTTCATCTGATTTTTAATTTGGTGATTAGTAATATTATTCATTTATTATTTATTATTACCATTCGTCTCGTCAATCATTGCCTAATGGGTGGAGGGGAGGGGGCTAATCAATGACTAGGTGGCAGCTGGAAGAGTTCTATCTGGCTGCGACTTCTGTAACTCTATTGATCGCTAGGGTGGATTCAGGTGATCTGGCTCGCTAGGCGGGTGTTCCCTTTGCTCACTGCTTCACATGCGTCCCTCGTGAAGCTGTGCGCTCTGTCGAGGAGGATGTCCTTTGCCGGTAGAGAAGTACTGATCTTCTCTCAAGGTGTTACGACTCGTAGCTGCACTCCCCTGCTACAACCTCAAAACAAGCACCAAGACCCCTATCTGGCTTGATTGTGCACTGTTTACACAGTGCAGCCGAGGAGCAGTGGGCGATTGGTGCAGCAATCAATTACTCTCATTAGTGGAATGCAATCAGTTGTATGCATTTAAAAGACAAGTCCCTCATACGAATGACTCTCAGCAGTGGGCACCAGACCAGACAGGTAGATGAAGCAGTACTAGACACCACACGGTAGATAAGTCAGTACTAGGCACAAGACCGGTAGATAAGGCAGTACTAGGAAGTACTAGGCACCAGACGGTAGATACGGTAGTACTAGGCAGTGGGCACTAGACCAGACAGGTAGATGAGGCAGTATTAGTTGTGTGTGTATCTGTTTTGGTCAGTTTAATATTTAACAAGACCCCTATCTGGCTTGATTGTGATTATGATTGATTGATTATTAATTAATTTTTTGATGTGATTGATTCATGGTCGAAACCCCGTTTAACAACCTGGTTGATCCTGACCCTGATGTGCAGTTTGTCTCTGTGCTGAAAGATCCCAATCTCAAATGGCAGACTGAACAACCTGTGGATAGCCATATTTCAAAAAATGTGAATGGGCTTGTGTGGCAGCCCACTACAGGATACCCCCTGTGCCCCTGGAGTGCCCCTAAAGAAGTTTAATTGCAGCCAATGCTGCTCAGAGGAAAACTGCAGGGATGTGAGGGGTTAAACAGCCCCAGCTCAGTCCACGTGCAGGGAGCCTGACACCCCCCTGATTGGCTGCCCAGGGATTGTGGCAGTCCACCCCTGGTGTACTCTTGTGCCCCCAAAGAGATTTTAATTGCAGCTAATGCTGCTCAGAGGAAAACCTCCTTTGCTTGTGGAAGCTGCAGGTCTGTGAGGGGTTAACAGACTCAGCTAGTGTCCTAGTGTCCCAGCTCCCATGCACATGAGACAGGAAGCTGGGAGGTCAGAGGTGATCCCAGCAGCAGTGTGTGAGAGAGAGAGAAAGTGTGCAGAGGGGTGAAGAGCTTGTATCCTGAGCCAGGAAGCATGCAGACAGAGATGCTGTGCAGAGAGAAGCACACATCTGAGACCAGGCACTGGGAGCAAGGACCCAGCAGTTAATGACAGCCAGCACTGCTGACCAGAAGAAGGGGTGAGCAGCATGTGAAGGGAGATAGAGCCCAGTAGGAGTGACTGCAGAGACCTACAGCACGGAACTAGGCAGAGAGGGACATTGCCGCCCATCTGGGAGTCACCCAGAGGACCACACAGCACCCAAGACAGGCAGTGGCCAGCCAGGAGTCATGACCAGCAGGAGCTGGCAACTGCAGCTGATTGTTCAGGTACTGGGGTGTTGGATACCCCCACTAACAGGACTGCCTGTTTGCCTCTGATACAGGAGATTGCCCTAAGGGATGGGAATCTGCCTGCCCCTCTTAGAGAGGATTTTTGATCACTTTTGTTATACATAAAAGTAGTGTGCACACTAAGTTATGGCCTAATCACCTTGTGAGGATTTCCTTCGCGGGACCGTTATTCAAATTCAGGAACTGTGTTGTTTTGCACCAGGGACTACCGCGCAGTGTATATAGGGTGCATAGCGCCACTTGGCGGACATGTTGTGACGTAATATTATTCTGTCATATTGTTATTGTTGTGATGTAATTTATTGCGTAATCGTTCTCTCTTTAATCTGGTCATTGATTAGTTATAGCTTTAATTACTGAATGATATAAAGTGACTGTTTTGCATAAGTACGCGAGTGTATTGCAGCAACCCATTTACATATCTCCTTTAAATAAATATTTGTTGCTGCTAGCCGTAGTAGCCTTGTCTTTTGTGGGTTCTCCTTGGGTTGTGCCATTCCCTGCCACAGGTTCTCCGGAAGAAGCCGTGAGGAATCCAGAAGCTGCCGCCGTAATCAGCTCCAGATTCAGGTACTATTTTGCACCACACCGTTACAGGGGCACTGGCACAGGAGCGCAAAAGGAGAGGTCAGAGGTGAAATGAAACTGTGCCGGAGGAGGGTTTGCAGCAGCGTGAGAGAGGATGACACGTGCTTAGAGAGAGAAGACAGGCTGGGCACCCTAAAGATCCACAGAGAGGAGAGCAGCAGAGTGCGCAGCCTGGAAGCGTGCAGAAGTGAGACCCGCTAGAGAGGAGAGAGCCGGGCAGCGTTTCCGTGCAGGAGACCCGGCGGTGATGGACAGCAGCGCACACAGAGAGAGCCAGCAGCCAGCATCATGAGGGAGGCAAGAGGGAAGCCGTGAGGAATCCAGAAGCTGCCGCCGTAATCAGCTCCAGATTCAGGTACTATTTTGCACCACACAGTTACAGGGGCACTGGCACAGGAGCGCAAAAGGAGAGGTCAGAGGTGAAATGAAACTGTGCCGGAGGAGACACCAGGGACACCAGGGAGACACCAGGGAGACGCTACCGGCCGGAGCCGGCAAAAGCAGCAGAGTACAAGGGTGCCCTACCCCCACTCAGCCTGTACCCTTCCTGCCCCAGCCCTGACTCCCCCAAGTCAGGGAGATCACATTCTCACCCATGAAGATGGTGACACAATTTTAAAAGAGGACAGAGAACAATCTCATGCACATGAGACCACTGTGCTTGATACAAGACAGACCAGAGTCCACCTAAAGGTGTCGGCTAGTACAGCATCCCTAAAAGTCTCAAGGCTCCAAAAAAAATTAGGCAGTGAGCCCCTGACCAGACAGGTACAGCAGTATTAGGCAGTGAGCCCCAGATCAGACAGGTAGATACGGCAGTATTAGGCAGTGAGCCCCAGACCAGACGGTAGATATGGCAGTACTAGGCACCAGACAGGTAGATAAGACAGTAGTACTAGGCACAAGACAGGTAGATACGTCAGCAATACTAGTATTGTGCACCAGCAGAATTTATAATAATTAATTTTCTTATTAGGTACTGCTTGGCCGTGGCACTCAGTGGCAGACGTCAGTGCACAAGCAGCATGGAATTCTTTTTTACAGTCCCACACAGCACAAGTATTATTTTTATTTTTATCAAATTAGATATAGCAGCTGTGTGGTTGGAGGAATATGGCCGACGTGTCGCTGGATGAACTGATCAGGAAACGGGGAATGTCCGTGGGCACCGGGATGTACCGCAGGGTCAGTAACAGGGGAGGTATAGGAAACGTGAGATCCAGACTCCAACCATCTGTGAACAATCGTCCACTTGCCACCAGTTTTCAGAGAACATTTGATGCTCGTCAGAAAATTGGTGTGACTGATGCACGCCAAAAACTAGGGATAAAAGATGCCCGTGAAAAGTTGGTGGCCAAAGATGCTCGCTTCCGCATAAGGGGTAAAGTGCAGGACGCCCGTGAAATGCTGAATTCGAATAAGCAACAGATCATGGCAGGAGACAAGCCTATCAAAGTGATGGACGCTCGTGAAAAGATTACTTTAAGAGGAGTGCTCCAACAGTGGTCGAAACCCCGTTTAACAACCTGGCTGATCCTGACCCTGATGTGCAGTTTGTCTCTGTGCTGAAAGATCCATATTTAAAAAAATGTGTGGCAGCCCACTACAGGATACCCCCTGTGCCCCTGTGCCCCAAAGAAGTTTAATTGCAGCCGCCCCCAAAGAAGTTTAAATGCAGCCTCCCCCAAAAAAGTTTAGCCGCCCAAAAAGATGTGTAACTAATTGTACCCAACTGGTCATCAAAAATAAATCAATCTTTATTGTGAAAACAAGGTATCAAGTGGCAAAGAAAAGGAAGCCAGTGATGAGAATTTTGTGAGCTGTGAAAGTATTATCAAGGAAACATAACTTTACTTAAGTTTTGAGGAAAGGCTTTATCGGACCATTTCATGAATAAAGAACAGTTGATGAAGAAATTAAAGAAGTATTCATCGTTCTTGTCATTAAATAAAAAGGAGAGAGATGCGAAGGTCAAATCATTACAAAGATTATCTGATGATGAAAAAGCAGTTCTCTCTAAAAGGCTATGCACATATGACAAATACTACAAAATGTTTGCAAATCAATTAAAAATTGAAAAGGGGGGCCAGAAGGTTTGTACAGCTTTATCTCCTAAAAAATTTCCAACAACTTGTTCCGAAGCAACTGTGTCTGTTAGTAGGTCAGCCTGTACAACTAACGGCAAAGAAAGTGACTATCTTCAAAACAAAAGGATTTTTGCCGCTTCAGAAACTGATCATGCTCAAGGTGAAGGCAGTCAGTGTACACCTCAGAATGCTAACCAAATACACAAAGTCCATGCAAAGATAAAGGATATTGTAAAAGAAAATTGCACTGACAAGTCTTCAACTTACAAAAACCAAGCTATGTATAAAACTGCAGTAACTGGAAAACTAAAAAAAACTTTAGCCGCCCACAAAGAACTTTAATTGCAGCCGCCCAGGCTTGATTCTGATTATGATTGATTGATTATGATAGATTGATTGATTATGATTGATTGATTATGATTGATTGATTATTAATTATGATGTGCCTGATCCTGACCCTGATGTGCATTAAAAATGACTGTCAGCAGTGGGCACCAGACCAGACAGGTAAAAAAAAGTGTAGCCGGCCAAAAATAAGTGTAATTGAGCCTTCCGGCAACAGTCCTGACTCCTCCAGGTCAAGGAGATCACATTCTCACCCATGAAGGTGCAGCAATGAGGTGGAATGCAAACAGCTATATGCATTTGAAAGACAATACCCTCATTAAAAATGACTGTCAGCAGTGGGCACCAGACCAGACAGGTAAAAAAAAGTGTAGCCGGCCAAAAATAAGTGTAATTGAGCCTTCCGGCAACAGTCCTGACTCCTCCAGGTCAAGGAGATCACATTCTCACCCATGAAGGTGCAGCAATGAGGTGGAATGCAAACAGCTATATGCATTTGAAAGACAATACCCTCATTAAAAATGACTGTCAGCAGTGGGCACCAGACCAGACAGGTAAAAAAAAGTGTAGCCGGCCAAAAATAAGTGTAATTGAGCCTTCCGGCAACAGTCCTGACTCCTCCAGGTCAAGGAGATCACATTCTCACCCATGAAGGTGCAGCAATGAGGTGGAATGCAAACAGCTATATGCATTTGAAAGACAATACCCTCATTAAAAATGACTGTCAGCAGTGGGCACCAGACCAGACAGGTAAAAAAAAGTGAAGCCGGCCAAAAATAAGTGTAATTGAGCCTTCCGGCAACAGTCCTGACTCCTCCAGGTCAAGGAGATCACATTCTCACCCATGAAGGTGCAGCAATGAGGTGGAATGCAAACAGCTATATGCATTTGAAAGACAATACCCTCATTAAAAATGACTGTCAGCAGTGGGCACCAGACCAGACAGGTAAAAAAAAGTGTAGCCGGCCAAAAATAAGTGTAATTGAGCCTTCCGGCAACAGTCCTGACTCCTCCAGGTCAAGGAGATCACATTCTCACCCATGAAGGTGCAGCAATGAGGTGGAATGCAAACAGCTATATGCATTTGAAAGACAATACCCTCATTAAAAATGACTGTCAGCAGTGGGCACCAGACCAGACAGGTAAAAAAAAGTGTAGCCGGCCAAAAATAAGTGTAATTGAGCCTTCCGGCAACAGTCCTGACTCCTCCAGGTCAAGGAGATCACATTCTCACCCATGAAGGTGCAGCAATCAAGTGGAATGCAAACAGTTGTATGCATTGAAAAGACAAGTCCCACATATGAATGACTCTCAGCAGTAGGAATAATGAATGGTGATGCAAGATGGAATTGTCCTTGGGCCCTCCCACCCACCCTTATGTTGCGAAAATAGGACATGCACACTTTAACAAACCAAACATTTCAGCGACAGGGCCTACAAAACTGTGGCTGAAATGATTGGTTTGTTTGGGCCCCCACAAAAAATAAAACAATTTATCATAATATCTCCCTGTATAAACTGGCTCTACAGTAACAAGATGTCATCGTCACTCATCATCATCATCATCATCCTCCTCCTCCTCCTCCTCTGATTCCTCGCCCCCTTCAGTGTGTACTTCCTCATTCTCAGAGATTATCAATTCGTCCCCGCTGGACTCCACAATCACAGGTCCAGTTATAATCTCTGGAGGCAATTCCTGCTCTTCATTGAATAAGTGATAATTCATTTTTATAAACATCATTTTCTCAACATTTTTCGGGAGCAACCTCCTTCGCCGCTCACTGACCAGGTTCCCCGCTGCACTGAATACTCTTTCGGAGTACACACTGGAGGGGGGACAACTCAGGTAAAATAGAGCCAGTTTGTACAGGGGTTTCCAAACTGCCTTTTTTTCCTGCCAGTACAGGTAAGGACTGTCTGACATGTCTACTTGGATGCTGTCACCAAAGTAATCATCCACCATTTTTTCAATGTTGACAGCATCCAATGCACCGACAGTAGACATGTCAGCAATCGTTGGCAGGTCCTTGAGTCCGGACCAGATGTCCAAACTCCCTCCTGCCTGCCCTGCATCCCCGCCAGCGGGTTGTGTGGGAAATCGCAGCTGTTTCCTCACAGGCACAGGTGTGGGAGAAAATGAAGGAGGAGCTGGGGCCGTGTCACGGTCCCCTTCAGATGACAATCTCCTGACCAGCAGGTCTTTGCACCTTTGTAGACTTGTGTCCGCCGGAAACAGAGACACAACATACGCTTTAAACCGAGGATCGAGCACTGTGGCCAAAATGTATTCCTCTGACTTTAACAGACTGACCACCCTCGTATCCTGGCAAAGCGTATGGAGGGCTTCATCCACAATAGCGACATGCTTTGCGGAATCGCTCCGCTTTAGCTCCTCCCTCACTTTCTCCAGCTGCTTTTGTAACAGCCTGATCAGGGGAATCACCTGACTAATGCAGGCAGTGTCGGAACTGACTTCACGTGTGGCTACTTCAAACGGCTGGAGAACCTTGCACA
Organism: Crinia signifera; assembly: GCF_055691185.1. NCBI lineage: Eukaryota > Metazoa > Chordata > Amphibia > Anura > Myobatrachidae > Crinia > Crinia signifera. The sequence goes on along the minus strand of NC_139219.1, from coordinate 82,450,829 downwards.
ACACGGAAATCAGCCTCCACTGCGCTTGAGTCAGGTGCAGCCCCGCTCCTCTGCCTATGTCGTAGGTGGCTGTGTAGGCTTGAATGGCCTTTTGCTGCTCCTCCATCCTCTGCAGCATATAGAGGGTGGAGTTCCAGCGCGTCACCACCTCTTGTTTCAGCTGATGGCAGGGCAGGTTGCGGAGTTTTTGCTCCCGCTCCAGCCTTCGGCAGGCTATGGCAGAATGCCGAAAGTGTCCGCAAATTTTGCGTGCCACCGCAAGCATCTCCTGCACACTCCTGTCATTTTTTATGAAATGCTGCACCACCAAATTTATTGTGTGGGCAAAACATGGCACGTGCTGGAAATTGCCCATGTTTAATGCCCGCACAATGTTACTGGCGTTGTCCGACACCACAAATCCCCAGGAGAGTCTAAGGGGGGTAAGCCACAGGGAGATGATTTCCCTCAGTTTCTCTAAGAGGTTGTCGGCGTTGTGCCTCTTCTTGAAACCGGTGATACACAGCGTAGCCTGCCTAAGAAGGAGCTGGCATGCAGGAGATGCTGCTGCTGCTGCGGAAGGTGATGCATCTACCCAGTGGGCTGTCACAGTCATATAGTCCTTAGTTTGCCCTGATCCACTTGTCCACATGTCTGTAGTTAAGTGTACAGTGGGTACAGCCGCATTTTTCAGGGCACTGAGGACACTTTTTCTGACCTCACTGTACATCGCGGGTATCGCCTGCCTAGTGAAGTGGAATCTACACGGGATTTGGTACCGGGGACACAATACCTGCATCAACCGTTTAAATCCCACTCCATTGATGGCGGACACCGGACGCACGTCTAACACCAACATAGCTGTCAAGGCCGCAGTTATCCGCTTTGCCATAGGATGACTGCTGTCGTATTTCATCCTCATGGAAAATGACTGTTGGACGGTCAATTGCTTAGTGAAAGACGTAGCGGTCTTACGACTTCCCCTCTGGGATGATGACTGACTTCCCCTCTGGGATGATGACTGACTTCCAGGAGCAGCAGCAGCAGCGGCAGTAGTAGTAGGCGTAGTGCTGCAGGATCCTCCGGAGGAATCTATGGAGTCATTCATGCAGGTGAGATGGACTGCAGGACTCCCCCCTATCCGGATCGAGGAGGAATTTGTCGAGGAGGGAGTTGGTGGTGTGCTTTTCAGGCATTTGGCTCCAAAAGGAGGACCAAGTGATTTAGGTGTCGCTGGACTGCTAGCCGCACTTTCTGGACTAAACACTGAACCATGACGCGTCTTTAGGTGACGTTGAAGGGAGGTTGTCCCTAGGTGGGCAAGATCCTTACCCCTGCTTATTGGAGTTTTACATAAGCTACAAATGGCAATACTTTTGTTGTCCGGATGTGGATAAAAAAAATTCCAGACCGCAGAGGTGGATTTATTGGTCCTTTGTCCAGGCATGACGATGGACTTTTTCATCCCATGGACAACAACTTTTTCCCCCAAAGGTGCCTCATTCCCCCCTGGTGGGTCATTTAAGCAAACCAAGTCTCCATCCTCCTCGACAACTTCCTCCTCAGTGCCAGCTACATCAATATCCTCCTCCTGGTGTACAACATCACCTTCACTGATAAAATCTGGAACTAGACTGTGGGTGATCCTTCCAGCATATGCAGAGGGCGTACTGCAAATGGTGGAAGGAGCCACCTCTTCACGTACAGTGATGGGAAGGTCCGGCATCACAACCACCGCCACCCTCGAACTCTCCGTGGGGATTTGGGATATGTCTTTAGAAGGATGAGTTTTTTCCAGATTTATTTTCTGAATTTTGTTCTGTTTTTTTTTCTTAAATTTTTTCAGACTTTTTTGAGTCGGTGTCAGCCTAACTCTCTTTGATTTCCTATTGGGCGGGGAGAGCGGAGGAGGAGGACTTTCCTTGTCATCTGAAGCTGCACCACTAGTCATGAAGTTAGGCCATGGCCTTAGCCGTTCCTTGCCACTCCGTGTCGTAAATGGCATATTGCCAAGTTTAAGTTTCTCTTCCAACGATTTACATTTCATATTTTTATTCCTTTTACGGAAGTTTGGTTTCAATTGTACATGCCCTCTGCTTTCACACTGGGCATCGGCCGTGGCAGACGACGTTGTTGGCATTTCATCGTCTATGTCATGACTAGTGGCAGCAGCTTCAGAACTATGAGGAAGTGCATCTTCATCTTTCCTTTGTTTGTTAACCTCCATATTTTGGATCTCCATTATTATTGTGGAGTTGTGTCACAGAACAGAACCACTGGAGTGCAATTATATATATGTCAGTGAGTATGCACCAGCAGGCAGTTATACAGATACAGCAGTATTAGGCAGTGAGCCACACACCAGACAGGTACGGCAGTATTAGGCAGAGAGCCCCAGACCAGACGGTACATACGGCAGTATAGCCAGTGAGCCCCAGACCACAAAGGTAGATATATACGGCAGTATTTAATTATTTATTAGCCAGTGAGCCCCAGACCAGACGGTACATACGGCAGTATAGCCAGTGAGCCCCAGACCACAAAGGTAGAGATATACGGCAGTATTTAATTATTTATTAGCCAGTGAGCCCCAGACCAGACGGTACATACGGCAGTATAGCCAGTGAGCCCCAGACCACAAAGGTAGAGATATACGGCAGTATTTAATTATTTATTAGCCAGTGAGCCCCAGACCAGACGGTACATACGGCAGTATAGCCAGTGAGCCCCAGACCACAAAGGTAGAGATATACGGCAGTATTTAATTATTTATTAGCCAGTGAGCCCCAGACCAGACGGTACATACGGCAGTATAGCCAGTGAGCCCCAGACCACAAAGGTAGAGATATACGGCAGTATTTAATTATTTATTAGCCAGTGAGCCCCAGACCAGACGGTACATACGGCAGTATAGCCAGTGAGCCCCAGACCACAAAGGTAGAGATATACGGCAGTATTTAATTATTTATTAGGCAGGCAGTATTTAATTATTTATTAGCCAGTGAGCCCCAGACCAGACGGTACATACGGCAGTATAGCCAGTGAGCCCCAGACCACAAATATACGGCAGTATTTAATTATTTATTAGGCAGGCAGTATTTAATTATTTATTAGCCAGTGAGCCCCAGACCCGACGGTACATACGGCAGTATAGCCAGTGAGCCCCAGACCACAAAGGTAGAGATATACGGCAGTATTTAATTATTTATTAGCCAGTGAGCCCCAGACCAGACGGTACATACGGCAGTATAGCCAGTGAGCCCCAGACCACAAAGGTAGATATATACGGCAGTATTTAATTATTTATTAGCCAGTGAGCCCCAGACCAGACGGTACATACGGCAGTATAGCCAGTGAGCCCCAGACCACAAAGGTAGAGATATACGGCAGTATTTAATTATTTATTAGCCAGTGAGCCCCAGACCAGACGGTACATACGGCAGTATAGCCAGTGAGCCCCAGACCACAAAGGTAGAGATATACGGCAGTATTTAATTATTTATTAGCCAGTGAGCCCCAGACCAGACGGTACATACGGCAGTATAGCCAGTGAGCCCCAGACCACAAATATACGGCAGTATTTAATTATTTATTAGGCAGGCAGTATTTAATTATTTATTAGCCAGTGAGCCCCAGACCCGACGGTACATACGGCAGTATAGCCAGTGAGCCCCAGACCACAAAGGTAGAGATATACGGCAGTATTTAATTATTTATTAGCCAGTGAGCCCCAGACCAGACGGTACATACGGCAGTATAGCCAGTGAGCCCCAGACCACAAAGGTAGATATATACGGCAGTATTTAATTATTTATTAGCCAGTGAGCCCCAGACCAGACGGTACATACGGCAGTATAGCCAGTGAGCCCCAGACCACAAAGGTAGAGATATACGGCAGTATTTAATTATTTATTAGCCAGTGAGCCCCAGACCAGACGGTACATACGGCAGTATAGCCAGTGAGCCCCAGACCACAAAGGTAGAGATATACGGCAGTATTTAATTATTTATTAGCCAGTGAGCCCCAGACCAGACGGTACATACGGCAGTATAGCCAGTGAGCCCCAGACCACAAAGGTAGAGATATACGGCAGTATTTAATTATTTATTAGCCAGTGAGCCCCAGACCAGACGGTACATACGGCAGTATAGCCAGTGAGCCCCAGACCACAAAGGTAGAGATATACGGCAGTATTTAATTATTTATTAGGCAGGCAGTATTTAATTATTTATTAGCCAGTGAGCCCCAGACCAGACGGTACATACGGCAGTATAGCCAGTGAGCCCCAGACCACAAATATACGGCAGTATTTAATTATTTATTAGGCAGGCAGTATTTAATTATTTATTAGCCAGTGAGCCCCAGACCCGACGGTACATACGGCAGTATAGCCAGTGAGCCCCAGACCACAAAGGTAGAGATATACGGCAGTATTTAATTATTTATTAGCCAGTGAGCCCCAGACCAGACGGTACATACGGCAGTATAGCCAGTGAGCCCCAGACCACAAAGGTAGATATATACGGCAGTATTTAATTATTTATTAGGCAGGCAGTATTTAATTATTTATTAGCCAGTGAGCCCCAGACCAGACGGTACATACGGCAGTATAGCCAGTGAGCCCCAGACCACAGACCGCCAGACTGGCAGATTCAGTGCAGGCAGCAGTGCAGCACCAGTGGACTATATATATTTATATTTAATATAATTAATAATTATATATATAATAATTTAATGGCACAGCACAGCACCAGATGTATGCCCCAGCACAGAGGTGACAGTAGTACTACAGGCAGGTACACAGTTAGACTGTTCTTCTAAGCAGAGGAGAACATAGTATAGTACACAGCAGCACTGAGGGAGACAGCCCTAGCAAATAAAATAATTAATTACAGCACAGCTCACCAGAGGTAGACCGCACAGAGGAGACAGTAGTACTACAAGTACACAGTTAGACTGTTGTCCTAAGCTGAGAACAGAGTACACAGCAGCACTGAGGGAGACAGCACCAGCAAATAAAATAATCAATTACAGGCAGCACAGCACACCAGAGGTAGACCGCACAGAGGAGACAGTAGTACTACAAGTACACAGTTAGACTACTACACAGCAGCACTGAGAGACAGCACCAGCGATTGCAAAAGCTCAAGGTCAAGCTCAAGTTTAAGCCCCAGCAGCAGCACCAACACACCCTCTCCCAACCCACTACTTGACTGGAGTGAAGATGGCGGGGCGCGGCAGCTGCTTATAAAGCCTCGCGAAATTCGACGCCGGGAGATGACGTTCTAATCACGCGGACGGACCGAGTCAGGCGGGAATCTCCGAGCGCTGCTCGGAATCGGGCTCGGAATGATGACGTCCGTGGGGGCTCGGATCTCTGAAATCCGAGCCCGCACATCTCTAAAAAAAATCCATTCATTAAACGAATTTTACTAATTATTATTTTATTTTTCCATATATTATAAAAAGGAGCGAAGAGTAATGATGTGCTGTAACTAATAGCAACCAATTAACAGCAATAAATGTCATTTAGAAATCTAGTGCAAACTACTGTACTGTAACTAATGAAATATGATAAAATGGTTGATATCATGGACATTCCAATTACAAGATAGCATTACAGTACCTTACAGATACATAAATTGGGGCTTATGTAATAGAATTTGAGTTTGGCAAACTTTTTTTTTTAAGTGGCAACCATTTTCAAGACAATACAGTCAAGAAATACAGTCACTAACAATCGACTGGGAATTCTCAACTTGTAGACTCAATTACCTTAATATGTAAGGAATAATTTAGTACTGTATTATGAAAGTTTTTTAAAATTGAGGCCTATATAAAGTTATTTTGGTCATTATAATATTAATGTTTGCATATTTATTTTTCAGATATCAATGAGTGTGAAAATCCTGAACTATGTTCCCAAGATGGAGAATGTCTCAACACTGCTGGTTCATTCCACTGTATCTGTGAGCAAGGGTTTACTACCACTACGGATGGAAGATCTTGTGAAGGTACTGTACCTTTATTTGGCTTTTAGTAACAACTTTATTTGATTGGTTTTAAAATGTATTTATTCTGTTCTTCATTACTTATTGGTGGACTTTTTAATGAAACAAATGTTTTTGCACTCCTAGGTCATTATACCAGTGTTTGTATTGTCATGGTACTCATTGGTGCAGCATTCCAGCACTTTTTAGGACGTTTCTATCACTGCTTGTATGTTCTATCACTCCAGGTCACCAGGCTAGACCTTTCCACATTCATAGTTTGTTCAGGCTGCTATCGAAATCATTTACTGTACAATATAATGATGTCTACATTATGGCATTTAATAGGCCATCTGGCTAAAAGTTATACGGATTATGGTTTTGTTTCCCTTTTATTTTTCATCATAGAATAAATACTGTATTTATAATGATAATTACAATGTTAATAGTGATAAAAGATCCTATATGGACTGCGTAGTTGCAAAAATAAATCAAACAATACATTTGTGGTATTCACAAAGTACAAAACATCTAACAAAAGCAATGGGGTTCCCTTAGATTTAGAGGCTCTCTGTGTATCTGTATCTGTAAATTGCAGATACTGCTGTAAGCAATTAATCTGAACCTTACTTCTTCTTATACTTCTTATAGATGTGGCCATTCTTCTTACACATATGGCTGGAGTAGGGATGCCAATCCTGGGGCATTTTTTCAATCCCGGGATTGAAAAATGCCTAATCCTGGGATTCCCGGGATTGGGTTTGTCAATATAATCCATTTATGTCCTCCCCAAACCCTGTGTAATTTATCCGGCCATCGTGGCAGGAACCGAGTGGAGGTGGTCAGTAGCCCGGCGGCTGTGATTGGGAGCCGGGCAGTGGTGCAGGAGCCAGGTGGCTGTGATTGGGAGCCGCGGTGGCGGTGATCCCGGGATTGGCCACCCTAGGCCGGAGTTTTAGATTACTAGATTGTGGTGTTAATATTGAGATGCTCAGATACATCTAGCCTTAACCCTTTGAGTGCCAACATTGCTGTGAGAGATCCTCAAAATATCTGCTAAAAATGTATTTATTTATTTATACTAAAAAGAACAGTTGCTGGCCTCTCTCACAGCACTTAAAAGGTTAAGTCTGATTTTTCTCCCTTTCGGTAATAAAAGTCAGTCTATACTGACTTTTATTTCCATAGCTGTTCGCCGAAGAAGGGGCGGGCGCTGACGTCCCTCCCCACAGCCAACAGCCCGGCAAGTGTGTAATTCAAGAAAGCCATTCGCTGCCGGCTTTGCACATGCAGAGAAATGCACATGTGCTAACCCCGACCATCAGGGCTTGGGCCGAATTCGGATCTTGAATCAGTACCATAGTTTTAAAGGTAGAGAATATGTTTAGATTAAAATAAATGATAGTGTGGGTTAGTATACTTTAAACTATTTTATTTGTTCTCTAAAAATTGTTAGCTAAAATATCTGGCTGTCTTATAATATCACAGAAGAACAATATAAATAATAAGGGGTGTGGTTTGGCATCCCAACAGTCAGGATTCCGATGGTCAGTATACCGACATCGGAATCCCTACTGCCGGTACTCTGACAGGCGGCCGAGGGCACCAAAGCACCAAAGCCTCTTGCTTTACCCCCACGAAGGAGAGGGTGTGGTATAGCACACCGACAGTCTGGATTCCAACAGTCATTAGCCCGACATCGGAATCTGGACCGTCGTGTGCTATACCACACCCTCTCCCTCATGGGGGTAAAGCTTTGAGGACTCAAACAGTGGGGCGAGTGCAACAAAGCCCCATGTGGGCTGCGCTCGCCACCTATTCTACTCTCCCTCTATGTTAGCTTTAATGTTTTCAGCTCTTTTGAGTCAGTTTATAGGAGGATTTCCTAGTAAAATGATGGAGAACCTTGGCACTCCAGCTGTTGTAGAACTACACATCCCAGCATGCCATGCAACAGTTTTAGTATGGGCAAATAGCAAAACTGTTGTAAGCTCAACAACATCTGGAGTGTCAATGTTCTCCATCACTGCCCTAGTGTGTCATGACTTCAGAGCGTCCTGGTGGGAGTTACCCGCAGAGAGCAGACAGCGAAGGAGACAAACCCAGCAGAGGAGACCAGCACCTCCTTCAAGTCACCACCGTGATAGGGTAAGCTAGACAGGGCCAGTTGCAGTAGGGACTCAAAAAAGATGCAAACATTATAACTAACTTTTTTTTTCTTAAAGGGTGTCACTTAACAGTATGGCCGTTGCAGCAAGATGGCTTATTAATCTTAAATACAAAAAAAAAAAAAGATAGCAGTAGGAAGATTACAATGCTGGAAACGGCCACCTTAAGCACCATTAGCATCAGGCTTTTGAAGGCCTTAAATAAAGGGAACAGTTGAAAACCATAAAATCTATACAACTTGTACATTTCAAAGATTTAGTTACATGCGTGAGAATTTTTAATCTTCAGCATTGATCGTCTCTTTTGAATGGCAAGTTATTTGAAATCCCTATTAAAGAGCAGTTTCAGTTTTGACCATTCTTTATAACATGTCTAGAACTTTTATGCTGCCTGTTATTGACTTTGGGCTGACATTGAGGGTGTTCCCTTGGAATTGACTAGTCTCACTTTAACACCTGGCTTTACTAAATTGGTATTCTGTTACATTTTTACAATTTTCTGGGAAAAGATGTAGGTTTCTTTTGGTGCAAACGTTTAGAATAAAACTGGCAAATGTTGTGTGAGAACTTCATCTTACCGTATACTGGTGGGAAAGTCTGATCAGTAAATTTGTTCAGCAAACCTTTCACAGGCATCCACACATTGACATCAACGGATGTAGGGACACCCACATTCATAGCATTGTGGTTGCTGTTTAATATTCCACACTGCACACATTTGTGGTCTGGATGTAATTTAGACAGAAATAAAATTCATTACGGACCTTTGTTTATGACCTGACTGTAAAAAAAACCACATGGGCTTGATTTTCAAAATTCTGCTGTAAAATGATAATCTATTTTTAAAACTTGTCATCCTCTTACTGCCATAGACTTATTATTGGCAGAAGGTCCCAGTTGTGTTGGTCCATTCAAGTACAGTATAGGCTCTCTTTGTTACTCACGTCCTTCCTTTACTCACTTGAAAGTAGACACTGTATTCTAAGCATTTGTGGAAGAATACATGTCTGTTCCTCATAGTACTTGCAAGTAAGTTGGGAAAAGAATCATAGTACTAAAAGCTGATGTAGAAGTTAGATTTTACAGCCATGTTCAGAGGTGGATTTAGACCTCATGGGGCCCTAGGTATTATTACCAGGAGGCGCCCATGCAACTATCTTCCCTGACAGCATGTTATTAAGAAAAATCATTTAATAATTAAAAATAATCATTTTATCCCTTCAGTTGGACTCTCCTGCTTTGTTCCCATCCCTTTTGCAGCATTAGTCATTTCTTGGTACCACTGGCCCGCACCCCTGGCTGTCGGGATCCTGCTGTTGTCTTGTCTGGATCCTGACTGCCAGTATTATGACCGCATGCAGCAGCAGTGGTACCTTTGACATTCTCTGGCGGGAGACTTGCTTAGCACACAGTCACTGCGGATGTACTCTACTTTTTCAACTAATGCATGATTGCTATATTTTGAAGGTATGATATACATAATAAATATTAGTTCTATCATGCTGCATGGTCTGTGTCTGCTCTGTTCCTGCGGAGTCCCGCCCATGCTGCATTGTCTCCTGCGGCTTTGTTCCTCCCAATCCTAGCTAATTTGGAATGTCAGAATGTCCATTGGTAAGGAGGAGCTTTAGTAAATACCTGGCTGAGACTCCTGCACCCAAAGCACTCAAGACCACTTGCGGCAGAGGGGAGGCCCATATGCTGAGGGTGCACATACTAGATAAACATGCTTATAGGATACACTTATCAGACGAGGGGATACGGTCATACGGTCTACAACAACAAGGTCGACAAGCATTAGGTCGACAACACTAGGTCGACATGGATTTAGGGCAACATGGGTCAAGGTCGACAGGTCATTGGGTCGACATGGGCAAGGTCGACAGTCAAACGGTCGACGGGGTTTTTCACTGTTTTTTGAGCCGACTTGTGCCGACAGGCGGTATTTCATGCCCTACCATCCACTTGGGCATGGTGGGAGAATAAAATATTGTGCCGAGCGTAGCAGTGCACTTCAAACTGTGTCAACATTCGGGTAAAAAAAGAGTTAAAAAAACAATGTTGACCTTTTGACTGTCGACCATGCCCATGTCAACCTAATTTTTGTGTCAACCTAATGTCCTGTTGACCTAGACCCATGTCGACCTTGACCCATGTCGATCTTGCTGCCTGTTGACCTAGTGGTGTTGACCTAGTTGTTGTAGACCAAACGATCCACACCCCAGACAAGAATGGGGCCTGAGTAGCTACTATCTGCTAAATTGCATAGAAATTCCCTGTGTAAAGGCTGAGTTTATTTACATGCTGGCGCCTTGAAAGTACACAAGTACCACCATTTCTTATATACTGTAGTGCACACATATACCGCAGCGCATCTGTTCCTGCCCCAGTGGAGCTTACAATCTATATTCCCTATCATATCTACACGCACACACAGACATTCAAGGGGTAATTTTTGTTGGAAGCCAGATGGCCTACCAGTATATTTTTGGATTGTGGGTGGAAACCAGAGTACCTGGAGTAAACCCACGCAAGGGCCATGATGGGAATCAAACCCCTGACCTCAGTGCTGTGAGGCAGTAATGCTAACCATTACACTGTCCGTGATTACATAGGGAATTCATATGTATATTAGCAGGTAGATACTGGGCCCAAAAGCATGGTGAGATGGAATCATGCCTCTGATGAAACCTGTTGAGCTAGCATCTCTGCCTAGTGGGGGAGCAGTCACTGTGGCTTTTTTCCATCTGGTCAGCAGTGTCACAGAATGTGGGGTGCAGAATTTGACTGCTTTTATTCCTACTTCCAATTGCAATCTGGTAGACTTGCCTCTCACTACTAGTTTGCCGTATTTTGGTGGGGTTTATTTTAATGTGTTTGTCATTAAATATTTGACCTGCACTATTGTTTTTTTTTTTTTTATTCCTCTTTTTACTCCTGGGAAACTGAGATACAGAACGCATTTACAGCCGTGCGTATGGGCGGGGGTGGCCTCTACCTGCTCGCTGGGCTCTGAAAACTCGCAGCAGGTCTGAATTAGGCCCTTAGTGTTTATGAATATAGCGCAAGTTTAACGATAAAATGACAGATTCTTTTGGTTGCTATGCGTTACTGCTCATTTAACATCTATTCCTATAGTTGTTTATTTTACACATTATGGGAACATTTACTTATAACGATGCACACTTTGTGAATGGCTTTATGAGCTGTCTTTCTCCTACTGCGCTTGAGACTTTATTTCTAAACACCAAACTGGAGTTCTGACAGGTTACTGACAAGTATTACAGTGTTGGTTGCAGTGCCGTCTACTGTATATTAAATACCTCTAGCACACGAGGTTTTCCATTTTTTTTTTTTCAATGAAATTCTGGCAGCTTTTGCAAGCAGCATTCTACTGAGTTGACCAGAGAGCTCCTGTTCAATATTTATCTATTCTGGCTGGTATTTCAAGAACTGCTGTGAAGTGGTTTTTGACTCTGGACTCACTAGAGAGTTGTTGGAAAGTAAATGCTTAGACTTATTGTTGATCTTGTTACCATCTGGTAGATACATTTCTGCTTTTAAAAGGCCCTTACCACAGGCCTGCTATCTGAATTACACAATCTATTTAATGCTCCTGCAGACTCCTGTCTTACGTCTTAAATCCATCTGTGAAGAAAAAAATAAAATAATGCACGTCTTATGGGACAGATATCTTACGGAAGCGAAGTTCTCTGACTGCTGGGACAGAAGTGGAACTTACTAACAGCTACTGTAGCGCGGAAGCAGACAATCCCCCCCCCCCCCCCCCCCCACCATTGGTATTTGTGGGAGCCTTTGAATTGTTATGACCTTGAACTAGAGAATTATGAACATATCTAAGGAAAATGGTATACAGTATTTGGAAAAATGCCATTAAAAGTTACTTTAGAGTTGAAATGTGGTATATACACTTATTTACAGATATTCTTGATGCTCAGAACAAAGTGGCCACAGTCAATTTTTGGGTGAAGGCAACCTACAGAGTTGATAAAGTGTTTGAGGAATTTGCTTAAACACGAAAAGATTGTGATTTTGTAGGAAACTTAAGTCTTCAGAACAGATACTTATAAATAAAATAATGTCATTGGGATTGAGGGAAAAGTGAATTGCTATAATTCAGTGACCGTATTCAGTAGGTTCGGACCGAGGAGGTAGTTTCTAAAGGTGCTAGCTGCAAATTTCATGGAAGTTACTAATCCAATTTTGTATTGAAACTTAGGGGGTTATTTTGGTTCACTCTTTCTGAGAAATTCCTTCTTAGAAGGACAAAAACCATGTGCACTGCAGGGGGGAGATGTAAAATGTGCAGAGAGAATTAGATTTGGGTGAGTTATTTTGTTTCTGTGCAGGGAAAATACTGACTGCTTTATTTTTACACTGCAATATAGATCTCACTTTGAAGTAAAACCCCACCCAAATCTAATTCTCTCTGCACAAGTAACATCTGCCCCACCTGCAGTGCACATGGTTTTGTCATCTAAGAAGGATTTGGTCAGAAAGAGTGAACCAGGGTAGACAGGGTAAGAAAAGTCACATGCTAGATGTGAAGCTTCCTCTGTCCTGCGAAACCCCACCCACCCTTCCCTATTTTTTTTTCTCTCTTCGGTGGCGGTAAAGAACGGTCATCCTTGTAAGATCTCTGTGTGTGTGTATATAGTGGGGTGCACTCTCCCTTGACATCGATTGTCATGGGCCATGCTTCTGTCCGGGGGATGGCCACACCACCAGCCTGGGTGGATGACCAGGGAGAGTGATCACCAGCGATGGTGTGTATGGGTAGTCATCTTTAACCCCCACTTTCCTATAGTGACCGTTCTTTGGTGCCGTAACCATTTATAGTTATAGTTTATTGTCAAAATAAATTTGACATTCATTTTGAAATGCCAGCACTTTGTGTCCGTGTCTTTTTTATTAGATAAGGTTAAGTTAAGGTTTAGCTTTGTGAATTGTAAAGTGTGGACCTGGGGATACCCGATGGCGAGTTTAAGCCTGTAACATGGCAGTTGGCAGGTGATTGTCTGGATGTTTATCTCTCTTTATCACCCTTGCATTTATCTCTTGTTAAGGCTCAATACATCTGCCCCAATATACAGTATATATACTGTAAGCAATTATTTTGTGTAACACAAGTTGCATACAATGTTTAGCAGTCATTTCCCGTTGTAAAAGAAGTGCACGATGTATAATCAAAATATAGATATTACCAGGTTGAAATAACACCTAATTTTTGTCTATTTGTTTGCTTTGTGTGTATATTTATTATGCATGTTACCTGTTGTAACAGTATAATATTTGTTCATATAACAGTTTAGCATTTGCTTTTTTATGTTGTCTTGACACATTACCACATAGGATAATTACAGTATATGGCCGTAAATATTGGATTCAATGCAAACTTATTTTGTTTTTTTTCTATATTCATTTTTTTCCGACGCTTACAGGGCTACCACACCAGCTATGATTTTGTGTTGTTTTTATCTTTTATGGTCTGCAGTAGCATTTGTATTTTTTAGGCAGCTGTAATGATAATTGTTTTAGAATAGTTGATGTCTTGTCGCACTTGGGCTGTCTGTTTGATTTGTTGCACGTCTTATCCGCAGATGTTGATGAATGTACTAACAGCACGCAGTGCATTCAGGGGTTTTGTGAGAATACCAAAGGTTCATACCGCTGCCTCTGTTACCAGGGGTACCAGGACTCATTGGATGGACAAGGCTGCGTGGGTAAGTTATTGCTATGTAATTACTGATGTATTTTAAAATAACAGCATGACATTTTCTAACATTACAGTGGTAGAAGCCCAAGCTTAAGGGGTGTGATGAACCACCAGCGGGGCCACCACAGAGGCACAGTAAACTTGGCATGAGGACATACAAAGAACAAGGACACTTTACAAAGTAGGGGACAGGGATGTGTCAACGCCTCCCACTTTGATTGGCAGGAGGGCTAATCTTGGTATAGTTTGAAAAGAAGCAACCAAGCACCCAAGTTCATCCATGATCATGTTCCACAAAATAATTGATCCAGAGTGGTGGGCATGGGGCCCCCATCAGTGGGGAATACAGGGAATACTCTTGTATACCTTTGGGCCAGTCCGACTCTGTTACATAGTAGTTAAGGCTGAATAAAGACGTGCGTCCATCAAGTTCAACCTTTGGTTAGAGTGCATGATCTATTTGCTACAACCCTTAAATAAATTAAAATCGGATTTAATTATATACAGATTATAATTGTTATTGTACCCCTGGATGTTTTTGTTAAAAAAATACGTGTCGACCTTCTGCATTGTTGACCTAAGAAACCTGTCACCCTTCAGTCTCTGTCGACCTAAGGAGTGCCAACCTTTCTTGGGTTGACCTAATGATTCATACCCTCCCTTACAATGGATGGAAATTTAATAGATTTGGTAAGAAATCTCCATTTTTTTTAAAGCTGCAATCATTTGCACTGCAATACCAGTTTGTTTTTGAAGTGTAAACTGGAGATTTCTTACCAAATCTAAATTTTCTAAATTTCACCTAATGTTTCTAACAACATCCCTGCCGAGTTCTTTCAAAAGCCTTGTTCAAGTGTACCGAGAAGAACGGATGCTGTTTTGAAAGCAAAGGGTGGTCCCACCAAATACCATTTTGATATGATTTACATTTTTCTTCTTTCATTCACTTCTGTGGACGGCTAGACTTCATACGATACATCGTAAACAGTCCTTGTGTATACAATGTATCGTATGCGATCTCAGTCATGGCTGCATCCTGGATCCAATGCACACAGGACCAGGCATCGGATCGGAGACCAAAAATATCTGATTTGACACTTTTCATCTGATCCATCGAAATTGGATGAAAGTGCCCAAATCGGTCTAGTGGATGGGCACCTTTACTTTGCAGCATTTGTTCCACACTTGCCTAAAACGTTATACTGTACTATATGAATATATGTATGCATGTGTGTGGGTGTGTGTGTTATAAAATATATTAAAATTGACTAAATTCCAGGATGTAATAATAAACTTGTCTGTATAAAGCGACATGTGCATTCATAACTGCAAGTAATTACACATAAGGTAGTGATCACTTTTCCATCCATCATTTTATAAGAATTGTCTGTCTCATTTTAACATCTGTTGTTTCTGTTTAATTTCTGAAATAACAGTCACTATACGTAGCCTTCAGAGAGACATAACTTAGCCTAATGTTTTCTGTATGGTATGTTTTCTTATGAAAGAAGATCATTGTACTGGGCTTTTGAACAAATAGCATATTCTTGTACATAAATGTAAGTGTTATCACACCAGGACATTGGCAAAGGATACCTACCTCATGCAACTTGACAAATGTCTCTAGACTTGAACTTCAGTCAAATATATATGGTATTATTTGTGTGTATTTTTTTTATTATATGTGTAACCATTTACTTCAAACTTATTTATATGAAATAATGAAAGAATATTTTACCAAATATATAGATAGATAGATTATGCTCATAATCATCATTATTATTATTATTATAAGTAATGGTTTATGAAACTCAACTTGAAACACAAAATCTTTTATTGAGTGTGATTCCACTTTTGTTCGGTATTCATTTGATACTACAGTTTTTATTTATGGAAAACTAAGTATCAAATGCACACTAAGTATCAAATGCACACTGTAGCTATACAATAGGCATTTCAGTTCCAGGTAAGGTTACTTTACATCACCTCTACTTCATTCATGAAGTCGAAAAGTGATGTGACATCACCAGTAGCTATATTGTGCCATTAGGTTCATGATGTCACTTCTGAGCTGATTAACATTCATAAATATGTAAAAATATTTTCTACTAGGCATCAGTGCAACTGCTTAGGCAAACCGTCAATTAATGGGCTGTATATTCATGACTATTTGTTCAGCCAATAAAATGTCTGCCTTCTGTGTGTATGCTTAGGACGTTTAAGTCATTGTAGGCCAATGTATGTGATATATATGAATTATGTCTCATTGTATTAAGAGATTGGCAGGGCAGGCTAGGCTGCGAAACCAATTCTGGAAGTCATCTCATCATTTTGTTCCTAATTTTCACTTACAAGCCTAAACATTTGTGTATGATTTTGTATGTATAGCAATCACAGTCCCTACATGTTTAGCACACAGTACTACATGCGCCATATCTGTCCTTTATGTAATCATTTATTATTGTATTTGTTATTATAGCTTCTTGTTCCATAGGAACTCATTAGCTTTGGTCAGTAGGAAAGTCTTTGCCAGCCTTCCCCTCTAGGGGATTTCACCAATTAGAAGTCCAACTAGGTTTGCAGGTATATCTGAAGAGGGGCACTGTGCAAAAAGTGTTACCGTCTTATTACATTCCCAACCTCCAACCACTATAGGAACACCTCTGTCATAAACTGATACATTTTTTCCGGCTACAATATTCTTTGGTCTGGCCTCATTTATGGAGTCAGTTATTCACGAAAGTCTTTCTCTACATCTGTAGGATCAGCAGTCAGAGAACTATTTTATTTATTTTATTCATTTCAGCAGCTATAGGTTTTACTTATGCACTGGGGGCTTGGCTGTTCCTCAGACTTTGCTGGCACAGGACGAATGGTTAGCTGAAGAGCTGTCAGTAACAAGGAATGTATCCGAATAACCATTCTCCATTTTCCAGATGTAAATGAATGTGAAATGCTGAGTGGAGTCTGTGGTGAGGCCCGGTGTGAAAATGTGGAAGGTTCATTCCTCTGCCTGTGTTCTGACGATAACCAGGAGTATGACCCGATGACTGGGCATTGCAGATACCGCAACATGCCAGGTAAGGCAAATATTCCATATACAGTAGAACGACGAGAAATACAATTTAACATAGCTCATGTAATTAAATTGCATTCACCAGCATATCATATTTTTCAAAGGTGAGGTAATGTGTCCTCATACATCAAGCTTCAATATGCCATTTACTGTAGCATGAGATGCCTGGCATGAGTGATCTTCTAGGTCCTTTTCAGCTCTGCTAACATCAGGGGTCTTTTTTTGTTTTACTCATAACACAAGACATGGACGCACAAGACACTCTGCTGAATAAATTGATCATTTGTAAAGCGCTGTGGAATATGTGTGCGCTATATAAGAAACTGTTAATAAATAAATAAATATGGCACTTGTAAATTGTATACCTCCCAACAATTAGGAACTCAGAGCCTCCCAGAATTAGGGACTCAGAGCCAGAAAGGGGTGTGGCCTCAACAAAGGGGACGGGGGAACACACATGAAATGCTGGGCGTTCCCATGGCCGCATCCCCCCGCCCGCATCCCCCCGCCCGCAGTCTTGTGTGCAAGTGCCCGGCAAGCAATCTGTTCGCCTTGGCGACTTGCACACAGCGCAAACACAGAAATGCACATGCGCATTTCAAAAACATTGCATGGACCAGAATACGGTCCTATATGTATTTTCAATAAATCTGGAAACATCTTAATGATAAAGTACAATCTTGTACGTGTTTACAAGCTCCAAAGTAATCCCACATGGTACTGGTATCTAAGCTTATATCATTTATTCAGGATGTTACTAGTGAAATAACGTAAGAAAATAATTTCACACAGCAAGCATTAGGTTCCAGCTGCCACCCTCACCCCCTCTCGGTCTGAGCCTCCCCCGATGGTGGCCCTGGTTGCAGGCCTCCTCCAGTGACATGCTGACTTGTAGCATCTATGAGGTGCCATTGTGTTTGCTACAAGTCATGTCTACAGTCTCATATTGTAACCCTTGGGTCTTGAGTCTCTGATGTTAGTAAATTGATTTTTTAAATATATTATTACTACAGTAGCTGAAATAATATCCTAGAAATAATAATGCCACATAGATAAAATAATAGTGCCACATAGATAAAATACAGTTTGTATCATCTAAAGGTCTATACACACTGACTGATTTTGACCAGCGTGTATGGATAGCGATGATGGGGAAAATCACTCAGTACATACACACTGAGCAATTTTCGCCCGTTTAAGCGATTTTCCAGAGGTGGACGACTTTCCATAGCAGCACGCTATGGAAAGTCGTTGTCCATGCCGTCGTTTATCTGCTGGAAATACCAGCAGACGAGCGGCGGTGGCCGGCAATGATGTGGGAGTGTGCATCACTGCTCATCGCTGCCCCGTAGACACTGTGCGGCTTTTCAGCTGAAAGAAGCTCAAACAACAAAACTGAGCTACTTTCAGCTCAAAATCCCCCTTTACTCTAGCGATTAAATAAAGACATTTTTAAGGTCTTGCATCTGCAAAATAGACTTTCCATGTGCACATATTTTGTTTTTTTCAAATAATCTTAACTTTACTTACTGAGTTCCAATCCGTCTTTAGCTTATAGCTTTAGCTGTTTGCTTATAAGCAAACAAGCTTGAGCCAACATTGCAAGCACCTTATCGGTCTGTTTTAAGCAGAAAAGTGGATAAATTGGTTGAGCTCACAGTACTCCTTTTCTGTCTGCCAGGAAATAGCACAATGGGCACCTATTCAGCCGCATTAAGGTAACTCTGTCCATGTAATTTTATGGCTCACAGTCTAATTAGATGTTGTGCAATACTTCCTTTGAATCTGTTGCCAGTATGTCTTTATTTCAGAATTCTCAATGATTAGACTTGGATTGTTCAAGTGGAAAGAAGAATTAAGCATTTAAGTGAACAACAATAGAGCCATAGTCATAGTCATTTATGCCCAAATCAGACTATTGGCTTAGCTTTTTGTGTACCACTGGGCATTTCACTATAGTAATCTGCTGTCTATTAAATGGGGACATACTGACTGTAGGATGGCCTCATTACCCATGTCTCTGTACTTATTGCATACTCTTTAAAAGCATTGCTTGGCTAGTACCTAGCACGATCTGGCTACAATTTTTAAAAAAGGCATGCTGTATTTGAGATATATATATATATATATATATCTGGGTTGCGGTCCGGCACTCACCCCTCCTGCTCGACTGCCCGGGTGCCCGTTCGGTTAAATGGACAATAAAAAGAAAGAAGAGACTGGCACTCCTGGGACTTGTGAAGAAACTCTGTATTGGAAATATACAGGTCGTTGTATATTTCCAATACAGAGTTTCTTCACAAGTCCCAGGAGTGCCAGTCTCTTCTTTCTATTTATTATATATATATATATATATATATATATACTCGGAGGTCCGGCACTCCTCACCTGCCCCTGCTCCACTCAAATAGCTTGGCCTGGGTGCCCGCTGTGTGCTGGCGTTGCCAGCGCTTGTATCGATATTGTGAAAAAAAGCGTCACTCCAGGTACTAGTACAAAATGATGAGTTTACTGTAGGTCAACAGTGTTTCGGGCCGGAGCCCGTCTTCAGGACATAAAAAATATGTCCTGAAGACGGGCTCCGGCCCGAAACACTGTTGACCTACAGTAAACTCATCATTTTGTACTAGTACCTGGAGTGACGCTTTTTTTCACAATATATATATATATATAGTAAGGGAGTGTGTGTTTACATGTGTGTGTGCATGGACACACACACACAAGCGGGATGTGTTTTTGCCCACTGTGACTGCATGCCTGCATAAGGTCAGACTTACCCAGGTTTGCAGTTGCAAATGAACATCTCAACCAATGGTCACAATGTTTACCGTGAACTGCAATAGCATTGCAATTATAGCAGTTCACGGTATATGCAGACAGGCGGTGGTATGTCCATCCTCCTTCATTTGCATTGCTACGGATTGTATATGATAAGCTGTAGTTCAGTCTCTTGGGAACTTGGTATACTACAATCACCATCATGACCTGTCTGTTGACTCTCATTATAATGGGACTTTTCACCATTTTAGGTACACCTTTATACAGTAATATAGATTAATGTATTCAATTCTTCTACGATCCTCATAGAAGCCATTACTTCCGGATATTCCCCCTCTCCCGGGTTTAGACAGGATGATTTTTCCTAAGGCCCACCTGTGCTATAAAACCACTTACCTCCCTAAGACCCATGTCTTTTTTCCTGTCTCCCAAAAGTTTAGTGACAGAGTAAGGTAGCTTTTGTTTGTTTTAAGTGGCTTACCTATGTTAGCTGGTCATAACAAATTCAGAATGGCTTAAGTTTACCATCTGCATTTCTGAAAGCACCTGGCCCTGTCTTGTACCTGGGCAGTGTGGCAGCTCCCTCACCTCGCTTTCTTTGAAGTGCACTTCAGTATGCCTGCTGCCATTTTCCACATGGATGAGTGCTGCCGGGGGTCCCGGCACGCTGTCTGGAGATGTAATGAGGCAGCGGGAACTGTGCTAGTCTCTGGTGTGGGTGACCTTAGCTGAGGTGCGGAGGTTAGTGGTGGAGGTGTCCCCCCCTTCGGGCATAGACACCAGTGGCTGTGCTTAAGCGGATGGGGAGAGTGTCTGACCCATAGGGCGGCTGAGAATAATGGGGTTTGCTCCAAACATGAAACATGATAATGCCCTTGTGAGGTTAGCCAAATTATTTTGCGGATAAAAACTATCAGCCAGCAGATGGAGCTTCTGCTCAACCAGAGATGTTAAGAGAATTAATGGCATGGATGAAAAAGTCATTTGTCACAAAGGAGGAATTGTCTCAACTCCAGTCATCTAAGAGATCTAGATCCCAGACTAGTCTGGAATATAAAGCTGTTATGTCATTGGATGAATGGCAGCAGGACTCAGAGGGGGCATCCTCTGCAGAATCGGGAGAAATCAGAGAAGAATTTGGGTATTTTGATCTGGATCTGGTTGAAAGTATGCTGAGAAATATTCACAAGTCCACAAATTTGAATTGCAAGGTGAAAAAATTGAGAGGCAATCTTTGAAGCTAAAAGGAGTTACTGAACAAGTGGTTAAGATCCTTCTGAAGGCTAGAAAGCAAGTCTCGTCTTTAGCCTATGATAGAATCTGGAATAGATTCCTCATATGGAAAGGGAATTCTTCACCAATTTCTGAAACAACTACTTCTCAAGTGTTACAATTTCTCATTGAAGGCCTACAAATAGGGTTAGCAGTATCGACTATTAAATGTAAAATTGCAGCATTAAGTGTTCTGCTGGAACGGAAGTTAGCAGACAAGAAATTAGTTTCTAGGTTCTGTAAAACAATTAAGAAGTTACGTCCACCTAGAAAATTTATGTTGGCTCCATGGGACCTTAATTTAGTCTTAAATGCATTAATGGAACCACCTTTTGAGCCTTTGCTAGAAACCGGCCTAAAGTTTCTCACTTGGAAGGATTAGTGAGATCCAGGCTCTGTGGGCAGAGGAGTCCTACCTTATACTTTTTCCATACTGGGTGCCTCTAAGAACTAACCCAGACTTTTTGCCTAAAGCAGTCTCTAGGTTTCACCTAAATCAAGAGATCAATTTTCCTTCCTTTTGTCAAGAACCAAAGAGTACTGTGGAAGAGAAGTTACATTCGTTGGATTTATTGAGGACCATTTCAGCAGAGGCAGAACTCTGGGAGGCAATGGAGTCATCTGCCGCTGGGCTCCTGCTCTCAAGGGGGGCATCTCTCCACCACTGCCAGTTTAAATCCATTAATTGAAAGCCATCAAAATCACTTCTGTGGCTGAGTTCTAAAATATATATGTGGTCTCTCTCTCTCTGTATATAAAGTATATAATATATATTTCATAACAGACTATATATATTTTGAATAAAGTTGTGTGGGTGGGCGTGGCACCAACATTACGCCACTGCATTTCAGTATACTTAAAAAGAGTCAAAGACATCAGGAAATCTAAACATTTATTTGTGGTACCAGAAAGTGTGAGAAGAGGAATGAGTCCTTCTAAGTAAACCTTTTTCCAGATGATTAGGACCCTAATTATCTTTGTAACAAGAAGGACGGCCATCCCACCAATAATCAAAGCATACTCAACTAGGGCAATGGCTACATCATCAATAGCCAGGAAGGTGCAAGTATCTATTGAAAACATCTGTCAAGCAGCCACCTGGTCTTCAGTCCATACATTTGCTAGGCAATATACCTTAAATATTCCTTCTGCCCAGTTTGGTGATCATGTGTTAAAGAGTGTTCTAAAATAAATGGTCTTTGCAGCATTCTGTTTCCCGCCCTTTCTTTTTGCTTTCGTATATCGTTATAAGTAATGGATGCCATGGGAATCGTAGAAGAAAGTAACGAATTATACTCACCGATAATTCCATTTCTTCTTGGAGATACTATGGCAGCCATGATTCCCGACCCTTGTGGATTATTTTTCTCTAAGTACCTCTATGTTGGAGATACTCAAAAAACATGGGTCCTAGGGATGGGCAGGGTTATATAGCACAGGTGGGTGGTCCTTAGGAAAAATCATCCTGTCTAAACCTGGGAAAGGGGAAATATCCCGAAGTAATAGCTGCCTTGGATCTCTAAGAAAAAATGGAATTCTTAATAATCATTACTTTTACAATATACATTTTAACAGAAAAAGAGTGCATAGCGGACATTTGTTTCCAGTATAAAAAGCCATTGTTTTTCCATTTTGATAAGGTTTATAATCATACTTACCAACATTTCTGCTGTCTCCTCTCGGGGCGAAGTCTCCTTGCCCTGGAATCCTTCTCACCTTTCATTGCTCACAGTTTCCTTCATAGGATGGGCACTCTCAGGGGTAAATTTACTAAGATGGGCGTTCTATTGAAGATAAGATGTTGCCCATAGCAACCAATCACATTATATCTATTATCTTCTAGAAGGTGCTAAATAATTTAGTAGAATCTGATAGGTTGCTTTTGGGCAATAAAACTCCCATCTTAGTAAATGTACCCCTTATACGCTGCCATTAGTGGTAATGTCACAAAGAGAGGTTCTGCAGGCCATCAGGAATTTTATTTTAAATGGATACACGTTTTACGCTATTTATACCTTGTGTTATTGCCAGGTTGATGATTTATGGACCCAGGTCGAGGTGTGGTGTGAAAGCACCACAGCTTATAACCCGGGTCCACCAATCCAGCAATTCAACCCATGTTATAAAAAGGGATAAACCTGGGTCGCCCTCTGTATAATGGGCGAACTAAGTTTAATATGAAAGTGCTTTAACCGGGTTGGAGCTAGGTCGGACCTAGTATGGTCATGCCAATTGCCACGTGCAACTCCTGTGTCAATTGGCACGATACTGTCGCCATTTATCTAATTCTCTCCCGCGGCTCATAGAAACACATATAGCGGCAGTAATGCAGAGTGGCGATTCCGCAATGCGGGTGTGAATTTTTCGCAACAAATGGGCAGAGGTGTGGCGATCAGGGATTGCTGTAGATCCATACGTGATTATTATTGCATATCTTTCCAGCATCTGCTGACACTAAATGAAGTAGTTTATATTGCTATCTGGGATCTGTGAACGGAAAGTTGAAGACAAGTTATTGTCATGTTTCCAAAACAATAATTGCTCAGTCATAATTTCTTGCTCTCAGACCAGCACAGCCCAACCAGCTGCACAGTCATGCAAATATTGTTGAATTTTTGTGGGTCTTCTGTCTTATGTATAAATGTGGTTTACAGTAAAAGGATTAGTTGATTACCTCATTATATAAATATAACGACTCTTTAGCATTTTTAAATAATTTATAAAGTATTTAGGAAAAGTACATGATTTGTGGATTGTCATGATTATGGCATTATTTTGACATTAATTAAATAGAAACAAAAATGTGTAGTTTTGGAAAAGTACCCAGTTGCCTTTTGAACCTATAAACTGAAAGCACGTGCCATTTACACAATAACTGCAGATAGAATGTGGACACTTAATGAAAACTGCATGTTCATTTTGGAGCGATCCAGCTCCTCTATCCATTGCCAATGTGTACTATAGTCTGGTCTACATTATTGTCTTCTTCATCTTTCTTCTGGGTTGACACTTGAATTTTTGATACTTTTTCTGCACTTTCCTAACCTGGTGTAGATGTGTATCCTTCTAGGACCCTGCAGGATCTGACTCTACCTGGGGCTATGCATGATGGGAGGGAGTTTCCTGTTTGTTGGTCAGTTCAGTTCCTGAAGTGAAACTATAAAGGTGTTATTCTGCACTCCATGAGTCTTTCCTGATTTACACCACCTGGCGATCGTGCAGTATACTGTCACAATATAGTATGAATATGTGCACTTTGGATTGTGTAAAGGTCCATACACACTGGGGGATTATGCCCAGTGTGTATGGACAGTGATGAGAGGCTTTACCCCTGCCCAGCGATGTCACCGGGGGGGGGGCGGACAGCTTTGCATAGCGCAGCACTATGCAAAGCCGTCCACAATGCCGCTCATCTGCTGGTAATGGTGGGGATGTTCTAACATCCGCACCCCAGCTCCGCCCCCTATCGACACCCATCGCATTCATAATTATCGCATGTGCACTAACATATGCGATAATTATGGCAAAGGACAGCTCTTGCGCTAAGAGCTGTCCTTTGCGGTGAGTCAGCAGGTCCCATCGGGACCCAGCGGCTCCCCCCTCCCTCCCTTACTCGGCTGCTGGCTGCTGCTGCAGGGGGGCTGGCTCTTCTCCTCCCTGCACCCGGAAGAGGATCAGTGCAGGGAGGAGGAGGTCACAGGTCCGGGCAGCACAGCTCTGTGCTGCCCGGACACAGGTGAGGGGGCGATGTGGGGCGG
Organism: Crinia signifera; assembly: GCF_055691185.1. Taxonomy (NCBI): domain Eukaryota; kingdom Metazoa; phylum Chordata; class Amphibia; order Anura; family Myobatrachidae; genus Crinia; species Crinia signifera. The sequence goes on along the minus strand of NC_139219.1, from coordinate 82,426,070 downwards.
CTGGGGGTCGCGGTAGAAGCCCATAGGTTTCTATGGAGCATCACCAGATTTTTCTGGCGATGCCCCCCGCCACGGTATTTTAGCTTAGAGAATCTCCCCCAATACCAGCAGATGAGCGGCTTTCCCAGCGATGATGCGGGAGTGCGCATCACTGCTCACCGCTCATCGCCGGGCCGTACACACTTGGCGGCTTTGAGCTGAAAGCTGCTCAAACTTGGTGTTTTGAGCAGCTTTCAGCTCAAAATCACCCAGTTTGTATGGGCCTTAAGACAGCAATGAACCAATTTACAACTAGTCATAATAGCTCGGCCCTCCCCATCAGAAAGCCTATGCACTTATACAGTAGCTAAAAGGAAATATATTGCTTTTTCTAATTTATTTAGGCACACACCATTGATAAATCCATTGAGAGTGGAGCAAAGGTGCCTGTGATGTGTGGTGTTACATATCTATAATGTAAAGCAGGTATTGACAAGGGCCGAACATATGTGAAGCATACCATATCTACACTGGCCCAGCAGTTTACCTTAACACATAATATAAATAACCAGTGTATTCCTTCCATGAGTTATTCGCCTCAAGCAAGGAAACAAGGATGTTTTTGTATTATCCGAAAAGTAAAACCATTATATGTTGCAGAATACAATGGGTCTTTCATATCAGAATTTTAAAAAGTATACTCTACTGGTATATACCTATGCAGAGGCATAACACTGGGAGGCAATGGAATCATCTACCACCGGGCTTCTGCTCCCAAGGGGGCAGCTCTCCTCCCCTGCCAGCTTGAATCAGTTAAAGGAAAGCTGTCGATATCGCTTCTGTGGCTGACTCCCGATCCTAACATAATTTGTGCAAGTGTCACACCCTGTACGTATTAGAACCATGACACCTTACTGATTGAGCTATTTGGGGGCATCAATATTTATCTTGCCTCTGTGCAACTGGGACAAACTTACGCCACTAGACCTATGCAACAATATTTGTGTGTACATTGTTTTTTGTCTATAATTAATGGAAAGCTACAGTGGTAGTTTGTCCCAGCTGCCCGGAGGCAAGATATATATTGGTGTCCCTCCCATCTCCCTCACAAAAAATAACCTTCAATAATATATTGTGACAGGGATCACAAACACGGGGGCTCTGATGAAGTCTTTGTTGTTTATTTTTAACATCAGGTCACAGTATAGCAGGTTAAATCCATATGCAGTCTGTATTACAGGCAGTAGCATACAGGCACTCTCAGCAAAGCAGACTCTGGAAAGGCTCCAGTGGGCCACAGTTTAATCCAGGGGCGAATCCAGGAGAAAATGATAGGGGGGGGCACCATGATAGGAGAGGGTTTGGGAGGGGGGGTCTAGTGGTGTCAGTGTACATGCTGAGAGATTGGCCAGAGAGGAGGAGAGCAGAGAGAGGGCAGGAATGGGATTAAAAACAGACAGTGGCGTTGTGTTGTATAAATTTTAATTTTATATGAATAAGTCACAGTAAGTGAACAATACAGACAGTCGGAAATTTGAAACAAGAGAATCATGTAAAGCGTGATATTTCCCACATGCATGTATAGTCATATCCGTAACGCTAATTACATAAGCACACATTCACATAATATACAGCTAAGGGCAGGTTATATCACGTAGGGTACGTGAGATTTTATCTTGGAATAAATAAACTGGAATAAATCAACTCGTTACCTTGGCAAAATTTCTACATATACAATCAATTAAGTAAGATATTATAACAGAACGTTTGAATATAGAAACCCTTCAAGTATGGAAAGGGTGATAGTATGATGTGTTGGATGGGAAAAAGGGGGGGGGGGATTAGGATCAGTCAGGGGGGGAGGGGTAAAGGAAGGGAGTGTCACTTTGCTAGTCTTAGTGGTAAATCTGATGGAGTAGGTTCTGAATGTAGTGAAGATAGTATAGATAAGATTGTATAGTTTATATGAGTGAGTTAAGCCAGTATCTTCCTGTAAGCAGTTACAATCGAGGTCTTCCACTTCTCGTCCGCTGATGTTGAGGTAGATCCATGAGATTGTTGGGGAGGATAATATCTGTTTGTCATTGGTAATGAATCCAGGAAACACCTACGTAAGCAATCTGGAGTCGTTGTATATCACATTTCAGGTAAAAAAAGGGGGGTCAGTTCAGGGTTAAATTTTGGGTAACTTGGGTTTTTTGGTGTTGAGGTAAGGACTCTATAAAACATCCCCAACATCAATGTTTTACACCAAAATCTTAGTATTTTAGATCAGGACCAGAAACAGTGGAAACATTTATCGTTTGTCATTTTGCGTTTAAACATTCCCCAGTGACTTCAGGGTTCATATGCTTGCTTTGAACCGGGGCAATATATAATCTGTGTATGGTTTTAAAATATACTTCTTACAGGTATGCAGATTGTAAGTAACTCATTGTCTGTGTGAAGTGAGCAAAAAGATCATCATTATCAGTAATACTGGGGATGTTTAATGACCATTTATATAAGAGTTGTGGGTTGAATTTATCTATAATATGCGAGGATAAGGTATCACTTAAGGTATCACTGGATCATGTGTTGACAAAAGAAATGGGATTAAGGGTGTGACAAAGTGTCTAGTTTGGAGGTACATAAAGAACTGTGTATTCAGTAGGTTGTAGGTAGAGTAGAAAAGGGAAAGATAGAGCTTTCAGGGTCGAATAACTTTGTGGCTAAGTCTAGTCCCTTATTTTTCTATTCTCTGAATGTGGGATTGGTCAGGCACTGGCGTTTAAAGTACACAGGCCCACCTTGGCGACGAAATTGAAGGATGTAGTTGTTTGCATGCCGAAGGCGCGCTCCAGAAAAGGGGGTGTGGCTACTCAAAAGGGGGCATGTCCTTGAGTGTAGTGTTGTACTTTTACCCACTACATGTGATCCTCGTCACATTATATATAATAACCTGCGTTTGCCACTGACTTTGACCATAAATAATTTGATTTGGTCCTGAACCACCAGCCCTAGCCACCCCTGCAAAGTTTTGTGGCACCCCAGGGTGCCAAGTCACACAGTTTGGGCGCCAATGGAATAGAGGTCTTACAAGTTAGTTGAGGGTATATTGTTACACCTTCCATGTTTACACTAACAGACAATTGTCCCAATAGACAGGAATTTCTATTACCATAGTACCGTTCCGGGCTAATAATGTGTCTATTTCCTCAGAATACAACAAAAAATAATATAACCATGAGTTAAGTTTTAGTAACTGTGGGATTTTGCTCAAGACAGAATGCCCAATAAATCACACTGGGAGGAGAGGTGTTTGTGTTCCTTGTCTCTCTTTCACTCACTCATATTCCATATATTTTAGAACCTAAATTATGTTGTGTGAAGGCTCACCTCTGTCATGTTGATTGATAATCCAAAATGTAACATTATAACATGAACACCACTGCTTTCCTTTTTAAGATGTAAAAATCACAGTCAGCAAATTACTTTGGAGGCTAGATTCCACCGAGGTTGCTTGGCTTAAGTACCATGTACCGTCTTGTGGTATTTGGTATTTCTGAGATTGTTTTGATATAGAAATACAATTCACACTACATAGACCTCACAATTTATCTATAACTCTCACATACAGTTTTTTTTATACAGATGTGTATGTCATTATTGTTCTTACAGTATATAGTATGGTCTTACATTTCTGTGGTGTGAGTTTGGCCTTTCCAAATTTATTAAATTCCTTTAAGCTACTACAGCCACAAGTCTAGCTGTCCAAGATATACATTTGCTCGTTGCCCTATTAGAAAGAGTTCTACGCTGGTTTAAGCATTTTCATATATTTGTGTTAGTTTTTCCCCCTATGAAGATTTCCTGCCAGCAGATGGAATATCATATTTTGATTAACATATTTCACACCTAAATGCTTAGACCCAATAATTATAATTTGTTATCACGACAATAGGAGTTTAAAAGATAAATCTAACAATCTAACATCGATTCCCACCATGGCCCTAACTGTGCGGAGTTTGTATATTCTCCCCGCACTTGTGTGGGTTTCCTCCCACAATCCCAAAATATACTGGTAGGCTAATTGGTTCCTAACAAAATGAACCCTAGCATGAATGTGTGTGCGTGTACATGTGGTAGGGACTGATGTAAGCTCCACTGGGGCAGGGACTGATGTGAACGATTAAATATTCTCTGTAAAGCGCTGCGGAATATGTATGCGCTATATAAATAACTAGTAATAAATAAATATATATAGAGGAATCTGCTAGAAACAGAACAAAGAGGGGTTGCTCCATAGTGCATTAAAGTGTTTTTTTAAAAGGCAGTCTGCATTACAGGCTGTACTTGTTTATTGGCTGTCTAACTAGACTCTGTAGATCTGTAAAGCTGGGTACAACAAACAAGCCGCAGCACTACTGATATTGTTAACAATGCCGGACGAACGATCCAGCACATACACACTGAACAATATCATTAACGATATTATTCAGTGATGTCACCCGGACCTCCGTCAAACATGCAGCCGCTATCTGATGATATAGTCAGATATTAATGCATATTCAGACAACAGTGGGGATTGTTAACACATCATGGTTACACAATAAATATTATGCATGATAATATTGTTAACGATATTGTGCATATCGTTTGCATATATCTTATAGTGTGTGCACCTCTTTATACCAGACCCATTTGGGATATACAGTACATAACAAAAAAAAATCTTATAGTACAGTAAATATGAAAAACCGCTAAGCACTAAACACTCGGTTAACCCTCTAGGCCATATTCAATTAGACCCATTTTCCATTTTAAAATAACAGGCTGATATCATGATATGATTTTTTACCGATATAAATTGGGTTATTCAATTTATGTGAAGTTTATTTATTTATTTACAGTTTCTTATATTGCAGCATATTCCATTACACGTTACAATTGGAAATAGTGATAAAACAAACTCGGTAGTAACAAACCGACATAGAGTTAGGAGGAACCAGCTCGCAAGCTTACAGTATAGGGGATCTGGGATAACTATACAGGACCAGGTGATTCATTCAGGTTGGTCTGCAAAAGCAAACTCCTTCTTTAATGGGCAAAACCATGTGCACTGCAGGTGGGGCAGATGTAATATGTGCAGAGCGAGTTACATTTGTGTGGGGTGTGTTCAAACTGAAATCTAAATTGCAATGTAAGAATAAAGCAGCCAGTATTTACTCTGCACAGAAACAAAATAACTCACCTAAATCTATTTCTCTCTGCTCATGTTACATCTGCCCCACCTGCAGTGCACATGGTTCTGTCCATTAACCCCTTCCCGACATTTGACGTACATTTACGTCATGGTCGGGATGTACTTCCCGACACATGGCATAAATGTACGTCATGAATGTAAACTGTCACCGCGTCTATAGACGCGGTGATAGAGGGCCGATGGCTGCTGTCCCTGACAGCAGACATCTTCCCTCATTGCCCAGGGGGGGCAGCGATGCCCCCCCCCCATCGGCGATCGCTGTGATTGGCTGTTCAAATGTGAACAGCCAATTACAGCGTTTTCTGTGTACCGGCGAATAACGTCGCTCAGTAACACAGGGATCGGTGGTGATTGGTGCTGTTAAGTACAGCACCAATCACCACCGGGTGTAAAGGGCTCACTGGTGGTCACCCCACCTCACCCCACCTGCCCCCAAGGCTGTGATTGGTCCGTCGGACCGACGGACCAATCACAGCCATTACACCTCACAGAAAATAACGGAGACAGCCCTGCAGCCGCCATTCCGGTCAGGAACAGCGTGCAGAGCGGTCTCCGTGCCCATCTGTCCCCTTTTACTGACCTGATCAGCGTTGGTGGCATCGGTGCTGCCAGCTGCTGCTGCTTCCTGGTTGCTGTGGTTGCTGTTGCTTCCTGGTGCTTGTGCTGCTGCTGCTGCAGCGTCATTGTGTCAGAGAATATAAAATTGTGTGATATAATTTTGTCTCTGCTGCCCCCTGCTGCCCCCCTTTTGTGCTGATCAGTATAAATTAACTGATCAGCAACTTTTTTGGGGTGCAGGGGTTTTTTTTTTATATATACCCTGTCAGGTTGCACCAAAAGTTATGTGCCTGCTGCCCCTCACTGCTAATCAGTGTTGCATCACTGATCAGCAGTTTTTTTTTTTTTTAGGGTGCTGTGGGGTTTTTTTTTTAATTTTTTTTTACACCCACGGTGATTTTGTGGGTGTCCTGTGGCCGCTGAGCGCTGATCAGTGTCGTACATCACTGATCAGCATTTTTGGCACAGGGTTGATCTAATTTTTTTTTTTTGGATCAAATTCCTGTTGCCTTTGACTCATCAGCAGTTTTTTTTTTATTGTTTTTTTTGGAGGGTGCTGTGGGGTCTATTTTTTTAATTTTTTTTACACCCACGGTGATTTTGTGGGTGTCCTGTGGCCGCTGAGCGCTGATCAGTGACGTACATCACTGATCAGCATTTTTGGCACAGGGTTGATCTAATTTTTTTTTTTTTTGGATCAAATTCCTGTTGCCTTTGACTCATCAGCAGTTTTTTTTAATTTTTTTTTTTTGGAGGGTGCTGTGGGGTCTATTTTTTAAAAATTTTTTACACCCACGGTGATTTTGTGGGTGTCCTGTGGCCGCTGAGCGCTGATCAGTGACGGACGTTACTGATCAACATCTGTGCTCAATTTTTGGCGCAGGAGCTTTTTTTTTTTCTTTTAACTTACACGTGTTAAAGCACTACATACACACTACATACCCCCCGTGTTGAAATAAAGTTTGTACCCCCCCCCTACACTATACACGTGTTGAAACACTACACTTACACAAACACAAAAATAATAAAAATGTCCCAATCATCGCAAAGACTGTTTTCAGCGGAGGAGGCATATGCCCTTATTGCCTCTGACACTGACACAGCCAGTGAAGAAAGCGATGAATTTGCATTCGTCTTAAGCTCCTCTTCCTCCTCTAGTGATGAGGGACCCTCTCAAAGACGCCTCCGTAGAGCAGCTGAGACCCCCCCCCCAATGATTGATCTCGTATGGACCCCACCACCAGACAATTTTGAGCCCCAGGTTCCTGAGTTTTTGGCCAACCCAGGAATCCAATTTGATACTACAGGCCTCAAAGAAATTGACTTTTTCAAAGTCTTTTTCTCTGATGATTTTATAAATTTAATGGTGGACCAAAGTAATTTATATGCCCAGCAGTTTATTGCCCAAAACCCCAAGTCATCATTTGCTAGGTGGACCCCTGTAGATGCAGTAGAGATGATGACGTTTTGGGGTCTGGTGTTACATATGGGCATAGTTAAAAAGCCAGAAATTAGACAATATTGGAGTACAGATGTTCTGTACAGCACCCCACTTCATCGTATGGCCATGACCCAGACTCGTTTTGAGACGATCCTTAAATTTTTGCATTACAACGATAATGCACAGTGCCCACCCAGAGATGATCCCACCTTTGACCGGCTATTCAAAGTCAGGCCGGTCATTGATCATTTCAGCGCCAAATTTGCTGAGATGTACATCCCCGAAAAATTCATTTGTGTAGACGAGTCACTGATACATTTTAAAGGAAGGGTTAAATTCCGCCAGTACCTTCCCAATAAGAGGGCAAGGTATGGCATAAAAATGTATAAGCTGTGCGAAAGTACCTCAGGGTACACCCACAGGTTTAGGGTATATGAAGGGAAGGACACAAGAATTGAACCGCCAGAATGCCCCCCCTCCCTCGTAGGTGTTAGTGGAAAGATTGTCTGGGATTTAGTGCACCCCTTCCTGGATAAGGGTTATCACCTCTATGTGGATAACTTTTACACCAGCATCCCCCTGTTTAAGGCCCTTGGTTCAAGAGGTACAGCAGCTTGCGGTACTGTGCGCAAGAACCAAAGAGGCCTCCCAAAAACGCACGTTGCCCAATTACTGAGAAAGGGTGAAAGCAGGGCACAATCCACCGAAAATATGTTGTTGGTCAAATATAAGGACAAGAGGGATGTCCTTATACTGACAACAATTCACGGAGACAGTACCACCTCCGTCCCTGTACGAGGTACCAGTACCCACACCTCAAAACCTATTTGCATCCTAGATTACAAAAAGGACATGGGCGGAGTGGATCTTTCAGATCAGGTACTGAAGCCGTACAGTGCCCTGCGGAAAACAAAAATATGGTACAGTATAAGAAGCTGGCCGTGTATATCATCCAGATGGCACTGTATAACGCTTACGTACTATTCCGTTCTACCAGCCAGACGGGGACATTTATGCACTTTCAAGAGGAAGTCTCATAAAGGGCCTAATATTTGGGAACCAGCAGGCAGAGGGCCCCAGTACTTCTAGTACTGGCCCCAGTACTTCTAGTACTGGCCCCCGTATTGTATCAGGGCATCATTTTCCTAACGAAATCCCCTCCACTGGAAAAAAGAGCAGGACACAAAAAAGGTGCAAAGTTTGCTATAAAAAGGGAATAAGAAAGCAAACTATTTTCCACTGTGAAACTTGACCCGACAAACCCGGCCTATGTATGAAGGAGTGTTTTAAAATATACCACACATCTATGGATTATTAGGTTCATCATTTCACCATGCTTCGGGGGTCTTGCTAATGCGACATAGCACCCACCATTCATTCCATCAGAATCTGTGCTGCAAAATCCAAATATCACTCCTTCCCTTCTGAGTCCTGCCATGCACCCAAATGGTATTTTTTGGTCACATATGAGGCATTGCCGTACTCTGGAGAAATTGCGGCACAGATTTTGGGGTGCTTTGTCTCCTTCATTCCTTGTGAAAATGAAATTTTTTTAGCCAGAACTGCATTTTTGTGTAAAAAAATGTAATTTTTCATTTTCACAGCCCAGTTGTACCAAAATTGGTGAAACCCCTGGGGGTTTGAAATGTACACTATACCCCTAGATGAATTCCCTGAGGGGTGTAGTTTGCAAAATGGGGTCACTTGTGGGGGGGTTCCACTGTATTGGTGCTTCGGGGGTCTTGCTAATGCGACATAGCACCCACCATTCATTCCACCAGAATCTGTGCTGCAAAATCCAAATATCACTCCTTCCCTTCTGAGTCCTGCCATGCACCCAAATGGTATTTTTTGGTCACATATGAGGCATTGCCGTACTCTGGAGAAATTACGGCACAGATTTTGGGGTGCTTTGTCTCCTTCATTCCTTGTGAAAATGAAAAATTTTGAGCCAGAACTGCATTTTTGTGTAAAAAAATGTAATTTTTCATTTTCACAGCCCAGTTGTACCAAAATTGGTGAAACCCCTGGGGGTTTGAAATGTACACTATACCCCTAGATGAATTCCCTGAGGGGTGTAGTTTGCAAAATGGGGTCACTTGTGGGGGGTTTCACTGTATTGGTGCTTCGGGGGTCTTGCTAATGCGACATAGCACCCACCATTCATTCCACCAGAATCTGTGCTGCAAAATCCAAATATCACTCCTTCCCTTCTGAGTCCTGCCATGCACCCAAATGGTATTTTTTGGTCACATATGAGGCATTGCCGTACTCGGGAGAAATTGCGGCACAGATTTTGGGGTGCTTTGTCTCCTTTATTCCTTGTGAAAATGAAAAATTTTGAGCCAGAACTGCATTTTTGTGTAAAAAAATGTAATTTTTCATTTTCACAGCCCAGTTGTACCAAAATTGGTGAAACCCCTGGGGGTTTGAAATGTACACTATACCCCTAGATGAATTCCCTGAGGGGTGAGGGGTGTAGTTTGCAAAATGGGGTCACTTGTGGGGGGGGTTCCACTGTATTGGTGCTTCGGGGGTCTTGCTAATGCGACATAGCACCCACCATTCATTCCACCAGAATCTGTGCTGCAAAATCCAAATATCACTCCTTCCCTTCTGAGTCCTGCCATGCACCCAAATGGTATTTTTTGGTCACATATGAGGCATTGCCGTACTCGGGAGAAATTGCGGCACAGATTTTGGGGTGCTTTGTCTCCTTCATTCCTTGTGAAAATGAAAAATTTTGAGCCAGAACTGCATTTTTGTGTAAAAAAATGTAATTTTTCATTTTCACAGCCCAGTTGTACCAAAATTGGTGAAACCCCTGGGGGTTTGAAATGTACACTATACCCCTAGATGAATTCCCTGAGGGGTTTAGTTTGCAAAATGGGGTCACTTGTGGGGGGGTTCCACTGTATTGGTGCTTCGGGGGTCTTGCTAATGCGACATAGCACCCACCATTCATTCCACCAGAATCTGTGCTGCAAAATCCAAATATCACTCCTTCCCTTCTGAGTCCTGCCATGCACCCAAATGGTATTTTTTGGTCACATATGAGGCATTGCCGTACTCGAGAGAAATTGCGGCACAGATTTTGGGGTGCTTTGTCTCCTTCATTCCTTGTGAAAATGAAAAATTTTGAGCCAGAACTGCATTTTTGTGTAAAAAAATGTAATTTTTCATTTTCACAGCCCAGTTGTACCAAAATTGGTGAAACCCCTGGGGGTTTGAAATGTACACTATATCCCTAGATGAATTCCCTGAGGGGTGTAGTTTGCAAAATGGGGTCACTTGTGGGGGGGTTCCTAACTTTTAGCATCTTATGGTGCCTAGAAACCTACATGGTGCCTAAAAAATAATCTCATAAAAAGGAGGCTCCAAAATCAAGTAGGTGCTCCTTCTATTATGAAGCCTGTGGTTTAGTCAACGTGCACACTAGGGCCACATATAGGATATTTATGAAAACAAAAGAATTGGGGGAATCAATTTTTAGTCACATTTCTCTAGTAAAATCTACTGTGTTCCTTAGAAAAATGTATTAAAATTGAAAATCAGCAAAAAAAATGAAATTTTGAAATTTCACCTACACTTTGTTTTAATTCCTGTGAAACACCTAAAGGGTTAACAAACTTCCAAAATGCTGTTTTGAATACTGTGAGGGGTGCAGTTTTTTAAATGGCATCATTTATGGGGGTGTCTCACATACAAGTCCCTCAAAGTCACATCAGAACTGAACTGGTCCCTAAAAAAAGCAGTGTTTGAAATTTTCTTGAAAATTTGAGAATTTGCTATTCATATTTTAAGCCTCCTAGTGTCCCAAAAAATTAAAAGGAGGTTGAAATAATGATGGCAACATAAAGTAGACATATGGTCTTTGTTAGTTATTAACTATTTTGAGTGGTATGATTATTTGTCTCACAAGCAGAAAATTTAACATTTTGCAAATTGCAAAATTTTCAATTTTTACGACATTTTGGTATTTTTCACAAAAAAACACAGACTGTATCGACCAAAATTTACCACTAACTTGAAGTACAATGTGTCACGAGAAAACACTCTCAAAATCACTGGAATAAGTAAAAGCAAAAAAAAGTTATCCCCACATAAAGTGATACATGTCAGATTTGAAAAAAAGGGCTCTGTCAGGAAGGCAAAAACAGGCTGCGGCGGTAAGGGGTTAAAGAAGGAGCTTTCATTTGCAAACCAACCTGAATCACCTCTCATGTGTTATTGTGGTTCTGAGCAGAGGCAAATTTAGTGGTTAAGCCACCCATAGACAAATATCATTGGATGTCCCCCCTGTACAAATACCCCCCTGGCTGTTAAGCAGAAATCATTATAGTGTCACTTGTGGCTCAGGCTATACCTCCTGGTCATGAAACTGTAGCCTCCAAGCAGATGGTCAACATCCCCATCCCATTCTGCACCCCATAGACACAAATCGCCACGTACAGGCTTTTCAGTGGCTCCGTTGCAGTGGGAGTGGCCTGCTCTTCCACCCCCAGAAGGTGGCAGCCCTAGGCACGTTCCTAGTGGGAAATCTGCCACTGTCCAGAGAGGAGCAAAAGGAAGTAGCCAAGAAATCCTGTATTAGCCTCTGCTGTCTGATCACAGAAAGTGACTCAGAATCAGGAAGGAGCATGAAATAATTGTACCCCTTTCATAGTACTTAGCAATTTTGCAAATGTCTTCCTTTAACAATAATAATGTCGACAAGGTTAGATCCAGGTAGTAAAACTGATACATTTTAGTATGCAAAATGCTCATCTGCAATCATACAAATAAATAAAGAAATAAAATAATTGTTCAAAGTGAAGAAACATATGAGTCCTGGGAATACAGCACAGCCCAGTGCTAAATACGTTATCCTCACAGGACATCTTTATACCAATGCTGGGCTAAACCATTAACAGTTTGGTTTCATTAATATCACCTAGCCAAAGAAATGAGTATTCCTGCGCTGCCATCTGTGTTTGCTGGCTAGCACGCCACCCTCCTCTCTCCGGACATTTAAGTATGAAAAATAATCTTTTAGCTAGAAGTTCAGTTATATTAACTTGGCCATTAATTCCTAAAAAGCCAGTCTTTGGGATTTGTTCAAGAAAATAAATGTTTTCTTTTTTTTTTTCCTCTTTTTTTCTGTGTGTGCCAGTATTACGTTAAAGTTTGGCCTTGTGGCTTATAAAATATTTAACATATTAAGTATTGAAATTACATCCAGTGCATAAAGGATTGTTAAGGGACTTTTTCAGAGACGAAGGGATGACAATGGTTTGTGTCGGCCATATTTTCTGTGCATGTCGAGGCCAGTGGCTAAGGTTTTTAGATGCAGCTTCATTGGCCTTGGAAGAGTAAATGACACGGCATCCGCCTGATGTTCTCGCAGATGACCCAGTCATCTGACCCCACAGTGTATAACACAAGCATGCAGTTGGTGTCTCTCCTACAGGCTGCTCATGTTGCTTTTATACTGTATATATAAACACATCCGCTGCGCCTAAAGATGCCTACATCTATCCCTGAACCTGGTCCCTACTTAGCATAAACTTTGCATAGATCACATTCTTCATTTATTGTTGCCACATATTGTAGCAATAAGAAATTAATTAGTTGGGGAATGCATTAAAAATCTATTGTAGTAACTTGCCTCTCAGACCTATTCGCATTTGCACAGACAGCAAAATCCTTTCAAAGGTCCGTAAATTGCATATGGATTTGTAAGTGGATGCTGATTGGTCCTAAAAACAGATGGATCACAGCACTTCCATTTAAGGGATACATTGGGGTTGATCCTATTTGGTGTGGATGATTCGCAGTTGCGAATCATCCCGGCACTGGGCCCACTTTATGGCGGACTGAATTAGCTTAAAAGTGCTCGCACCTACATAGGGGTGCGAGCAATTTTAAGCGAATTCGGCCCAGCAAAGGGGGGGTCGGCTTAATTCGGGTGACGTTTTCAGCATTTAAATGGCACCCAAACGGCATCTCGTACCCTTCAGCGCTAATAGGATCAACCCCATTGGATGATTTATCACAAAGCAATTGTTAATTAGGGTTGAGTATGAAAGAAAAGCAGTAAGAATACCGACAGTTAGAAGACCTGTAAAGGAGGCCTAGCCAATGTTACATTGTATATACTGTATCACCTGAAAACACGACAAACTACATTTTTATTTGACAAAATAGTGTAGCAATTGTCACAGGTGTATATTTAGTAAAAAGGGCAATGTGCAGAACACTGCGAGGTCTGTGCGTGCCCTGGTCTCAGCACCTGCCAGATCCTGGCTGCCTCCTCTCCTCTATGAGCACAGGGACAGCGGTATGCCCCCTACTAAATGTAAGTAAGGGCTGCTGCTAGTAATGACACTTTGCTATACCCTCCTACAGGGTACAGCTGAACCCAGTGGTAAATGGGGAGTAGGGGATGCGCAGAAGGGGGGTCCATTGACCGGTGCCTTTCTTATGTTTGAAATGGGTTATGTTTGGAATGGGCGAGGCGAGATGTCTCCTTGTGCTAGTGCCCTGAATTGATAGTCAAAGAGCCATATGGATATCTGAAATACTAAGTGGCATTAAACTTCAATAATCCGGATGCTATTAGCTATTGTAATAAAATTTATATAATCGAAAATGCAGAAAAGCCATATTGCCTATGAAAACAACATGTTATTTTATAAGGAATAATACAATAGCAATATGACCTTCTCATACATTTTACTGTATCTTCCAGTTTAACTGTTCTCTATAAAAAATAAAAAAAAGTAACAGGTGTATAATTAGAAGTGGGCTCGCTGGCTGTATTTAGCAAAATAAACAGATTTCTATCAGACCACTGATCACTGCAGCTTAGCTTGTGTTCACTGTGAAGTATGAACAAAAGACGAGCCAAGTAAATAAAATTAGCTGATTTGCATTGTGTAAGTTGGTCGCTTTCCAGAGCTTCTGGTTCCATGAATAAAACTAATTAAGCAGCCTTCTCCATTCAGCTCCTCTGTATAGCACATGCAGCGAGGACATTGCCAATTCCATAACTGAGCGCAGCTTCAGGAATATTTGTATAAAGTACTTTAAACTTTTAAAAGCCTTTCATTAGCCGCATGCAAGTTTTAATTAGCCATAATAATTATATAACACAAATAAATCTTTGTCTACATATACAGATGTGTGTGACCTTGCTATCCTATACTTACATTGTGCTAAATATCCATTTACTGCTAACTGAGTCATGCATTGAGTCTCACCCCAAACATACATCTTATTCACATTGCAATTGATGGGCCAGGTCCGAATTCGTTGGCCGATGTTTGGGCTACTGCACATTTGTATTGGCTGCAATGCGCGTGTGCGATGCCCGGCTGCGATCGATATTGGCAAATATTTCTATTTGCAAGCGATTGCAGGTGAGTGACAGGGGGTGGGCGTATGGGGGTGGATTCGGCTATAACATGGGTGTGCCCACTAAAATTGGTGGGCACACCCAATGAAATGCTGGGAGTGTCTATGAAAACGCAGGTGTTCTTAAGCCTGCTAGGGAGCGGGCAGATGACGGAACCGGCTGTTTTGTTTGTCCTGAGCTACGCAGCGGCTGCAAACAGCAAGAACCAGAGGAAAAGTCATGGTGAGACCTCTAGGCGGCCAGATGTGAATGGGTGTGTACATACTGTATACACATCCATTCGCAGTCCCTGCAAACCAATTTGCAAGGCTGGATTTTAAAGGGGAAGGGGGCAGTCAGATACAGACCGGTTGGCACGTCAAACAAATTCAGCCCTGTGCGAACAGGTCTGAATCATGCCCAATGTGTAAGGACCATGAACACTAGTGTATCTACAACTATGGATGCTGCAGCAGTGTGTGACAATGTATTACAAGATGACCTCTTTTGTTGTGTCTAAACTTCCACAAACATGCAAAACCCCATCCATTTGTGACCATTGGTACATGGAACAAGATATGCTGGAACCATACTGTATGACTCAATTGCATATTTGCTTTTGATTTCTTAATAATTGCTGTTTGAGTAATGCATGATGCCCTGTATCAGTAAGCATTAAGCTTCATAAAGTGATAGAGTGGAGAGTGATAAGCAACCAGTCAATCAGCTCCTAACTGCCATGTTACAGGCTGGGTTTGAAGGATGTCTGATAGGAGCTGATTGGCCAGTTGTTTATCACTCACTTTATGAAGCTTAGTGCATCTGGCCAATTACTGTGAACACCAGGGGTGCTGTAGGAGAGTGGCAGCCAGTATAGTATGCATGTTTTACATGTACAGTAGTAATAATGTCTTTAAGGGCTAATAAGTTGTATAATTGAATAAGTTTAGTATGATTGCACTCTTTTCTCTCCTAGACGATCAGTATGATGATGAAGAGAAGCAGTGCTATTACAACCTCAATAATGTCAACTTCTGTGAGAACGTCCTGACCGTCAATGTGAGCAAGCAGGAATGTTGCTGTACTTTGGGAGCTGCCTGGGGAGACACCTGTGAGATGTTCCCATGCCCTGTTTTAGGATCTGGTATGTATGAACATGGGCTTTGGCTATTATCTTGCATGGAATTCACTGCAGATCAACACAGCACTGCTATATCTGAGAGGGATCTTTGAAAATGGCTTATATCCAAATGTAGATGAGCCCCAAAGCAATTAGTAAGAACTACTATACTTGGTAAAGTGTTGGGAAATGGTGCTGATTATTCAATGTAAATGTATCTACAGATGGAGCCGGGCAGAATCGCCAGCCGCCATCCCCCGCCAGCCACCACAGCTGCCATCTGTATCTGCGAAAGGGGACGCGCGCGCACGAGATGCGCGCGCGTCCCCTTCCGACGGCGCTTCCCCCGGGTCCCCGCCGGCTTGCCGGCGGTCACCTGGGGTCCCCACCGCCTCCCCGCTCCCCCCGCCGCCTCCCCTAACCCTGTCCGTCTCCCTGAAGCGGAGACGGACAGGGTTCCCGTCGCCCCGCCGCCCGGAAACTGAGACGCGCGTGCGTGTGAGACGCACGTGCGTCTCAGTCAGATGGAGCCAGATGGAGCGCCTCGCTGCTGGCGGATCGCCAGCGGAGACAGTCTGGCGATTCTCCAGCAAGAGGGAGCCCGGCTCCATCTGTAACTCTCATTCCTTTTTCCCCAAAAAATGTAACAGTGCAATGTGGGCTAGGTGAAATGTGGGAGATTGCTAGACTAATGAGGGAGAGAGAGATTGCTGTTATTTCTTGGAGTCTCCTGCAGAATATAGGAGGGTAGGCAACTATGCTATTACCAACATAACATATTCATTTGTATTATATTTCTCTATTAGACGAATATGCATTGTTATGTCCTGAAGGAAGAGGCTACATCCCAACCAAGGATTCCCTCTATGAGGGCCTTACATACCAAGGTAAAACTTCATTGCTATTCATACAGTTATTTATTACATACAGTATATTTTACTGTATATTATATTTAATATTCTTCTCAGTAAAACCAACTTCCTATTTGGACTATATGTTGATTTCATTGCAAAATGGCTGCCGGCGCACACAGCACTTAAACACCCCCCGGCTTCCTGGAAAAAATGCAGCATGCCCAGGCATTTTTGAGGAGGGTCTCTTGCGTTAGCGCGGACCATTCCAGCCCTGTCTCAGTCACAGATTAGTAGAAACCTCAGATCTATTTATAATTGCACAGACAGAAAATTCTCTTCCAAGTTTCGGGAATTGCAAATGGATTGCACTTAGCGAAACATTCGCAATCGGTTTGGAAATTTGCAAGGGGTGTTTTTTCTTTCTGTCTGGGCGGCCCTAAATTCGATGCTGATTCTTGCAGTAATGCAGTATACACTCTACCTAAAATGCAGCATCTCACGGGCCTATTTTAAGCTGTTTTCAGCTGCCAGTTGAATAGGTTTTCCGTAGCCTTTACCATTAATGCTTTTAAAGCAGCAACTTTTGCCTCTAAATTCACATTTTACAATGTACTTTTAAAATAGTGTCAGGAATTGTATGCAGCATGAGTAAGTGATAAATATATTTGTGCATGGTGTGCACTAGTACTGCAAGTTCCCAGAGGTCCATACTGTACATATTCCAGCTAAATGCTGCTCACCTTTGCATGCCTTAAGGCTTCCATACACCTGAAAGACATTGCACTCAATCATACAATGTTGATGGATTGTATGATGGATTGTATGCAGATTGTGTGCACACAATCGGGCAATGCGCGGTCCCGCTGGTTGGAGGAAGGGTCCTCTGATCAGACGTGCTGCATCAGTTGATCAGTTGGGATTGGGAGCCAATTGCTTTAAAGCACATGTAATCAGTCATTTCACGGCTCATACAACCGGTGTCATTTAAATGGCAGTTTTCAGACAGGTTAGATGCAAACAATCGATTGTGAGAGGACTGGTCGTATGCCAGCTGCTGGATTGTACTACAGATTGTATGATGGCTTGTGAGTACATTGTGTGTCCAAAACCACCAAGGACTGCTCGGCAGTTGAATGGAAAGTTGGACACAATCATGATTGCCAGCAGGTCGTTCCGATGTATGGCCACCTTTAGACCTTCCATAAAACTGTATTGTAGGGTCATGGAGAGAGTATGTAGCTCACCAGCTTACTTAACTGGGTGAGGAATATGTTATTAAGAAAGAAGGAGTTGTTTGAAGCAGTGGCAGAACTTTTATAGCCTGCTGCCTGAAGTTAGCATCTCCACCTTGCCACCAAGGGTCAAAGAAGTATGTGGAGACAGGAGAAGGTGTGGGGAGAAGGATATGTTGCTAGTGTGACCAGTTATTCTCTACAATCCCCTCTTCTTGTCACCCCAGCATGTCGTACCAGGAGGTAAATGCCTATGTTGCCTGCTGAAGTAATGTCACTGTTTTAAAAGTTGGCTACCCCAATTAAGGATTGGAAAAAGATAAACGAGTAATAGCAAGAAACATTGTTTTCGTGATTAATAACTTTTTTATTGCAGTACCTGTGTCAAGCACCTCCCTAGTCACACTGAGTGATCCAGTCTTAAGGGCCCCATACATCAGCAATTAATTGTGACAATTTTCAGATATGGAGATGATTGCCACAATTAATTTTAGATGTGTGGGCTCCCCCTTTTGGCAATCCCAATCACAATCGCCAATCGATTGCTTAATCAGGTTTTTAAACATGTGTAATAATCTGGTAATATCTGCAGATCTTTTTTAAATGTATGGGCATTCCCAATTAGTTTTCTTCATCTATTTACATTATGAACAGCTGAAATGACAATCGATTGGGGCAATTTCCAGATATGAAGATGCAATCTTTAGATGGAAAAATCTGCCGATCACTGAAAAAATCTGTAATGTGTGGGCAAAGTCAGATAGATCTGAAAATCCATTTATCTGGCCAAAATATCCCAATATCTGAAAATCCATAAATTGTGATTGCTGATGTATGGGGCCCATTAGTCTTTGCATATTTTGTCAATGTTGTCCATCATCATCATCATCATTATTGTTAATTTATAAGATGCCACAGTGGCAGACAGTCCCAAAGCTGCAGTGTCACTTCATAGTGTACTATTTCATCGGCTGTTTGTGTCTCCTGTACAGATGCTGATGAGTGCATGCTGTTCGGAAAAGAAATATGCAAAAATGGCTTCTGCTTGAACACAGAGGCAAGCTTTGAGTGCTACTGTAAACAAGGCACAAACTATGATCCTGTGAAGCTACAGTGTTTTGGTAAGTCAGTTGTATTTCTGGTAACCATCAATACATAGTCAGTATGGAGTACAGTTGCTGCTCTTCACCTCCCACCATGATAGTTGCACATAAGCCAAACTTTGGAAGTCTATGTTGCAGTTACTATACTAGTGTACTGTATATTGTATGGCCCTGCCAGCAAATAGTAAAATATTATGAGAGCAGAGACCGATTTAGACCTCATGGTGCCTAGTTATTCCTGATTGGGATCGTTATCACAAAAGTCCCTAAAGCTGGCCATACATCTACAGATCAATTGTCAGATTGGGCTGGTTGGAACAAAATCCTGGTAATGGATGAGAGCAAATGACAATTGACCATTTTCTTTGAAATGCTGGAAAGCTGCCAAACTTTCGTTCAGATATTACCAGCATTTTGTTCCAACCAGCCCAATCTGACAATCGATCTGTAGATGTATGGCCACCTTTAGTGCGTATGTAGTGCGATCACCACAGGTGTGCAGTCTAACAATAATTGCTCAGTTGCCTGAACATCAGCATTGCGTACAAATCTGAATCAGGCTTTAGGTCTTTTGGGAGTGGACTTAATACCTGTGTCACATTTAAAGTCAATTGACCGCCCACATACAGTGGATGAAACTATTTTGTGTTTCTAATATTTTTCATCTTACCAAAGAGCATTACTTAACAACACTTGTCCTTAGAAAGTCTTGTATTTCTTGGACTGGACAGGATCTAGGTGTAGATATGAGTGTGTAAAGGAAACTGCAATTCCCCTCACATGGCAGCTGAGCACTTTATACTGTACCTCTGGGCCTAAATCTACACAAAGATGTTTATATCTGTAAATACAGAATGCAAAGCAGCTACCCTAATCCTCACGCTAACCAGAACCCCTAACCCCAAACCTCACCCTAACCATAACCCCTAATTCTAATACCCTAACCCAAACCGATAAACCCTACACAACCCTAATATCTTATTCCTAATCCAAACTTGCCTACCTGACCCTTTCCTTCAGAGAGAAAATGCTCTGTTCATGGGCTTCCCTGGTAATGTAGGATTACCAGCACCTGTGGTGAGCTAGGTAATTGATAAGAAAGGTGTTTCAGCCATACATTACCAGGGAAGTCCAGGAACAGAGCATTTTCTCCCTCATGGAGAGGGTCAGGTAGTCAAGTATGCCCTAATCCCCTAACCCTAACACCCTAAACCAAACCACTACACCATCTCTAATACCTTATCTATAATGCTGGCCTCAACCAAAACATCTAAACTAATCCTAATACCCTATCTTTATTTCCTCTTAGTACAAGAAAGGTTGGTGCCCTCTACCTGTTACTACATACATACAGCCCACAAGCCTGATCTGAAAGAGTGCTAGGCATCAGAAAGTCACTGTGACATAATATCTGCAGTGGGGGCTGTGCGACTGTACCAAGTTTAGTGCCTATAATATGTAATGATTGTGATGAGTTATACCACCACAGACAATGATGGGATTATCTCCCCCTGAGCTGACATTACTGAGGTGCCAGGGTCATTTATTATTTATTTATTAACAGTTTCTTATATAGCTCACACATATTCGGCACTTTACAGAGAATATTTGAACATTCACATCAGTCCCTGCCCCAGTGGAGCTTATAATCAATATTCCCTACCACATGTCCATGCATGCACAGACATTCTAGGGTTAATTTTGTTGGAAGCCAATTAACCTACCTATATATTTTGGGATTGTGGGAGGAAACTGGAGTACCCGGAGCAAACCCGCGCAAGCACGGGGAGAATATACAAACTCTGCACAGTTAGGACCATGGTGGGGATTGCACCCATGACCTCAGTGCTGTGAGGCAGTAATGCTAACCATTACACTGTCTGTGCTGCCCAAGCTAGTCACTAACTACCCTGAATTACTCTGCAATGAATAAATGTTGGTAAAACATACAGACAGCCCCCCCCCCCCTTTTTTTTTACACCATAGGATGTAGTTTTCATGTAGTTTTCATGGTAGGTGGGAGATGGACTGTATTTCTTTATATCACATGGATACTACAAGTACCTAACATGCACAGTGCAGACAATGGGACTATGGGGGTACAGGGGAGTCTGCATGATGCCATGGCGTCACACAGTAGGTGTGCAGTGCTACTCTGGAAACATTTAGGGCAGGCTGTATTTCTTTGTGGGCCCATCTAAGGGACTCTTTAAACCCATGGGGCCTTGGGCTGCCTAGGATATCTTGATGAAATTCCTGGCCTGCATGGGAGATGTATTTATCGTCAGCGAGAGGTATGATTATTGCCAGTTCCTGCTATACTGCAAATTGCATTAGGATTAATGTTAAAATTCCCCTTCTTTTTCAAATATGTTGATTTGTAAATGTTACTGTGCCTGTCAGCTTGTTAGCAAGCAGGAAATAGCCAGGATTACACTGGTAAATTTACTGTGTGCTTGAGTAATACTAGCTGTGCAATCTGCCATGGAGACAGATACAAATAAGACGGGACTATATTTTTACAAGAGTTTCTGTGCATTATTTCCATGTGCCTAGCTGACATTTCCCAAACCACAATTTGCTGAACTGAAATCTAATGTGATTTATAATATTGCATTTATAAATACTAACTGGTGAAAATGTTTCTGCTATGTCGGCAAATGGTTATTGTACACTTACTAGCATATATACCAGGGCTGGGCAACACCGGCCCTCCAGATGTTAATGAACTACACATCCCAGGATGCTTTGCATTAGTTTTGTTATGTGGCCATGCTGAAACTGACGCAATGCATGCTGGGATGTGTAGTTCATAAACATCTGAAGGGCCGGTGTTGCCCAGCCCTGATATATACCATGCTCTACTAGGCAATTTGTTTGCGGGAAGCAGGCGGCCAGCTGACATCCACTGAAGTCAGCAGCCACACCCCCGCACCCACGTCACCGGCCCATTTGAATGGGAACACCCAGCATTTTCATGGGAACACCCATGAAATGCTGGGTGTTCCCATTGACTTTGTTGGGAATGGTGAATATCCAGCCTATCTGTAACATAACGCCATTCTTTTCTCCATTAAACCATCTTCTTCTCCCTTCAGTTTTACAACGCTTGTAAATACCACTGAACTTAGAGTTCTGGGGATAAGCAGGGAACACATAGGCCTAGCAAAGTATCAGAGAGGATGAAATACTGTTTAAAGCCACAACAAAGGAATCATTTGGCTTATTCTTCCCTCCATAACTGTATCAGGTTTCATGGCCTCATCTGATTACTAGTGTTCAAGTAAAGCTATTTCACACAGCTGGTATACCTCTGGTGATTTACTGCGGGCTCCCGTCTTACGACAGGAATTGAGCAACCTGGAAAAGGTCCCATTAAGGGGAACTGGAGCTCAGATGGATCAGTAATATAATGTGATTTTTGTGATTTTCTATCATCTTTTTAGATAATAATGAATGTGATGACCCAAACAGTTGTATTGATGGTGAATGTATAAATACGGATGGATCGTACAGCTGTTTCTGCACACGCCCTATGGTTCTGGATTCCACAGGGAAAAAGTGCATAAGACCACTGGACTCTGCTGGTAAGTCACTTTGTATTACAGATTCATTATGTTACAGACGAATATTGCACAATTTTTTTTATATTTCAAGACTTAAGAAAAGATTTAGCTCTTCATGTGTAAAGTCCGTACACATGAGTATTCTGTTTAGAAACAAGGGGGAGGTCTGTTTCACATGGGATGTTGCTATGGGCAACCAATCAGATACAATCTATTATTTTCTAGAAGGTGCTAAATATATAAGTAGATTCTGGTTGCTCACAGCAACATCACATGTGAAATAGAACTCCCATTTTAGTAAATTTCCTTGATTCTTGGTTTTGGGTACCCAGTTGTGACCATAGTGGTAGACACTAGATATCAGGACCTAATGACTTGGAGATTTATTACTGCTTGCAAAGCATTACTTAATGAATCCGGGGAAGCTGGAAAATCTCTATACAGTCTCTAAATAATGTCTCTGTATGGGAGCAATAAAGAATGTCTCTTGGCAAAACTACTGAACAATGCCTCCTTGGCAATGTAATTAAATAAACTGGTAATCTCAGGGATGCCTTCTTGGCAATAAGGCAGGATCCTGGGAAGTATAGGAGAAGCTCAGGACTAGGTAGTGCTGGTAACACTAGGCAGGATAAGTCCTGACGGAAGCCGGTGATAACTGACTGAAGCTGGAGATAACCGGAGTAGGCTGAACCCATAGCTGACTGGACCAGGCTGGAACCAGAGCTGACTGGACCGGGCTGGAACCAGAGCTGACTGGACCAGGCTGGAACCAGAACTGACTGGACCGGGCTAGTACCAGAGATGACTGGACCGGGCTGAAACCAGAAGTGGTGACCTGCAGAGCGTAGACCGGAGAATGACCAGGAACTGGACCAGAGTTAGTGAACTGCAGAGTACTGTGGAACTGACCAGAGAATGACCAGAAACTGGACCAGAGTTGGAGGACTGCAGTGTAGCTACTGTACAGTGACTGGGGAGCATCTGGATACAGCTGAATGATAAGATTACCAGAGGCTGCAGAGTGGAGATGTAGCAGGCAGCGACTAGATAGCTGAATGCAGCTCTTCGCGAGCAGGTAGCGGGAAGCAGCTAGAAGCCGGACTACGACAGTGGTACCGATGGCGGCAGACTCTGGGTACAGCTAGGAAGCCAAACTGTCACAGATGCATAGTAATGACTGGAAACTGGAGTCAGGAAACTGCAGCATAACCATACAGGGTGCCAGGTATCAGAACGTAATAGCGACGTTGCTGAAGGCAACTCCTGGGTTTGAGAGCAGGATATTTATCCCCCTTGCCTTGCATTGATTGGTAGACTGGGTGGTAACTGTAATCTCAGGAGTGGAATTAGAGGATTATAGTGAGAGTTCAAATGGAGAATGCTGAACCACTGCTAGCAGGGAGCTAAGGGGTTACAGCTGTCAGAACACAGGGCTAGAGTCTCTCAGGTGTCTAAACAGGGAGTGCTGAGCATTGTTTCACACACAATGATTGCAGCCTAAGTGCAGGCTGAATGAATCCATGCAGAATACACTGAAGAACAGAAGGACAAACACCCAGGTTCGTGACTAAACAATTACACGACTTCAGTAAATGCACATCTATTTTCCTATAAGTGTTCAGAAAACGTTTATTATATTGCTTATAGTAAAACACCCCCATCTTTAACCCTTTGAGTGCCAAGGGAATTTGTCCAAATAGGTGTGAAAATTGCCAAGCAAACACTTTTATTTCGTCATAATGACCTGAATGTTTACCTTATATAGGAAATATATTTTTTTCACACAATATTTTTATTGGTACTCTTTACTTAGTACGGCGCCCGTCGCGGGCATCGCGGGTACATTTATGTATGGCCGCGACGCGACCGACGCGATGCCCGCGATTTCCCATTGAAATCAATGTAAAACATGAAAATCGTGTCGGTCGCGTCGCGGCCGGCCATAAACGTACCCGCGATGCCCGCGACGCGATGCTCCCGATTTCCCATAGGAAGCAATGTTAAAAGCCGCGATGGACCCGATTTTAGTGTTAAATGCCTCAATCCACCCGATTTGGCCATAGGAATCAATGTTAAATGGGCCACAGAGCCCATTAACCCTTAAATGTCCCCCCAAATTTTTAACGCCACCCCACGATCCACGCCAACCCGAAGCGTGGCGAGCGCAGCGAGCCCGCGAGGGGCGGCGGTACGCGTCCTCCGACCTTTTCATGCCCTACTATCCACGTCGGCGTGGTGTGAGAATAGAATAGTGTGGCGAGCGCAGCGAGCCACCGAGCCCGAAGCGTGGCGAGCGCAGCGAGCCCCGCGAGGGGACGCGGATACCTTCACAGTTATACGCGTCCCCTCGCGGGCTTCACAGGTGTCCGTGGCGACACGGACACCTGTGAAGCCCGCGAGGGGACGCGTCTACCTGTGAAGGTATCCGCGTCCCATCGCGGGGCTCGCTGCGCTCGCCACGCTTCGGGCTCGGTGGCTCGCTGCGCTCGCCACACTATTCTATTCTCACACCACGCCGACGTGGATAGTAGGGCATGAAAAGGTCGGAGGACGCGTACCGCCGCCCCTCGCGGGCTCGCTGCGCTCGCCACGCTTCGGGTTGGCGTGGATCGTGGGGTGGCGTCAAAAATTGGGGGGGACATTTAAGGGTTAATTGGGCCTAATTCAGGGTTAATATGGCCAAATCGGGTCAATTGAGCCATTTAACAGTGAAATCGCGGTCAATCAGCTTTTTTAACATTGTTCCCTATGGGAAAATCGCGGTGATCGCGGTCATCGCGGGCATCGCGACCATCCAATTTTACCCGCGATGCCCGCGATGACCGCGATGACCGCGATTTTTACCCGCGATGACCACGATTTTGATCGTTGGCGCCCTTCTAGGTAAAGAGTACCTTTTTATTTGAATTTCTATAACAAATTTGAATGACGCTGGCATTTTTAGAAGATATTTAGAGCCTCTCTTACAGAGATTTTGACACTCAAAGGTTTAAGATATCCGATAAAGGTCAAAAGATGAAATTGCAGTCATTTGAGCTCCTGGGATGTCATTAGTCCTGTTGACATGTTTATGGCTTCACAAATCCACATAGTGTATTATTTGTGAACAGCGCATTTGCAAATCTGCCAATCTTTCACTGTCTGCTCTCTGAAATATTCTCCTCCAATCTTATGGGATTCTGAGGTGTGAGGTGTAACCAAGGGCATGGTAGAACTATGTAATGTAGTATGAACTCTCCCATTATTTTTAATGTAATAGTTAGGTCAGTAATAGGGATGCCAATCCCGGGGCATTTTTTCAATCCCGGGATTCGGGATTGAAAAATGCTCAATCCCGGGATTGGCTTCCCTAATAATAAAAAACACCCCGGCCGCCCGAGCGCTGGGTGGGTGGGCGGGTGTCAGGGACCGCTGGGTGGGTGGGCGGTTGTCAGGGACCGCTGGGTGGGTGGGCGGGTGGTTGTCAGGGACCACTGGGTGGGTGGGGGGGGGGTGGGTGGTTGTCAGGGACCGGTGGGTGGGGGTGGGGGGGGGTTGTCAGGGACCGCTGGGTGGGTGGTTGGTAGGGAGCGCTGGGTGCCCGTGAGCGCTGGGTGGACGGGCGGGTGGCCGGCCGTGAGTGCTGGGTGGGAGGGCGGGTGGCCGGCCGTCAGCGCTGGGTGGGTGGCCGGCCGTCAGCGCTGGGTGGGCGGGTGGCCGTCAGCGCTGGGTGGGCGGGTGGCCGTCAGCGCTGGGTGGACGGGCAGGTGGCCGGGAGCGCTGGGCGGGCGGGCAGCCGTGGATGTGCGGCTGTGCTGTGTGCCCTGCGCAGCGTGACCTCGCAGCGTGACCTCGTCACGCTGCGCACTGCGGGGTATGGGGAAGCCGGGCAGCGTCTGAGTGCTCAGACGCTGCCCGGCATTAAACTGCGCATGCGCAGTTTAATCCCGAAATCCCGGGATTGGAAATTCCATTCCCGGGATTGAAATCCCGGCGTTTTGGGGGGCCAAATCCCGGGATCCCGCCGATCCTGATCCCGGGATTGGCCACCCTAGTCAGTAATATGCAGGTACTGTAGATTATACCAGAAGATACTGGATTCTTTGTTTCCCCTGTATGTAACTGGTTACATAAGTACTGAGAACATCTGATTAGTAGTAGACCATCCTAACAGGTGATTTTTTGAAAGTCTAGATAAAGTAATTTTTCTATACCAATAAGACTTTAAGATTAAATTAATCTGATAAAATTGTGATTAAAGGATCTTGTACCCAGGTGATATTGCAGCCTTTGCTGTATCCAGATTTTGCCTCACTAACTGGTGCAGCAAGCGGCTACAGGGGGTTCTTCTGGTTGATTCGCAAGGCTGCAAATTCGCAGCCTTGCGAGTCCACCAAATCTTGCCTTGCGAATGATGATCTGCCGCCACCCATTCACAGTGTGTGGTCGTACACTCTGGCTGGCAATGGATGTGTTACATAAACACCCACATCATTCGATGGTCACCAACCATAAAATGATGTGGAAGGCACACGCACATCTAAGGTTGCTCAGAGCAACCTTAGATGTGCGTGGGCATTTTGAAGGAAGCGGGCGGGCAGCTGACATCCGGTGATGTCAACTACCTGCCCCTGGCGTCCATGTCACCGGGCGATTTTCATGGGAATGCCCTGAGTTTTCACAGGAACGCTGGGGGCATGCGAGCGTATGACCAGAATAAGGTACACAGTATGTAGTCATCACACATTCTTAATACTTTCTCCGTGAATCTGTGAAATGTTGCTATCTTGTATATGATCAGTACAGCATATGATCTGATTATTTTACAGAACCTACAGAGGAAACCGATGTGTTCCAGGATGTGTGTTGGCAAGACCTCAGTGAGGACTACATGTGCCGTCAGCCTTTGGAGGGAAGGCAAACTACTTATACAGAATGCTGCTGTTTATATGGGGAAGCATGGGGAATGCAGTGCGCTCTATGCCCAATGAAAGACTCAGGTGAGGCAACAGTGGTAATAATGTTTCATTAATAGTACAAAAATGAAATGCATGAAATGTTCCCAATTTTATGGTGTGTACACATGGGTATAATCCAGCATATCATTTTGACTTTATAGTCAAAATCGCATCAGGATCGTATGCAGATTGCACAGATTTTTTACCTTGCGCTTCCGATGCGCGCTCCCGTGACAGCACAAATTGAAACCCAGATAGACAGGGCAGCAATGACTATATAGTGCAGATCTGCACTGTGTAGTCAAAATCGCATGCATGTCGGGTGGCTTGCCGTGCAATCCGATCCCGATGCGATCTGATCGCGATGCGATCTGATTGCATGGAGATCGAATAGCCAGCCTAATTGACCGTGTGTACCCACCATTATGCAAATGAAGGTAACTGTATTATTTCAGCACAACAAGAGTAAAGCGTCTACACAATGCATATCTCCTAACTGTCCCTAATGATATAAAGCTCAAATAAGAGTGAGCAATCCATTTGCTTTACTCCAGATCCCCCATCCTAACATTATTATTATTATTATTATTATTTATTTATGTAGAAATTTTCCAAACTACTGTAGACTTTTTTTTTTTACTGGCACATGGTAAGAGTGACATGCCGTTTCCATATAATGTACTATGACCAATATATAGTACACAAATTATATAAGTATATCACAGTAGAAACTTTGAATAATATCTATAGTTAAATGTTTGATATTCACTAGGAATATGTAGTAGGCAATGATCATGTTAGTATGACTCAACATTGGGTGAATGGAAATCACGACAAAGCTTCCAGACAAACAGCCCTGTTCTGCCGAGCGTGATGTATAAGGAGTGGTCATGTGTACACAGGTCAAGGATCTTCTTAATGACTTCTTAAATTAGTCAAATTTTTATTTTCTGAACTATTAGTGGCCTCTAGAAATATCATTGTTTTATCGTTCTCCAGATGTGTATATATATATATATATATATATAGCATCTATATATATATATATATATATATATATATATATATATACTGTATAAACTAAACAGTTCTATAATGGATATATTTTCTCTATGGAGGAATAAGTGGTTGCATTGGCATTCAGACCAGCTTTTACACCTTGAAGCCACAGGATCATACGTATATATCCTGGAGATTTTCCAGCACTTGATAGCCATCAGTAATATTTACTGTTTCCATAATAACTAATCGTGGTTTCTGGTTGCAAGATTTATATTCTACATTTGAGACAAGGGCGTAATGTCTCCACAGTAGAAGATCATTTGTCTTCCTGAAAAGTGTAGATAAAACCATACAAGTGTTAGCTTAGACAGGAGGAGAGCACACAGAAGTCATTGCGAAACAGAAAACCCAAATAGTCAGACTCCCTCTAACCGGATCATTGCTTAAAAGCTAACTGATGCAGCTCCCAGACACAAGGAAGGATGTGTGGCTGTCTGATCAGAGTTGCAGTCATCTGGAAAGCAGGCTATAAATTGTCCTTAAAAACAACTCGGTTGTAAATTCTCATTTTGACTTTACACTTAAATTGTTACCCATCATTCAGAAGCCTAAGTCTGTTTCTCATTTAATTTAGATTTTTAAGACACATATGCAGGAACCAAATACGTGTACAGGACAACAGAAACTCTGCATTTCATTGGTAAAAAAAAATAAGCAACTAGTGGAAGGCAAACTGTGCACCTGTGTAACCACACACATTAATTACTTCATGATTTAGAATCAGAATCAGAATCAGCTTTATTGGCCAGGTATACTTGCATATACTAGGAATTTGTTTTCGGTTTGCTGTGCAGCAGCCAGGTGGGAAACAAGTAAACAGCATACAGTATAAACAATACATATAAATATAAACAATATAAACAGGTGGGGGAACATGTACAGTCATATCGAAAGTTATTCCAAAGGGACACCGTGTTAGATTATGTGCAAAGGTTTATGGCGCGACTAGTCAGTGAGGTGTTCATGAGTTCACGTGTCAACAGGTGAACCGCTTGAGGAAAGAAACCCTTCATAGTGTGACCTTTTAAGGGACCTATACTGTACATCTGCGATTGATTGCCACACTTCCCCGATGCCCAACCAATGGATCACTGATCATCAATTGGCAGATCAGGAAATCGCCCTGCTAGTGTGTAGCCAGCATTACTGTGGTTTTTACCCTTACATAGTTGAAGTTGAGTGTATGTTGTATAATAACATTTTATTTCTGTTTATTTTTTACTTTTACTGACCAGCGGTTTTGATTGGCAGTATTTGTGAAAACAGCTATAACCAGTTTTCATATATTGAGACAAGCAATAGTACAAGGATAGAAGGAAATAGTACAAGGGATCTTTAACTACGTCTCAACTCCTTAAACATCCTAGCAACTGATGTGTGACCTTGTATATGCATGAAGTTTAACACTTACTTAACTTACTTAGCTAAACCTGAAATACTCGGAGACTTAGGTTTGGCAGTATTTATTTATAATTGAAGCACTTTAAACTAATTAATTTGATTATAATTAATTAATGGTGGCAAAGAAAGAACGGCTGATTATTTAAGCTCCACCCACAATTTATCCTACGTAATCAACCAATACCCTAACAACAATTGGTATCCGCTCAGCCTTCTACATTGACTACTCACCTGTCCGGGTGGTGTCGCAGTCCTCGACCGGGTGATCCAGCAAAGGCCTATAGTCAACGAAGGTGAGCGCACCGAAAACAACTATATACACCAAATCATCATTTAATGGAGACCTTAAATCAATTAACCTGACGTTCTTTCCAGCCAGACAGTCAACGCAATTAAACACCCAAAAATTGTATGTAAAATGATACACACTGCGCTGTCAATCAGAACTATGGTGGGAACGTTTGGTAATATGATACAATAAAATAAAAATATATATAAGGCACACCAAGCACAATGAGTAGAGGACACGCTGTAATTGAATGTAAAAAGCTCTTTATATATATATATATAGACAAAAATTAAATATAAGAATATGGTGGGTAATAAACTAAAATTGGAATATAACTAACATTTAAACACATACATATAGGACCACAAATAATATGCTAAGATTGGAGGTGGGTAATAAACTAAAATTGGAATATAATTAACATCTATACACATACATATAGGACCACAAATAATATACTAAGATTGGAGGTGGGCAAACAACTAAAATTGGAGTATAATGGACACAATTGCATATATTAATACACAGTAAAAATTACTAATATATATAATATATTCCAATCAGAACACCTTTTTTCTAAATTTACTTATAAAGAGTTTTTTTATTAATTGCATACCCTTTACCAATCAGCGCCGGGGCTCTTAGGAGATTGGGTTGTCCCCTCTCTCTTAGGAATACAAACCTCCGCAATTAAACACCCACCCACAATTTAAGTAAAAAGGGAATGGACGGTGGGAAACAGGAAAAAGAGGAAGATCCTCCTCTTCCTGCAGCTAATATCCCCAGCTTACTTCGCCATCCCTGCATCCTTATTGGATGCCGAGTCACATGCTTCCCTAAGGCTTACACAGCCTTGGATGTTAAACCCACTACATGCCTAATGCAGTCATTCCGTTATTCATCTCACTCCAGTCACTAATAGGCACTAGGCATCCTGTTTTGATGACAGTGGTCCAAACAGGACAGTGGTCTGCAGCCGTGGTACTGTAATTATGCAGCATCAATAGTTGCAATTGTACGTGTCCTCAATGCGTTTATCATTGCAGATAATATATTCGAGTTACCTGTATATACTTGCCCCCACCCCTTTTTTTTGCTGGTAATACTTATCTAACTTTTATATGGAAAATGGAAATTTTTAAATATAGAGTAAAAAAAAAGTGTGACCTCCCTTAAGACCTTGCCGATATTTGGGAGTCAGATACAGTCTACAAGTCTTGTTTGCATTCCCCAGACAGTACTTGTGCTAAAACTGATTAATCTCTTTAAGACATAAATAAAATTAAAGTTTGTCAGAAGTGTTGCAGTCATATTTTTAATGACTCAGCTGCTGTACTGGCACAGACAGCCTGGGGGTAAGTCATATTTCATATAGGATTTTACTGCAAAGAAGCAAAGGGAGAGACACGCTTTTCTAGTTGCATGAAATGAGATGTGTACTGTTACATTTTAAGTTCTCCGTCTTAGTTATCATGTTTTTGTTTCTCATTAATATTTGGACATTTATGGTCGTTTACTCAGTATGAGTGGGATGTACTAAGCATCACTTCCACAATGTGGTACATTCTTTTACTTACTGCCTGCCTACTAATCACATATGTATTTACATACAGTATGCAAATATTATCGTAAAGAACAGCTATCCCTATATAAGAGGCGGCCCTTGCGATCACACAAGACTTTAGAGCCCTTCTCTGCATGAACGACCCTGGGACCACGTTTCCCACAATATCCATGCTCTGGAACGCATTGCATTCTGTAGCTTGGTACATATGAAAATTTGTAGTCAATGTCCAAAAACGGACGTTTTGGGGGTTTTGCCACATTTTAGCTTTAGTACATTTCACCCATAGACTCTAATATTGTATACAATTTTAATTAAAATATGTTGACTGTGGAAAATGTATTGTTTTATTTTCAATTCAATTTCAATTCTAAGGTTTGATATGTTGACTATATGTATTCTGTACCTGCCTTTTTTTTTTATTGAAAATTATTTATAAAAAAAAAAAATTATAAATGAAAATACATTTATTTAAAAAAAAAAGTGTTGCACATACCAGTTGGTCCATGGTTTTGGTTTGAAGGGTTAGAGGTCCTACAAAAAGATGATTTAGAAAATCATGTTTCACTCTAAGCTAATATATGTTTCATTATGTTTTTGTTTTTCTAAATATGCAGAGGATTATGCAGATCTGTGCAACCTTCGAGTGCCAAGATTCAGGCAGCCCTATGGAGAAGATGCTCTTCATTTTTCTGAAGACTATAATCCACGGCCTGATCCCTACAACCTTCCAGATCGTAAGTCTCTATTTCCCTGTCTATATGTAGATGATCTTCTAGCAGCTACACCAAACTATTGCTATATGGATAGTTATCTGCCATCTCAGTAATGTACTGTAGTGTTAATAGTCTGTGTGTCTAATTTAAACACTTTGGGGGTCGATTCTAATAACCCTGAAGGGTGCGGATGATTCACAGGGTGCGGATCATCACAACACCGGGCACACTTTACGGCAGGCTGAATTAGCTGAAAAGTGCTCACAACTCCATAGGGGCAGAGCCGAATTTCCCATTAGGCACGTGAGGCACCGGCCTAGGGGCGGCACATGTTTGGGGGCGGCACTTGGATGCCTGTGATAGTACTGTCAGCCCAAAATGTACCAATAACTGCAAAATATCCACTGTACTGTACTATATTCCATCTTAAATAGAGTGTAAATGGATAGGACATGCAGATACTGCCCCTATAAACTGTCCTACTTAGTAAACATTATTGTTGTGCCTAGGGGTGCCCTCCTCCCTAAATCCGCCCCTGCATAGGGGTGCAAGCAAATTTGAGTGAATTCGGCCCTGCGAAGGGTGCGAGTTAGGGTTAATTCAGGTGCCGTTTTCAGAATGAAACTCGCACCCTACGGGGTTAATAGAATCGACCCCTTTAAATGCAAGACTAATGACAACACTAGAAGACGAGTAGAGAAAGGTAATCATCAGGGCTGGCGCCACCACTAGGCAAGGTTAGGCAATTACATTTTTTATCAAATGATAAAGGAACTAGGCGCTGGTATGAGTTGCCTCTTTTACACAAGGAGCTGCTGCTTGGATAAGGTCTATAGTTGACCTTAAAGGGAAACATACACAATATATACACAAGGAAGCAGCGCTAATAATTTTATACCATAAATTATTAAAAATAATAATGTAAATGGGATTGCCTGCAAAATATAACAATTTATTCAATACATAGTACAATATTTTAAAAACAATTTGGGCAGTGAGCAGTTGTGGTGTTGACCTGAATGGGATTGGAGGAGTCTTTAAGGTATACAAGTCCTCTTTTAGGCTTTAATTTACTGGGTTAGCAACTTATTTTATCGCACCAATTGAGGGATTTTTCCAGGATGGGTCCAGAGTTCTCACTAGGATGCGGGTGTGCAATGATGGTATGAGGCCGCTGGAGGATGATCACGGACCTTGTGGGGCTTCCCAAAACTTGGTGTGAAGTAGATGGTTGCTGTGCCAAACGATATCCAGTTTGTTGATAGCCAAATGAGGTAGATGTTTCCAAAACCAGCAAAATTTAGGTGGATCTTTCAAAGTGGAGTTGCTCCAATCAGGGGTCTTTTCAATTTGCCACCAGAGTACTGCTCACTGTGCCACCGACGCGTTTCACTGGACTCTGTCAGCTTTTTCACCTTTTTCACCCGCTCCCCTCCCCCCACCCAGCTACTCGGTGACACAGTCCGAGCTGGATGGTGGCAGTGATTTTTTTTACAAGGTGGTGCTTCCCCCCTCTATGGGGGGGTTTCATCCTCTGGATGGTGGCAGTAATTATTTTTACAAGGTGGTGGGGGGGGGATGTCACTGGCAGTCATTTTTTTACAAGGTGGTGCTTCCTCCCTCTATGGGGGGTTTCATCCTCTGGATGATGGCAGTAATTATTTTTACAAGGTGGTGGTAGGGGGGGGAGTGTCCCTGGCAGTATGTTTTTTACAAGGTGGTGTTTCCTTGTCACTGCAGTGCAATCAATGCATTAAGACCAGGTAACAAGAGCAGATGATGTTACTCTCTCCCAGGTGACAACCCCTCCTCCCTCTATGGGGAGGGGGGGGGGGTATCCTGTTTGCCTAGGGCGCCTAGATGCCTTGCACCGGCCCTGGTAATCATATAACAGAAAGGGTAGCGGACAAGTAAAATAGTCCCCCATCAGAGTTGTTGGAGGCTAAGTCATTAGATCATAACAAAAGCATATTTACGAGGGCAGTTGCCCCAGAGATAAGATCTATGGTATACACTATGGACCTTATTGTGGTCCATTCGTAGGACCGCATGCATTCCCATGCTAATGCGGCCATGACCAGATGTCAGCTACCCACCCATTTCCGACCGAACATGCACGCATATGTAAGGTTGCTCAGAGCAACCTTACATATGCGTGCACCTTCCACATAATTCGATGACCGAGCGTAGCGAGGCACCGGGCCCAAAGCAGGGCAGGCATGCCCATGCGAGGTGACGCAGTGGTATGTTTTAGTGTTAATGTTGACTGTGTCGACATAAGGGTAAAAAAAAGAAATAAAGATAATAATAATTATAAAAAAATGTGGACTTTTTCACTATCGACCTTACTCATGTTGACCTAATGACCCTGTCGACCTTACCCATGTCGACCTAATGACCCTGACGACCTTATGACCCTGTTGACCTAGACTCATGTTGACCTTCCTGCATGTCGACCTAGACACATGTTGACCTAAATGCATATCGACCTAATGGTGTTGACCTAACAACTTGCTGGTGACGACTGATCCACACCCTGTGGAATTATGCCACCTTAATGGCGAAGTCGGTTTCTCTCAATTCTTATATGGCTGTAGTACAATCTGAAAAGGTGATTGGGTTGGGCAATTAGTGGCAATTTGACCGTAGATGGTTTTTAAATATGTGAGTCCCGTATTTAGATTTTCTTCATAAACCTTCGGGTACAGAATGTGAGATTTACCACGGGCGTCACCAGTAGTGATGGTGTCCCAGCTTCAGGCACCACTGGCTGTTTATGCTGGGAGCCCGTCTGCTGCACGGCAGCAGGTAGGTACCAATGAGTAGGTACTGATGATTACTATTTGATTTTTTAGTTATGTAGCAATTAACACCAAATAATCATGTGCATTGTTCCTAGATTTAATCACTATGATTATTCAGTTTATAGTTACAGTGTCTTGTTTACAGAATGTGTAACTATGTTGTATCATTCATAACATATAGTAGCAAACTGATTCCTCTGGCACAAGTGTAGTTAAGTATTCCAATGATATATCAGTGCCCACTCCAGGGCCGGTGAGCGCCCCAGGCAAGTCGGGGGGTGGTACCTGTGGAAAAAACTTGCGGCCCCGGCATCCCTGCAGTGCAGGAGCGGTAAGGGGTGTCCGTGCGGCAGTGGTACCTGCGGCGCCGTCATGTGTATAAAGCTGGCTGCGGCCGGCGGGGTCCCTGCAGTGAATAGAAAATAACTAGCGCTTCCCGCGCCGCCGCGCGCATAGTGCTAGTTATTTTCTATTCACTGCAGGGACCCCGCCAGCCGCAGCCAGCTTTATACACATGACGTCGCCCCAGGTACCACTGTCGCACGGACACCCCTGACTGCTCCAGCAAGTTTTTTACACAGTTCGCTGGGGGTGAGGGGAGAACTGCCGCCCTCCAGGTGCCGGCGCCCTAGGCAAATGCCTAGAGCTGCCTAGTGGTGGCGCCGGCCCTGGCCCACTCAGGTGCAAGAATACATGTAAAACACATTTAATTAATTAAAATCAGTGGTTATGAGCCCATTAGCAAGTAGTATGAGTCACTGGCTTACATTGGCTTGTGGTGGGCAGTGCTCTGAAAGAGTACTTGTATTCTTGTGCCACAAACTCAGTGTTCAAGGTGCCTGCTATGTGGATGTGGAAATTCCATGTGATTCATGGACGTTTAAAGCACCGATGTGAATTGTAGTGTAAGATCTGCTGGAGAAGCCACTGGACCTACATATAGGCTTTTAGAGGGGTGCCGGACGGCTCCCCGACAGTCGTGATTCCGACAGTCATTACTCTGACGTCGGAATCCCAACTGCTCCCTCGTGGGGGTCCACGACCCCCATAGAGGGAGAATAAAATAGGTGGCAAGCTGCGTGCCCGCAGCGTGGCAAGCACAGCGAGCCCGCAAGGGGCTTCATTGCGCTCCCCACGCTGTGGGATTCCGACGTCTGACTAATGATTGTTGGAATCCCGACTGTCGGACAAATATACCACACCCTTTTAGAGATCTCTGGGCGAGTGGTGCAACATCAGGAAGACACCATTAAGCCTTATAGAGCCCTGCAGGAATGAAGGGTAGTATTAGGAAGTGACTATAAAGGCTAACAGGCATTTCTGAGAGTGTGTGGTGCTTAAGTACCATCTAGAAGCCACCATAATGGCTTCCAGAGCTCTCCAGAAGTAGTGGTTCTTCAGTTACAGCAGGAAACCACTATAAAGGCTTACAGAACTCTGTGGGAGTGACTGGTCTTTCAGTTACATCAGGAAGACACCATAAAGCCTTACAGAGCTCTGCAGGAATGAATGGTACATTAGGAAATGACCATTTCAGGAGTGAGTGGTTCTTCACATACAACATACTGTAACACCAGGAAGCCATCTTAAAGGCTTACAGAGTTCTGAGAGAGTGTTGTCCTTAAGTAAAATTTGAAAGCCACCTTAAAGGCTTATGGAACTATCTGGGAGAGAGAGAGAGTGGTCCTTCAGTAACACCAGGAAGCCATCTTACAGGCTTACAGAGCTCTCTGAGAGAGTGTTGTCCTTCAGTAACATTTGGAAGCCACCTTAAAGGCTTACATAACTATCTGGGAGAGAGAGAGAAGGGTCTTTCAGTAACACCAGGAAGTCATCTTACAGGCTTACAAAGCTCTCTGAGAGAGTGTTGTCCTTCAGTAACATTTGGAAGCCACCTTAAAGGCTTACATAACTATCTGGGAGAGAGAGAGAAGGGTCTTTCAGTAACACCAGGAAGCCATCTTACAGGCTTACAGAGCTCTCTGAGAGAGTGTTGTCCTTCAGTAACATTTGGAAGCCACCTTAAAGGCTTACATAACTATCTGGGAGACGGAGAGAAGGGTCCTTCAGTAACACCAGGAAGCCATCTTACAGGCTTACAGAGCTCTCTGAGAGAGTGTTGTCCTTCAGTAACATTTGGAAGCTACCTAAAAGGGTTACAGAATAGTCCTTCAGTAACATTAGGAAGCCACAGGTGCAGCAACATAACTACAGCTCAAGATATCTAATTTGTCAAATCACATGGACCCCATAAAGTACTGTTATGTATCATAAATTTGATATAGTCTAATATAAACCCAGAAAACATATTTAATATAGTACAGTACATTCCTGGCCAGAGCTTTTTTTATTTCAGCAAAGCAGCTTTTGCATCCCTTATGAATTGTTAATCCTTACTTATTATTTACAGCAAAAGAAAACATTATGTAGAGCTATGTCGGCCAGTAATCGAAACAGGAAAGATATGCATGGGATTCATCCAGCATCACATGGGGTGTGTATTTTGCTGGCAGTTTAACAAGAGCACAGTCCCCAATGTGATGTGTGGAATTGCAGATTAATAAATCATGGCTATAAAGTATGTAAATACCTCTGCAGCGTTTCTTGTTCAGCCCTCAGTAACACACAACAGAATACGTTTCTGGGATATGATGAATCTTGTGCTGTTTTACCCTGGGACAGATTAGTTTCACCAAGCTTTATTTATCTACTTTTCATAACCCAGGGACAAAAATAATTGTAAAAAGGCCTATGTACCTGAGAAAGGCCATAACCCCACACATGTGGTTAGGTTGATATACTCTAATAAACAGGATTCAGCTGCATAGTGGCTTCATAGTTGGCAATGTTTTAATGTAATTTCCAGGCACCGTAAGCAGACTGATGATACCATACCGCCTTAATATGACTGGACCGTTGGAAAGGATCATAATCCTATTTAATTTTCACATTATTATTTACTTAATCTTGTGGAACAAGATTAAGTAACTCGGTAGAAAAAAATATTGCCTGGGGCATATCAAAACAAGCTGAGCATTACATGTTCGTTACAAATTGTATTACTCAATGTATATTTTTACATGGAAATAGAAGTGTCAATGCAGCAAGTTACACAATGTGCATTATATATATATATATATATATATATATATATATATATATATATATATATATATATATATGTTATTTCCTGGAAGAACTTAATAAAGGTTATTGCTTTCATTTTCATTCCAAATAAATACTATTTAGTTGCTTTGGTCCCAAACCACTCTCTTAGCCAGATTTTGACATGATGTGGTAATTAATATAGGCTTTCCAAGCCCACGTGTTTCCCACATGCACCTTATAAGGCCCATCTGCCCCCCCCCCCCCCCCCCACACACACACACTTGTACATCCTGATCCATATGCCCAATATTGTGCACCCTTGATTTGTATTGCTCCCCTCTGCATACCTTCCAACTGCTTTTCGTGGGACAATGCTGCATCCCGTGCAGGGCCAACAGTGTCCCGTGGGGGGTGGGAGCAGCAGGAAATAGATGCTATAGTAGAGATGATATAGTATCTATAGTAACTTTTCAGAGAGACAGAGGGGCTGGGGCATGGATAGCAGCTTACAAAGCGCTGGCCATACCCCTGTAGTCACGGAAAACCTCCGTGACTACAGGCCACCATCACCGCCAGGCCACGTCTCATTTGACATCTGCCCTGGCCTTTTTTCGGGCGCACACGGCCACGCCAGGGCCCTGATCCTCAAGTTGCAGGTGTCGGGAGGTATGCATCTGTATATTCTTTATTGTGTTCTTTATATAATGCTAAAACTGATATTTTCCGGCATTAATCCCTATGAGAATGCCTTAGTTAATATGGCAACTGCCAATAATGGGGACATATCCTTCCAAAAAAAAATAGCCACTGTAATCAATGTTGTATATATGGAGATATAGAATACTGAGGCTATATATATTATATGTCTGTAGGATACTGCTTAAAGCCCGGCACTCCCACTAAGCAGCAGTGACAATTGGCTAATGAATTGCCAGTTAGGACTGCTATATATACACACCAAGGTCCATGAGCGGACACACCCACTGACAAAGTCTGTTACGTCGAAACGCATTTGAAAGAGCTTAAGGACACGCACTTTTTTTGTTATTTTTGTTATAACACATGTACTTATGTGAGTGCTATTTGTCTAGTAAAGTTTGTCTTTTTAACTACAAAATACTACACAATTGTCACTATTGTGAGCCTCCTCCTTTTTGCATGTGTATATATATATATATATATATATATATATATATATAAGAAAAGGGTTTTTGACTCTGAGTTGCGCTGGGTTGTGTGTGCAGCACCACCAAAATTCCTCCTGTTAGTGAGGAACAGTGTAGTAATCAGGGAAGTGGGGGGTGATTGGGGTGCGCTACCTAGTATAGAAACTGTACCTCCCAATAAAACATTACAATTTCAAAACAGAATACACATTTCTGAAATAGTGTTCTTGTATTTGAGGATGTTCCCAATGAATAAGCTCAGTCCATCTCTGGGTAAATAGTTCTTTTATTGGTGAAGTAACCAATAAAAGAACTATTTACCCAGAGATGGACTGAGCTTATTCATTGGGAACATCCTCAAATACAAGAACACTATTTCAGAAATGTGTATTCTGTTTTGAAATTGTAATGTTTTATTGGGAGGTACAGTTTCTATACTAGGTAGCGCACCCCAATCACCCCCCACTTCCCATATATATATATATATATATATATATATATATATATATATATATATATATATATATATATATATATTTTGTATATGGGGGTGTTCCTGCAGTAAATCAATGAATTAGATTCTTGCAAATTGTAATGCACACAGTATATATGCTTAAGTACAGTAGTCCTAGTCACTGTTCAATGGAGTTATGCTGCCCTCTGCTGGCTGATAGATATTTTATATTTTTCTGTTTCTACCATAAGTGTGGGAGGATGAAAGTTAACCATGCCACCCGAGTGACACACACATGTATGATTATGTATCTTTAGCCCTACATATTTGATGCTGTGTTTGTGGGTTTTTAATATTGCACTTTGGCATAGATTCACGTTGACACTACATGCTACTACTACTAATACTAAATTAATTATAAATAAAAAATAATATACTGCATAAAATTAAATGCAAATGTATATATCAATATTGTCTGATTGCATATTTAATTGAAACAGTTGGGGCGTATACAAGTAGGCAGGGACTGAGCTGGAGGGCGCGAGCTGAAATAAGCATTGAGTAAGCTTTGAGGTTGAGTGTGAGTTTGTAACTGATCAGCCATTGAATTTGAGTCTAACTTGTCACACTATCATATCAAGTAAATGATTGTCCTTAATACAGTAACTAACTGCACTTCTTCAACTATTGTTGAACTGCAGCTGCCAGCTTGCCCTGGTAGCCGTAAAGATGCCCATACAGGGTACCATGGTGCAGGCATCCCATCGCATAGCACATAAAGTCTCTGCAGCCTGTGCTTTATGAACTAGGTCCTGATCGCATTGCATCCCGTGCAAATCACATTTGCAAATGCGATCTAGTTCAATAATTGTACCGTGTATGGGCACCTTAAGCTGTGTTCTGTATACATTTTATGACATCTGGAAAGCTGCAGGTTGCCTGTGTTAGTTGTTGCCTATTGGTCTTGATTTGATGTGCTTTAGTTTTAACCCATTCATAAGGTTTGATCATATGCTATTCTTGCAGGCCATGGAAGTGAGAAGTATGAGGAGCTGCAAGCTGAGGAATGTGGGATCCTGAACGGATGTGAAAATGGTAGATGTGTGCGAGTACAGGAAGGGTACACATGCGATTGCTTTGATGGATACCACCTGGACATGATGAAAATGACTTGTGTTGGTGAGAAATACACACACTTGTAACATTTAATGACCCCCATGAACAATTTCTGTGCCACCAGATAAACCTGTATTTTGGTAGTTTTCTGAAGACCCTCACTACAACCCATCTAATAGCAGAATATACTGTATAGCATACATTGCAATTCCGTCATCACAGGCCTTCTCTTAAACTAGCTTTCACCCCTAATAACTATTTAGAACCCAGTGGCTAATCCAATCCTACTATATTACTCTGCTTGGTCAGTCCTACAGTTACTTCTCGGTCAGTTCTACTGTTACTCTGCTTTGTCTGTTCCTACTATTACTCTGCTCGTCAGTTCTACTGTTACTCTGGGTAGATTAATACTAGGAACCAATGGAGCAGAGTAACAGTAGAACTGACTGAGCAGAGTAACAGTAGAACTGACCGAGCAGAGTAATAGTAGGAACAGACAAAGCAGAGTAACAGTAGAACTGATCGAAATGAGTAATAGTAGAACTGACCAAGAGGAGTAATAGTAGAACTGACTG
This sequence comes from Crinia signifera, assembly GCF_055691185.1. NCBI lineage: Eukaryota > Metazoa > Chordata > Amphibia > Anura > Myobatrachidae > Crinia > Crinia signifera. Next base: position 82,384,402 of record NC_139219.1, on the reverse strand, counting down.
GGCAAAGTAATAGTAGGAGCCGAGTAACAGCAGGAAGCAACCAAGCAGAATACTAGTAGAACTGACTGGGCAGAGTAATAGTAGAAACCAACAGATCAGAGTTATGCAGAACTGACTGGGTAGAGTAATACCAGGAATGGAGCAGTCAGTTCTGCTATTATACTGCTCTGTCAGTTCTACTAATACCCCTGCTTGATGGGTTCCTACTGTTACTGTGCTCGGTCAGTTCTACTGTTACTCTGCTTGGTGTGTTCCTACTGTTGCTCTACTTGGTTAGTTGTGCTGTTATGCTGCTCTGTCAGTTCCTATTATAACTCTGCTTGGTCAGTTCTCCTGTTACTCTGTCCGGTCAGTTCCTACATAAGTTGCCTCTATTTTTCACACTCCATTATACATTGGGTATGGGTTATTTGTTCGACCCTATGTAGGTCGACATTGGAAGAAAAATTAGCACATATCGTACAGTGTGTATACAGCTTGCAATTCCGATGCCTTCATCCATGGGATCAGCATCGCAAGAAAAAACAGACTGTGGAGGCAAGCCAATTTTGACTATATTGTATACAGTCTAGTGTTCTACTATAGTCAAAATCTCAAGTAAATATAGTCAATATTGTTCTGGGCTCCGTAGAGTTCAAGTGAAATTGCATAGTCAAAATCGTACATAGCCAAAATCTCACCATGTATGCACTGTTAGTGAAACGTCTTTATTTGTGACCTTCAGGCTTTCTCGAGATCCTCCATGTTTGACAACATTGTACAGTGTATTGGAATTTAGTCTGCAAGTAAAATACTCACGAGACAGGATCTAATGACATGTAAATAAATAACATATAAATGATAACATTTACCATGAAACACAGATAAATGGTCTACTGTGCATTGCTGGACCTACTGTACCAAGATCCTCAATTAATTTAGTTGTAGATAGTAATACATCCCATACAGTATAATATTACAAATGTCTTACAAGAATAGATCTCAATGTTATATTTGGGAGGGGGGTATTCAATCTGGGGGTCACGGCTGTCGAGCTGGCCCGACAGCCGTGACCCTGTCCCGTTCTCGGTCTGCTCGGTAGAGATATCGCAGACGGGATTCAATGTCCCACCTGCAGTGGGACGAGAAGGGGGCGTGGCTGCGAGCTTCAGTGGGAGCTCGTCACTTCCCAGCCAATCTCCGCAGAACGAGTCTGACTGCTTGTGAAGTCGGGCTCGTTCTGCCGAGATACCCTGTTCAATGCTGTTAGGGTGATTGAATACCCCTCTTAATGTATTTGTAGAAGGAAAAAATAGCCCTACTGTATATAGCTAATGGCTTTGCCTATTCTTTCCTGTAGATGTCAATGAATGCAATGAGCTGAACAGCAGGATGTCTCTCTGCAAGAATGCCAAATGTATAAACACAGAGGGCTCATACAAGTGTGTGTGTCTGCCTGGCTACAGACCATCAGATAAACCCAACTACTGCACAGCATTAAACTCAGAGAGAGATGACAGTGAACTGGAGTAGAACGGAAGTGACTCCAATTTCTCAGCCCATATACTCTGCACTGTATAAAGGAAAGGAAGATGTGTATGTTACTTGAGATGAAGGTGGAACATAACCTCTAAAGATGGTTTTGTTGGAAACAACACTAACTCTTGTATCTGGAAGTGGAATGTGATGTTTGACTTAACACTTTTTACAGACCAAACGGACACATTTTCTCTAATGGAAGAAACCACCCAAGTATATAGTCTGATCTTGCATAAGTTCATTGGAAAATAGACAGAAGAAATGTTATTTTAAGCTGGTTATTATTATTTTGTACTATTGCTTTATTAACTTGGCATTTTATTAGAGGTGGGAGCATTTTATAACACTTTTTGACGATGCAGCACGTTGGATACTGTATCATTTCAGAACTATTGAGATGAGAACTTGTTTTATTTTTTGGAGCAAATATCTTGTAGGGCAATTTTTCTATGGACTCTTTCACAATTGTATGCTCTTTTTTTTGTCTGGAAATATTGTTCAGTGACTTTTATTAACTTTCGTCTGTCCTGTGGAGCAGACATCCTTTTGTTTTTATTCTTAAATTTTGTACGTCTTGGCTGGAAAATCATATTGATTTTTCTTTTTTTTTTTATACTCTATTATGTCTTTTACTGCACTTAAATTCTTCAGACCTTTTCTTGCCAAGTCTCAGAGCTGCTGGACAACCATCGCATCCCTTCATGTACATTAAATTAGATATTACGTTTCCATGTCCAAAACTTTAATTTGTAAATTGAATTCGGTAAAAACATCTTGTTTCAGTTTCTTAACATATTAAAGCTGTATATTAAAACTCAGTAATAAAAAAAACACTTTATTTTTATTTTTGGATGACATTCATGTATGATCAGATTTATATAGCGATAAATAACAGGTCAGGTTACAAATGTATTCCATATAAAGTATACATTCGGAAGTATTTTCATAAGAATTTCTCTATACATGTTTTTTTGCTATACATATTTCTATGTTAATTCTGTAGGTCTTGAGCAGGGGTTCTCAAACTCGGTTCTCAACACAGTTCACGTTTTCAGGTCACGCAGCAGGTGCACAGGTGCATTCATTACTCATAGACCAGTGGCGTAACTATAGCGCTGCAGACCCCCAGCGATGGCAGGGAGACGCTGACTTAGTGTGGGCGCCGGGAGTCTGCACGCGCTGTTGTTACGCACCCCTCTACCCCCCGGCACACTGCCCGTACCCGGGCAGCGTGAAGCAACAGCGCCGCAGTGTCCGGGAACCGAAGCCCTGAGAGCGGACACTGTGGACGGAGACAGCGGCGGCCGAGGCCGCTGATTGGCTGAGAGAGAGCACACACAGCCAATCAGCGGCCTATCTTTTGAATTGTCAAACTCTGCAGCCTCTGTACGTCCTCAGTGTCCGCTCTCAGCGCTTCAGTTCCCAGACACTGCGGACGCCGCATCAGGTCCCCTGGCACCCTTCTGTTCCCTCTGCCGCCGGGGGGTGCCGAGGAGGCATCATCTTCCGGCAGGGGGCGCATTATTTCTTGTTACGCCACTGTTATAGACACATTTTAAAAGATCCACAGGTGGAGCTAATTATTTCACTTGTGATTCTGGGGTAGATTTATTAAGCTCAGTGAAGTGATAAAGTGTCTGATTTTTATCACCGACTAATCAGCTCATAACTGTCATTTTTCAAACCAAGCCTGTAACTTCACAATTAGGAGCTGATTGGCCAGTGATAAACACCAGACACTTTATCACTTCACCAAGCTTAATAAATCTGCCCCTCTGTGAGGAGACCTGCAAAACATGCACTGTGTGGGGTCCTGAGGACCGACCTTGAGAACCTGTGGTTCCGTTAGATAATGGAAAGAGGTTTTATATGATTTATCCAGCAATGAAATTGTTTGTGGATACTGGGGTAAGTATAGAAGAATTACTCAATTGGAGTGTGTTGCCAATAGCAGTGACTTGTTTTCAGTTGTTAAATATCTAATTGTTTGCTATGTGTTATGAAGGGTCAGTTCACAAGCACAACCCACGATTAAATGTGAGTGATGCCACAATGTCACAAGTTAACATGTTTGACAATCTAGGGTTAGCAAATACTTGTACTGTTTGGAGAACTGAATAAAGGACAGTGATCTCCATGCCATTGACCTACATTGAGTGGAATAAGGGTGCATGTACTATGGCATCATAAACTCACACTGGGGCAGATGTATTAAGCCTGGTAAAGTGATAAATTCTTTATAAAGCAGTAATAAAGTGGAAGGTGATAGCGCACCAGCCAATCAGCTGTGCTAAGTTAGGAATTGATTGGCTGGTGCATTATCACCACTACAGTATATCACTTTGCCAGTCTTAATACATCTGCCCCACTGTTCCTAAATGCAGGTACAGGCAGGAGCGGGTATAGAGACATTGGAAACAATGGGTTCCAATGTCATCTCCTTGTATATGAGTGTTTGTTGTGCTTTCTATAAATATGTATTTGAAAAAGCTGCTGTTTGCAGCGAAACGCGTTGGCCCAGGCTGCAATTTGCCCCTTGAATACGCTGCTCCTCACCATCACCATCCACTACCCACAACCAACTGGAGATCCTAAAGCTGCGAAACATCACCGGCACACCTGACCTGGAGTGAGGCACTCTCCTTTTGAAGGCAAGCCGCCTATCTAATACCCACCCAGTGTCACCCAGCGGACGTCTCGACCTAACTTTCCACTTCAATTTGGGAGGCTCGCTACCCCCATACTACATCTGGATAAAGTTTTACAGAGCACCGCTGTGACCAAGCACTCTAGGATCCAACCATCATTGGGTTCCCATTGAACTGTGGACTTACAAAAAGGTGATATCTATCATTCAGTGGATGCAGCATATATTCCTTCCCTTCCCTCCCCCCCCCCCCCCTTTTTTTTACTGTGAATTTACATTGTATTTTATGCATGCTATTGTAGTATTAAAATATACTCTATTTTAAATATCCTCACTCTGTCATCAATGAGCGCAGTCTACCTTCCTTTCTTCCATTTTCTATAGGGACTGACAATCCCTTTTTTGACAGCTGCTGGTAGAGGCCACTCATACAGGCGCCCCTCCAGTTACTTTGGTAACTGACCCCCCTGTTTCTTAAACAAATAGCATGTTTAAAGTATGATTATATTAAAAACATATTGCATTTTCTCCAATAGCACAGTGGAACCAGTGGCCAGATCCATGGTAAAATACAAAAATGCTTGCTAAATATTATAAGATAGTATTTGACTGAGCAAAGACTGGAATGCTGCTTGGTGTGTTCATATTGCTGTCAATTCTTGCTATCACCAAAGAGCAGGATATATTTATAGTATAAAGAATAAGTATATAATGAATTAATCTATAAATAAGGAATAGGTTTAATGTGAATGTCTAAGATTAATGCTGCTCCTCAGTGATCATTACTTGACCAGTTACCAGCCTGTCAAAATGACAAAAAATCAGGGGCAGATGAATGGAGCAACCCTTGAATTGCTCCATCGGATGCCATCTAGTGGCCCCTGGTAGTAGCATTAGCCTTCTATTATATAGGATATCGCAGATGTCTAAGACTGCAGAGCTGCCGTTTAGCACTAATAATATATTGGGGCTAACGTAAAATTGGAAGTAGATTAGGAGAATCATCATCATTTCACACTTACACTATACCGTGTGCAAAGGACATGTCTCGGTACTTATGTATTATCTGGACTCCCATGTTAAATGCACCCCATTTTTTCATACCCCTACTATCCAACTACGCATGGAGTTGATTCTATATAGTGTGGCGAGCGCAGTGAGCCACCGTGCCCGAAGCGTGGTGAGCGCAGCGAGCCCCGCGAGGGGACGCGGTCTCATAAGAAAAACGGGAGTCCAGATATTACATAAGTACCCATGTCTCTAAACAGGCATATGTCTCCTTATGTCAAGGTCTGCATAGCCGCAGTTTTATCTACTTGCTCTCACAGAAGTTTGTCTATGGGAACACACCTCATCGTAATTCAATTACATATTTATTGAGTAAAGCTGAAAACTCTTTCATTGTGATAGTCCCCCTGTCCATTGCATCCTTAAGAATTAATTCCAATTCTACCATGAATTGCTGTGTAGGATCGGTATGCAATTTACGATACACCGAACTAGCCCTCAATTGATTATGAGCCTCGTCTATGTAATCTTTAGTATTTAAAATCACTATTCCGCCCCCCTTGTCAGCGGGCGGATAGTCATTTCATCCCTCTTTGATAGAGTTTTGAGGGCATTTCTTTCTGTAATACTCAAGTTATGTCGGCCAATAGTTTTGATCTTTGCCATACTTTCTTTAATATAAATTTTATTAATGAGAAGTCATTGAATACATATAAAGTAAGCATTACAATTTTCTTATAAGCTTATATTCAATATTACATTTTTAAGAACACTCTGAAAAATATAACATCAAGATTTATCTGGAGCATTTCAGAAATTAAAAGCTTATTCTTTATTCAGACAGACAACTCATTGAGTTTTTTTTTATAAAATTAAGAAGAAAAGGAAAGGAATGGGTTCCAACCTGGCTGTTGATTGTTAGAAAAAATAAAAATACATTTTGCAGAAGAACCCTTTAAAATACTAGTTATATATTCCATTGAATGAACATGCCATACTGTATTTTACTAATTATCTCAGCCAAAGTTGGCAGTTCCGAAGATCTCCAATGACGAGCAATACAAGTTCTAGTCGCAAGAACTATATGCAGGAATAATTTGTTCTGTGCATGACTAGCCTCTGGAATGCTCATGGAAAGAAGATAATATCCAGCCTTAAAAGGGACCTGAATTGCTAAAATTGAGCTAGTCAACACATCTATTTTTTTCCAGAGTGGAATTAAAACTGGACAATCCCACCATATATGAAGAAATGTGCCTTCCATACAATTACATCTCCAACAAATAGAGGAAATTTCAGAATTTATTTTGTTAAGCTTACTGCCATACTTTCAATGGTATCAACCATTGATGTAGTAAATGCCTTAATAGAGGGGCTCACCGAGGGCAGATCAAATACATTTTTAGATTTCAGTATCGGTTTAGATCTATCCACTTCAACGGGTGCAATGGTATCCCAATTGCCGTAAAATTCCTTGAGTCTCAGCTGTCGATGAAATCGTCAATTCTACATTGAAAGGCATCATATTTTTCAGTTGGAACAAAGCCCAGTCCACGTTTTAGCACTGCTAATTCGTCATTGCTGAGCTCATATTCTGAAAGATTATAGATTACTTTTTCCCTTTGTTTATTGCTTTCTGTTTTTGCATTGCGGATATTTTATCCCGCTCTTCTTGTATAGGGTCGATTAGTGGGCCGCCTTTTGCCCTGGTTGACACTCCTAAAGGGGGTCTGGAGGATGAAGACGTCACTCGCTGGTTATCTCCTTCACTATTAGATTACACGTTTTCTGATGTATCTGTGTCTAAAGGGAACCTCCTGTTAGCTCTCTGGCGGAACTTGTTCTGACGATAATTGCGTGGAGCTGCACTGGTCCCTTGATAGACCTTTTACTCTTCATAATCTTTATTAACCAGGGAGAGTTTCTTCTTTTTGAAAGTAATGAGTTCTTGCAATATTTTCTGACTTAAGCCTCCAGTTTTTCCACAAGGTTTTCAGACTTCTCCTGCTGTAAACAGTCCAGCTAAATAGACTCGTATGTTGCAATCTTCTCCTTGGTTAATTGGCACTCACGAGTTGCTTCCTCTATGACGAGAAGAATTAAACCGAAGGACGCTCGATTCAAAATAGCCGCCCATTTTCTACAAAATTCCACATTATTGTGGCCTATGGTTGGTATCTTTGGGATCTTTTTCTTGATATATAGTATTCAGACAGCGTGATGCTGTGCAGATCAAAGTCAGTCTCACACTTTTTCAATCGTAATAGTTTTTGATATACATGTTGTGCTGATATATCGGCTGATAAAACATATTTGTCTTTTCTTAAAATGTTCTCCACTTCCGCCTCAGAAAACGAGAAGGTGTCCCCAATTGGAAGGTCCAGTTCAAAAAGACCTGAAGCCACTTCTGCTTCTTGTGTCGCCATATTGTCCATGCATACAAGTAGTGAAAATCACCCAAAGTGAAATATGTACAAATAGGATGCACCTACACCAGGGCTCCAGGTGAAGGATTTAGCTTGATGATGGGGGTGCCATAAGGATGTGAACACACCAATATATAAAGTTCCAATATGTCGGCACTCTCTCTCTGTTGACACTGGTCTCCGGGTGCCCTCCTGGTGGGTTCAATAATGTAGATTGCAGATAGTGGTGGCACTCACAGAATAATATAGATTAAAATAAAGATATATTCTGCACAGAGTCTGAATAGCTCAGGATGCAATTCCCATGAGATGTCTCATTCTGACAGAGCCCTTCACTAGTGCACATCTCCAGCAAGTGGGAATTGCATCCTGAGCTATTCAGACTCTGTGCGGAATATATCTGTATTTTAATCAAGCATAGGTATCCCTGAAATTGTGATATATAATCAATTGAATGACCTTAGTGCGGATTTATTCCATCTATGAAAGCCGTTGAAAATAACTTCTGTGAAAGCAGTTGGAAGTAATTTATTTATATGATCTGCAAACCCCTGATGAAGTCCCATGTAGGGAAGAAACACGTTGGGAATACTTGTTTGCTATGTTGAAATACCTGAACCTTTTAACGGTCTGAAATAAGCACCAACACTGAGTGGAGAAAGAGACTTTTAATAAATTTTTGAAATTATGGACTTTACTTTATTTGTTTTAGAAAATGTAAGATTCATTCAAAGGCTTCATTGATCTAATCCTTAAGGTCATCACAAAGGGCGCCATCTTACAATTGCTATCCATATATATATATATATATATATATATATATATATATATAAAATAGACAAAAAAGCAGGCACTCCTGGGACTTGTTCAAATGCAAAAACTTCTGTATTCAGGCAACCATGCCAAAAAGGCCAACGTTTCGGGGCAACAATGCCCCTTTGTCAAGGCAGTACAAGTGGTATAAAACGGCAAACCATATGTATATATCAGTTTCAGGCATGTGGTGAGGGACATGATTCACTTCTGTTTGTCTACATATTTTAAAATGGGAATCTACAAGCATGGGTTTTGCCTTTTACAATGAATAATTTGAATTTGAATTACTTCTGGACCACCAACCCAAGGCTCCCCAGGGTGCCGTGTCACACAGTTTGGGAACCACTGGCATAGTGGGATTCGGAAGTGTCAAAAAACACCTAGATCGGTGAATTATCCATACTTGTACTTGTAAAAAACACAAATACCACCATGCAGGACCCTTCTCTAAACTTACACTTTCTACCTACCGTCACAAACCTAACTCCCTGGACTAGTACAACATATACAGTACTTTAATAAAACAATCGGTTAATATATTGGCAGAGGCACAAGGGTTGTTACCCACACAGGACCCTCATTGTTGTTTTTTAAGGAAAAAGGGGAGGACCCCCCAAATATGTAAATATCTTTTCATATTATAATAACAAAGTATTTGGTGGGAGGTGTGCTACCACTAAGACAAAAAATTGGGATTCATGAACAAAGAAGAAAAAAGTTTGTCAATGGTGTGGTGCACCTATTATAACTTTTATTAATGTGGTTAAAAAACAAGCAAAATATGACAAACACACATGTAACAATAATGAGAATCCCGACTACTGGTAATCTGACAGGGCACCCCTTGCAAGCTCGGTGACTCGCTTCCCCTGCCACAGGTTCTATACTCCCTCTATGGGGAAGCTGAACTTCGGAACATCTGTACTTGGCATGAAAATTGATTTTAAGGTAGGCATAAAGAGGATTATTTTAGAGGAGGCCAGGCAGTCTTCTACATCAGAAGATCCAGTGACTGCCGACTTACTAAGGGATCATAAACCCTTTAGGGCACAAAAACATTTTGATAAGGCCCTAATGCCAAGAATCATTAATGGGACAGTGTTCAATCAGCCTTTAGTAACCTGGACCCGAGCTTTTACCAGGGCTCAGGCCTAATGCTTGCCTATTTTTAGAACCAAGTGACCTTGGCCTAATGCCCTTGAGTCACTTCCATTGGTGCTCAGGCCTTTGCCCTGCTTATATAGTATTACAGTAACTTTGGCCTAATGCCAACAGGAATGAACTTAAGGCTCTCAAATTGTAACTAACTACAACTAATCATGTACAGGGAGCTCAGGCCTAACTTATAATAAAGTGACCCATGCTCAATGCTAAGGATCATTTTCCGGGGCTCAGGCTGTTTTCTGCCTAACTGCTGCATAGGGCAGACTTTAACCCAGGGCCTAGTGCCTGACACCTTATGGTCTAAGGAGGTTATAATTACTGGTGATTTGCTTTTTCTTGGTTTCATCCAGGTGACATCGGGGATCTCTTCTCTTGATCACACCATCTCCCAGCCTTTTCCATGTACACTGGGCTCTTGGTGCAATGTTCTCTTTCTTGACCTTCTGCCTATGAACTGATTGGTCCATTCAGCGGCATCTGATATCAGACAGTGGGCCCACTGCACCAAGCTTTAAAAAGTGATAAACTGGAGACTGATAAACAACCAGCCAATCAGCCTCTAATTGACATGTTACAGGCTAGTTTTCAGCTGATTGGCTGGTAATTTATGACTTCACTTAATCAATTTTTGAAGCTTGGTTTACATGGACGACAGTGATTAGGCAGAGCTGTGATGTGACGGCCTTCCCTGATTGGCTGCTGGTCCACAAGACATGATTGGTTTTTGTCCAGCCCCACATTTATGAATAGCTGCCATCTCTTTTGCTTTGCTGCTAGTTGGGATGCCAAATCTGACTTGCCACCAATTTATATTGCTGGAGACACATCTCCTTGTGCTGCCACACTTCTGACACTGGGACCAACTGCCTGCTCCAAGTGCCAGATGCAGTAGTGTCAAGAGAGGGGCGAGGGGGGTGCTAAATTTCTGGGCCTAGATCTGATGAAGGGGCCCTGTGGGGCTATCATTACCTGACGGCAGCAGCTGCAGCAGCTCTACTCAGCCAGTTACAGTTAGTACATGGTTGATTGGGTTAAATAGCTGACAAAACCAAAATGTTATTCTTTAACTTGTACAATCAATTTAAATAACAATTCGCTATGGTCTGTCTTGTCCCACATGGGCCTGACACCCTCACAAAAATGACAGATCCCACCACTGCAAGTGACAGAACAGATCTTAGATGGATGCAATGACCAATATGCGGGTGAGAAAAGTGTTCAGGGCATGGGTACAGGATCCTGACACTTGGGATGCTGGTAGTCAGAAGACCAACAGCGGCATCACAAACTTCCAGATCCTGAAACCTGTGAGGTATACATACTAACCCTACCCCCTAATCAGGGGTGGAACTTGATATTTGTAGGCCCTATAGCAAAAGTTTGTAAAGGCCCCCTATTTAGCAACTGATAGTGATAAATGTATGTAAAACATATTACTTAGACAGTAAAGATGGGCCCCCTTCAGCTCTGATCCCCATAGCAGCTGCACCCCTGCACCTATGGTAGTTATACCCTTGCCCCTAATCCTAAACCTTCTTGCCTGCAGCCTATCCCTAACTCCCTCAAAGCCTAACCCTAGCTCTCTTTTCAGTTCCTTAACCCATCCCCATCCCCCACTCCCACCCCAATATATATCCAAGTAAACAGACTACAGTGATCAGACCTACAAGGACAGAGATGGACAGTAGGGAAAGAGAATGTGACAGTAATGACGGAGAATGAAAGCAGGGATAAAGATAGCGACAGCAGAGACAAAGAGAGTGATGACAGAGAGAGTGATGAGAGGGAAATACAGGCAGCAGGGTAAGATTTCCTTACCATAGGCTGTGAATGGCAATGGCCTTGCAGAGGAGGAGGCTGGGTTAAGCACCAGTGGTGTCGAAGAGGAGGCTGTGGTCAGCAGAAATGCTGCGGAGGAGTCTGTGGTCAGTGGTGGTGTGGAGGAAGCTAGGTATGTCTTCTGCAGTGGTGCAGAGGAGGCTGTTGTTGGGACATAGAGTTATGGCAGGGTCAGTGGGAGTGATAGCAGGGACAGAGAGGGGGACTGCAGAGACAGAGAGTGTGACAGCAAGGACATAGAGCCAGGGGAAGTTAAAGCAGGGACAGACAGGGGGACAGCAGAGACAGAGAGAGTGACAGCAAGGGCATAGGGCCAGGGGAAGTGACAGCAGGGGAGCAGAGACAGAGAGTATGACAACAGAGATATAGGGACAGGGAGATGGAGAGTGACAACAGGGATGGAGAGGGACAGCAGGGAAGGAGAGAGGGACAGCAAGGACAGAGGGAGGGACAGCAGGGACAGAGAGAGGGACATCAGGGGCAGAGAGAGGGACAGCAGGGACATAGGGACAGGGAGAGTGACAGCAGGGAAAGAGAGACTGATGGTAGGTACAGAGAGAGGGACAGCAGGGGCAGGGATGGCAGGGGCAGAGAGAGTGATGACAAGGACAGAGAGTGACAGCAGGGACATTGGGCCTTATTCTGGTTAACGCTCAGAGGCAAATTCCTTCTCAAATGGACAAAACCATGTGCACTGCAGGTGGGGCAGATATAACATGTGACGATAGAATTAGATTTGGGTGGGGTTTTTCTTCAAAGTAAGATCTATATTGCAGTGTAGAAATAAAGCAGTCAGTATTTTCCCTGCACAGAAACAAAATAACTCACCCAAATCTAATTCTCTATGCACATGTTACATCTGCCCCCCCCTGCAGTGCACATGGTTTTGTCCATTTGAGAAGGAATTTGCCTCTGAGAGTGAACCAGAATAAGGCCCAGAGAATGGCAGCAAGGACAGAGAGTGACAGCAGAGACAAAGAGTGATGACAGAGTGGCGATAGAGAAATGAAGCAGGGTAAGTTACCTTAGCTTAGGCTTTGATTGGTGACCTTGCAGAGGAGGAGGCTGGGTTCAGTTTTGGAGGTGCGGAGGCTGGGTTTGGTGGAGGCGGTGACTGAGGTCAGCATCAGGAAGCTGGGTTCATCGGCAGCTACAGTATACAGAGAAGGCTGGATTTGTTGGTAGCGCACTGTAGGCGGTGGTTGGAACTCTTGGTCTCTATGTGATGCTGGATTAATGAGTACTCGTACTATGGATGGCTGCCAGGTGGGAGGTACTGTAGGTGATGCTGGGCTTCCCGCTCTGCACCCGGTGTGTAGGGAAGGAAGGTTTGGAGGGCCCTCCCGCAGTATTGCACATGGGTGTGGTGGGAGGTGCGGAGGGCCCTCTGCAGTGCTGCCAATGGGGGGGAGGGAAGTGCTGAGGGCCCTCCCACAGTGCTGCTGATGAGTGGGGAGGGAAGCGCAGAGGGCCCTCCTGCAGTGCTGCCAGACTGGTGGGTAGGGAGTTATGGAGTGCCCTCCCACAGTGCTGCCAGACGGGTGGGGAAGGAGGTGCAGAGGGCCCTCCCACAGTGCTGCTGATGAGTGGGGAGGGAAGAGCAGAGGGCCCTCCTGCAGTGCTGCCAGACTGGTGGGTAGGAAGTTATGGAGTGCCCTCCCACAGTGCTGCCAGACAGGTGGGGAAGGAGGTGCAGAGGGCCCTCCCACAGTGCTGCCAGAAGGCTGGGGATGGGGGTGCAGAGGGCCCTCCCACAGTGCTGCCAGATGGGTGGAGACGGAGTTGCATCGTGCCCTCCTGCTGTGTGCTGCTGGTGGGTGGGGTGCAAAGGTCCTCTTGATGCTGTCAAGTGAGGAGGGGGGTGCCGCAGACTGCATTCTCACTCCTGACATTAAAGGCTGCACTGGCGGAGATGAGCCAAGTGGGACAGACTGGGGGAAAAAAAGAGCAGTTTGGCCGTCGGTGATAGTCTCCTCGCCCTCCTCTGCCAGTGGAGCTGCTGCTTGATTACCAGCACAGGACAAGCTGCAGATTGGTTAGAGCACGTCCTGAGGGATCTAAACTTTTTTTTTTACCTCATCTCAGGTTGAAGTGACAGTATGGCTTAACCGCCCCACTCAGACCACTGATCTCATCGGGGTTATTCACACCACAGGACAACAATTATAGGTTGAACTTGATGGACTACTCATAAATTATGTATGAATACAGGGTTGCAGATCACCTTATGCTGTAAATTTACTAGGTTTACTAGGTTCATACAGTAACTATGTTTCAATGCCGCAAGTCATCAGCCAATAAAATTCACTGAGCATCATTACAGTATATCATTGCAGGATATCCTCACCTACCTCACTGGCACTTGAACTCTGTTAAAGGGTGGACCGGTGCATAATTTATTTATTTATCATTGACCGTTTCTTATATAGCGCATACATATTCCGCAGTGCTTTACAGAGTATAGTTGAACGTTCACATCAGTCCCTGCCCCAGAGGAGCTCACTAAATTCTCTACCACCTGTACACACACATACATGATACAGACATTCTAGGGTTAATTTTGTTGGAAGACAAATAACCTACCAGTATATTTTTGGATTGTGGGAGGAAACCGGAGTACCCAGAGGAAACTCACGCAAGTACGGGGAGAATATACAAACTCTGCACAGTTAGAGCCATGGTGGGGATCGAACCCATGACCTCAGTGCTGTGAGGCAGTAATGCTAACCATTACACCATCCGTAAAAGTTACTGCATAAAAGTTATGTGTACCAGCTTGCAAAAGTAAAATTCAAAACAACAAAAAAATATATAGAAACTGAATCGCCCCTGAGTGGGAATCGAACGCATGGTACACTACCACCTAAGCCGCTAGATCACGCAGCCTGATGTAACAGAGGTCTGTCAGCTCATTCACACCTGATGCATATGCGTTGCAGTGTGTCGATTACGCAGTACTTTTTCAATTTATTTTATTCCTTAAACATTTTCTTATATAATGCAGTAAATTGCATTGCTCTTTACAAATTGAAACAGTGATACAACAAACTGGGTATTTACACAGTCAAAGAGGTAGGCAGGCCCTGGACACATGTTTACAATCTATAGGGAAATAGGCTTTGGGCCCTCCCACAGTGCTGCTGATGGGTGGGGAGGGAAGTGCTGAGGGCCTTCCCACGCATATTTACAATCTATAGGGAAATAGGAACTGATACACAATGATACAGGTGGAGCCGGGCTCATTCAGCGGGGGTCTAGCGGTTGGATCACCGGCCGCCAGAAGGGGACAGGCATGCACAAGACGCTCATGCGTCCACTTCCGATAGAGCTCACCGTTGGTCCCCGCCAACTCCCTGTTGCTGTCCGTCAGTCCCCACTGCCTCCCCACACCCCCCTAACCTTGCCCATCTCCCTGAAGCAGAGACGGGTAGGGTTTGCGTCCCCCGTCGCCCAAAAAATGGGACGCGCATGTGTGTGGGATGCTCGCGCGTCCCAGTCAGATGTAGTGCCTCTCCGCCGGCGATTGCCAGCGGGGGCATTCTGGGGAGCCCCAGCGCTGGCTGAGAAGTGCATCTGTAGGTGTACTCTATTGCATAAATTCCTCCAGAATGCAAAGGTTCCTGGTGGGCTGTATGATGCAATGACCAAGCAATTTTGGCCATGGGTCAGGAGGATGAAAAGTGTGAAAAATATAAGGATATGTGTAAACAGTACAGTGGGGATGTGATTGGATAGGAAAAGTTTATGAAGGTTATATGGCTGGTTCTGGAATCTGATAAGCTTGCCTGAAGAGGTGAGTTTTCAGGGAATCCATAAAGGATTGGAGACTAAAGGAGAGTTTGTGTGGGAGGGCATTTCACAGAGTGGGTGCAGCCCAAATAAAATCCTGCAATCGTGAATGGGAGGAGGTAATGTGTGTGGATGAGAGATGTAGATGTTGTGAGGAGCAAAGAGGTCAAGTTGGGGGGATATTTTGAGATAAGAGAAAAGATGTATGTTGGTGTAGTTTGGATTATGGCCTTGTGTGTAAGTAAAAGTATTTTGTATTGAGTATGAGAATACAGGTAACCAATGGAGGGACTGACAGAGGAGCTTTGAAGACGATGAACGTATGCTGAGGAAGATTATTCTTGCAGCTGCATTCCTGATGAAATGTAGTGGTGAGTGTTTGTACTGGGGAAGACCAGTAAAGGTGCATACACACTGGGCATTACTCACTGAGCATTTTTTGCCCAATTTAGCAATTTCCCCCAGGGATGTGCAGTCAGGGGAAGTAGGTGTCATAAATGATAAAAAAATATATACATATACTGTGCAATAAATATCGTATTGTTTTTTTTTGATCATTTTTGTGATGAGACACTGTGTAGGAGGCTGGGAGGCAGTGGGAGCCGTGCCTCCCACTGACAATTAAAATCTGTCAGCTGCTGAGGGGTGAGGCTTAGGGCGGGCACAAAAAGACGCTGATAAGCCCATAAGAAAACAACGTGGAATCGGCACCAAGTCATCTGCCTCAGTGACAGGGACCGTGCCTTCAGCCAAGATCAAAGCATGCCCCTGTCACTGTGACAGATGAGATTGGACAGCGGATCAGTCTGTCACACACTGACAGACTGATCCGCTGTCAGAGCCTGCCAGGCACTCTGCCTCCACCCTCTGACAAGCTGCTGTGCCGCAAGGCTATTCCGCTTTTGCTATTGCACTAGGGGGCATTCTCCATCTCACCGCTGGCTGTTCGCCCCTTGATGGTGCTGCTGCGTTAACAGAAATAGCGGCGGCTGCAGATCATAACAGCCGCTGGCACCCGCTATCCCTGGCCCCACTGTAAACAATCTCCCGCATTGGGGCAGGGGGGGACCACCATGGAGAAGACCACATCATGCACCATGTCCTCCAGCCCCAAGCTGCAGAGAAATGCTCACCAGAGGCTGGAGTCCCACGGACCGGAGTAGGACATCAGCAGGGAGGATACAGAGAGCAACCTGCAGCACATCAGTGACCCGGAGAACATACTGTAGATGGTAAGGAGGAGGGGGAGCTAACCCTTGCACTGCCAGGTAGGGGCATTAGTGCATAAATCCTTGCACTCGCCACTGCCAGGGTGCATTAACCATTGCACTGCTATATACTGTGTGGACAGGACAATTGCACTGTCAGTGTTAGCTAGTATTACCCGATCCCTTGCACTGGCCATTTAGGGGCACCATAGTACTGATTCATACCTTGGAAGGTGCACCCGACAGATATAGTGGATTTGCAGCTTGTCCTCCTGGGATGCCCAGCGATCCCGCAGCCTCCTGCACATTACATTGCACACTGCCAGCTATGCATCTCCCCCCAGCACTGGCTGTAGCGGGCATTCATTAAAAATGCAGAGCCTCACCAGTGACTGACCTCACGGCACGTCACTGATTTCCCCTCAGATGGATGGATTTCCATAGCAGGCATGGATACAAAGGGCATGGGTACAAAGGGGGGCAAATGGGGCGATCGCCCTCCCAAGGCCGTAAAACACCTACTGTTAGCCAGGACAAACAAACACTCTGAAGTCCTGCTACGCTACCTCCTCCTTCCCGCTCCCTGGACCGGCTGATAGCTTTTGTCAGTGGAGTGAGCTCCCAGACGCAGGTCACATTAGATGCCTCTACTGCAATTAATCAACACAATTTGTTAATTGACACTGCTTTCATCTTCTCAGAATCTCCAGTGCACAGTGCTGATAAGAGGAGATCCAGGGACTCAGGAAGTTTGCCAGCATGGCATCAATACTTTGCATAACACTAAAACTGCTTCAACATTCTCCCATGTTATTCTGATTCACTCGGAAAGGCACAATCACTCTCTAATGGACAACACCATATGCACTGCAGGTGGGGCTGATGTAACATGTGCAGAGAGAGTTACATTGGGGGGTGTACTTCAAACTGATATTTATATTGCAGTGTAAAAATAAAGCAGCCAGTATTTACCCTGCACAGAAACAATACAACACCCAAATCTAACTCTCTCTGCACATGTTACATCAGCCCCACCTGCAGTACATATGCTCTTGTCCATTAGAGAGTGAATGTGCCTTTCCGAGTGAATCAGAATAACCCCCTTAATGCTTTTGATATTTTTAGCATTGAAAAAAAGGAATGGAATCCGAATTGAATATAAAACATTCTCCTGCATATTTTGAACTGATGGGTACAGGGCAGGCTTGAGTGTTGTGTCCCTGGCACAAATATACAGATAAGTTATAGCAGCAGTGGTCAGTAGGGGTTAATACATGGGCTTCCATGGGCAGGGAAATAGTATGGATAATCGCTGGGGTGTTTGAGACTAAAGTAAAAGTGGGATTTTTTTGAGTAACAGGCTTTTTTTTCAATATATAAATAACTGAAAAGTAGGGGAGACATTTCCTGTAACCTAAAGGGACAGAGGATTCAGTTAGTATCAGTGTTTACAGTATATTTAGTTTTGTGATAGAGGAGTCACTGAGAAGGGGAGGAGTCAGGACTGAGAAGGGGAGGAGTTGGCAATGGGAGGAGTTGGGATGGGGATGGGGGGGGGGGGGGTGTCAAGATTTAACAGTAAAATCGCCCCCCAGAAGAAAAGTCTAGATACGCTCCTGCGTCCACTCTGCCACTGCTCTGCTGGGAATACCAGCAGATGAGCGGCCGAGACGGATGATGTGGGAGCACGCATCAGCGCACACCACTAGCGCACACCACTAATCGCTGCCCCATACACACTGGGCAGTTTTTGAGGTGGAAGCAGCTCAGACGAGTAAACAGAGCTGCTTTCAGTTCAAAGTCACCAAACGTGTATGGGCCTGAAGGTAAGGGTGTCTTTTGAATACGTTTTTCAGATGCTTGTAGCAAGAAAAAACAGGTTCCCACTATACTATGTAAAGTGTTACCAAACCACTACTGTATGTCGGATCCATTAATGCATAAAGCATCCTGGAGCCCCGCCATTCATTTGCAAGGCAGGCCTAAAACAACGCTCAGGTTTGTAGAATTTCACATTGTACGCAATATTAATGAAAAGGGACATGTACTGTATTTACTGTAATGTGCACTGGGACTCTTATCAAGCCTTGGTAATGCAGTACATTACCTGTATGTGTTCATTATGTTCTGTAGTGCCATAACCACCCACTGCTACTCGACGCTGTACTGTAGTTTTCATTAATGGAGCAATCGACACCCAGTGGTGAAGCAGTGATATTACATGCTTTGGCTCATCTTATGCCTTAGTGCAGTGGTTCCCAACCCTGGTCCTCAAGTAACAGTGCACGTTTTCCAGGTCTCCACACAGAATCCCAAATGACATAATTAGCTCCACCTGTGGATCTTTTTAAATGTGTCTGAATAATGAGTGCACCTGCTGGGTGACCTGGAAAACTTGAGGACCAGGGTTGGGAACCACTGCCTTAGTGTGCCTAAACTTGCCATTCTTATGGTGTAACTAGGAGACTGCAACTGTCAATGTTGCTATATGTTGATCATATGGTAAAGTGAGCTCTCTCATTGCTTGTATCTTATGCTGCTTTCACACTGCAGAAATGGGTAAAGACCCAGTATTTGTAAATGGGACTTAAAACGGGTCTGTGCCATAAAGACCAGTTCACACTGCGTGTTGTAAATGGTATATTACTGGTTAATTACCATTTCTGTACCTTTCACATTGAACCCGTTATGAAAGGTACAAAAACGGTAATTCACCAGTAATATACCATCCATTCCCTGGTACCTGGCAGCTGATACTTAACTAGCTAGTTCTAATCCACCGCAGGGACCCCGCCGCTGACTTCACATTCTCCTAACGGACCCCGCTGCCTCCCGAGCACGGACCACGCTGCCTGGATCCCTGGTGCGGCACCAGTGCGGGCAACCCCGTTACAAACTGCACAGCCAGCCCGCACCTGCTGCAGCCTCCTCCTACCATGCATCAGCCGGGCACATGCAGACTAGCAACCCCAGCCCTGGCACACCAGCTGGACTATGCCTACCTAGCTCTGTGCCCACACACAGTATTGCAGTGAAGATGAGGACAGCGCAGACCGAGCTGCCCGGATCCACGCACGCATGGGGACAGAGGTACCAGCTGCCAGGTACCAGGGGAGGGAGAGGGGGTACCAGCTGCAAGGTACCAGAGGAGGGGGGAGCAGCTGCCAGGTACAAGGGGAGGGGGGAAGCGCTGGAAAGGGGGGGACACCAGTGTGGGATCCAATATACCGGTTCAGACCTGTTCACAGATCTGAACCGTGTAGGATCCTTCTTTTTACCCGTTTTCAATTACCGGTTTTCTTGAACCGGTCATTTAAAACTGGTGCTTTCACACTGCAGCTCTAAACATTTTAAAAGGCTGAAAAATCGGCACTATACCGTTTTAGAGCTGCAGTGTGAAAGGGGTATTATTTAGAAATGCAATTTGCTTCTAAACACAGAGCTAAAACAAAATTAGGTACTTGTTTCCTAGCACGGCCACAATCGCGTCCATCGTGTACCTTAAAGTTAAGGTACACGATGGACGCGATGGACCCGATTTCCTTTGAAATCAGGTCCATTTTGCCGGCAAAGGCAAAATCGGGGGCATCGCGTCGGTCGCGTGCATTAACATGGCCCCCGACGCGACCGACGCGATTTTGCCATAGGCAAATATTTTTAACATTGAAATCGGGAGCATCGCGTCGGTCTTGTGCCATTATAATGGCACATGATGAGATGGACTTGATTAAGTCCATTTTACATAGGAAACATTTCACATTGTATATGGCCCCGTCATGGTTAAAAAGTTACACAACCCCATTGTGAGCGTCACCCCACGATTGACGCCAACCCGAAGCGTGGCGAGCACAGCGAGCCCGCGAGGGGCGGCGGTGCGCATACTCCGACCTTTTCATACCCCTACTATCCACGTCGGCGTGGAGTTGAGAATATAAAGCTTGGCGAGCGCTGCGATCCACCGAGCCCGAAGCGTGGTGAGCGCAGCGAGCCCCGCGAGGGGACGCGTATACCTGTGAAGTTATACGCGTCCCCTCGCGGGGCTCGCTGCGCTCCCCATGCTTCAGCTTGGTGGCTCGCTGCGCTCGCCACACTTTATATTCTCAACTCCACGCCGACGTGGATAGTAGGGGTATGAAAAGGTCGGAGGACGCGCACCGCCGCCCCTCGCGGGCACGCTGCGCTCGCCACGCTTCGGGTTGGCGTAAATCGTGGGGTGCCGTTGAGGGGGTAAAATTGGGGGTCTGGGGAATACTTTACATTGAATCCATTGTAAAATAGGGTCCCTGGGGCCCTATTCACATTTGATTCAATGTAAAAATCGGGTCGATCGCGTCGGTCGCATCGCATGCGATTTGGTCGCATGCGATGCGACCGACGCAATTTTTCCGACACGATCACCCCGATACAAATCGGTGTGGCCGTGCTAGGAAACAAGTACCCATAATTACAATTGTCCAACAGTGCAAAGTAGGATGCAAACCTGAAATGTCACCTACTGTCTCTGCACAGGTAGCAAATTTGTCTCCTTCCCCAGTACAAGTAACAGGAGACGATGTGCAAGCTGAAGTGGGATTCTATTCATATGGAGACTCATAGGCTTCTATTAGGCAAAACTATCTACAGACGATGTTGCCTACTGCGTACAATTAGGAGAATTGTGGCATATAAATATTATAATTTTTACTACTACTTTTATTATACAAGTTGACACACACACATATATTTACAGTTAATGTGGCAACTGGTGGGTTGTGTTTTACCATAGCAATCCCTATACTGTACCTCTACCAGCTTCCCAATAAAGACAAGGACATGAATATTAATAGTTGTTTCTATACTACAGTACATCTGCCAGCCCTCCACTGATTGTGTCACATTATATGTATCATATAGTAAAGTGACAAATCTTGTAGCAATCTCTAGTTTGTTGCATATTAATCCAGATATTTACTGTACATTAAGTATTTGTTGAAAATGTATTGAATGAAGAAATTGCCGCAGTAAAACATTGCCACATAATGTATGTGCAATACCAGCTGTTTGCCACAAGAGGGCCTTCAGCACCTACAGATAAAGAACTAACTAAAGGCCCAACAAGCGCGCTGGATAAATGGGTAAAAAGATTCATGAACACAAATGTGCAAATGAATTTTAGAGATCAGATTTTTTTTTTTATACTCATTTTCCATTTTTGTTTTTGTGTCCCAATATACCAGTACAATTTATTGTGTGACAAATGTAAGTATGAACAATAGTTAGATATGCATTTTTACATTTTAAATACATAAAAAAATGGGAAAAGGGTCATTAGGTGGACAGTGTCTAGGTCGACAGTCAAAATGTCGACCACTATTGGTCAACAGTCAAAAGTTTGAAAAAAGTCGACATGCTAGATGTCAACATGGGAAAAAGTAGACTTTTTTTATTGTTTTGGGTGTCTAAGTTGACATAGGTTGACATGGACACGGTATAAGAGTATAGCTGTACTCAGCACACTATTATATTGTCACTCCATGCCACTCTACACCACTGGCATGGTAAAGTATAAACAAATGTTTTTTAAAAAATCCTGAAAAGCGCATGTGTCGACCTTTTCACCGCCGCAATGGTAGCAAGTGACTCATTATAAACTATTTGTCCTATCCAAAGTGGCACAAAAGTGCATTATTATATGGTAGGTGTAACTACAATGAATGATTAAATCTGGCAGCTGAAGGGCTCTGACTAGTGAGAGATAACATTTTTAGGGACAAAGGTGCTATAACTGGTGTGTCTCAGTGTCTGGGGCTCATACCCTTGCTAAGCTTCCTAGTTATGCTAGGTCTGCACTTGTCAACACTGATGTTCTTTGAATTTAACCTATTGTTATTAGTGATGTCACCAGAGGTGAGACTAGCATATCATATCTATATTCCCGCCATCCATTGTAAATTCATCATTATAGTCACTGATTCTGACAGTATTTATAGATTATGTTTTCTTATATTGGAATGATGTAAATCTTGTAAAAAATACAATATAATCAAAACACCCATAAATTGTGCTTCCCATTTGAATGGCATTTTTGTGATGTAATAACGGATATTGCAAATTATGTATTGCATCAGTGCTGTCACCAGTGTGTTCTCGAGCATAGCAATGGATTCATCTACAATACAGTATGGGTAACTTTGTGATACCAAGTGGGAGGTCACCCACCGGATGGCTTCCTAAGCCCTAATTCTGTGGCCATGCCACTGAGTTTGGCACATTTTCTTCATAATATGAATGTCAGGTTATTGCCTGTAGGCCAGGAGTGTCCAAACTTTTTTTGCGACGAGGGCCAGATTTGGTGAAGTGTAAATGTGTGGGGGCCGACCATTCAGCCTGACATTCTTTGAATCATTAATCACATCATAATAGTCCCCCACTCTGACCCCATTCACTCTATGTCCCCCAGCCTGCCCCTTCACTGTATTTCCCCCAGCCTGCCCCCATTCACTTTATGTCCCCCAGCCCACCCCTCCTTCACTGTATGTCCCCCATTCACTGCATGTTCCCCACTCTGCACCCACTCTGTCCCCCAGCCTGCCCCCCTTCTCTTAATGTCCACCAGTGCCTCCATTCATTGTATGTCCCCAAGCCTGACCCTCCTTCACTGTATGACTCCCATTCACTGTATGTTCCCCAGTCTGCACCCACTCTGTCCCCCAGCCTGCCCCCTTCTCTTAATGTCCATCAGTGCCTCCATTCATTGTATGTCCCCAAGCCTGACCCTCCTTCACTGTATGACTCCCATTCACTATGTACCCCACTCTGCCCCCATTCACTGTATGTCCCCCAGCCTGCCCCTGCTCCCCCTTCTCTGAATGGCCATCACTGCCTCCGTTCACTGTATGTCCCCCAGCCTGACCCTCCTTCACTGTATGTCCCCCACTCTGTCCCTCCCTTCTCTGTATGTTTCCCAGCCCCTTGTGTGAGCCAGAGGAAGGAGAGGCAAAGCCGGCACTGCAATGACAGGAGATGCTTGGGCTCTTGCTGCCATCCTCCTCTGCTTTGGACTTTGGGCATGCCTGCTGTAGGCTAAGAAAGGTCTCCAGCTCATAACAGAATCTAAAGTTATCTACACATGTTCTGCCAACTAAGCTGTTGGTGATTGGAGCCATGTTCTCTAACAACCACAATATACCGCTCTCTCTTAGCAGTCACTGCTAGGTGATTAGGCAAAAAAGAAAAGGGTGGGGTTTTGGAAAAAGTGGCGCTGAATGGAGAGTGTATCTGTACTTATCTTTACGTGGAGGTTCTTCAGGTTGATTCAAGGCACCTTGATAAAGCTTACACAGCGAAATGCGTCGGTGAATGAGACCTAAGGACACCCACAGCCCACCTGCAGATACCACTTTAATCCTGTGACCAGACCAGCCTCGGAAACTCATCCCACAGCTTGCAATTTGGGGCAACAACATCCAACACCGGGTAGAGCACCAAACAACATCCGGCGCTCCCTGGTCCCCACGACCATCAGCTTGCAATTTGGGGCAACAACATCCAATACCAGGTAGAGCACCAAACAACATCCGGCGCTCCCTGGTCCCCACCAACTAATCCCAGGTGGAGCACCTATCCAACAACAAGGAGCTCCCTGGAGTGGAGATCACCACTCTCCTAACCAAGTGAACCGGGACAATACTACAGAGGCAATCTAGGAACGGACTCAGGACTGTGCAGCATATTGTGGGTGACTATTATCTCACGCATTACGCATATGGTATCCATGTTTTTATGGGATATGTAATCCCGCTATTTTACACTATATTCATTCATTTTATAATAATAAATATTTGTATATTTTTACCTACACCTGTTGCATATTTTAGTTAAAGCGCGGTTTCACCCTCCCCTTTTCTTTGCTTTATGTTGTTTGGGACTGACATCCCAATTCTGAAACCGCTGCTTCAGCTTAACAACTCCTTCCAGGCGCACTCTAAGGCCACACTAGTGACCGATCTTTCTCCTACTATAAATGTTGGATAGGTACCTACATTTTCAAGCAGAAAAAGGGGAATGTTTTAATTTTGGGGGGGGGGCAAAGCGATGGGTGCCGGTTGACTGCCCGACAGGGGTATCCCGACAGTCAGTATCCTGATGTCGGAATCCCAACTGCCGATGCTCCAACTCACAGGGGCTATTCTCCCCTGAGCGGGTTCACATCCCCCATAGAGGGAGAATAGAGGAAAGCGAAGTGAGCCACTGAGCCCACAGTGTGGCGAGTGCAGCGAGCTCGAAAGGGGCTTCTTTGCGCTTGTCGCCCTGTCGGAGCGGGATTCATATGTTGGGATACTGACCGTTGGGATCCATCCTGTCGGACTGCCATACCACACCCCAAAACATTGGTTCTAGAGCTTAAGGAAATGTTCACATGTATGCGAATAAATTTCAACATTCTTTTTCAAAATCATGAACCAGAATCAACTTTTTACACCTTAGTGATACTGTACATTTTGGATAGGTACCTAATTTTTAAAGCAGAAAAATAAACTTTTGCACCAGAATCAACTTATTTCACCTCCGTAATACATTTTGTATGGATTACTACAGTTTCAATCAGAAAAAGATTAAATACAGTATAATTTCACACATTTTAACTTTATTTTAGGGACATTTGAAATATTTTAAAACATTTTATCTCCATATGGGAATTTGTGAAGCTTTCATCTTTTTTACACTACAACAAAGATGTCATATAGACCCAGATGATAAATGACTCTATTGCTTAATGAGGAACACAGAACTGCAGCCTTCGTGATCATTTCTTCTCAGATCTTTTTCACCGGATGTCAACAAACTGTTGGAAACGTTTTAGTCCAACAGGAAGTGCTACTAAATTGAAAAAAAAAGAGAAAAACCTGACAAAAGACAAAACATTCTTTATCTTAACTCCTCTGCCAGAAGGGCTGTGAGACTTAAGATAGCTAAAATTAGACCAAGTGAGCTCAGGATGCATTGTCATCTGTAAGGTTAACGAGGTAGACGTCAACAATGCCTAGCCCGGAAGTTCTAGTTGCCTACTCTGCCTTGATATGGATATAAATGACTTGAGCAATCAGATTCGGCTTTCTGCAACATGCTAAAGGACTCAATTGTCTTTAGATAATGATGTAGAATGTATGCCTTTTAAGCAATTTATGACTTAACTTTGCTTTTACAGAAGTTGCATATAACAGGAATTTCAAACAGCAGCCTGTTAACTAAAAATATTAATAGTAATTAACTGTTGTTGAAATAGTACAGATAAATCAGTGGCAGCACCAGGGTCACTGAAATCTGGTGCGGCCAAGAGACCCTATTTGCTTAACTGAAAATGGTGTGTGGCTTCAAGGACCCAGATGGCATCACTAAAGGGGTGTGGTTTAGCAGTGGATGCCCACGATAACCTCAGCCTAGGGGCTTGTCAGCTGCTTCCAGACACTCTTACAGAACTGACAGCTCTTTCTATGTGACAGGTGACAGGCGCTGCAGGTTAATTCCACCCTACAGCACCTGGCTTCTGTTGCTGTGGGGGAGTCGTCATTTTGGTGTCAAACCATGGACGTATGATATCCAGTGGCCCTGCAGCCCCCCTTGTAACATCACTACATAAATAAAGACTTAAGGGGACATCAGGTGCAGATCCAGAAGAACATAACAGGGAGGCACCATGATAAGGGGGGATGCAGTTAAAATCCCGGCGGTCGGGATCCCGGCGTTCAGAATCCCGACGCCGGAATCCCGACCACCGAAATCCCGACACATTCTCCCTCCTGGGGTGTCCACGACACCCCTGGAGGGAGAATAAATTAGTGTGCCAAGCGTAGCGAGGCACCGGGCCCGCTGCGTGGCGAGCGCAGCGAGCCCGCAAGGGGGGGCGATCCACATCCCCCCCTTGTCGGGATTTTGGCTGTCGGGATTCCGGCATCGGGATTCTGAGCGCCGGGATCCCGACCGCCGGGATTCAATACTGAATCCGATAAGGGAAGTGGAAATGATTATCAGTTATAAGTATATCCGAACGTGCGTGTACTCCAATTAAAAGGGCATGACCCTTCAACAATGGAGTGGACCACATACTGCACACTTAATTTATGGACCCAATTGTTTTAAGGGTGGCCCTGCATACTTGTGGACAGAACACAGATGGCAGCACTGCCAGATACCCCCATACTTGCTGGATACAAATAATTACCAAATACAAACAGCCACTATTCACTCTCTTAACTGTTCAGTGTGTTCTCTGGCATTTGATCCCCTCACCAACTGGATGCCCTGCCTTAAATACTGTGGAAAGGATATGCACTGCCCTCTAGTCTAACAGATTTCAAACGTTTCATTACACCGACATTTCATATAGGAATAGCACACTGAAACTTATTGGCCATGGCATATTGTTGGGTAGCAGGGAAAGTTTTCCGGGAAGACCACCAGGGAGAAGCATGGGTACAAGGGCAGAGCCCAATTAAAGGTTCCAGGTTTCCAGGTGCCCTAGGCTAACGCACTTGTAGTTCCCCTTGTAATGCTGCTAAACACACATGTACTGTATAGGCGCTCATGGGCTAACCATTCATATGGCCCATGTGCATGTAATGAAGGTTATATAACTGGAATGTAGGATCTAATGCTTGTGGTGTGTGACAGAGGCTTTGGCTTTAGGCTGATGCTGTAGCACAATGTACATGAAATAATGGTTCAATCAGTAGGTTACATTGCAAGTTCCATTGGCACAGCCACCTGCCAATCACCTTTACCCCTCATGGTACATTGGGACGGGTGATAGGATGATATAAACTAGGCCTTCATTTTAATCCATGGGTGCAACCTACCATGTGCCCCCTAGCCCGGGTGCCCTGGGCTGCAGCCTAATCAGCCTATTGGCTAATCAGGTACACAGTACAAGGGACACACACACACACAAGAGGGTGAAAGTGATAATACCCCTCCCCCTCTTCAAACTCCCCACAATCCTTTCCACCCATTAAAGTTACCATGCAGCCTGCTGAAGACACTGGAGTTCCCTCTCTGCATAGTCTCTGTGTCTGCCAAATCTCACGAGTCATGCTAGGAGTAAGGGGCAGTCTGCAAACTACTTGTTATTATACAAGTGTGATCAGCAGTGTCTGAATGCAATATTAAAGTGGCAAATTGTTTGCACACTGTCACTTACTCTAGTGTCACCTCTTGCTGAGGCCTGAGTGTAGGACACACGGGTGACTGAAGAAAGGAACCAGCACAGCTGCTACTGCTCTCCAGTTATAATCATAAATGACAGAAATGACAAGGGGGTAAAAGCTTGTATGCCCCTCCCCCTGGTTCCGCTACTAGGGGATATGTATCATAGCTTCTAAAGAGTGCAACAGTGGACAAGTGTAGTTGCCCATAGCAACCATTTAAGCTTCTACCTATTATTTTATAAGAATATACTTAATAAATGCTAAGTACAAGCTAATTCATTGCTATTAGCAACTTTCCCACTTTTATTTGCTCATTGGGAGCTTTAAAACATGTCAGTCATGGAAGACCCAATGAAGATAATACAGTAAGCCAACATGTAGCTCATACAAATACAATCAATCCTCTTATCCTTTAGAAATTTGAGTAGATCTTCTTGGGTTTGAAAATTTGCTCAAATAGATGAATTCAACAGCAGCTTGTAGACAGAATTAATTCAACTTAGAAATGTGAATTGTAGATGGGCTGGATGCTCTGATATGGAAATTTTAACTATGATCAAAAGAAAATTCAATAGGAAATAAAAATACTGAGGAGCCACTTGATCTGGACCTCTGTCACTTCTCACACGGAGAGATGAGACAACGATAATACTTCTCCTAGCCTTTGAAATCTGCATTCCAAATTGAATCCTTGTTACTGTACATGATAATATATATATATATATATATATATATATATATATATATACGCAGTTATGAAAACTTTTATCCAATAACTTAGTGCATTATCTCCAACGTTAATAACACCCCTATGTCAAGGTGCACCCGTGACCTGTTTTGAATAGAAGCAGATATCTTACGGATACAGCTATTTGCTCCCACAAAGGAAGCATGCAAATTCTAGCTTTATGAAGTTACTACTCTACATAGCTCTGCATAATAGTAATGGTTTTGAACTAACAATTATACATAGTCAGAATCTGCATACTTACTGTATAGAAGTAAAGTATCTCTATCAGTAAGGTGGTGTCCGCCTCCAGTAAGCCAGGCCACAGGTTCTAATCCTGGGTATGACTGCTAGGAAATGTATTTATTTAAAATAAAACCTGCCTCCAGGCAAATGGGACAACCTTACGCCACTAAAGCATGCTGATGTAGAACAGGACAATGGTCATTCCATTCATCATTAACATCAATCCAGTGTGTATGAGCCATCCACACTGGCGGGGATTTATTCTGATGTTGGAATGAATCCCTGCCACTCCATTGTACCCAGCTTTAGTACGGGATTTACAGTTACATAACATGATGGTCTTTATATTCCTTGTACAGTGGAAATCTAACTATTTCTTCCAATAGGGGGTATCCAATTACCTGCAGTCGTTGATTGTGGCTACCCAATTAACCTTTTTAAGCCACGGGGGTTAACAGATCACAAGAATAGGTTAAAGGTACTCTTCACAAGAAGACACAATTCGTAACAGGATGGTTACATGAAGTACCTATTATTTAATTATCTATGTTAGTAGATCGGCTGAATGGAGAATGATCTTCCTCCAGACCTTAATTGAATTATAAAGCGATAAGTTCAGTACAGAATCGGGGATTATTCTAGAGGCGATTCTCACCTTCAGTAGGTGTACTCTGGTCACTGGATCTGTCAGAATCTTTCAGTATTATTTAGGACTGAGCAAATGGGATCTGTTGTGATCATTATCCTCCCTGTAATCACTGTATTATGGGTGTGGTGTGACTGGCCGACAATCGGAATCCCGACAGTCAGTATACCGACATCGGAATCCTGACTGCCAGTGCTCCGACAGGGTGGTGAGCGCAAAGAAGCCCCTAGCCACGCTGCGGGCTCGGAGGTTCTATTCTCACTCTATGGGGGTGTCCGCCCCCTGTCGGAGCATCAGCAGTTGGGATGTCGTTATGCTGACTGTCGGGATCCTGATTGTCGGGCAGTCATCCCCCCCCCCTGTATTACAACCTTGCTTGCAGCATAGTATAATTTTATATCCACAATCCAAAAATATACTGGTAGGTTAATTGGCTCCCAGCAAATTAACCCTAGAATGTCTGTGCGTGCATGTACATGTGGTAGGGAATATAGATTGTAAGCACCACTGGGGCAGGAACTGATGTGAATGTTCAACTATACTCTGTAAAGCGCTGCAGAATATGTATGCGCTCTATAAGAAACTGTTAATAAAAAAAATTCTACTCAACATCCTATACTGCAGCTCTATATTTTGTTCACTGTTTTGTTTTTCCATTTTCAATTATTAGTTAAAAAAGAAAAGTTCAAGGGAGAACTATTTAAATTTTCCTTTGCTACTGTTTATATCAGTGGTAGGGGCTCTGCCCTGCACAATAATGTAACATTTGCAAACATCACTGACCCAGCTGGTATGCACAGCCATCTAAAAAATCATGTAGAGATTTCATTGCCAGAGCTGTGTCCATAATAACAGAGTCGGGTGGGGGGCAAAGTGATCTAATAGCCCGCATAGTATTGTATATTTCCAGCTGGATTGCTTGAAATAGGTTTGGGAATGAGGTTATTAAGTTCTCATAGACATAATGCTTTTTTATTGCAAAAATGCAAGATTTACAACTATAACTCTCCATATAAGACATATATTCTGTACAACTCTAATTATGTTAACACAAATGTAACCTGCAATTATTAGAACACATTAAACACTTAAGTAATATTCTAAACAATAGAAAGGCTGGTACATCAGTTCAGGGGCGGATTGAGATTTTAAACCAGCCCGGGAAATTTATCTCGTGAGGGGGCGTGGTCATCCAAGGGGGAGGGGATACTCCCACCTCATATATCACTACACCCCCCACCGACTGAGCACGCCACCTCACGAGATTTCCCAGTACAGTTATGATGCAGGCCAGGGTATATGAAAGATTAGGGTTAGGCTGTGGGAGGGGGGTGAATGGATAGGTTTAGGCTACAGGTGTGGGTATGAACAGGGTTAGGCTATGGGTGTTTATGGATAGTGTTAGGATGTGGCTGGGTGAGTGTATGGGTAGTACACTGTCGAACTAATGACCTGTCGAACTAACGACCTGTCGAACTAACGACCTGTCGAACTAACGACCTGTCAAACTAATGACCTTTCAACCTAGACCCATGTCGACCTAGACACATGTCAACATTTTCCCATGTCTACCTAATGGTGTCAACCTAATGACTGTGGACCATCATGCTGTAAACCAAATGATCCCAACCCGTTACTTTACCTTTGCTGCTGGCATACACTGAGGGCTGCCAGGCAGACTGACAGTACTATATAGCGGCTGTCCCAGAAATCCCAGTAATGCAGTGCGTCCCGCAGACTATGGTTTGGGCCAGGTAGTACTACAGCAGATGCTTGCAGCTATAATGGTGCTGTGCATACAGTGCAGTGCAGCAGATCGGGTGAGGGAAGAAGGGCTTTACAGGGGTGGCATTGAAGGCTTTGGGCCCTTAGAATTGTGGGGCATTTGGGCAACTTTCAATCAAGCCCATATGTAAGGACGGCCCTGGGTGAGAGCGAGGTGGTGAGGTTACAGGGGTGGCAAGCTGATGGGGTGAGGTTACAGGGGTCAAGGCAAGAGGGTGTGAGGTGACATGCTGAGGAGAGAGGGGGTGAGGTGACCAGGTGAGCTGACAGGGGGTGAGGTGATGGGGGGTGGGGCTGGCGGAGTGAGTTGATGGGGAAGAGAGCTGACGGGGTGAGGTGATGGGGGACAAGAGGGCTGAAGGTGATGGGAGCGATGGGGGGGGCAAGTTGACGAGGGCCAGAGGGGGTGAGGTGATGGGGGGCAAGCTGACAGGGGGCGAGAGGGGGTGAGGGGACTGGAGTGAGAAAGGGTAAGATGGCAGGTTTCGAGGTAATGCGGGGCAAGCTGTGAGGGAGTGAATAGACAGAAGACCATGGTGACAGGTGGAAGAGGAGAAGATGGGGAGAGGACAGGGGCGTAACAAGAAGGATGTGGGCCCCATAGCAAAATCTTGGAAGCCCCCCCCCCCCTCAATGTCACTATAATGTCCATATTTGGGAAGGGGGGTGCAGAAGAAAGAGTAATAGAGTAAGAGACAAATTGTGTTGGGGAGAGGGCTTTTTGGAAAAAGAAAGAGAGAGAGAATAACAGAGCGTGAGTAGGGGTGAGAGTGTCAGTGAGAGACAGGGGGGAAAGAGTGTCTGCGAGGGACTGGGGAAGAGGCGGGTGTCCACGAGAGGGGGGGGGGGGGTTTGCAGGGTGTTGTGGTGAGACAGGGCTAAATATAGAGGGCACCAGAGAGAGAGAGAGACTGTGCAATATAGAGGGGGGCTGTCAGAAAGAGTGTTGTGGAGAGACAGTGTAGATGGCGCTATGCACCTTCCACTTCACCCCCCCTTCTAGCAAAGGTGCCGCTGTGGTTTACATAGTCCTGCCGCTGTATACTTCCTCAACAGCCCCCCTCCCTAGTAAAGGTGCCGCCGTGTACCTCCGGAAACTGCCAGGTCGCCGGTCCACACAGACGGGTCCCCGCACCACCTGGTCTCCGCACTACTGTGCTGGGTCTGAACTTGTACAACACCAGGTCCCCGCACTGCTGCGCCGGTCTCCTCTGCACACCGTGGGTCTCGCAAAGAAAGACATGTGGTGCAGATGCACACTCCATATTATTAAATCAATAATAGAGGCTCTTGGTATATTAATTGGCCAAGAAATATTTGCCCACCAACCAGCTTCACGGTGGCCTCATTTCTGGTGGGTCCCTAATACTAAGAATCTGGGGCGCGGAACCCCAAAAAGGCCAGCATAAGCCAGTCACCCCAGGGCAGCACACAAGTGAAAAACTAAGCTATAAATGTGTGTTAATAAGAAACACCAAGTCTGCCGGAGAGGATGCCGATGTCGTCGCCGGGGACCAGGTGAGTAGGATTTCCTTCCTCAGGTACCCCTGTGGACTTCATCGGATCCTGGACCCCGGACCAGCCCCGGAACCAGGACCAAGGCCCCGGAACCGGTTTCTTCAGCCCTGGAGCCCCGGAACCCCAGGACCAGCCCCGGAACCAGGACCAAGGCCCCGGAACCAGACTCTTCAGCCCTGGAGCCCCGGAGCCTGGACCCAGGATCCAGGGACCGACCT
Source organism: Crinia signifera (assembly GCF_055691185.1). NCBI lineage: Eukaryota > Metazoa > Chordata > Amphibia > Anura > Myobatrachidae > Crinia > Crinia signifera. The sequence continues at coordinate 82,351,664 of NC_139219.1, read as the reverse complement.
ACGGGCTCAAGGTAGGTAAGTATCAGTGTGTGTGTGTGTTATGTGTGTATTAAACTTTTATTTTTCAGGGTGTCAGTGTGTTTTATTTAACTTTTTTTTGTACTGTAGAACTACAAGTGCCAGCCCTTTAATGCCCCGCATGCTGGGACTTGTGGTTCTCCAAGTCCCAGCATGCGGGGTAGGCTTGCTGGGACTCATAGTTCGACAGTAGAAAACAATAGTTTTACTTCTATTTTTTACACTTTACATCAGCCCGATGCCCACCTCCCAGGGGCATCAGGGACAGCCCCGGACTTTCAGCATGGGCTGGTAAGTCCTGGAGGGGGGGGACCCCTTCTTTGGGGGGGTCCCCACTTCCCCAGGACCCCTGCCCATGCTGACCAGCCAGGGGGATAATGCTTTGGCCGCGGGACCTTATATAATAAGTGTCCCCCGGCTTTGGCAGTACCCTGCTGGCTGGTTGGGTCTGGTGCTGGTTCTTAAAATACGGGGGACCCCTAGTCATTTTGTCCCCCGTATTTTGGGAACCAGCGCCGGACCTTGAGCCTGGTGCTGGTTTCATTAAATCAAGGGGACCCCTATTTGTCGGGGACCCTGATTTTATGTCACCAGCACCGGCTCAATGAGCCCGGGGCTGGTTATGCTCGGGCGGGGGACCCCGAGCTCGTTTTTTTTTTTATTTTAACTGTCTAATTTTTTTTTTACACCAGAACCCTGCACAGAACATTGCGATCTGTGCAGGGTTCTGGCTAATTCGCCCATCGGAACCTGGTCTGATTTTTGGGCGAATTATAGACATACTTTATACAAATCGCATACCATTAAATATGCGATTTGTATACTTTTTCATGTGAAAACATCTGGATGCGATGTGCTGCGAAAAGCAGCCATCGCATTTCCAGTGTGTCCAACTTGTTGGCCAAAATTGCACTTTTTTCACATTTTCGCAGCTCATTAAATATGCGAAAATGCAAAAAAATGCGATTTCGGACGTTTTTGAGAGAAAACTCGCAAAAGTCTAAACTTCTCATCCCATAGAATGTCACCCCTTATGTGGTCTTGGTGTTCTTCCTTACATAAAGCTTCTTGCAGGAACACATAATTACATATGTACATAATTGGTTTGATACTTGTGTACTAGCAGGGCGCCCCGATAATTAGTCGCCCGATTTTTTAATCGCATCGCATGCCATACACCCGATGGCATGCAATGCGATTTTAACGCATATACGATATTAAATTGTATAAGCACCCTAATGGGTACTTTTAAGCACCCTAATGGGAGCTTACAATGCTTAAATGCAACCCCACGCCACCCCCCCAGTATAAATGTGAACCCGTAGCGTGGCGAGCGCAGCAAACCCACGAGGGGCGGCGGTACGCGTCCTACGACCTTTTCATATCCCCACTATCCACGTCAGTGTGGAGTTGATTTTATAAAGTGTGGCGAGCGCAGCGAGCCACCGAGCCCGAAGCGTGGCGAGAACAGCGAGCCCCGCGAGGGGACGTGGATACCTGTGAAGCCCGCGAGGGGACGCGGATACCTGTGAAGGTATCTGAGTCCCCTCGTGGGGCTCGCTGCGCTTGCCATGCTTCGGGCTCAGTGGCTCGCTGCGCTCACCACACTTTATATAATTAACTCCACACCGACGTGGATAGTGGGGGTATGAAAAGGTCGTAGGACGCGTACCGCCGCCCCTCGCGGGGGTGGGGGTGGCGTGGAGGTGCATTTAAGCATTGAAAGCCCCCATTAGGGTGCTTATACAATTTATAATCGCATTCCATCGAATTGTATGGCATTGTATGCCATATACAATGGCATACAATTTTAAAATTGTATGCCATTGTACAACATCGGCCGATATTGCGTCGCATCGCATTGCATCGCATTGCATCGCATCGCATGCGATATGGTCTGCGATGCGATGGGCACCGTGATAGTACACAAGTACTATTGGTTTAATTTAAATACATGATTATTATAAGAGTTGGAAGGTTTGTTCATAAAAGCACTGTCAATTACTTTGTCTTTAATATTGGGGGGCCCTTTTGTAGATGAATTTGGGTTATCAGCAGTGGTGGCTCTTACCAGTATAGAAGAGGGGGGCTGCCGCAATGCGCCCCCCCCCTCTGCTGCCGTCCACGTCCAGCCATGCTCCCCGGCTCCTCCCATCCATCACAGTCCCCCTGCACCGGGCCAGCGGATGCGCAGTAACTTCATACATACTGCGCATGCGCTGGCCCAAGCCTCCATGGGTTGCCTTTGCTGCAGCCTCCGGAGGCTTGATCAGGTCCTCATGTTTTGGCGCATACGCAGTATGGTCTGCAGTACTGCGCATGCGCAGAACCCGTTTTGGGGGCTGCTGCGCATTTGCGCACTGAAAGGCATCCCGGAGGGAGGGAACACCTCCCAATGGGATGCCTTGAGTGACTGGCAGTCACTGCTAGTCACATTGAAGCTTGCTCACAGACTGCATCTGGCTTCACTTTAGGCAGAGAGAGCGGCGGATTTTACCTGGGGGGGGGGGGGGGGGGGTTGCTTTATTTTATACTTCACAGCTGTGAGATTTTAATTGAATAATAGAATACTTTTATCTGAGTGAAGATGCAAGTTGTTTAGGGATTATTGATAAACAAATGTAATTTTCCTTTCCATAGATTACTAGGAATTTGGACCACATGCATCTAAGACCAAAAATGTCTGTACAGTAGTTATGCCACATAACGGCTTTTGGACTCTTATTCACAAATGTTGTTTTGTTCACCCATAGTATTGTTTTACGTGTAAGTCTTCTTGATGAGCAGCATACTGAATAAATACATTGGGCTCTATAGAACAATTTATAATGTACAGGCATTTTCAAAAAGATTTCACACTTATTCAGGGCATACAGTATTATGTAAAACAAAGCATTATACAAATACACTATTATAAAAGCTTAATTTTCTTCACAGGTACAGAGGAGTAACTCTGGGAGGCAATGGAGTCATCTGCCACTGGGCTCCTGTTCCCCTGAGAGTTTAAATCATTAAATTGAAAGTGGTTGATATTGCTTCTGAAATATGTGTTCTCTCTCTCTCTCTCACTGGCCAGTATTCAATGCCTCTGATTCGCCATTTTTTTCAGCGAATCAGCAATTCGCCTGTTTTCTGGGGAATTTTCTCACAGAAAAAAACAATTCGCCCTATTCAATGGACACAATTCGGTGCAAATGAAGAGCGAATGTCTGGCGATTTGCCGTTTGTGATTCACCGCGATTCGCCAGTGGTTTTCAATGGGGTTTTCAGTGGAATTCGCTGAGAGTGTATTCAATGCTGAAGTGGAGAACTGCTTTCTCCCGTGATTTTCCCCGGATTCTCCATTTTACATTCGTCATCTTTTTTAGGTGAACTGGAATGTGATCTTTGAAAATAAAGCGTTTTTTATTTTTATTTTGGTGTCAAAAAATCAGATTTTTTTTTCTGTGAAGGGGCATGCTATTTTTATTCATGTGCTTGCAGCACATGAATATATATATATTTTTTTACACATTCACCAGCAGGGGGCCGAGCCGGGAGCCGCTCATTAATATTCAGATATTCACTCGTCCCGATCATTCCATATGCACGATTGGGACCAGTGTGTAGCGGCTCCCTAACACAGCCCCCTGCCAGCTCTGGGGGGCTCTCCCTGTGTCCCCTACAGCCCTCCTTCACCTCCACAGTGTCCGGCGCAGGCAGGGAGGCTTCCATCTACCTCCTGCAGCCATCCTCCGGCATTCGCCGGGGGGGTTAAAATTCGCCGCCAGGGGCAGCAAGCCCCTGAGGCGTTGAATAGGGGGTGAGGGAGGGCTGGCAGCGAATGCTGCAGCCCTCCGGAACCTGGCGATTGTGCAGCGAATCCAAAACAGGATTCGCTGCACAAGGGGAATTAAAATATTGAATACCTGCCTCTCTCTCTCTCTCTCTCTCTCTCTCTCTCTACTGACTTGATGTGCAAAATAAACACCAAAAATCTTCATCTGAGTCCCTGGGCGAAATGTAATAGGGTGTGATTTTTGGACGAGTTCCAAACTCGCCAGAAATCGCACCTTTAAAAATCGCGTTTTTTGCCGCGAATTCGCATATGTAATGAGATGCGAATTAGCGGCAAAAAATGCGATTTGCCGCGATTTCGGGCGATTTTTAGTCATGAAAATGTGCGCATTGGCCGATACGTCTCCATGGAGACGCATAGCTCAGTCCTGATTGGCTGAGCTATGCGTCTCCATGGAGACGTATCGGCCAATCGCGCTCTCAGCCTCTGTAGCGCTGGGACAGCACTACAGAAGCTGTTAGAGGCAACGGAGAAAGCCGGTTCTCCCCGCTGCCTGTCAGTGCTGGGGGTGCCGGCTGTGAAGCAGCCAGGCCAGTGCTGGATCCAGGAATGGTAAGTAATGCTGGTGTAAAAGTGAGGTGTGTGTGTGTAATAAACTTTTACTTCTCTGTGTGTGTGTTTTTTATAAACATTCTTTTTACAGGTGGACTACAAGTCCCAGCGGGCCCATTAATGCCCCGCATGCTGGGACTTGTGGTTCTCCAAGTCCCAGCATGCGGGGGAGGTCTGCTGGCACTTGTAGTTCTCCGGTATAAAGCAATGTAACTTATGATTGATTTAACCCTATCAGGCCGGCGTCCACTGGCCACGGGCGCCGGTGACAGCCCCGGGCTTCAGCCCTGGACGGGTGAAGCCTGGGGGGGGACCCCTTTATTGGGGGGGTCCCCACTCCTCCAGGTACCCCGTCCAAGGCTGACCAGCCACGGTGCTCATGTTTTGGCCGGGGGACCTTGTATAAAAAGTGTCCCCCGGCTGTGGCATGACACCGCGGGCTGTTGGAGCCCGGTGCTGGTTTCAAAATACGGGGGACCCCCAGATTTTTTGTCCCCCGTATTTTTGGAACCAGGACCGGTCCAAGAGTCCGGGGCTGGTTTCAGAAATACGGGGGACCCCTATGCTTTTTGTCCCCTGTATTTTTGGAACCAGGACCGGCTCAATGAGCCCGGGGCTGGTTATGCTTAGGAGGGGGGACCCCACGCCGTTTTTTTTTTTATAAAAACACTTTTACACATTTTTATTAACAGGACCATGCACAGATCTCAATGATCTGTGCATGGTTCTGTCAAATTCGCCTGTCAGAACCTGGTCTATTTTTTTTGCGATTTTTGGTAACATTTACCAAAAATCTCACCCTATTACATTTGCGAGTTGTATACTTTATAATGGGAAAACATCTGGATGCGATTTGAAATGTGACTAAAAATCGCACTTCTAAAAGTGCGATTTCGCGGTAAAAAAGTGCGATTTTTTACCGCGATTTTCAACCTATTAAATGTGCGATTTTCGGAAAATGTGCGATTTCGGCCGTTTTTGACCAAAAATCGCACATGTCTAAAAATCGCACCCTATTACATTTCGCCCCCTGTGTTTGTGATCTTTTGTCACAATATATATATATTTCAGAGCAGACATTTATTTTGTGTGTGTGTGTGTGTGTGTATATATATATATATATATATATATATATATATATGTGTATCTAGGCAACTGGGACGAACTTACGCCACTACACAGATATAATTTAGCAACATCTGACATTTTTCCTTTGTAATATGCATTGTTAGCATTGTTAAAATAATAAAACAATGATACCTTATTTGTTGTCCACTTCCTGCCTGGGCTGCTGCTCTTTGCCGACCAGCAGTTGTCAGAACTATTTATAGTCAAATTAAGAAAGAGAAAAAAAACACGGCTGGAAGCAGGGAAATAAAGTTAAGAAAGAATAGAAGGAAATGTGCTTGCTGCTCAGTCATCTCCAGTTTTACTACAGAGACCTTAATAACATAATTTTGTGTACTAGACCTACTGGTGAGTAGCGGGACACTACCGAGATTAAACTAATGCTGCTTTCCCACTGCCTACACAGGTAATGACCCGTTTTTTTTAAACGGGTCTTTAAACGGGTAAGAGCCATAAAGACTCTTTCCCACTGCAGCTTTTAAACGGTAAATTACCGTTTAAAAGCTGTTTTTGTCACATTCACACTTACCCGTTTAAAAACCCGTTTAAGCAGTGTAAAGATAGGGGGGGGGGAATTAAAAAAAAAAAAACGGCGTGGGGTCCCCCCCACTGCCGTAACCAGCACCAGGCTGAAAGAGCCGGGGCTGGTAATAAAAAATCAGGAAACCCGACAAATAGGGGTTCCCTGATTTTTTACAACCAGCCCCAGGCTCCAGGTCCGGGGCTGGTTCCCAAAATACGGGGGACAAAATGACTAGGGGTCCCCCGTATTTTAAGAACCAGCCCCAGGCACAACCAGCCAGCAGGGTAATGCCACAGCCGGGGGACACTTATTATATAAGTTCCCGCGGCTAAAGCATTAACCCTACCGACCAGTCAGCCTGGCCAGGGGCCCTGGGGGAGTGGGGACCCCCCCAAAAAAGGGGTCCCCCCCTCCAGGACTTACCTGACCAGGCTGAAGCCTGGTGCTGTCCTCGATGCCCCTGGGCGGTGGGCATCGAGCTGATGGTATGGTGTAAAAAATAGAATAAAAACCATTGTCTTTTACTGGTGAACTATGAGTCCCAGCAAGCCTCCCCCGCAAGCTGGGACTTGGAGAACCACAAGTCCCAGCCTGCGGGGCATTAAAGGGCCCGCTGGGTCTTGTAGTTCCACAGTAAAAGAAAGAGTTAAATAAACACGCTGACACACGTGAAAAATAAAAGTTTAATACATACATAACACATACATACTGATACTTACCTATCTTGAGCCCGTAGGTAGCACTGGTCCTGATGTCCTGGTCCGTGTCGGCGTCTGTATCCATGTCGGCATCCCTGTCGGCGACGGCGTCGGTGGTCCGGAGTCCGAAGAAATCCATTTGGGAAGCTGTGGAAGGAAACCATACTCACCTGTCCCAGCGCGACGTAGTCCAGGTAAGGTCTTTGCAAAAAAACAAACCGAACACCCGAACCAAGCGAACAGCAGAGAGCCGCAAGGTGTTTGTTTACATCGTGCGGCTCCGGCCCCGAATGCCGCTATTGGCCGCCTTGCGGCCTAGTGGCAAATAGCGGCATTCGGGGGGCGGAGCCGCTCGATGTAAACAAACACCGTGCGGCTCTCTGCTGTTCGTTTGGTTCGGGTGTTCGGTTTGTTTTTTTGCAAAGACCTTACCTGGACTACGTCGCGCTGGGACAGGTGAGTATGGTTTCCTTCCACAGCTTCCCAAATGGATTTCTTCGGACTCCGGACCGCCGACGCCGTCGCCGACAGGGATGCCGACATGGATACAGACGCCGACACGGACCAGGACATCAGGACCAGGGCTACCTACGGGCTCAAGATAGGTAAGTATCAGTATGTATGTGTTATGTATGTATTAAACTTTTATTTTTCACGTGTGTCAGTGTGTTTATTTAACTCTTTCTTTTACTGTGGAACTACAAGACCCAGCGGGCCCTTTAATGCCCCGCAGGCTGGGACTTGTGGTTCTCCAAGTCCCAGCTTGCGGGGGAGGCTTGCTGGGACTCATAGTTCACCAGTAAAAGACAATGGATTTTATTCTATTTTTTACACCATACCATCAGCTCGATGCCCACCGCCCAGGGGCATCGAGGACAGCACCAGGCTTCAGCCTGGTCAGGTAAGTCCTGGAGGAGGGGACCCCTTTATTGGGGGGGTCCCCACTCCCCCAGGGCCCCTGGCCAGGCTGACTGGTCGGTAGGGTTAATGCTTTGGCCGCGGGAACTTATATAATAAGTGTCCCCCGGCTGTGGCATTACCCTGCTGGCTGGTTGTGCCTGGGGCTGGTTCTTAAAATACGGGGGACCCCTAGTCATTTTGTCCCCCGTATTTTGGGAACCAGCCCCGGAGCTGGAGCCTGGGGCTGGTTGTAAAAAATCAGGGAACCCCTATTTGTCGGGTTTCCTGATTTTTTTAATACCAGCCCCGGCTCCTTCAGCCTGGTGCTGGTTACGGCAGTGGGGGGGGACCCCATGCCGGTTTTTTTTTTAACGGGTAAAGGGCTACCCCTTTCCCACTGCCGAAAAAACGTCTCTTACACGGTAAAAACACTGCTTTTTACCCGGTTAACAAATACCGGTATTTGTTACCCGTGTAAAGCAACCTGGAGCTTTCCCACTGCAGCTCTAGCCGTTTAAAAAGGCTAAAAAAAGCCTGCAGTGGGAAAGGGGCATAAATATCAACAAAAGCCTTTACAAATGCATACAAATGTGCAGGGTGAGGGACAACTCTGAAACAGTTGCAACATGCCTATGCTTAACCCCTTTCCCCATTACCAACCAACAAATGCTTTCTGGCTGCCAATTGCTTTATGTCCAAATCCTTGCATTGACTATAAGTAATCAATGTGCAGCACGATTCAGAGGCATGTGCTGTATAAAAAAAAAATCCAACTGCAAACATTGGCGTTGCATTCAGTTAGCACCCACCCCTGTAAAAGGCCTATTATTATCAATGTACGCTTGCTTCTATACTATGTGCATCTGTAAACAGGCATACATTATTTACAGTATGCGTTTATCTTACTCTTTATAGCCAATAGCCAGAGGCAGAACTCTGGGAGGTAATGGAGGAGGGGGTTTGAATAATTTAATTGAAAGCCATTGATATCACTTCTGTCTGTCTCCTCCTCCCAGCAATACCATAAATGTCACTCTCTCTTTATTCTAAACATAATATCCATAACATGCATACATATAATTATATAAGATGGTGTGTGTGTTGGGGGGGGGGCACCAATTTTTATCTTGCCTCCGGGCAATTGTGACGAACTTACGCCACTGCCAATAGCTCTGTCAATACAGCCTCAGTGAACTCCGCCAATGTGAGAACACCTTTATGCCTCTTCAGCCATAGCCATAGTATAGCAGTCAACATGCCTAGAAGTCTGCATCGCCTATACTTGACCCTGTACAGTTCCAGATCATGTGCAGTTCTTAAATGTGCAAGACATGCATCAGTAAAAGGCACACATTCAACTCAGCATCAGTCTCTTCAGATATAAAATAATCTACCAGTAATGGGCACTGTGTCTTGGGGACTATTACCTGTATGTGAATTTTCTTACACTTGTGACTCTATAAGATGATTAAGGTTATATGGTTTTTATATCCTACACCGCTGGTCCCAGAAAGTCATAGCAGCCGTAACTTGGATGCTGGTGCTTATAAATCTGCATCACCAGACCCATTGGTTCCTCAGGCTTATTGAACAAATTAAATTGTCATGAACATGGGTAGATGTGGGGTGCAGATGTATGAGTGGTGATCAGTAGGGCATGTTCTTGGTTTACACCAGGATGTATGCCTAGTGTAAACCCAGCACATGCCTTACTAATCGGCACACAATTACAGTAGTTGCCTCTTTGCAAATCTTACCAATTTTTTTTTAATAGCAAAATTTGTACCTACAACTGCTCAGCCCCAAATGTATAACCCAGTATTGTCTGTAAGTAGTTCAAGTTGCTTATACTTTACCAATAGTTTCTGATTGAAACTAACTATGTAGGTGTAAAACAGTGAAATGGGAGGTAATGTCAGTTGTTTTTAAAAAGACATTGCTCTCTAAGGGGGTATTCAATCTGTGCTGGTATTTCCCAACAGGGATAATATCGGCACTAACCTATTCAATGCTTCATTAATGAAAGCATTGAAAGGTGTCATATTTGACTTTTTTAAAGTCTGTTTTGTCAGGAATGGCAGTAGATTGCCGAATTCATGTCTGTTTATCGACAATTCACAACAGTTTTTGCCCATCCACAGACTTTCCCACAGTTACTCGACCGCCAGAACATTGAATTCCGACTGTCAAGTTACTGTTGGATTAAACGAAAATGGCCAGGAATTCCGGCTGTCGAGACGTTCCAACAGTCGGAATCCCAGATTGAATATCCGCCGTAGTCTGTTAAAGTATTACTTTTACCTCCAATTTTGGCCAAGAAAACCATGGCAAGCAGCAGGAAATATGTTGGTATTGCTTTCACATTAGATGAGTCTGTAAATCATTTTGTTTTGTGATTGCACCTTCTTATTTATTTTTAATACAACTTTGTGAGTGGATTTAGTACTAAATGCCGGCACTCGGAATCCCGGCGGTCGAAATACCGACGCCAGAATCCTGACCGCTGAAATCCCGACAAGGGGGGCCGTGGATCGCCCACCCTTGCGGGCTCACTGCGTTCACCACACAGTGGGCCTCGCTACGCTCGACAAACTATTTTATTCTCCCTAGAGAGGAAGAGGGAGAAATTGTCGGGATTTCGGTAGTCGGGATTCCGGCGTCGATATTTCAACCGCCGGGATTCCGACCGCCGGGATTTTAACTCCATCCGCTGTGAGCAAAGAACATTGTAAATCTCACTTGCAATAATTCCTACTTGGTTGTCAGATGCTAGGTATAATTTCCCCAATGCTACTCTTTTACTTTATCAGGATGCTGTTTTTTTTAAATTTGATTTGATTGCTTTAAGTGTTTTATCACTTTGAATGTACAGCTACATATTGAATTTCTGATGTGCATATTGAATTTCGGAGGCAGGTTTTTTTGTTAAAGAAACAGAAAATCCAAAGTGAAATTTTGCTTTACTAAGTATAATCTCTCAAATGAATCCTTATGTTAGTAGCGTACAGTACAAACATCTATCATTATTTCCATGCTTAATTAAATTAGAATTTAAACTGTATTAGTATGCCACCTACTCTTTAAGAAAACAAATAAACAAACAGCAGTACAACATGAATAGAAACATAATTTGTATTTAAAATGTATTAGACAGGGTTAATATTGCTTTTACAGATCTTTATAGACATAAGGATTCGGATCTGTTGATTGTCAGTGTACTGGAAGCCTGGACTTCCTGTCTGCTGTAATTCACTTCCTGTACTCTACATCCTCTCCATTACTAGTACTCTGGATTAATACAGTCACTTCAGTCTTACCATCACTGTAACAGCAGCAGGATCTTCAGAAATAAATATATAGTATATATCTAAGTAGAAAGTGCAGAAAATTGAAATGGATTATTTTACAGCAAATCTTTTAAAAGACCAACGCACTCTCCATTAGTCTATGCAATAATAAGACAGAGTATCTCAATATAATTGAGGGTTGACTGCAGGGCTGGTAAATGTATGTCCCAGATTTTTTGTAGGGTATGCAGAGGAATATCACACAATTCGGAGAAAAAATATATGATCTTTTTCTTAAAAACAGCAAACACTTTATTTCTGCCAAACAAATCAGAGATTTTTTTTTATAAAAACAGTTCCTTCCACTTGAATAAGCAAAATTGTTATGAGCTCACCGGACCTCCTAGGGGATGTAATTTGATCCTCTCCACTGATGTTAAAACTCCTCTTTCACACTAGGATTCCTCTTCTAGACGCCGCACTGTCACTGCGGCTATCCTTCAGATTACCTCCGTGTGTTGGGATAGTGGACAGGTAGGGCTGGTATTTCCGAGCTAGGTGCACGGCTATTCAGATTTTATAGCGCACGTTTCATCCTCCCGTTTATCCTGCTAGCACCTGCAGGTCAGCGGGGTCTTACGGCAAAGATGTTTGTAATGCCGGCGCTCATGAGTACTTCAGCTCAGCTTTAGATCTTTGTAAAGCCAGTCGGTGCTGCAGATGTCACGAGCTTTCGCTTGTCATCTCAGACTGCTCCCCTTGTGTGCGGTGCCTTCTCTCCCACAGGCTCTGGTCTCCAGCTGCTCACCAACGCGTTTCTACCAATGATTGGTCTTTCTCCCCTCCTCTCTACGGTGCCGTAGATGCCAGAGCCAACTTTGCATGTGCAGGTCTTCAGAAACATGGCGCCTGCCGTTTTCCAGAGCATGCACTACTGTGCATGCGCTGCCTCCATTTTCTGTGTGACTTTTGGCCATGGCTGCAGTGCTAACTCAGGACTCTTGAAAGTTAAGTATTTAAACATGGGTGTGGTGTGTGTTGGTCTATGCGGTGTGTGTGTGTGTGTGTGGTGTATGCGGTGTGGGCCCCCTGGACCCACATTGCACCCATTATGGAAATAATGCTTTGTATGCTCAAATATTATATACCAAAACACTACATCCAACAACAACACTGCTCAAACCTGGTACTGTGATATTACAGTTATGAACCAAGTCAGGTATTTGGTAAGTAGAAGGTTTATTTGCCTATAGCCACATATATACAGCAGTGGCACTGTTTATTGTGTTTAGGCATTTATTTAAAGCTGAAGAAACTGCAGAAGTTTCTTTTCCAATGTTATTTTCCAGTGGTATGTGTCCTCCTGGGGTCAAACCTGTGCTCCTCTGCCCTAAGGGAAGCTAAGCCAGGCCCTGTGAGCACCCACTGTGAACAACAGACATTTCAGGCATATTTTGTTCCAACATTTGTATAGGGCAAATAAAAGCAAGCTTTGTTTTAGTGATAAGGATGGCTGGAAATTTTCACAGAGTTTCTTTAAAAGCATGGCCGTCATATGTTAAGTATATTTATAGATTTCTATGTATAGACCTCTATCTATAACAGGTTTTCATCTTACATTGATATGGTATACTGCATGCTGGGGTTTTGTGGTCCACCCCAGACAAAGAGCTTCCTTCAGTATAATGAAGTCTCTGTACTATTGCATAAAAATGGCCATAGTTTTATCACATAATTGTCACATAATAGATTGCATCTCTAAAGGCTTGTAATCTCAATGCTGATTTTTAATGTCCTGATTCGCTTGTTATCTTCAATTTGTATACTTTTTCAGTTTTGCAAGGAACTGCAATTTACCTTAACGTGGTGTCATAAAAATGTGGCTGACTATTTGCATGGAGTATACCTATTTCTCACCAAAATCCTGTTCACATATCGACTCTGACCCAGGTTATTCTACACACAGGTGCTGTGTTAACTGTTCTCATGGCACCTGGAGATGACATCATCTCCAAGCACCGATGATCCATCTTTTAAAAGTGCTTTCAGAAGACCTGATTCACCCGTTCACGCTGCCTATTAACCTGGGTCCTTACCGAATAGAAACCTTGTTCAATACCCAGGTTGGATTCCCAGGACACTTGACCTGAGCTATTTTTTGGGAAACCCTTTCTTAACAAGCCATGACGTGGGTCAACCTGGAAATAACCCTGTTATTGCAAAGGTATGAAAGTATTAATAGTAGAGTGGAAACAGGTAAAATAAACTTTAAATGCAGATTATATTGCAAAATAATCCCAAAACATTAAGGAACATAAATTGTAATGCAAGTTTTTAGGTAAAAGAGTTTAGGAAGTTTCTCAGCTTGTTAGATAGCAGTTAGATGGCAGATTTACTCAGTCATAAAAGATACTGTAGCTGACTGGCTAAAATCTATTGTGGTGTAGTGACTCAAACCAACAAAGCACTAATAATTTAGCTATTTTACAATATTTATTTTATTTATATTTGACATATATCTACAGTACTGCATATTTCTAAAAGGCTCACTACTCCTCACGTCTATGAGGTGAAGTACTGTCAGTGACCACTAGAGGCAGTACTTTACTAATCTGTTTCAAACTTGCTGGATACAGAGAGGGGACAGATTGGAGGTAGGAGCAGATAGGGACGGGGGCAGTGGAGAGTGTGTGCTAAAATCACAGCTCAAAGTGAAAATAAAAACAGTCACAATTCAAAGTGAAAGTACATTGCAGAGGCCATCATTTTAATCAGCTCTTAACTAGTTTATATATTTTACATATTTTTGCCTTTAGTAACTATTAAAGCAGTATATATATATATATATATATATATATATATATATATATATATACACACACAGGTACAACCCCGATTTTCCGGAAACTAATGGTCCGGAACCTCTTTTAATCCGGACACATCGGGTGCCAGGGGAAAGGTAGGAGTTAATGTGTTTTGTCTGTAAAATAATTTGTGGGAGGGCTTAGGATGGCAGCAGAAGCAGCAGGAGGGCTTAGAAGGGAAGTGGGAGTGTATTGCAGTGCGGAAGGGGATAGTAACGCTGCGGGGACGGGCGGCGCCGTGCTGATGAGGTGAGCCTGAGATGCGCTGCGGAGGCTTGTAATCATGATACAAGCTGCGGGTTGTTGGGGAGAGGGGAATCAAGCTGCAGCGGGTCATGCTGCGGGGGTCTCCCTGCATTCAGGGTACACCACCGAAAATCCGGCAAAATCGGTAATCCGGCTCAGTGCTGGAACCGATGATGCCGGAAAATCGGTTGTGTACCTGTATATATATATATATATATATATATAGGTAGTGGAAGGTGCGGCACTCAGTCGACTTGTAATCCATGCGAAATAAATACACAACACACTGGTTGCTTAACAACGTTTCAAATGTATTACATTTGTCATCATGTGGGGTCTCCCTGCATTCAGGGTACACCACCGAAAATCCGGCAAAATCGGTAATCCGGCTCAGTGCTGGAACCGATGATGCCGGAAAATCGGTTGTGTACCTGTATATATATATATATATATATATATATATATAGGCAAATGGCGGATGGCGGCACTCAGTACACAAAAAGAAGAGTCAGGAGACCAGTCAGTGTCCCGGACACTGACTGGTCTCCTGACTCTTCTTTTTGTGTACTGAGTGCCGCCATCCGCCATTTGCCTACATCACCCTGTCTCCTACAGGTGTCCACGGAGGGCACCAGCTTAAGCTGTATGCTTTGTTGCATATTGGGAGTGCCGCAGCATGCAAATTCCTATATATAGATATAGGATATCCGATGACGGTTAAGTAAACCGAAAACGTTTATATTGAACTACTGAGTTTATTTGTTGAAAGTGAGTGCCGCCGCTTCGTATGCATATATTTGAACTTCTTTGTTCTTGGAAGGCACCGCGCAAATTGGACAATATCTAAACACTTGGAGTGCCGAGACCATTTTATTGGTATATATATATATATATATATATATATATATATATATATATATTTGCTGAACAAAGGAGGCGGCACTCACGGATTTGAAATCAATGAAAAACTTGTATTTGGCAATACATCAAAAAACGTGTCACATGGTGTCCGACGTTTCGAGGCGCTGGGCCCCTTTATCGAGGTATGTATATCAGCATATGAACGGAGGCACTCTGAGTCGGTCCAATTTAGTGAAAAATATCTAGTGTTTATTGCAAGTGGGCAACGTTTCGGGGCTGCGCGCCTTTCTCAAGCCAAAACAAGTGAACAGAAGTGTGACCGTCCAGGACAAAATCCAAGGAAGGCACCTGGGCAAGTAGTGTGAATAAGCCACAGGGGGAGTGCCGGTGTATTGACTTTTATATATATGTATATATATATATACACACACACACACACACACACACACAGCAGGGTCCAGGAACAAACACGGCACTGCAGCTTCTCAATGTGCAAAAAGTTGCTTTATTCGCCTCGACGGGCCGTTTCGGGGATACCTCCCGTTTTCAAGAGGATGCAAACAATCCGTCGAGGCGAATAAAGCAACTTTTTGCACATTGAGAAGCTGCAGTGCCGTGTTTGTTCCTGGTAACGCTGGGGACCCTGCTGTGTATGTATTTACAAAGGCACGCAGCCACATTGAACTGTTATGAGAATAGTGCCGGTCCAGGTGGAGACATATAAATATAAATATATATATATATATATATATATATATATATATATATATATATGAACACCACGGCACTAGGGACTTCCAAAAAAAAAAAAGCAAGTAGCTATGCTTTCGGAAGTCCCTAGTGCCGTGGTGTTTTTTTTTTTAGATCCTGTTTAGGAAGAAAATCTATAGTTTGTTTTTAATCATTAAAATTAATGATTAATGCAAGTATTTCAATCCTAAAAATGCTTGCTGCACAGTTTGTGTTGAATGCCATATTATTCTTTTGTAGTATTAATACCATATTATAAAATATTATATTTGTGAATTCTTACATTTTAATCATTGTCACTTGCAACTATTTAATACAGCCAGTCCAGGACCAAACAGTGCTAGCAGTGGTCATCAGACAAGGATACAACAGAGGGCCTGATTCAGACCACCCACTGCCCCACCGAATGCCCGAATGCGAGGGGATGTGTCAGAGTCTGAGAACACATCCCCTCGCATGTCGCTGACCATCAAATGATTTTTGCCCCTGAGTAAATTAAAAGTCAGTGAAAACTGACTTTTATTTCAGCCGGAGATGGGCAAAAAAGGGACAGCCGCTGATGTCATATGACGCCCTGCCTGCATTCCAATGGCAACTCCCAGCATTTTCGTGGGGAATGCCCATAAAGCACTGGGTGTTCCCCTGCTCCAGTCCCATGTACAGCCCTGCCCACCCCGTCTGGTGCGAACAGGTTAGCGAGTGTGAATCCAAACAAACATCGGGGAAGGGGACGAATTCGGCCCAATAAGAGCGGGTCTGAAATGGCCCAAAAGTGTGGTCCAGTAGCAAGCTAAAAGGTCTCATACTCAGAAAGGCAATAGTAGCAGGCAAAGATCAGGCTTGCACATGACCAATATACTAAGGATCGTTAAACAATAGTGGTCATAGAACAGAAATATATTTACGCAAAGCATGGTCAGGTAGCAAACCAGTTCAGTAAATAGTCGTTTAGGCAAGGATCTAGCAAATAAGTAGTTAAAAAGCAAGCCAAAAAGTCTGAAATGTCTATTTAAATTTGGGGTGTGTGTACTAGTGCAGGTTCATAGGAGTAATCACCTAGCATTGACTGCTAGGTGAGTTCTCATTAGAAATGGTAAGGGATAAGATCTGGTAATAAAGATTAGTTGGTTGTGCATGCAGGGCCGGTGCAAGGCACTGGCGCGCCCCAGGTGAGTCGGGGTTGGGGCGCCCCGGTGCCGGGGGAGGGGGGGTGGTACCTGTGGAAAAAACTTGCGGCCCCGGCGTCCCTGCAGTGTTGGGGCGGTCAGGGGTGTCCGTGCCGTAGGGGTACCTGCGGCGCCGTCATGTGTATAAAGCTGGCTGCGGCCGGCAGAGTCCCTGTAGTGAATAGAAAATAACTAGCGCTTCCCGCGCCGCCGCGCGCATAGCGCTAGTTATTTTCTATTCACTGCAGGGACCCCGCCGGCCGCAGCCAGCTTTATACACATGACGGCGCCGCAGGTACCCCTACGGCACGGACACCCCTGACCGCCCCAGCACTGCAGGGACGCCGGGGCGGCGGGGCCGCAAGTTTTTTACACAGTTCGCCGGCGCCCTAGGCTGCCTAGTGGTGGCGCCGGCCCTGTGTGCATGCACAAACATACAATGAACATTGAGATATTGCAAAGAAAAATGTTATTAATGAAATCACTTTGTTTTGTTTAAAGTGGCCTCTTCTACTGTAAACCATTACAAATTCCATTATTCTCGGTTAAAATTTTAGTTTGTCTTCCTACTTGGTACATCAGAAATAAATCTAACACTTCATTTTAGGAAAGTAAGATTAGAAGTACAAATTTAGAATAAAAGTGATATGTGGGGTGGAATTTTACATCTAATTAAGTAATTAAATTTGCTTCTAGTTACATTTTAAGTGATAAACCACCTCCTGATGCAGTAACCGCATTCAATTAAAAATAATGAGTCCTGACATTAACACTCGTGCAACCAAGACATTTTTTAACACATTGTTAAATCAGGTTCTCTGCTATCACAAAGGGAAATAGCTCTTAATTCAAAGTATAAGTTCTAAACTCATGATAGTAGCTACAATTTGGTACAAAAATAAATTACCACCAAAAATCCAGCAAAAAGAAAAAAACTAAAGTTCAATTCAAATAAATAGATAAATGTAAAAAAAGTATAAATGTTAGTTTTTCCCTGGATAAATAAGAATAGTAACTCATTCCATTAATGTGAGAGAATCCTTAGAATTGTATTCACTGTGACTGCATGCTCAGAAAGCAAATACATGTACAGTATAGAGTATATGGCCATGCAGAACCTACGCATTTCGCACACATCAAAGCGTATGAACAACATCTTTTTCATATATTATGGAGCAGCAGGTGAAATGCAGCGTTTTAAAAAAATGGAGGGGGGGTTATATACAGTATATACACAAACATATGTCTCACTTACATTACAAACACACACGTGCACACACACACACACACACACACACACACGTATATTGCAGATATATACTTAGGACCACCATACACTATGCAATTTTGTTGCCGATTTCTCCTGATTCTGATGAATCGGGCCAAGAAATTGGGTGGAATTGGCCCAAATCGCATGTGTATAACATCTGATGTGTGATTCCGTGCCCATCGGATCCGAATCAGAGGTCAGATCTGCTGTCCATCAGGGAACAAGGATGCATGCAATACATTGCATTTCAAAGTACTATATACGATGTATCGCATGCGATCCTGCCCCCGGGAAGGTCTTGGGTGGCTCAATAGGAATTGAATAGCCATACACTGCTTGAGTCATTGCAGAAATTTATGGCCACCTATTCTGTGCAGCTACAGGGACCAGGCACCATGTCATTAGGCTGCTCCCTCAAGAGGAAAATGCCATGATTTGCAGCTCACTCCGAAGGGGTGGGCCCAAAATGATGCAATTATAAAGGAATCATTTCATATTGGCTCCGCCTCCTCCAATTGACCAGATAAACATGACATTTTGCCACAAGGGGCAGGGTTAAAGGGGAGGTTCTGCGTATTTAGAAACTCCCTCTATGTATGCCATTGGGGAGTAGCAAGATAACATTTTGTTCTATAATAGACCTGCTGCTAAATCAGAGGCACTTCAGTGTACAGACGAATAGACATTGCAGTGTCTATTTGGCTGTGGAAGGAAACCAAAGTACCCGGAGTAAACCCACGCAAGCAAGGGGAGAATATACAATCTTTTCTCAGTTAGGGACATGGTGGAAATCGAACCTATCATCTCCTATGAGTACCTGGAAACCCCCCTGCCCACTGATCCATCACTGCAGTTGAACATTTTTTTTTTTTAGAGGGAGCTAAGCATGGCCAGCCACCAGTCATGTGGCAGAACAAGATTCGGTAACTGGACCAAATTCCGGAATGCTGAATCATTGCTGCAACACCTGCCGATGAGGAGCTGTGTAAGTGTGTACCAATCCGGGGTTTTCACTGGGGAGACGGAGATGAAAGCTTTACAGTTGGCTTCCCGCTCCAAGCTGCTGCAGGTCCAGCTGTTACACAGGGCACTGAAGGGAGATGTTACATGCATTACACCGCTGCTACTACTACTCCTTGACAGAAGGAAGGGAGAGAGGGAGGGAGCAGAAAAGAGATTTCTACTAGTGTTATACATTATCTATTAAAACCTTTCTGTATATGGGAATCGGGGGACGGGGGTAATAATACAGTATATAATAATTACCCCATGTCCATTGTTAATGTTGGAAGGGTATTTGGTGTAACCCCTGCTAATGCCTATACATTTATCGATAAAAAAACAAACAAACAAGAAAACCACTTTTTTTTAAATAAAGATAACATTAAATAAATCAGAAATACACTCTATACACTGTTATTGTGATAAATCCCTATACTAGCTGCAAATGTCTGGTTTTGAATGAAATATCTACATACAGATGTAGCGTCACTCATCCAGCGCTGGGGCTCGCCAGACCACCCCCACTGGTGAGCGGCACTACATTTGACTGGGGGGCATGAGGGGACACGGCGGGGACCGGAAGCGAGGCAGCGAGGACCCGGGGGGAGCCCAGATGTAAGGGGATGCTCGCGTCCCATTCCGGCGGCTGGTGGGGGCTGGCGCATGGCAAATCCACTACCAGCCCCTGTAAAGATGTAAGACACTCCATCTGTAGGTGTATGGAGACCCATTTCTAGCAACCATCACTCCAGTGTTCTAATGGTACATTGTGCTTGCTAATCGCATTAGAAGACTTATGTTAGCACAGCTGAAAACAGGTTTTCTCGTTAGAGAAGCTATAAAACTAGCCTTCCTTTGAGCTAGTTGAGTATCTGGAGAATCACATTTGTGGGTTCGATTATGCTCTCAAAATGCCAAGAAAAATAGAACTTTCATGTGAAACTTGACAGTCTATTCTTGTTCTTCAAAATGAAGGCTATTTCATGTGAGAAATTGCAAAGAAACTGAACATTTCCTACAATGGTGTGTACTACTCCACCCAAATAGGCTCTAACCAAAGTAGAAGAGAACCAGAGAGAAGTGGGAGGCCACAATGCACAACTGAGCAAGAATACAAGTACATTAGAGTCTCTAGTTTGAGAAATAGAAACCTTTCAGGTCCTCAACTGGAAGAAAGGGCGTAACTACCATAGGTGCAAGGGGTGCAGCTGCTATGGGGCCCAGATCTGAAGAGGGCCCATTTTTACAATCTAGGTTATATGTTCTATATACATTTATTACCATCAGGTGCTAAATATCTTAAATCCTGATGAAACCGCTGGATGCCCCTATAGCAGAGAAATGCGTTGAGGATTGGGGTGCACTTTTATTCCTCGTTTTATAAGACAGCTGGATACGTTTGTTTGGTCACTACGAATAGACCTGACACCACTCTGCCGAACTGCCACTCCAAACACTGAAAGCTTGTTCTGCCTCTGAGCGGGGAACGGTGAGTGAGCTCCCGTCAATTACTTCTGTCGGCAACCCTGCCTAATATCATGACCCGCTGGTGTGAATTATCCCTATTTTCCAACAAGGGCTGATTCCAGCATTCTAAGTGTTATTCATCTTCACTACCCGCTGAGTGCAGATAGGCTCGCTCTCTGCTAAAGATCTTCACAGTGGCACGTCAATTGGCGACGTGTGCGGGGTAGCTGGTAGCTGTCTGCTGAGCCCTGAAATCGACACAGCGGTGAGAGTGTCAGCTTCAGCTTAATATCATCTCCTTCCGGCGCAGTGGTGAGCTTGACAATTTCTACATTACCATCTCCTTCATTAAATACCCTACCATCTCCTTCATTAAACATCCTTACCAATCTTCTACAAAAGAACTTTCAATATCTCTTGCTAAAGAGGACTGAGAAATGCGGTAATTGTGATAAAATATTGGCCAAACTTCTTTTCTGTCTTTAATAATTTTTAGGGAATATTTTCATTTTTATTGTATGTTTTTTTATGTGAATAATTGTTATGGGTATATACCATTATTAATACCATTTATATATAATAATAAAACCATTTTTTATTGATAAAGCGAATCCAATGTGTGGCACTCTCTGTGAGATATACGCAAGGGTTCTTTGCCTTTGTATATATTTTTCTGTATTGCTAAATAGGGGGTCCTTACAAAGTATTGCTATGGGGCCTGCGAATGTCTAGTTACGCCGAAGCTTCATTAAATGGTGCCCACTAAATACTAGTGTCAGTGTCTACAGTGAAGAGGCGACTCTGTGATGCTCACCTTCTAGGCAGAGTGGCAAAGAAAAAGCCATATCTAAGACTGGAAAGATTAATTTGGGCAAAATTACACTGACCTTTGACAGAGGAAGATTGGAAAAAAGTGTTATGGACAGACAAATTGAACTTTGAGGTGTTTGGATCACACAGAAGAACATTTGAGAGACACAGAATAAGTGAAAAGATGCTAAAAGAGTGCCTTATGCCATCTGTCAAGCATGATGGAGGTAATTATTTATTTATTTATTAACAGTTTCTTATATAGCGCATACATATTCCGTAGTGCTTTTTCAGAGAATAGTTGAACATTCACATCAGTCCCTGCCCCAGTGTAGCTTACAATCTATATTCCCTACCACATATATACACGCACACAGACAGTCTAGGGTTCATTTTGTTGGGAGCTAATTGACCTACCAGTATATTTTTGATTGTGGGAGGAAACCGGAGTACCCGGAGGAAATCCACGCAAGTACGGGGAGAATATACAAACTCTGCACAGTGAAGGCCGTGGTGGGAATCGAACCCATGACCTCAGTGCTGTGAGGCAGTAATGCTAACCATTACACCATCCGTACTGCCCAAGGTAATGCGATGGACTTTGAATAAGGAAGGCTATCACTCCATTTTGCAACACCATGCCATACCCTTTGAACAGCACTTGATTATACCCAATATCCTCCTCCAACAGAACAAAGACCAAGAGCACACCTCCAAATTATGCAAGTACTATTTAGGGAAGAAGCAAGCAGCTGGTATTCTGTCTGTAACGGAGTGGCCAGCGCAGTCATGAGATCTCAACCCCATTAAGCTGTTGTGGGAGCAGCTTGACTCTATGGTACGCAAGTGCCCATCAAGCCAATCCAACTTGTGTGAAGTGCTTCAGGAAGCGTGGAGTGAGAGAAGCACCGAAGCATAGTCCCAGTGGGCCATTTAATGCCCCACATGCTGGGACTTGTGGTTTTCCAAGTCCCTGAATGCGATGCGGGTTTACTGGGACTTGTAGTTCCACAACAATACACAATAGTTTATTCTACTTTTACACATTTATTAGCCCGATGACCACCACACAGGGGCATCGGGGACAGCTTAAGAATGGGCTGGTAAATTCTGGAGGGGAGGACCCCTTCATTGGGGAGAGTCCCCACTTCCCCAGGATCCCTGCCCATGCTGACTGGTCAGGGGGTGAATGCTTTGGCGGGAGAACTTGTATAAAAAGTCTCCCCCCGGCTGTGGCCTTAACCTGCTGGTTGGTTGGGCCAGGCTTTGGTTCTTGAAATACCCCCCGTATTTCCAGAACCTACTCGTTTTGTCCGCCGTATTTTGGGAACTAGGACCAGCCCTTGAGCCTGGTGCTGGTTTTACAAAATCCAGGGGACCCCTTCTCGGTTTGTCCAATGATTTCATGAAGCCAGGACCGGCTCTTTGAGCTCGGGGCTGGTTATGCTCAGGAGGTGGGACCCCACGCCATTTTTTTTCACTTTTTTCTTATACAAAATCGCACATGTCCAAAAATTAGCAAATTTTCATGGCTAAAAATCGTACATTTTCATGACTAAAAATCGCACCATATCGTACTTTTTTGCCGCAAATTCACATCTCATTAAATAGTTGAATTCAGGCAAAAAATGCGATATGAAAAAATACAATAAGGTGCGATTTCAGAAAATTACTAAAAATTGCATCTCATTTAATATCGCCCAGTATCTGATTGGTTGCCCGCAGCAACATCCCATCTGAACTACAGCTCCAAGCTTAGCAAATTTCTCCAATTGTATCACACATATTATTTTGCCAATTTAATATCAATGCTTTTAGTCGCAATTTTTATAAATATAATGTAACTTCGAAGTAAAAAAATCAGTGATGCAGATACTGTTGTTAAATTAAAATAGTTGATCATGTTTTGTGGATATCTAATTTTCTGTGCTGTCTCTGGGAACTGAGCACATGGGCCATGCAATGCATATAATACATTACTAATTAAGTGCAATGGAAAGAAATTTGTGTTTTATTTGAAACCACAGTCTTTGCTTTAAGGTTTTATTCCAAACACTTAGTAATCATAAAATTGTAATGTCATATGCTTTACATGTGCAGTGCTATATTTAAATCATTCTATAAATATGTTGCTCGTCATTCGTAATCTTCATCAAAAACAAATAGGGAATTCAAGGTCAAGGTTAATGTTTACAAATAAAGAAATATATTAATAAATTAAAATACTTATCCAGTTATCCACTTACATATAAAGTTTGTACATTTTGTTGAATTATATTAGTTCCGTAATATCAGATTTCTAAAAACAAATTTATACTATGGATCTCTTTCAATGTGAGCAATACTGTATTATTTATGCTGACAATTATGGATTTTTTTTAATCAATTAAATATTTGCCAGTATTGACTGTTTTGAACAATTATGTTATACGTAAATATGTAAAGGGAGAAAGGGAAGTTAAACAATCTTTTGTAGCAAATTTTGCTAACATGCTACAATATACTGTAGTTTTAACTGTTCTGTATTGGTTTGATGTGGTGGACAGTAATTTAAAACACGGCTTAACTGGAACTAATGCGGTCCTCCAGTTACCCTCACATCTGCTCTAGGTTTTATGTATATCCATGCTTGGCCATAGGTGACTTAATTAGTATCTCACTCAGTTAGATTAGAAAAAATATACTGTGCAGGCAAGCCAATTTTGACAAATTTTGTGTTTAATCTAGTGTTCTAGTATAGTCAAAATAGGCAATAGTCAAAATCTCAAGTATATACTGTATAGTTTAAATCTCAAGTAAATTTAGTCAGTATTGGATGGTTCTAGACTCCTTGAGAACCACGTTTGGGAACCTGTTCTAAACTAACATTAGTGTAATTAATTTGGGGAGCAATAAGGTAGTTCATGTGAATTTTTATATTTATAAGTAAGGAACATTGGTGTAATTAATTTGGGGGACAATAAAGTAGTTAATGTGGATATATATATTTATAAGTAAAGAACATTGGTGTAATTAATTTGGGGGACAATAAAGTAGTTAATGTGGATTTATATATTTATAAGTAAGGACTTATTTGTATATTCCCGATAAAACTGACCTTTGAGGTACCCACTCCCAAAGGGGGCAACCAGAATGTCAGCAAGTACAGTATGCCCTGAAATAGCATTTGGCTAGGTGTTAGTTCCATCTCTTCAAGGAAATGAAAGCAGAAATCATGGCATACAGTAAATTGTTGTTTTAGTTCAGTGTCAGACTGTAACCAAAGCTAAAGTTTATAACTAATCATCAAAGGAAACAATTATGAGGAAGAATTATGCAATAAACTATTTTATCTTCATATTTTGTCCACGGAACGCCGAGTAACTTCACACGCATTTTTATTAAATGTTAAGTAATATACAGGCAGGGCCGGTGCTAGAGTGTTCGGGGCCCTCCTGGAAACTATAAATTTGTGCTCTCCAATACATTACATAGATTCAGCGCGCGTCAAAGGCGCACGCTGAAAAAATAGGGTGTATAATACCCTTGGTAGTAGTGCCTTTTATACACATAATATGACTAGTTAGTTAGCATTGCTGTAACTAGACATTTGGGTGCCTTGTGCCAGTAAAGCAATTTATTTATTTATTAACAGTTTTTATATACTGCAGCAGATTGCGTTATGCTTCACAATCAAAACAGAGATAAAACAAACTGGGTAATAACAGACAGACTTGGAGGTAAGAGCGCCCTGCTGCAAGTTTACAATCTATAGGGATTCTGGCAGCTCGTCTGACTTAAGAATTGCTCCTCCATTGTAGCTCCGTCCCCTCAGGTCAGTGTGGCCACACCCCTTACTTCAGGGTATCAATTAGTGCAATCACCACAACACACACTAAATCCACGGACAGTGCGTGCCAAAGGCATGCGTCAAATTTAGAGCGTGACTCTGTGTTGATGGGGCGTGGCCACATAATAGTACCAATTGACATAACAATACACAGTAGTGTTTGTTACTCAAATTACACCATGCAGTAGTGCCACTTATACACATTGCGCCAACTAGATCTCCTTAGGCATACTGTGCCAGGTAGAGTCCCTTGGACACACTGTGCCAGGATTCCATAATACCCATTATGCATAATATCACACAACATAATGTCCATTACACATTGTACCACACACCATAATGCACATTACACGACACACTATAATGCCCATTAAACATTGTCATACACAGCGATTACCATTACATGTTATACCACACACAGCGCAATACCTATTACATATTATGCCACATAAGTGCCGGTTACCTACATGCTTGTTGCCTGGAGTTACATGCTTGTTGCCTGTAGTTACATGCTTGTTGTCCAGGAGGGTTACATATTTGTGGCCCAGAAGGGATTACATGCATATCGCCATGGGGGATTATGTGCTAATTTCCCAGGGGGATTACATGCTCGTTGCCTCGGACTGCAGGTGCACTGTGCGCCAGTGCACCAGTTATCCACATTTTCGCAATGGTCACCCTGACAGACTCTACAGATACAGGAGGACCTCTAGCATTTGTCTCCTTTAAGGTAGCGGACATTTTTGGAGGGGACAAAGACTCTGAGACCCTGAGGCTCAGGTAGCCTCCCCCTGCTTATCTCAGCACCTGTTTACATTTAAACTGTATGTGTCAGGGATCCAGCATTGGCCGTCTGCAGAGGTGAGTGCCTCTCTGGCTTGGCAGCACCCCACCGTGCTTACCAGGTTCTGTTGCTCCTGTAATAGATCAGCTTGTACACATAATGCCCTACACACACGCTGTCTCTCTCTCTCTTTCTTACATTTTGGCTGTCTGGCAGCTCGTCCGACTTAAGCATTGCTCCTTCATTGTAGCTCTGCCCCTGAGGTCAGTGTGGCCACACCCCTTACTTCAGTGTAGCTCAGCCCACTTTCAGGCCCTGACTGATCACTGGTTGTTACTGGTGAGAGAGGCTTCATACTGCTGTTGCTGCCTTTCAGATAGTGTGAGAGGTGCAGCAGCTGGCAGCACCAGTGGCCGTGAGCAAAGATGCAGAGCAGGGAGAGTGCCTTATTTGCCCGGCATCTCCCTGCTTTGCATCCTCCGCTGAGCGGGTAGCACCGGCCCTGTATACTGGATTACAGGTTGAGTATCCCGTATCCGAATATCCGTTATCCGAATTATTCTGAAAACCATACATTCCAGAAAGTGAACAAAAATTTTATTTTTTTTGCTAAAAACTTACTGGGGACATCTGTAACAGCACTACTGAGGGAATGATATGTAACTGCCATTATATATGTGCAAGACAATGATTGCTTGGCATTTAAATTCAGTGCCTGAGATTGTACACAAACTTTGTTTCATGTTTCGAAACCTTGTTTTATGCACAAATAAAATATAATTGGGTTTATTTCAAGTGTTTGATGTATATGTACAACATAAATGCAAGATACCTCAAGATACATCATTGAAATATTAAAATATTCCGAAATACGGAATAATCCATTATCCAAAATTCTCCTGGTCCCAAGCATTTTGGATAAGGGATACTCAACCTATACTAGTAATTAATTATAATAGGGGGTGAACCTCTGGCCATAGCCATATTTCTAATATTGGTAATTTACTCCCACCATGAACATTAACAGTATAAAGTTACATTTGTCACTAATAAATATTATGAGTTAGGATGTTAGCTAGTAGCTAGGGCATTGTAGTAATAATAATAATAATAATAATTTATTATTATTATTATTATTATTATTATCTATATAATAAGTTGAAGAGTCTGTGTGCGTGTGTGCGTGTCCGTCGCATTGTGGACACACCGTGGCACTCAGAGACACCAAATTCAGCAACAAGATACCTCTGGACCCGGTGGTGTGCACCTCGAAGCCGTTTTTGGGAAATTTCACTTAGATATTTAAAAAACACCAAGTTGTAATTTACCTTCATTGATGTTCTGGGGAAAAGATCGATGATCTGGGAAACCGTTTGCAAAGGAACAACTCCACACCTGATTTCATTGCTGTCATTGAGTATGAATGACACATTCTAACATTATGGTGAAGGCTTTAAACAATTAGGAAATAATTGAGGATATACATAGAACAAACAACACACACACACACACACACATACATACACATTGTACACGCACACACACACACACACACACACACACACACACACACACACACACAGTACACCACATACGCACACATAGCACACAACACACACATTTATACGTAGAGCACCTCACACACTTACACATTGGACAGATACACACACACACAACACACCACATGCAGTACAATACAAATCCATACACACTACAACACACACCCAAAAACAGTACAACAAACACACAGAACACACACACTTAAACATTGCCAGGATACGCAAAGCACACTACACACATATATATACGTAGCACACATCACAAACTTACACATTCGGCAGATACACACAACACTCACAGTACAACACACACCCACATTCACTACAACACACACCCAAAAACAGTACACTACACAAAACACACACTTAAACATTGTACAGATACACACAGCACACTACACACACACAGATTTATACATAGCACACCTTACGCACTTACACATAGGGCAGATACACACAACACACACACATAACATACCTCTAACAGCACAACACACACCCACATTCACCACACACACCCAAAAAACAGTACGACACACACAAAACACACACTTAAACATTGCACAGATACACAAAGACACAACACACACATACTGTATATATGTAGCACACCTCACACACTTACGCATTGGACAGATACATACAATACAACACACACAACCACATACACTACAACACACACACAAAAACAGTACAACACACACAAACACACAGAACACATAAAAAATAATTTGCTGTTTATTTAACCGTCTGTACCGGCAAATAAAAACTGTACCTAATGTACCATTTCTACTTTTTTCCCCATATCCGTCTCTCCAGTCCTCCAACCTGTCACTGCGCTCCCCGGCCAGTTGCACTAAGAAATCTTTGTCCTGGCCAATGCACCCATTGATCAATACAAAGTGGGTACACTGCACTCACCCTGTTAGTCAGTTGGATATCAGGCACTGCTCTGCCTTAAGGGTTTCCCAGACTCTTTTGGTTCATAGATAATGTTTTCTTTGATGGGCATGAGCGCTGCATGCATTTGTTTCAATGTTATGAGTGTAAGAAGTTGAAGAATAAGACTGAGATGAAGATTTGTCACGTTATAGTGTACAATTTTCTCAATAAATCGTGAAAAAAATATGTGTACATAGAAGTACAGTACAATCAAGAAATGAAAGTAGGATTAAAAAATAAATTCTGATTCAAACTGATAATTGTTTGGATGGCGGTGGGTTGCGAAACAAATCTATAGGTGGAGGGGGTATGGATATTGTGGGCATAATTGGTGTTATGGTCCCCAGTTGATGAGAAATTCTCACCACAGTGTCACCATAGGGGGATTTCCAATTGGGGTTCAGGTGGTCTTTTAGGGACCCCTTTACAATCCCGTTGGTCTCTTCTCCTGGACCCTACGGTCTCCCTCAGTGATTGACTATCATTAAGGGAGACTGTAAGCTCAAGGAGAAGAGACCTAAAGGATTGTAAAGGGTCCCTAAAAGACCACCTGGACCCCAATTGGGAATCCCCCTATGGTGACACTGTGACCGTGACACTGTAGTGAAAATCCCATCAATTGAGGGCCCCCTGTAGGTGTAACAAACACCAATTATGCCCACAATATCCATACCCTATAGATTTGTTTCACAACCCACCCCATCCAAACAATTATCAGTTTGAATCAGAACTTATTTTTTAATCCTACTTTCATTTCTTGATTGTACTTCTATGTACACTTACATTTTTTTTCACAATTTATTGAGTAAATTGTACACTTTGTAACATGGCAATTCTTTTTCTCAGTCTTATTCTTCAACTTCTTAAACTCCAAACCTTATTAATGCATCCATTGATGATTGTGATGGCTGGATCAGTGGATTGGCCCGGCGGGTGTAGGGAAGAATTGGTACTTATGTAGTAACTGGGCTGCCGATTTTGAAATCGGGTCCATCGCATCGCATCGCACCCGACCATATCGCATGCGATGCGATGCGATGCGATGCGATGGACCCGATTTTTCCATAGGATTCAATGTTAAAATGGACTGAGTCCATTTTAACATGGAATTCAATGGGAAAAGGGGTCCTTTTCATACCCCTACTATCCAAGTGGGCATGGAGTTGGATATAAACCTGTGGCGAGCGTAGCGAGCCACCGAGCCCGAAGCGTGGCGAGCGTAGCGAGCCCCGCGAGGGGACACAGAATACCGTCCCCTCGCGGGGCTCGCTTCGCTCGCCACGCTTCGGGCTCGGTGGCTCGCTACGCTCGCCACAGGTTTATATCCAACTCCATGCCCACTTGGATAGTAGGGGTATGAAAAGGACCCCTTTTCCCATTGAATTCCATGTTAAAATGGACTCAGTCCATTTTAACATTGAATCCTATGGAAAAATCGGGTCATCGCATCGCATCGCATCGCATGGTCGTATGCGATGCGATGCGATATCGCATCGCATCGCATCTGATTGTATGCCTTAACTTAAGGCATACAATCAAAAAATCGGCAGCCCAGATACTACATAAGTACCGAAGAATTTGGCCCATTGCACCCATTCCCAGTGGTGCATTACAGTGGTGCGGGTAGCGTGCGTCGCGTCATGACATCATGTGGCCAGGCCCGCGGACCTGCTCCCACACTCAGGGGCTGCCCCACTGTTTGGTAGAGATGCTCGGTGCATGTGCTTTACAGATCCCCAGACCTCAGAGACTGCTGCAGGCAGGTTCGGTGAGGGAAGTGGCAGTGGCAGGGAGCAGTGAATTTTTAATTAATTATGGTGCGGTAAGTAAGGCCCACCCCGGACCCCACGCACTCAGCGCCTGTAATTACACACCCTAGAAACTGTACCATTGAAAGTATAGAAATTGAGGTGTGGACACGTCCCTTTCTGAATTTGTACCGATTTCTGACCCTCAGATGTTGGAGGATATGTCATACAGTAGGTGCTAAATCTCAGGAGTGGATGTGGAATTCATCAACACATACAAGTTATCAACTCAGGAGCATTGTGTTTCAAACAACAACACCACACCTGATTTCATTGCCGTCATTGAGTATCAATGCAAACACATTCTAACATTATGGTGGAATCTATAACAAATTACAATCTTAGGTCTTTGTCACAGCATACTGTAAGATTACATTTTTCAGCAATTTTGGAAATAAAGACACCCCAAGGTTTTCCCGGGCAACGCCGGGCGGGTCAGCTAGTTATTATAATATATAGCACTTTTTTCCAATAAGATACAAAGCACTAGGTGAAATCACTGAACATTGGAATTTACCTACAGTACCATTAATCTTTGGATTTGGATCTGTTCAAGTCATCATCCCCAAGGAGTTTAATTGCAAAATGTATTTATCATCAGAGCGGTTTCTTGGTACCGGTGCCAGAAAGAGAATCCCCCCTATTTTTCCATTAGGGACATAATGGGTAATAGGGGCATGCCCTCATGGGTAGGGACATGACAAAACTAAAGAATATTCTATGATCCCCCTACCCACAGTGAACACAAATTTTCTTTAACCCCCATTCATGTGCTCAAACTTGAGAGCTCTTTTGTTATTCAATTACAGTACTCCATATTGAATAACACATTTCAATACACTGCTATAACCAGGATTTGAGCTATTTGCATAATCTGATCTATGCATAATCTGATCCAAACCTATGCAGCCACACATACTACATAGATCTGCAAGGTAATCTAAAAATATTTAGAATTATGTAGCTTTTTATACTAGGGTAGATAGCTCAAGGAATAGAGAGTCTGGCTGCAATGTCACAGGTGATGTGTTCAAATCCAGGATTGTCAGTATCTTGAAATGTAATAAAAGGCGATGGGCGTAAATCAGACCTGATCGCATGAAAATTTTAATTTCAAAATAGGCAAAACCATGTGCACTGCAGGTGGGACAAATGTATATGTGCAGAGAGATTTAGATTTGGGAGAGTTATTTAGCTTCTGTGCAGGGTAAATACTGGTTGCTTTATTTTTACAATGCAATTGAGATTTCAGTTTGAACACATCCCACCTAAATCTCTCTGCGCGTTACATTTGCTTCACTTGCTGTGCACATGGTTTTGCTAATTTTAAATACACATTTGCCCTGCGATCAAGTCTGAAATAGGCCCAATGTGACTGAATAAAATAGAGTTCTCAAGTTCATGAATGTTGTATAGGTATTAACAATGGCAGGGTATGGGAAGATGATAGGAGATGCCAGCTTCAGAGGAAGATCAAGTAAAGTTCCTCAACACAAACCCCACTGCTTACCGATACAGTCAGCGCACCACCGCCAGCGTCCTGAGGTGCGAACCTTGCACTGCTTGCCTATCTGCCATGTCCCGGAAGTGTGGTTGCATGGCATGAGTTAAGGCCACCAGGTCCCAGACTGTACACTAATATGCCGGCATTCCATGTGGTTCGTTTCCCTCTAGGTCAGCAGCATGGGCAGCGCCATCAAGTCCAATATCATGTGATCCAGATTCCTCCAATGATAAGCAGCTTTGTGGTAAGATGATTACTGCACTATGTCTGACAGCACCTCAGGGTACAAAGCTTTCTGGTTCACAACGCCTAGTTTGTCAGTGCCATAAATCACACTGCTCTGTGTGTGAGCTTTGTCCCTGTACTCCTCATTCTTCCAGTCTTGGTGGTTGCCACTGACTATTACCTACTATCCATTCTAGCTGATTCTGCTAACATTGTTCACCATCATTTCTGGACAATCCTACTAACATCATTCACCATTGGTTACAGCCAACCCTGCTAACATCGATCACCTTTGGTTCCAGACAATCATGTATCATTTATCATCAGTTCAGTATGATCCT
Organism: Crinia signifera; assembly: GCF_055691185.1. NCBI lineage: Eukaryota > Metazoa > Chordata > Amphibia > Anura > Myobatrachidae > Crinia > Crinia signifera. Next base: position 82,319,292 of record NC_139219.1, on the reverse strand, counting down.
GCTAACATTGATAACCAGCAACCATCATCGGTTCCATCCAATCCTGCCAAACTAATTTATCATTGTGTCCGTCCAATCCTGCTGACATCTTGTACCACAGGATCCATCAGTTTCTGCTAATTATAATCAGTTCTGGGCAATTCTGCTGACATTGAGTACCACCGATTGTCATTGGCCCCATCTTATCCTACCAAATATCGGTCTTATCTCATCCAGTACATCTCAGTCCCAAACAGAATACCAATAGGACTTCCACTTCTGTGAACTACTTTTTTATCCTGACCTCCCTGTATTACTGCTTTCCAGATTCCAGTTTTATTCCAAGGGACTATATCAGAGGATTGCAATCTGGCCGTTGGGTGCTGCAAAGTCCAAATCAGCTTGCAGGGTTCTCTGATGAATACACTTGGCAGCTTAGACTCCATGGCAACTAAAAACAGATAATTAATAAGTGCTGCCAACAACACCCCCTACCCTCTAGTGCTCTGTGCAGTGGCACACTCCACACCAAAGCCGACCCTATGCATAGGAAAACTAAGCAAATGCCTAGGGTTCATTCATTTCAAAACTAGGTCCAGCTCATATTCACTTTGACTCAGCGGGCAGTGGTGGGATTGGCAGATGGCACCGACAGCTTTGCATTTGCTGTCATACCATGATCAGAGCTCTCATTGAAGCTCTGTTCGGGCAGCCAAGCATATACAGCTGAGCCGGTAGGAGCACCAGGCTGGGGAGCAGTTACTGGGGGCATTGGGTAGCAACAAAAATGGCTGATGCTGTGCATGCCCAGGGCAGAAGCTCCTCCTCCAGTGGGTCTTTGTGGAGTCCAGCAGCCTGCTAGCCACCCCCACAAGTCAATAGTTAGGATTAAGCCTGCTGCTGAATCTTGCAGCAGCTGCTTTTACTGCTACTGTTTGACATTCATATCCAGGACATTTGTAGAATGTATATATTTAAATGTAGTTATGGATGTAATACATAAAAAAAAAACACATCCATCTAATAAACGCTTCCTTGCTAATGACTTGCTATAAACACAATGAAGTGAGCAAATTGATGTAATTAACTATAGTGTTGAGGATGATTTGGCTACGTGTGTATGGTCTGAGTACCAAATGGAATAACCACAGAGGGTGATTGCACGCACAGTGCATGATCCTGTGGTGACACGAATGTGCTTACGAGCACGCAGTTGTGCGGGTAGTTAGAGTCCACTCCCCTTTGTGTACTGCTGTGGACACTCCCCTTCGCATGTGGTATGGGCGTCGCTTCGCATGACTGCATGCGCGTAACTGGCGTTCGCATGAGTACGTGCAAATGTGCGTGCAAACAAATCAACCAGAATATGGTCCAAAGGTTGGAAAAAAAATGGCATTATATTATTTCCATAATATCAGATTTTCTAGAAGTAAAGTTACACTGAAGATCTCTTTCAATGTGAGCAATGCTGTATTATTTATGCTGAGAATTATGAAAAAAAATGTGATCATTTAGATATTTGCCGGTATTGACTGTTTTGAACATGTTATATGTAAATATGTAAAGGGAGAAAGGGAAGTTAAATAATATTTTGTAGCAAATTTTGCTAACAGGCTACAGTATACTGTATACTGTACTTTTAACTTTTATGTATTGACTTGATGTGCTGGTCAGTAATTTGATACATGGCTTAACTGGTTTTCATGTTTGAGTTTTGTCTTTTATAGCAGAGGTTCCCTAATACGGTCCACAAGTTACCTTAACATCCGCTCTAGGTTTTATGTATATCCATGCTTGGCCATAGGTGACTTAATTAGTATCTCACTCAGTTAGATTTATCCATCTGTGCAGAGGTGTAAATATTTTTAAAACCTGAACTGTTAAGGTGCATACACACAATGCAATTTGAACTTCCGATTTTGACTATATAGTCAAAATTGGAAGAAAAGTTAGCACAAATCCCACATTGTGTATAGAGCTTGCAATTCTGATGCGGGCCCCCATGGGATCAGAATTGCAAGAAAAAATATACTGTGCAGGCAAGCCAATTATGACTAATTTTGTGTACAATCTAGTGTTCTAGTATAGTCAAAATAGGCAATAGTCAAAATCTCAAGTATATACTGTATAGTTTAAATCTCAAGTAAATTTAGTCAGTATTGTATGGTTCTAGACTTTGAGGAGTTCAAGGAAAACTGCATAATCAAACTCGAGCCACAGTTTGCAGGCACCTTTAAGATTCCTTGAGGACAACGTTTGGGAACCTGTTCTATACTAACATTGGTGTAATTAATTTGGGGGGCAATAAAGTAGTTAATGTGGATTTATATATTTATAAGTAAGGACTTATTTGTATATTCCTGATAAAACTGACCTTTGAGTGACCCACTCCCAGAGGGGGCAACCAGAATGTCAGCAAGTACAGTATGCCCTGAAATAGCATGTGGCTAGGTGTTAGTTCCATCTCTTCAAGGAAATGAAAGCAGAAATCATGGCATACAGTAAATTGTTCTTTTAGTTCAGTGTCAGACTGTAACCAAAGCTAAAGTTTATAACTAATCATCAAAGGAAACAATTATGAGAAAGAATTATGCAATAAACTATTTTATCTTCATATTTTGTCCACGGAACGCCAAGTAACTTCACACACATTTTTATTAAATGTTAAGTAATATACAGGCAGGGCCGGTGCTAGAGTGTTCAGCTCCCTCCTGAAAACTATAAATTTGTGCCCTCCAATACATTACATAGAGTCAGTGCGCGTCGAAGGCGCACGCTGAAAAAAATAGGGTGTATAATACCCGTAGTAGTAGTGCCTTTTATACACATAATGTGACTAGTACAGGCATATCAAACTTGCTTGTACCTGTGAAAAATTCAGCTGGGAACGGGCTTCAAGGACTGCTGGTGGGGCTTTACGTTTCTTCTGAAGCCCTGTCCTAGCAGTCCTTTGCAGAGGTGCGCGGGTGCATGGGTGGCATCACCATGCACCCGCGCACTGGTGTAAGACGCTTACATGACGTCAGGCACCAAAGGAGTTGGTGGAGTCAGACAGTCGGCCATAGGGCGGGAAGTATTTCTGGCAGCAGAGGGGCGGACGGCGCTGGTGTCTTGCGGCTGAAGGCAGAGGGGCGGACAGCGCTGGTGTCTTACAACTGAAAGCGGAGGGGCAGATGGCGCTGGTGTCTTGTGGCATGGCATACAGTAAATTGTTCTTTTAGTTCAGTGTCAGACTGTACCAAAAGCTAAAGTTTATAGCTAATCATCAAAGGAAATGTAAAACCCCAATCGGTATGCATAACTGCAGTCACTGTGTATAGTGCATCACACTTACTTTCTCCCGGCTGGTCATGGGTAAGACACAGTTACCAGGGTGTCCCCTGAATAATCAGGAGTTTAATTACAGTTGCATTGTGGGAGTGGACTACAGGTGTCAGTGCAGCGCAGAAAGAATTGGGTGCCAGGCCATCCCATAAAACAGCATAACCAATTTATTTAACACTAGCTGACCCGCCCGGCGTTGCCCGGGAAAACCTTGGGGTTTTTTATTTCCAAAATTGCTGAAAAATGTCATATTACAGTATGCTGTGCCAAAGACCTAAGATTGTAATTTGTTAAAGATTCCACCATAATGTTAGAATGTGTTTTCATTGATACTCAATGATGCCAATGAAATCAGGTGTGGTGTTGTTGTTTGAAACACAACGCTCCTGAGTTGATAACTTGTATGTGTTGATGAATTCTACATCCACTCCTGATATTTACCACCTATGACATACCCTCCAACATCTGAGGGTCAGAAATCGGTACAAAATCAGAAAGGGACGTGGCCACACCTCCATTTCTATACTCAATGGTACAGTTTCTAGGGTGTGTAATTACAGGTGCTCAGTGCGTGGAGACCGGGGTGGACGTTACTTTCCGCGCCATAATTAATTAAAAATTCACCGCTCCCTGCCACTGACGCTCCCCTTACCAATCCTGCCTGCAGCAGTCTCTGAGGTCTGGAGATCTGTAAAGCACATGCACCGGGCATCTCTACCAAACAGTGGGGCAGTGAGTGTGGGAGCAGGTCCGCGGGCCTGGCCACATGACGTCATGACGTGACGCCCATTACCCGCACCACTGCAAATGCACCACTGGGAACGGGTGCAATGGGCCAAATTCTTCCCTACACCCGCCGGGCCAATCCACCGATCCAGCCATCGCAATCATAAATGGGTGCATTGATAAGGTTTGGAGTGTAAGTAGTTGAAGAATAAGACTGAGATAAAGATTTGCCATGTTAAAGTGCACAATTTACGCAATAAATCATGTAAAAAAATATAAGTGTATATAGAAGTATAATCAAGAAATGAAAGTAGGATTAAAAAATAAGTTCTGATTCAAACTGATAATTGTTTGAATGGGGGTGGGTTGCGAAACAAATCTATAGGTGGAGGGGTATGGATATTGTGGGCATAATTGGGGTTTGGTACACATCCTCAATTGATGGGATTTTCACTACAGTGTCACGGTCACAGTGTCAACATAGTGGAATTCCCAATTGGGATCCAGGTGGTCTTTTAGGGAAGCCTTACAATCCCATAGGTCTCTTGTCCTTGAGCCTACGGTCTCCCTTAATGATAGTCAATCACTGAGGGAGACCGTAGGCTCCAGGAGAAGAGAAAATGGGATTGTAAAGGGGTCCCTAAAAGACCACCTGAATCCCAATTGGAAATCCCCCTATGGTGACACTGTAGTGAAAATTTCTCATCAACTGGGGACCCCCTGTAGGTGTACCAAACACCAATTATGCCCACAATTTCCATACCCCCCTCCACCTATAGATTTGTTTCGCAACCCACCCCCATCCAAACAATTATCAGTTTGAATCAGAATTTATTTTTTAATCCTACTTTCATTTCTTGATTGTACTTCTATGTACACATATTTATTTCACGATTTATTGAGTAAATTGTACACTATAACATGACAAATCTTCATCTCAGTCTTATTCTTCAACTTCTTACACTCATAATATTCAAACAAATACATGCAGCGCTCATGCCCATCAACCAAACATTATGGGGGAAATTTGCTAAAGGAAATTTGTAAAAAATAGGTGTATTTGTATCCAGAAATACACTTATTTTTGACATTTACTATCCCGAAAATACGGCAATTCGTATTCGTATTGATGTGCTATCAATACGAATACGAATTGCCGTATTTTCGGGATAGTAAATGTAAAAAATAAGTGTATTCTGGATAAAAATACACCTATTTTTTACAAATTTCCTTTAGCAAATTTCCCCCTATCTGTGAACCAAATGAGTCTGGGAAACCCTTAAGGCAGAGCAGTGCCTAACATCCAACTGACTAACAGGGTGAGTGCAGTGTACCCACGTTGTATTGATCAATGGGTGCATTGGCCAGGACAAAGATTTCTCAGTGCAACTGGCCAGGGTGCGCAGAGAAAGATATGGGAAAAAGAAAAAACGGTACATTAGGTACAGTTTTTATTTGCCGGTACAGACTGTTAAATAAATGTTATGTGTTTGTGTGTGTTGTACTGTTTTTCTGTGTGTGTTTTAGTGTATGTGGTTGTGTGTGTTGTGTTGTATGTATCTGTCCAATGCATAAGTGTGTGAGGTGTGCTATGTATATACAGTATGTGTATGTGTGTGTTGTGCCTTTGTGTATCTGTGCAATGTTTAAAGCCCCGTCCACGCGGGGAGATATATTGCTCAGTTTCTCCTTTTCATCAGCGACCAGTGATGGTCGCTGATGAAAAGGAACCTCTGCCAGGGGAGTCGCAGAGGTAATCAGCTGGTTGCAGGAGCATGTTCCTGCGACCAGCGATTAGAATTGGGCTGAAAATGGGAGAGCGCACCCGGCGATTTATCACCAGGGCACACTCCCATCACTGGCAATATGGTCACCAGCGACCATATTTCCAGCGATTTCAGCCCCCGTGTCTACACAGCTTATGTGTGTGTTTTGTGTGTTGTACTGGTTTTTTTTTTGTGTGTGTGTGTGTGTGTGTGGTGAATGTGGGTGTGTGTTGTGCTGTTACAGGTATGTTATGTGTGTGTGTTGTGTGATCTGCCCAATGTGTAAGTGTGTAAGGTGTGCTACGTATAAATGTGTGTGTGTGTGTGTAATGTGCTGTGTGTATCTGTTCAATGTTTGTTTGTGTGTTCTGTGTATTGTACTGTTTTTCGGTGCATGTTGTAGTGAATGTGGGTGTGTGTTGTACTGTGAGTGGTGTGTTATGTGTGTGTGTGTTGGGTTATGTGTACAGTATCTGCCAAATGTGAGATGCGCTACATATATATGTATGTGTAGTGTAGTGTGCTGTGCGTATCCTGGCAATGTTTAAGTGTGTGTCTGTTGTACTGTTTTTGGGTGGTGTTGTAGTGTATATGGGTTTGTGTTGTACTGGATGTGGTGTGTTATGTGTGTGTTTTGTTGTGTGTATCTGTTCAATGTGTAAGTGTGAGAGGTGCGCTACGGAGATATGTGTGTCTTGTGTGCATATGTGGTGTACTGTGTGTGTGTGCGTGTACAATGATGTGTGGTCTATGTATATCCTCAATTATTCCTAATTGTTTAAAGCCTTCACCATAATGTTAGAATGTGTCATTCATACTCAATGACAGCAATGAAATCAGGTGTGGAGTTGTTCCTTCGTCCACGGTTTCCCAGATCGTCAATCTTTTCCCCAGATCATCAATGAAGGAAAATTAAAACTTGGTGTTTTTTAAAATTCTAAGTGAAATTTCCCAAAAACGGCTTCGAGGTGCACACCACCGGGTCCAGAGGTATCTTTTTGCCAAATTTGGTGTCTCTGAGTGCCACGGTGTGTCCGCAGTGCGACGGACACGCACACACACACACACACGCACACAGACTCTTCAACTTATTATATAGATATAGCAGGGATATAGCAAGGATAATTTCTTGAACATTCTCCTCCAGCACAAAGCATAATGGTTACATCAGATCACTTATCATGCCATCTGCTTCAGCACATTAATCGTATCGGTTGCAGTACATCAGGGCACCTCCTCCAGCACATCACTTAATTGTAGCGGCATAAATATGGCGAACAGCAGTCAATATCAGGGCATCCTGAGACCAGTAGTGCTACACATCACAGGTTACTGTCTCTCTCATACACAACAAGGACTCTTGTCAATGGGGGGCTACTCAGCATGCCGCATTGACCACTCACCCAGATACGTCCTATCCTGAGACTCACACCTGGCACTCTTCTAGGGCACCTCTACAGATGGGCATCACCCTCTCACTGGACTCTGAGTACTGCTGATCTCACACTATGATCTCTCTCTCTGTCAGGTGCCTTGCTGGGACTGGCAGCACTCCCTACATGTGCTATGAGGGGCTGCATTCTCCTCATGTCAGACTTGCCTACTTTTGAAAACTAGTTTCAGGGATATTATAGTTGGTAGTAGAATTTTGCACAGCGCCCCATTGAAGGAGCGTGTCATGCTCCACCCAAAAGGACGTTTCTAGTTCCACATATGGAGAGATGGTGAACGTGGCACCTAGAAGCATGGGTGTGTACTGCTACATCTGAGAGGAATCTTTTTAAATGATTTATATCCAAATGTAGATGAGCCCCAAAGCACAACACTTTTGTTGGTAAGCTGCTCAATCAGAGGTCTGTCATTCAGGTGCCAAAAGGGAGGGGTAATTCTGTCTAGGAAAAAAAAACATTTTGTATCCCAATTGCACACTGAATGAGAAAATAACTACATATTAATCAGATAATACAGAGATCTTGGTTTAGTAAGATATACTATACTTGGTAAAGTGCTGGGAAATGGCGCTGATGATGTAAATGTATTTGTCTCTCATTCCTTTTTTCCCCAAAAATGTAACAGTGTAATGTGGGCTAGGTGAAATGAGGGAGATTGCTAGACTAATGAGGGAGAGAGGGAGATTGCTGCTATTTCAGGGAGTCTCCTGCAGAATGCAGGAGGGTAAGCACTATGCCTCATGTTACTCTGCATAAAAGCACCCACAGGTGCTGCTGCTCTCTCCATAGAAGGGGTGCAACCCATGACTGCTGTTTCCAAAGCTGGGGACCATGGAAATGACAGCTAGCCATTCCATGGTCCCAGCAACATCCATGCACAAAGACCTTCACTCCAGACTTCTGCTGCTTTCTGACTTACACTTCCAGTCTTCCCTCTCTGCAGGAGGCTTGCATGTGACCACTGCCTGATCGGGTTTGGATCATTTGGTCTACAGCATCATGGTCGACAGTCACTATGTCGACACCATTAGGCCGACATGGGAAAAGGTTGACATGGGTCTACGTTGACATGGGAAAATGTCGACCTGTTTATAGGTCGACAGGTCATTCGTTCGACAGGTCGTTAGTTCGACAGGTCGTTAGTTCGACAGGTCATTAGTTCGACAATGTTTAGGTCGACAGTCAAAAGGTCGGCAAGGGGTTCTTCACTGTTTTTTGACCTGGATGTCAACACAGTCGACATTGACACAGTTTAAAGTGCACCGCATCCCCTTGCATCGCTCGTTGCGCTTGACATGCGTCGGGCACACTATTTTATTCTCCCGCATGAGCCCTAGTTTTAAATTGCACATTTTCTCACTTGTCTTTGTTCTATGTTATATGTAGTATTGTCATATTTTCGCAGCTTTTTTATCTAGCATATTTAATAAAAGTTATTAAGTTTTAAGCGTATAATTAATCTGTGGTGCACCACTATCGAGACAAATCTGCTTTCTTCCTATATCCTATATATAAAATTGTCCAGTGGTAGCACACCCCCTGGGATCCCACACAAAATATAACTATCATACCCAACGGGGGGCCTCCTTTCAGTAATCACTATCACCAATCTTTGCCCTGTGCGACTGACCAACCCAAAACCCTGTATACTGCAAGTCATCATCCCCCAAGGAGTTTAATTGTAAAATATATTTATCATCAGAGCTGTAGGTTTCTTGGTGCCCAGTGCCAGAAAAAAAATACCCCCTATTTTTCCATTAGGGACATAAAGGGCAATAGGGGCATAGATGCCCCTAACCACAGTGAACACAAATTCTCTTTAAACCACATTCATGCACTCAAACTTGAGCGCTCTTATGTCATTCAATTACAATACTCCATAATAAATAACACATTTCAATACACTGCCATAACCAGGATTTGAGCTATTTGCATAATCTGATCTATGCATAATCTAATCCAAACCTACTACATAGATCTGCAAGGTGAGTTTAAAATATTTAGAATTCTCTAGCTTTCTATGCAAGGGTAGATACAGATAGAGACCCTCTCATTCAGCTCCAGGGCTCACCAGAATCTACCCGCTGGTGAGCGCTGGCTGAGAGGGACTGCATCTGACTGGGATGCGCAAGCGTCTCACACGCATGTGCGTCCCAGTCACTCGGCAACAGGGATCGGAAACCCTGCCCGTCTCTGATTCAGGGAGACGAGCAGGGTTAGGGAAGGGGGTGCGGGGAGGTGGCAGCGACCCAAGGACCGAAGGGGAGCTTAGTCGGAACAGGGCGAGTAAGTATCGTGCGTGCAGCCCCCTTCCGGGGGCTGGAGCCTGAGATTCGATCACCAGCCCCAGCCTGAAGGAGGCAGGCTGTATCTGTAGCTCAATGAATAGAGAGTCTGACTGCAATGTCACAGGCAATGCGTTCAATCCAGGAATGTCAGTATCTTGAAATGTAATAAAAGGCAATGGGCCTAATTCAGACCTGATTGCAAGAAAAATGTAATCTTAAAATAGGCAAAACCATGTGCATTGCATCTGGGACAAATGTGTATGTGCAGAGAGATTTACATTTCTGAGCGTTATTTAGCTTCTGTGCAGGGTAAATACTGGCTGCTTTATTTTTACACTGCAATTGTGTGTTACATTTGCTTCACTTGCTGTGCACATGGTTTTGCTAATTTTGAGAGCACATTTGCCCTGCGATCAAGTCTGAAGTAAGCCCAATTTGACTGAATAAAATAGAGCTCTCAAGTTCATGAATGTTGTATAGGTATTAGCAATGGCAGGGTAGGGGAAGTTGATAGGAGATGCCAGCTTCAGAGGAAGATTAAGTTAAGTTCCTCAACACAAACCCTGCTGCTTACCGATACAGAGTCAGCGCGCCACCACCAGCGTCCGGAGGTGCGCACCTTGCAGGATTCAGCCAGCTAAATAGTAGTAATGTATGGCATAATGTGTAAGTGGGCATTAATGTGTGCAATTGTGCTTAAGTTTATTTTAAATGTCGGACATAATTTGTGAGGGGTGTTACTGTATGCCTTTTAGTGTATATTGCCATTACTACATACATGTGCTGGTTCAGAGTTACAACTTGAGCTATTACTAGAGGGCACCAGCCAAAGTCTTGCCTAGGGCATAAAATTGGTTAGGGCCAGCTCTGCTCTGCGCCATCCTAATTACGGTCCTGATCATCATATACAATAGGGGATGTGCTATAGTGCATCTCTAGAGCACAAACATGAAAGCTTGAGATTGGATTCTAAGATAGCTGAATGGATGAGATCTTGGTTGCAGGACAGAAACAGAGTTGTAGTAAATGGAGTAGGAGTCAAAGGAGGGAAAGGTTACAAGTGGAGTACCCCAGGGATCTGTACTTGAACCAGTGCTTTTTAATATCTTTATTGGTGATATTGCAAATGGAATTGAGGGTAGACACACCAGGAGGGGTTAAACAAATGATTGATGATCTAGGTAGGTTAGAGGAATGGTCAAGAGCATGGCAACTACATCTTAATGCCAAAAAATGCAAAATCATGCACTTGGGTCTCAAAAATCCAAAGACTAAATATAGTATAAATGGCACTATAATGGAAACTACTGAGGAAGAGAGGGATCAAGGTGTCACTACTTTAGGGGACTTAAAGTAAGGTAGGCAATGTAACAAAGCAATGCAAGTCAGATGCTTGGTTGCATAGGGAGAGGTATCAGCAGTAGAAAGAAAGAAGTAATAATGCCACTGTATAGGTCATTGGTACGACCTCATCTAGAGTATTGTGTTCAGTTCTGGAGGCCATATCTCCAGAAGGATATAAATACATTACAGACTGTACAAAGAAGGGCAACTAAAATGGTGCATAGCCTACATCACAAAACGTACCAGGAAAGACTAAAAGATCTTAATATGTATAGTTTAGAGCAGAGAAGGGAAAGGGGGGACATGACAGAAACTTTCAAATATACTTAGGGTTTTAACAAGGTACAGGTGGGAGACATTCTTCACAGGAAGAGGAGCAGCAGAACACGAGGACATGCACTGAAACTAGAGGGAGGAAGATTCAGGGGAAATTTGAGAAATAATTACTTCACAGAAAGAATAGTAGATAAGTGGAATAGCCTCCCATCAGAGGTGGTAGAGGCAAATACAGTAGAACAATTTAAACATGCTTGGGATAGGCATATTGATATCCTTACAAAAAAATAAGGATCAAATATGGTTTGAGGTAAACCTGTTTTAAAAAGGGGCAGACTAGATGGGCCAAGTGGTTCTTATCTGCCGTCAAATTCTATGTTTCTATGTATAGCTTAAACAGATTACAGAACCATAGATGTATGAACTAGGCATGTACTGTAATCTTCAAAAGTACAGTCTCTTGTTCATTGTGCTCCTGCATTTGGGGAAGGAAGAGAACTGTCAGCTGCTGAATCTTGCAGCAGTTTCTTTGACTGCTACTGTATTGTATAATTATTTCGCTAAAGAATAATAATAATAATAATAATAATAACAACAATAATAATATTACATCATTAGTGGATGTTTTAAATGTATTCCTCCCATTTGAATCACTTGGCCAACAGGGAGGAAGTGGAATATAGGGGGCTTAAGATATCTGCATGAAAATCGTATTTCATTTTGGATATAAGTTTAGGAATAGGAGGAGGTACAATACATTTAAAAATAAAGACTGACCAAAATTAAAATATAATTGGGGATATTGCCTACTGTAAATTCTAAGCAGACTAGGATGCTGGTCATCTCAGCTTCTCCTAACCCCCCCCCCCCATGCCCCTCTTGCTCAACACCTGCTCTGGCACTCTCTTGTGTTCTTCTTTCCCCAACCACACACACTTGTCCTTCCCCTCCCCAGCAGCTCCCCCACCCCCACCCCTCGTCACTTTGTCCCCGGCAAGTTCCCATACTTACCATGTTGGCTGAACCTCCTTTTCAAGTCCCAACTCTCTCAGGTGCCTAGGCTCACTGCATGCACATTGTGAACGTGAGACTGCCCTACACAGTTGCTATATATATTTTTTGTAATAAACAGTACAACAAGAGCACAAGTATTTCTTAGGCTGTGTCTACATATTGCGTTTTAGCAGGATGCAGTTCAACAGGATCCTGTTAGCAGGATGCAGTTTCTTGTATCTACACATTGCATTTCAGCAGGCTGCAACAGGCTTGTGTATATTTCTCTTTCAATGGTCCTGGTGACACAGCTCAACACTGGGATGTAGGAGGGTCCGAAGGAGCCAGGCACCTATCCTAAAGCTTTAGAGGGTAGGCTCCTCCCCTACTGCATCCCTGGACTCTTCAGTTCGTGTTAGGTGCCCACTGGAGTGGGTGCTATTCTAAAGGGCTGCAGGAGCAGCCGAAGAATTAGAGTAGTTAGGGTTTTTTTATTATTTTATTAACTATTACCCTAGCTAGGTAGGCACAGTGTGAGGATTTTCATAGTGAATCCTCACACTGCTAGCGCAGCAGGAGCTGACAGAAGCGCGTCCTGTCAGCTCTCTGTGCACAGGGTAGACTCTGTCTGGTCTCCCTGTGCTGCGCTTACAGCCTCTATTAAGAGGCTGCCTGGGCTCCGGAGTAGCCTGAAACCGGCTCCACATTTAGGTGGGGATCATGGGGGACAGGCGCTCCGTGATGGCGGCGGCCATTTTATGCGGAGCTTACACGCTGAGCTCCTGACTGAGAGGACAGCAGCGCTGTGACAGGCATGTTCCAAGTGGTCCCCATTTGAGGGGGAGATACTGGAACAAGGAAATCCTACCTAAGGAGCGGCTAGCTGGGGGTGGTTGGCGCCAAAAGGTCACGGACCCCGCAGCAGCAGGGACTTTGGTCTCTTCCTTCACTCTGACTTTGGCGCCTTTCAGAACGCTTGCAGCGGAGCTGAGCTGGCTTATTGATCCTGGCAGAGTGACTTGGATTTCCTGGGCATCGCTTCCCCGCAGTTGAAACCTACAGACAGCTAAGTGATTGGGTGCATTGACTTTGTATAAACGCTTGTACAATTGTTTGCACTGTGTATATTGAGATATATATATATACGCTTCACTTGCATCATGTCTGAGCATCAGGCTGTGGTTTTGGGGGAGGGAGTCCTTAGTGCACTGAGCGCGTGCAATGTTTGCACACAAAAGTTTGTCCCTGAGCAGATGGCCAAGGGGGGCTTATGTATTACTTGCGCTGATGTGAGACCCATGGGCAGTGAACACCATAGGGGAGAGCAGAGTGAACCTGCGTGGGCCAGTGCCCTAGGCAGGTCGGTAAACGCTTTGGTGCAGCTTCTGGACAGGCAGAGTGATGTGCTGGTAGAATCACAGAGACCTATGCCATCATCTCAGCAGTCGTCTGGCTCCTTACCTCTTACCCAGGCAGATCCTGCACTTATTCAGGTGATGCAGGATACTGCTAAGGGGATCAACAGATTCAGTGAAATACTGGACAAAATGGATGAGGTTACAGGGACCCCTAAAAGGTCTTATGCTATGCCTAATGTGTTAGAGGAAGAGGAAGGAGAGTATACTGACACACCCTGGGACCAGGGTGATGATTTTGAAGAGACCTCTGCTGCTGGTATAGAGGATCTTATTGTGGCTGTAAAACAGGCGTTAAAACTGTCTGTTGAGGATAAGACCCCTGTTAAGGGTGTTTTTAAGCGACAGCGAAAGGAGGCTGTTACTTTTCCCTCAGATGAGGGGTTACAGGAACTATTGGAAGGGGCTTGGAAAACCCCAGATAAGAGGCTACAGATGCCTAAAAGATTCCTTAGTCTGTACCCCATGCCGGAGTCTCATTCTGAACTCTGGGAAAAGGTGCCTGTTGTGGATGCTTCTGTGGCACGCTTATCAAAAGCTACGGTATTACCTGTACAGGGTGGTGCAGCTTTTAAAGATGCTGTGGATAAAAAGCTAGAGGGAAACCTCAAGGCTATTTTTGAAGGGGTGGGGTTTACCCTGCGTCCCCTTATTGCTTCAGCCTGGGTCTCTAAGGCCATTATAGAGTGGGCTGGTGAGCTATGCACCATGCTGCAGGCTGACCACGGTGCTTTGCTGGTAGCAGAAAAGATTAAGGCCGCTGCAGAATATGCGGTGGAAGCAGAGGAGGAAGCTCTTAAAATGGCTACCAGAGTATCCACAGTCTCCATAAATGCCAGGAGGGTACTCTGGCTTAAGGCCTGGGAAGCGGACAATGAGTCCAAAAAGGCCTTAGAAATGTTAGCTTTCAAGGGAAAGTTACTTTTTGGTTCTGAGCTTGAGGAGATTATAAAACAAGCCACAGGCGGCAAGAGTACGTTTCTGCCGGCCTCCTCAACAAAGCAGTCATCCAGATTTGCTGCTTTTAGGCCGTCCTTTCGGCCCTCCCCTAGAGGTGGTGCGTCCTTTCGGGGACAATCGTTCAGGGGAAAGTTCCAGAACTCCAGGGGCAAATCCCAAAGGTCCAAGTTTGGCTCTTTCAATAAGAAGCCTGCCTCTAAAGGAGAGGAAAAACCCTCCGCATGACTGCCAGGGGATCAGCCCGGCAGGGATAAAGGTGGGGGGGCGTCTTACACACTTCAGAGACGCTTGGGCTTCTCTAGACCAGGATACCTGGGTCTTAGAGATTATTACCCAGGGTTACAAAATCCCTTTCAGAGGGCGGACTCCAAAGAGGTTCATCCCCACACCCATACCAAAGCAGGCGCTCCTGCGCACAGCTCTTATGAGAGCGGCTCATTCCCTTTTGGAAAAAGGGGTGGTAGTCCCGGTTCCCAGGGCAGAGTGGAAGAAAGGATTTTACTCCACGCTGTTCCTGGTGCCCAAACCAGACGGGTCTTTCAGACCAATACTAAATTTGAAGTCCTTAAATGTTCACCTTTGGGTAGACCATTTCAAAATGGAGTCTTTGAGAACTGTACTCCTGAGTCTGGACCAGGGAGAATTTCTGGCGTCCATGGATGTCCAGGACGCATATCTGCACGTTCCCATTCACCCGGAACATCAGATGCTGTTGAGATTTGCCATAGGAGACCTGCATTTACAGTTCCGGGCGTTACCCTTTGGCCTAGCAACCGCGCCAAGGGTATTTACAAAAATAATGTCTGTGATGGCGGCAGTGCTGAGGCTCAGGGGAATCACAGTAATACCCTATTTGGACGATCTCCTGTTCAAAGCAGAATCAGCAACACTGCTTCAAAGTCATTTAAAAGAGGCCATCAGTTTTTTGCAGGCTCACGGCTGGATTTTAAACTTACAAAAATCTCAGTTGGTACCATCACAGAGGATCCAGTTCTTGGGAGTCATACTGGATACCCATCTCCATCGGGTATTCCTCCCGGAGATAAAGGCCAGGGACCTGGTCAATCTAGTTCAGGAGATCCTCAGTGCTCCGAGCTTGTCAGTATGGAGGTGCCTCAAACTCCTGGGGAAAATGGTGGCGTCATTCGAAACGCTTCAATTTGCCAGGTTCCACTCTCGAGTATTCCAATGGAACATTTTGTCAGCCTGGTCAGGAAACACTTTGACCATGAAGACGGAGTTGATAGTGCTGTCCGCAGACACTCGGGACTCCTTGAAATGGTGGACAGAGGTAGATTCCCTTCAGTGGGGTCGGTCATTACAGACCTGGGACTGGTTGATAGTAACTACCGATGCCAGTCTCAGGGGCTGGGGGGCAGTAGCCCTGGATCTCAGGCTGCAGGGCCTGTGGACGGCAGAGGAATCAGCGTTGCCAATCAACATCTTGGAGCTGAGAGCTGTCTGGAAAGTGATTTCCTTGGCGGGAGACAGGTTAAGGAACTCCCCCTTGAGGATTCAGACCGACAATGCCACAGCTGTGGCGTATCTGAATCACCAGGGAGGTACACGCAGCAGATTGGCCATGTGGGAGGTGTCCAGAATCTTTCTATGGGCGGAACAGAATGTTCCTGCAGTATCGGCTATATTCATTCCAGGAGTGGAGAATATAGAAGCAGACTTCCTGAGCAGGGAGGAGCTCAAGGAAGGAGAATGGAGCCTACACCCTCAGGTGTTTCACCAGATCACTGCAATGTGGGGAACTCCGGATTTGGACCTAATGGCATCCAGGTTCAACCATCAGGTGCCCAGGTTCTATGCCAGAACGAGAGATCCGCTAGCAGAGGCAGTGGATGCCATGACTACCCATTGGCAGGGAGATCTTCTTTATGCATTCCCTCCTATTCCGATGTTAGCAAGACTGTTAAAGAGGGTACAGGACCAGAAGGTCCCGGTGATCCTTGTGGCCCCAGATTGGCCAAGGAGGTCTTGGTATTTGAGGCTTCAGAGGTTATCAGTGGATTCATGGCGTCTACCTCTGAGACCAGACCTGTTAAGACAAGGCCCATTCAATCATCTGGATTCCGATCGATTGATTTTGACGGCTTGGTTATTGAAACCGCCATTTTGAAAAAGAAAGGATTTTCTGACGCAGTAGTGCAGACTATGATAAAAGCCAGAAAGGCTGTTTCTTCTGCAAATTATTATAGAGTCTGGAAGACTTATATTAGATGGTGTGAGAGGCAAAAAGCTCACACATCTCACTTCAAATTATCAAAAATGTTGGATTTTTTACAAGATGGATTTTCTTCGGGCCTAAGCCTTCAGTCGTTGAAGGTGCAGATTTCGGCCTTGTCCATCTATTTTCAAAAAAGAATTGCCATTTTACCGGAGATTCAAACTTTTTTACAAGGGGTATCCAAACTGAAACCCCCTTACAAGCAACCAGTAGCACCTTGGGACCTGTCACTGGTTTTGGATTGCCTTCAGAAGGCACCTTTTGAGCCTTTGAGGTCGGCTGACTTTAAGTTTCTCACGTGGAAGTTAGTGTTTTTGTTAGCAGTAGCATCTGCTAAGAGGGTGTCTGAGTTGGGAGCCTTGTCATGCAAATCTCCCTTCTTAATCTTTCACGATGACAGGGCTGTTCTGAGAACAGTGCCGCAATTTTTACCGAAGGTAGTCTCTGCCTTCCATTTAAATCAGGAGATAGTTCTACCTGTGTTTCAACCCCCAGAGGGTTCCAAGAAAAGGGACAAGTTGAAGACTTTGGATGTTGTGCGTGCCTTACGCATATATGTGGACAGAGTGAAGAGTGTTAGAAAGACTGACACTTTATTGGTATTGTATGACGTACATAAAATTGGTTGGCCTGCATCTAAGCAGACCATTGCTAGGTGGTTGCGATCTGTGATAGCTTTTGCATACACCAAAGTGGGTAGGCCTGTACCGGCCAGAATTAATGCGCATACCACCAGGTCAGTTGCTACCTCTTGGGCGGTCCGACATGGGGCCACAGCGGAGCAGGTTTGCAGAGCTGCCACTTGGTCATCTGTTCACACATTTGCCAAATTCTATAGGTTCCATGAGTTCGCGTCGGAGGACGCATCATTCGGGCGAGCAGTGCTGAGAGCTGCAGACCTGAGCGTACCCTCCCAAAGGACCGGCTCTGGAACGTCCCAGTGTTGAGCTGTGTCACCAGGACCATTGAAAGAGAAAAAGGGATTTTTGTAAGAACTTACCGTTCGAATCCCTTTCTCTGATATGGTCCTGGTGACACAGCGATCCCTCCCTTACGCTCAGTAAGTATGCCAGAATTTCATGATGTTCATGTTAAAATGGTTAAAAGTTAACAGTTTCTGTTATAAAATGTGCATATAATATGTGCAGGCGTTTGTACTGAGTTTATGTATTCCAGTGGCTTTGAAAGTTGAACTGAAGAGTCCAGGGATGCAGTAGGGGAGGAGCCTACCCTCTAAAGCTTTAGGATAGGTGCCTGGCTCCTTCGGACCCTCCTACATCCCAGTGTTGAGCTGTGTCACCAGGACCATATCAGAGAAAGGGATTCGAACGGTAAGTTCTTACAAAAATCCCTTTATCCTCTTGCCTCCTGAGTAAGTATTCTGTTAAACCGCTCCTGTTCAACTGCATCTTGCTAAAACACAATGTGTAGATGCAGCCAGAGATTTAAATGTGCAGGGTCCCCCTGGCAAACAGGTCTATTTAAAAGGGACTTGTCAAAATGCAATGTGTAGTTGCAGCCTTAAACAGGTCATATCAATCTTAGATGACTTCATACATACTGTAACTCAGCCCCCCCCCCCCCACACACACACTTTAACCCCTGCCAGGTGTGCATCAAGAGAGGAGGGGGGCCTTTATGCAGTTTCTGTCCGTGACCCCTCCTCTCTAATTCTCACAATAAAAGACTCTGGGAACTATGGTAACTAGGAGACCATAGAACTGTCTCAGGAACAGATGTATCAAGCTTCAAAAAGTTATAAAATGGAGAGTGCTGAACAACCAGCCGTTCAGCTTCTAACTGCCATGTTACAAGGTGGGTTTGAAAAATGACAGGTAAGTGCTGATTGGCTGGCTGTTTATCACTTTCCCCTTTATCTCTTTTTGAAGCTTGATACATTTGGCCCTCAGAGTCTGCTGATGAGCAGAGAAAAAGAAAGATAAAAGATGGGTGCAGGGTGCGCAGTTTGCCTACCCCAGGACCCTGGTGACCCCTGTGCAAATAGCTCAATCAGTAAGGTGTCTGTCTCCAGTAAGACAGGTCATGGGTTCTAATATAGGGTGTGACACTGGCAAAAATTATATCAGGATAGGAAGTCAACTACAGAAGCGATAGCTGCTTTCAATTAACTGATGAATAAACTCAAAGAGAGATGCCCCCTTGCTAACAGACATTAACGTTTAACCCACTCTTCATGTCCTATTCTATATATTTACTGCCACAGGGCACAAATGCAAATTCTAATTTCAGATGAATTGCTTGAATTATATTTGAATGATGCTGTTTTGTTTCCTTCCCTTTTGGTCCTTCCTTAGTGACCTACATGTGATTACTAGCAGTATATTAATATAAGTCAAGTGGTTTAAACATGGTCAGTGTTTCCATGATCCAGTGCACTGTTTACTAATGATAACACTATACTGGTGAGCTACATTTTTCTCATTCCATACAAGAACCTTATATGACTAGAAATCTAAGAATGCAAAGTCTGTTGGTTAGGTCCATTCATATGCCTGGATAGTTCATCTTTGTTGTTAATTATAGTTTGTCTATTACAACCACTGTACTGTAAATATGGGGAATGGCACACTTATCTCTTTACACTCCTTAAGAAGTCCAGCATAAATTGGCATGGATGAAATGCGTTGAGGACTATGGGCCTTATTCTAGTTCACTCTTTCTGACAAAATCCTTCTTAGATGGACAAAACCATGTCCACTGCAGGGGGGCAGATGTGAAATGTGCAGAGAGAATTAGATTTGTGTGAGTTATTTTGTTTCTGTGCCGGGTAAATACTGGCTGCTTTATTTTTACACTGCAATATAGATCTCACTTTGAAGTAAAACCCCACCTAAATCTAATTCTCTCTGCACAAGTTACATCTGCCCCACCTGCAGTGCATATGGTTTTGTCCATCTAAGAAGGATTTTGTCATTAAGAGTGAACTAGAATAAGGCCCTATGTTTGGTTGATGGTGACTGAACTCATCGGTGCCGGCAAAGCACACACCAGATAAGCTTTTCTTTTCAAAACAATATTGTACGGGCAACTGAGTTTTCATCTTCTTTTGTATGAATTAAATTGTGAAACAATATTACACTATCATCTCCTATATGTTTTTTTCCCATTCCTACATACCATCTGTGGAATTTATGAGGAGAAAAATATGAGTTCCAAAAGAATTCAAGGTGTTCCTGACAACCCAGGATACTGATTACTGATTACAAGCTCAGTTTACAGTGGTGGGATACCACTATTTACAGTACTCCTTTATTTTTGGAGGTTCTCCTTCCTTTACAGTGAAGGGTTTCTAGTATTGGATAATACAAACATACTACACTAGGAGACGCTTTTTCTCACATTTATGTCTAGATTCATTTAAGAGTTTTCTTGGACAGAAACTACCTGGAGAGAAGAAGCCGCCCTGAGAAGAGGGATTGTGTTTACAAAGATCAGAGTTTATGTCACTCCGTTTTGGACAAAAAATTAACTGAGGTCTACATTTTGTAGCTGTGGTGACCATACAAGGGAATTTAGCGCTAGTACCACCATTTGAATATATATATATCCTAAATGTCGACACAGTCAACATGGACACATTATGAGTGCATTGTTGCGCTTGTCATGCTTTGGGCACGGTGCCTTGCTACGCTCGGCACACTATTTTATTCTCTCTCCACACCCTAGTGGATGGAAGGGCATGAAATACCACCTGTCGGCTCAAAAAAATGTGTAAAACCCCATGTCGACCTAATGCTTGTGTCAACCTTATGACCCTGTTAATGTAAGCCCATGTCAATATTTTCAGTTGGTGACCTAATAAATGTCGACCTTAGGTGTGTCAACCTAATGACCGTATACCCTACACACTATAATGCCCCATACACATTATGCCACACACCATAATGCCTATTACATATTATGCCACACACCATAATGCATTTTACATATTATGCCACTGACACCATTTTATGTCTCACAAACAAAACTGCCCCCTTCAATTTATGCCCCACAGTAAGGCTTCTTCTTACTTTTAAATTACCTGCTTGTTGCCACTTACTGTATACATATAATGCCCAGGGCAGGTGCAAGGCACCGGAGCGCCCCAGGCGAGTCGGGTGGTGGTGCCCCGGTGGCGGGGGAGGGGGGAAGGTTGGTACCTGTGTAAAAAAACTTGCGTCCCCGGCGTCCCTGCTGAGTGCTGGTGCGTGCAGGGGTGTCCGTGCCGCCGGGGGAGCCTGCGGCGCTGTTATTGTGTATAAGCTTGTCACGACCGGCGGGGTCCCTACAGTGAATAGAAAATAACTAGCGCTTCCCGAGCCGCCGCGCGCATAGCGCTAGTTATTTTCTATTCACTGAAGGGACCCCGCCGGCCGCGACAAGCTTATACACAATAACAGCGCCGCAGGCTCCGCCGGCAGCACGGACACCCCTGCACGCACCAGCACTCAGCAGGGACGCCGGGGACGCAAGTTTTTTTACACAGGTACCACAGTGCTGGGGGTGAGGGGCGAACTGCCGCCCTCCAGGTGCCGGCGCCCTAAGCAAATGCCTAGAGCTGCCTAGTGGTGGCGCCGGCCCTGATAATGCCCCCTGTTGTGCCGCTTATACATATAACGCCCCCTGTGGTGCTGCTTATACATATAATGCCCCTGTGGTGCTGCTTATAATGCCCCCTGTGGTGCCGCTTATACTCATAAAGCCCCCTGTGGTGCTGCTTATATGTATAATGCCTTCCTGTGGTGCTGCTTATATGTATAATGCCCCCTGTGGTGCTGCCTATACCATTGGCCAGCCTGATTCCCAGCCCTAGATCCCTACTTATATCCAGGGGAGGGGAGACAGCATTGGGGTAGTTATACAGCCCTCCACCCCTCTCCCATCCCAACAGCTGCAGATGTGGCAAAGCCGCTGACAGCCATGGAGAAGAAGACGCAGATCATCATCAGGGTCATAGTCAGAGTGGAGACTGTGTCTGACTATCAAGGACCAATGTCTTCAACACCAGGTACTACTACTTCACTTAGCTTTCAATGTGCTGGGGTTTGGGCAGGGGAAGGATCCTAGTGTTCTCCTGCACTGGTGGTGGGAGCTCGTGATTGCGGACTCTGCTGTACTGCAAAGCTGTAGTTCATGGCGGGCTATCAAGCTCCCCACCATCGCACCTTAAGTCGCGCTGTTAGGATTTCACGTGGGGCTGGTGACTTTCGGGGGATTGGGGTTGATTTCCGGGGCAGCAACCTGTGGGTTGGGGTGTGGTCGTGGACAGTGGCGCATGAGGGGTGTTGCGGACGCGGCCAGTGGGCGTGAGCAGACACTACCAGTGGGGGTGAGTGGATGCAGTCAGCGTCAGTGAGGTGTAGCTATTTTTGGTGTCACCACACTGAAGGGTGACACCTCTAGTGATGCCACTGGTACAATCAAAAAGTTAAACTCAATACTTTGTAATTTAACCTCGGTTGGCAATTACAGAGGTCAAATGTTTCCTGTAGTTCTTGACCAGGTTTGCACACACTGTAGCAGGTATTTTGGCCCACTCTTCCATGCAGATCTTCTCTAGATCTGCCATGTTTTGGGGCTGTCGCTGGGCAACACAGACTTTCAACTTCCTACAAAGATTTTCGATTTGGTTGAGGTCTGGAGGCTGGCTAGGCCACTCCAGGACATTGAAATGCTACTTATGGAGTCACTCCTTAGTTGCCTTGGCAGTGTGTTTGGGGTCTTTCGCATGCTGAAAGACCCAGCGACGTTCCATCTTACTGAGGGAAGGCGGTTTTGGGCCAAAATCTCACAGGACATGGCCCCATTCATCCTCTCCTTAATACGGATCAGTCATCCTGTCCCCTTTGCAGAAAAGCAGCCCCAAAGCATGATGCTTCCCCCCCCCCCCATGCTTCACAGTGCACAGTGGGTATTGTGTTTTGGGGATGCCACTCATCATTCTTCTCCCTCCAAACACAGTGTGCTGGAGTTTATACCAAAAAGTTATATTTTGCTCTCATCTGACCACATGACATTCTCCCAATCCTCCTCTGGATCATCCAGATGGTCACTGGCAAGCTTTAGATGGGCCTGGCCATGGGCTGGCTTAAGCAGGGGGACGTTTCGGGCGCTGCAGGATTTGGATCTATGATGACGTAGTGTGTTACTAATGGTATAATGTTTGGAGAATGGACATAAGCGCTGCCTGTATTCAAAAGAACTTTTATTTTGTGTGTGTGGTGGTAAAATGATGAAATTGAGGGTAAGTATCACTTTAAATTTCACTTGACTAATTTGGATAAAAAATTAGGTACTTGTTTCCTATCTGGGCGCCCACGATTTTAATCGCGGGCATCGGGGGTAAAATCGGGGCCATCGCGGGCATCGCGGCCGATAAAAAATCGGGTGCGATGTGCCAGACGCGATGCCCGCGATTTTCCCATAGAGAACAATGTTAAATGCCTCAATTTACCCGCGATGACCGCGATTTACCATAGGAAACAATGTTAAATGGATCAATTTCCCCAAATTATCATAGGGAACAATGGGAAATGGGGCAAAAACACCCCTGAACATAAAAATGTCCCCCCAAAAGTAGTTGACGCCACCCCGCCATCAACGTGAACCCGAAGCGTGGCGAGCGCAGCGAGCCCGCGAGGGGCGGCGGTACGCGTCCTCCGACCTTTTCATGCCCTACTATCCACTAGGGCGTGGAGTGAGAATAGAATAGTGTGGCGAGCGCAGCGAGCCACCGAGCCCGAAGCGTGGCGAGCGCAGCGAGCCCCGCGAGGGGACGCGGATACCTTCACAGGTAAACGCGTCCCTTCGCGGGCTTCCCAGGTGTCCGCGTCGCCATGGACACCTGGGAAGCCCGCGAGGGGACGCGTATAACTGTGAAGGTATCCGTGTCCCCTCGCGGGGCTCGCTGCGCTCGCCACGCTTCGGGCTCGGTGGCTCGCTGCGCTCGCCACACTATTCTATTCTCACTCCACGCCCTAGTGGATAGTAGGGCATGAAAAGGTCGGAGGACGCGTACCGCCGCCCCTCGCGGGCTCGCTGCGCTCACCACGCTTCGGGTTCACGTTGATGGCGGGGTGGCGTCAACTACTTTTGGGGGGACATTTTTATGTTCAGGGGTGTTTTTGCCCCATTTCCCATTGTTCCCTATGATAATTTTTGCAAATTGATCCATTTAACATTGTTTCCTATGGTAAATCGCGGTCATCGCGGGTAAATTGAGCCATTTAACATTGTTCTCTATGGGAAAATCGCGGGCATCGCGTCGGTCGCATCGCATGTCATTATAATGACATGCGATGTACCCGCGATGCCCGCGATGGGCGCCCAGATAGGAAACAAGTACCAAAAATTAAATAAAATGTGAAAGAAAGCGTGGAAAATTGGTAATGGGGGTGTTGGAAAGTTGGGAAAAGTGAACTGTTATAATGGTCTGTTCTGGGAGGTTTGGTGGTTCCTGTTAATTGACGTTTTATTCATACCTAGGGCCCTTATTCTGATTGACGCGTACTTTACCGCATACTTTCGGATCGCGTCTTTACGGCGTCTGCGCATGCGTGGAGAACGCAACGCGCATGTGCCACGCCTTGACTCCGTACCAGTTCGGCCAAATCCCGTCCAAAACTGTTCCCCGCAATCAGTCGGGAAATATGGGCGTATTATGGGCGTCATGCGGAATGACACATGGGCGTAGTTTCAAAGTGGGCAAAACGGGGCGGAAACATGGGCGGACACGGGGGAGTACACTTATGTTGGGGGGCGTACATTCGGATAGCACTCCGAATGCACGCGATCAAAAAGGGCAGAAATGTGCGGTGTCCACAAGTGTACTATTGCTTTGCGGACACCACTCGTTCATGCGGTAGGCGAACGTACCGCCTAATGACTACAAGCATTAACACCTGAACCCAATAGAATAGACTCCTTTACTCATTACTCACTAATAGGCCGCTTGTCAGTGCTTTAATTGAAACCATTGCACTTCAATTGCTGTAAGGGTTAATGTGTGCAATGCATGTGTTAGGCATGCTTGTAAGGATATATTGGCATCTAATTGATTCCAATTCCAAATAAGAAGTTTTTTATGAGGATAGGTAATTGAATAAGTGGGTCATGTGATGTATTGCAGAAGATACATAATAGTGGGTTGTTTGGCGTAAATACTCCGGTTACGTGCGGTAGCACCGCTTGGCTCCCGTTCGGATGCGGTATTCCCGAGCATACTCTGTAATACTCTGTAATACCGTGCAGAATCTGAGTGTTTCTCCCGCACACGCATGGTTTGTATGTCGTCCGTAAACACGCCCTGTTCTTAAAGAGTGAGTCCGTCCGAATGCGGAGGACCCGTGGGCGTTTCTACGGACGATGGCCGCACGCGGCAGAACACCGTGGCGTGCGGACCGCTCCGTAAGAACGCGGAAATATCCGCACCAACCAGAATAAGGGCCCATATGAGGTTCCCCTTAGTAGGGAAATTTTCATCACAGTATCACTGTGGGGAGATTCCCTATTGGGGTTCAGGTGGTCTCTTTTACACTCCCATAGGTCTTTTCTCTGTGGCCTATGGTCTCCCTCGGTGACTTGTGATGAAAATGCGAATGGCATGAAAGTTAATAGTTTGTTTTTATAGACAAGTGTTGACACGTAGGAGGGGAGACTTAGGGGCTTAGAGCGATTCACTATGAACCCCTTTACAATCCTATAGACTCTAGGTGAGCCTATGTCCTCTCCTCGCTGTGCCTATGCCTCCCTGTTTAGTTACTGATCCTGCCTGCGTCGTCCCGCTGGGCAGGTACTGGTGGGCAGTCTGTTTGGCACTCACGGTTTGTAGCCTCTGGCTGGGGTCAGTCTGTCCGGTCCTGCATTTGCCTCCGTGGGTCTTTAGTGCAGACCTCGTTCGGCGGGCGGCTGGCTGTGTTCCAGCGTCTGACACTGGCCGGGTGCTGGTTAGCCACTCTGTGCCGTTGTCCCTGTTTGCTGTACTTCCGGCTGTGACTTGCGGGCTGCTGATCATAGCTCTCGCAAGTAATGAGGGAACGGGTGGTGACCACAGCTCCTTCTCCCCCGCATGTTCTTATCTGTGCACTGATGAATGGGATATGGTTTAGGAATTAGTGCCTTCATTTGGGGTATATATCCAACGCGTTTCAGCTGTAACAGCCTTTTTCAAGGTTACTGTGTTACTTAATCTTGCCTTATAAGTAGAGACAGGATTATATGCAACGTAAAAAGCTTGAAATATGCATGCAAATATGCATGAAAAATACTTAAAATATGCATGAAAAGTGTAAAAATATGTTTAATTAAATAATAAAAAAGTGTAATTTTTAACTTATTTATTTAAAAATCAGCATACAATTAGTTGCAAATAAACATCAAAAATAGGCCCACGGCCAGTGGCGTAACTATAAAGTTTGTGGCGCCCCCCCCCCCTTCAGGCTCCTCTTCAGCATGCACAATGGAGAAGCTGAAGCAGAAGAGAGACCAGCATACACTGCTGCTTCCCTTGGCACAGACGCATCCCAGGCTGCCCTAGCACGCCCATCCTACACAGTTGCCAATAGCCGGCTCTGTGTACAGTCACTTGAATCAGTGGGGAATTTGTGATCTCTGCCATAGCCCCACCTGTGCTGCGGCTGACTCGCCTCCAGTGCTCAGTCAGTGGGCAGTGTCAGGCAGTAGCATGTCAGTGTGTCGAGCGGGTGCCGGCGCATACACAGACCCTGCTTCTGCTTGCTCCCCCAAGTGGCTGCTGGGGATGCCTTACAATAGTCACGCCACTGCCCACAGCATCTGCAGATGTCTAGTGCTGTACACAGGAATTTTTTTCTTCCTGGCTGCTACAGCATACTGCAGCGTCCAAAGCTCTTCTTGCATCAATTACACGAACCCTCATCTCCAGCGCCGATGGATCACATGTCAGCATAGTGTGTGAGGGTGGCGCAGTGGAAGGCTTCCTCCCTGCACCGCATACTCACTGTGACACAGCATTTCCTCCACGCCGCGTGATGTTACAACCCTTCCGCCCGCCTCCTCTGCTGCAGAAGTCTGTCTCTTGGTGTAAAGTCCAAGGCCAGGGGCAGGCAAAGGTTCAGGAGCTTCGTAATGGCATCCACCCGACTGACTTTTATCCACAAGGATTGGCAGCTAGAGCAGTGTCAGACATAGCGTACATCCAAGGTTCCCCACACTGCGCACATATTGCCCCAGCCTGCACACTCTACCACTACCTGGCCAGCAGCAGCAGGGCAAAGCAGTGCTGTGACTCGGGGGTGGGAAGAGGGCGTGTCATGATTGGATGCCATCTTGTCATGAGCGATCGCCATTTTTACGCCAGAAGGAGCGTAATTGTACGACGCCATTCTGCCCTAATTGTAAATGTAATGGAGAAAGTGACCTGCCTTTGCCCTGGATGGTTGGGAGGACTGGGGGGTGAAGCAGGAAGGCAGATGGGATCTCCTTCCTTTGAAGTCCATGCTCTGTTTACAATACTGTTTCTGATATGGTGTGCAATCTACTCATCCTGTATTTTTATGTGGGTAAAAAGGTTATTCCAACAACCCTTGCTCATCTGTTTGAAACCTCAACAGGAGGTTATCTCCTTCCACCCCCTGCATCTATAAAACTTGTACTGAAGTCCAGGGTCTCTGGTAAATGTCTTCCCAGACCAGAAGAGATGTCAGAAAAGCAATTCCCTTAGACCTCTAGAATGACACCTTATTTGAGATAAGAATTAGCAGGGGGTGATTGAATGGCTAAATTGCTAAGCCTCAAAAGAGAAGTCAATTAGCCAGCCCCTGGGGATATCCTCAGGAAACCCCTGGACAAGGAAGATTCCTGAGGTGGGGGCTGTGATTGTGTGTGTTTTTGCCAATCTTAAAAGTGTGTGTATCACAAGACATTTTGTTCATTTTCCTTGGGATGATACGGGTCCGATACCTGTCTCTGAAATGATCCAATATCCGGAGAGATTTCCACTCCAAATCCCGCTTCATGCTGTGTGTCCTTGAAGTGGTTTGTTTCTTTATTCCCATTTTGTTTTATTTTGAAATTGTTTTTACGTTTGACTTACCTATTAATCATATATCTTGTAACTTATGTTTTCTGTAATATACTGTAAGCCTTGTAGTGTTTTCACTTAATTAAAAAGTCATAATTAGTTCTGGTATCTGCTGTTTTCCAACCCAAGCCTCTGACGAATTTGCCAGGGCGCTACCCTGTAACTCATAATTTGGTGTGTCGGCAGAATCAAAGCTGTCGCGGACTAAGTCCAAAAGTTTACTTTGATTGGTGGCAAGCGGAATCGTGGTGAAATACGCACACGCTTGGGGTACCCAGTGAAAGTGTCACGTGGCCGGTATTCACAGATTGTCGTATCTGGGGAATCGCCGACTAGGGTCGTGACAAACTGGTGGCCAGCGGTGGGGATATTTCAAAAAGCAATTTTTGTTTTTTATTTGGATAACTTAAGTGAATACATTTCACCAGATACCAAAACTCAAGGCTTA
Source organism: Crinia signifera (assembly GCF_055691185.1). Taxonomy (NCBI): domain Eukaryota; kingdom Metazoa; phylum Chordata; class Amphibia; order Anura; family Myobatrachidae; genus Crinia; species Crinia signifera. The sequence continues at coordinate 82,291,027 of NC_139219.1, read as the reverse complement.
TGTAGTAGTGTAAGTCACTGTAAAAGCATTTTCTGTTCCCCATCCCTGTTTTATTATTTTGGAGAAGTAACTGCAGCAGAATGGCAGCTACTTATAAGGAGGCACAGATTAAGTGGAGATTGACCTGTGACTCTATGGAGGAAGATACAGAGCATCACGATGGCGGACTTGTGCGTGAGAGTTCACCAGCCAGGGCTACTGAGGTAGCAGGAGGTGGACTTCGTACTGAACTTTTACTTTCTGCGGAAATTAATAGTGTGAAGTTGGATCGTGATGTGGTCTCTGGTATCAACCGAGTGGAGCCTGCCAAGGGGCAGACCAGGGAACAGATGATCCAAGTCCTCAGAGATGCGGACCAGCAGGTAGCTGGGGGGAATCAAGCGGATTCCAGGTCTGAGGTTGGAAATCATTCTGGTTCCAGAACAGAGGAAGAGGAGAAGCGGACAATGAAGATTGCAGGCCCCACACACCGTGGATTGGATGCCTTCAATTACTGCTCTGCCTTGGATCTGTATATGCAAGAGGCTCTGAAGTATGTGAAAGAGCCAGATAATGCCATGGTGCTGAAACTGATAATGCAGTTTAATAAAAGGGAGTCCACTGCTGCAAAGGAAGCAGCAGATCGCAAGCTTCAGCTGGAACTAGCTAAGCTCAGCTGGCAGCCTGTGACAGTGGATGCAAATTTCAATGGACTGCGTTACAAGGATTTCCCTGTCTTTGAAACACACAGGGAGAGCAAAGTAAATGCCGGCTTGGTTGTGGATAACCAGCTGGACCTGGACTTTACTCAGGGGTCTGGCATTTCTGCTAGTACCAGGGAGACTGGAGGGTGCATGGCAGTCACAGAGGCTGCGGAGTACCAATCCCCTATGGTACCGGAGGAGTCCAGTGGGTATATTGACCCAGAGGAGGATGATGATGTGTTTACCCTAATGAGCACAGAGGAACTAACGGAAGAATGCCAGCTGCAAGGTATCTCCTGCCACCACCATACTCGTGGGGAGATGATCATGCAGCTCACCCAGGCAAGGGACGATGAGTGCAATGCCTTCAGCCAGTATCGTGCAGCATTTCGTGTCTGGGGTCCATCTGCGTCTCCTGAGGTGCTGCTGAGAGAGCTGGGAGAATGTTACCAATTCGCGCAGCAGGAGGTTGCTGCTTGGAGAAAGCTGGATACCCCATTTTGGAGAGATCAGTGCCGCCGGGTAGATGCGGAGTGGCATTGCCTAGAACAGCTGCTGTTACCAGCTCTGGAAGCAAAGTCCCAGTTTAAACTGCTGGGAGAAGCAGAAGCTGAGGATGTCAGCAGCTTGCTCTCACCAGGAATGCCCTACCAGGACAAGGTAACTCTGCCTACTACAGTCGTCATGGAACCTGCTCCGGAGACCTCACATCACAAGGCCCAGTTTAAACTGCTGGAAGATGTGAGCAGCATGTTCCCACCCGTTGCTCCAGATTTGTTGCCGGAAGAGGCTGGCTGCATAGTGAAAGTATGCAGGGAAGGGACAATGTCGGAAAGAGGAATGGGACTTTCTGACTGCATGCACACAAATGTGTGTGGGACTACTGATGTGGGACTTTTATTCACTCCACACATATGTGTCAATGTTTTACCCACTGTCGCTGACCCTTCTGAACCATATGATGCATCTCAGGTAGTATGTAACCATGCTGAACATTGCAATGTTGTGATTTCTTGTGAAACTCCTGGGATGATCTGTGATAGTGCCGTACCTTCTGTAGAGGTAAGGGAGGGTGAGTTAGAGACAGGTATAGTGGGTAATCCTTGCCAGTTTGTGGGGTTAAACGAATGCCCTAATCTACTTGGGAATGAGACACCCTCACTCACCAATGGTAGGAGTGCTGCTGGTGATGTCATTCAGGTTGCGGTGCTAGAAGCTAACCCTATTCTTCCCCAGGGACCTGAGGCTATAGAGGTTTTACCACTGGCCAATTGTAAGCCAGCAGGATGGGTCCCATGTGTTGTGGAAGATGCACAGGCTAATTTGCAGGTAGTGCAGGATGCCTTCCCAGGTTATGAGATTGATGTTAATGTTGACAATGTGATGTCTTGCACTACTGTGGGAAATGTGGTACCAAGTATAATAAGTGACCCGGTGGGTCCTGTGTGCACTGCAGACCGGTCAGATAGGGGAGGGTCTGTGTGGGCAGCTGTAGTCACTACTCGCTCCCAAAATAGGGAGAGAGTGTCCCTTGCTGCAGCTTCCCCCACAGACCCCCCTTCTTCTTGTCAGGACACAGTCACACAGCAGGAGGTCCCTGCACACCCTGAGGGCTCAATAGAAAGTGGATCTTTCAAAACTGAATTGATAACGAGTCTCAGGGCTGCAGCAGCAGCTGAGGAGTCAGATGGCTCCCAGGGTACTCCCAGGCTGTACTGGGAGAATGGTTGTTTGCATAGAGAGTATGGAGTCCACAACACTCCACCAGGGCAAGTTACGGAACGTCACCTGGTCATACCCCAAAGGTATAGGGAGGGTCTGCTTAAGGTAGCTCATGAAATTCCCCTCTCTGGACACCTTACGGTTAAAAAGACCGGGGCTCGCCTGCATAAGTTCCACTGGCCAGGTATGATGAAAGAGGTGGACCGGTACTGTCGGACCTGCCATACCTGTCAGATAGTGGGGAAGCCTGGGGATGTGGGCAAGGCCCCCCTCATTTCTTTCCCCGTGGTATCAGAACACTTTGAGCGGGTGGCTGTAGATATGGTAGGGCCCCTTGCAGTGCCCAGTAGCTCCAGAACAGAGTACATTTCAATAGGGGTAGATTACGCCACCCATTACCCAGAAGCTGTAGCCCTTTTATCCATTAGGGCCGACAAAGTGGTTGATGTCCTTGTCCCCATATTCTCCCGGGTATGGTTCCCCAGGGAGATATTGACGAACACAGGAACCCAGAAGGGGTCCCCTCCAATCACGGAGAGATTCTGTGACCAAACCACAGCCATGGAGGCTGCAAGCCTGCAAATGCCAGGTGAGCCGCCTCCCACTGCGGCTGCCCCGTACCTGGGAAGTGTGAAAGATACACATGGGTATAGTGAGAGGGTTGCTTCAGTAATAGAGCCAGTGGCAAGTCGTGAAGCTGCTGTGTGTAACCAGAAGGGTCTGAGGGCCCACGGAGCACAGATAAACTCAGCTCCATTAACCTCTAAAAGGCTGGAATTGGATGTTTCCAACACAGGGGACAATGACCTGTTGGTTTTCCCCCCTGCAGATACCTGCCCCCCTTCACAATTCACACACACAAAGGCTTTGAGGGAGTGTACCTTCCCCCCAGTGAAAGGGAGGGGGAGTCAATCAGCTCAGGCAAGAGAGCAGGACAAGAGATTCTTGGAAGGTGACAGGATTACCTGTCCCATGGTATGTAGTGCTGAGGTAAACACAGGAAAGGCCCTAGCCCATATGATTTGTATCATATTTATTGTTGTTAACCTCATGTCGTGTAAAGGTACTTTACAACACCTGATAGCATTGTCCCACAGTCCTCTTAAGGCTGCCCCAGCCAAGCAGAGGCTCTGGAATGCCTATACCTCAGGGGAATGCCTGTGTAGGGTGTGGCAGAAGAGGTTGGTTCTGACCCCAGGATGGCAAACGGAACTGCCGGCGGCAGGTGAGAATCTATGCCCAGGAGTCCAACGCACAGCTGGGGTGGGCTGTGTCCTTGCCAGCAAGGATGGCACAAGGAGACACAGCTTCCACTGTATCAGTGTGCCCACAGATGGCTTGGGCAGGGACACCTGTTTGCCCGCAGCTTGCTGTCTCCTGGAAGAGGAGCAAGAAACCGGTAGTTCGGAGACCCCGCCCATAGCGCTGGTCCTAACCTGGAAACTGCAGCAGTCTGTCGGGCAGGGCACTGACAAGTGTCAGGGCTCAGCATGGGATACTGTGGCTGGTTTGGCCACTGCTCCCATGCTGATCTTTAAAGGGGGAGGTGTCATGATTGGATGCCATCTTGTCATGAGCGATCGCCATTTTTACGCCAGAAGGAGCGTAATTGTACGACGCCATTCTGCCCTAATTGTAAATGTAATGGAGAAAGTGACCTGCCTTTGCCCTGGATGGTTGGGAGGACTGGGGGGTGAAGCAGGAAGGCAGATGGGATCTCCTTCCTTTGAAGTCCATGCTCTGTTTACAATACTGTTTCTGATATGGTGTGCAATCTACTCATCCTGTATTTTTATGTGGGTAAAAAGGTTATTCCAACAACCCTTGCTCATCTGTTTGAAACCTCAACAGGAGGTTATCTCCTTCCCCCCCCTGCATCTATAAAACTTGTACTGAAGTCCAGGGTCTCTGGTAAATGTCTTCCCAGACCAGAAGAGATGTCAGAAAAGCAATTCCCTTAGACCTCTAGAATGACACCTTATTTGAGATAAGAATTAGCAGGGGGTGATTGAATGGCTAAATTGCTAAGCCTCAAAAGAGAAGTCAATTAGCCAGCCCCTGGGGATATCCTCAGGAAACCCCTGGACAAGGAAGATTCCTGAGGTGGGGGCTGTGATTGTGTGTGTTTTTGCCAATCTTAAAAGTGTGTGTATCACAAGACATTTTGTTCATTTTCCTTGGGATGATACGGGTCCGATACCTGTCTCTGAAATGATCCAATATCCGGAGAGATTTCCACTCCAAATCCCGCTTCATGCTGTGTGTCCTTGAAGTGGTTTGTTTCTTTATTCCCATTTTGTTTTATTTTGAAATTGTTTTTACGTTTGACTTACCTATTAATCATATATCTTGTAACTTATGTTTTCTGTAATATACTGTAAGCCTTGTAGTGTTTTCACTTAATTAAAAAGTCATAATTAGTTCTGGTATCTGCTGTTTTCCAACCCAAGCCTCTGACGAATTTGCCAGGGCGCTACCCTGTAACTCATAATTTGGTGTGTCGGCAGAATCAAAGCTGTCGCGGACTAAGTCCAAAAGTTTACTTTGATTGGTGGCAAGCGGAATCGTGGTGAAATACGCACACGCTTGGGGTACCCAGTGAAAGTGTCACGTGGCCGGTATTCACAGATTGTCGTATCTGGGGAATCGCCGACTAGGGTCGTGACAGGCGGGTCCTAAAATATGCAACATCACTAGATTTTAGGTAAAATATGCAATAACCAGTGAGAATGGGCAAAATATGCAAATGCATATGCAAATATGCAAATGCATATAATCCTGTCTCTACTTATAAGCATATAAGCGATACTTACCCTCAGTTTCATAATTTTACCACCACACACAAAATACATTCTCCAAACATTATATATGAACAAAAAGGCTTAGGGATACCCTTAAGAGAAAGCAGCGCCTAAACACAACTGACAAAAAGGTAAGCGCAGTGCACCCTATCTGTATCTTTGTTACTAATGGTAACCTTTGTGACTGTGTTCCCAGCTCTCTTGAGGTCATTGACCAGGTCCCCCCATGTAGTTCTCGGATGATTCCTCACCATTCTCAAGACCATTGATACCCCACAAGGTAAGATCGTGCATAGAGCCCCAGGTCGAGGGAGATTGCCAGTGATCTTGTATTTCTTCCATTTTTTAATAATTGCGCCAACAGTAGATCTCTTCTCATCAAACTGCTTGCATATTGTCGAGTAGCTCATTCCAGCCTTGTGCAGCTCTACAATTTTGTCCCTGGTATCCTTAGACAGCTCTCTGGTCTTGGCAATGGTGGAGGGGTTGCAGTCTGGCTGTTTGAGGGTGTGGACAGGTGTCTTTTATACAGATAACGGGATGCAGTTAAAATCCCGGCGGTCAGGATCCCGGCGTTCAGAATCCTGACGCCGGAATCCCGACCGTCGAAATGCCGACACATTCTCCCTCCTGGGGTGTCCACGACACCCCTGGAGGGAGAATAAATTAGCGTACCGAAAGTAGCGAGGCACCGGGCCCGCTGCGTGGCGAGCGCAGCGAGCCCGCAAGGGGGGGCGATCCACGTCCCCCCCTTGTCGGCATTTCGGCTGTCGGGATTCCGGCGTCGGGATTCTGAACGCCGGGATCCCGACCGCCGGGATTCAATACTGAATCCCAGATAACCAGTTCAATCAGGTGCCATTAATACAGGTAATGAGTTGAGGATAAAAGAGCTTCTTAAAGTAACAGGTCTGTGAGAGGCAGAAATCTTGCTTGTTGGTAGGTGTCCAAATATATATTTTTCTGCAAGAATATACAAATAAATTGTTTTAAAAAATTATACAATGTGATTTCCTGTTTTTTTCCCCGCACATTCTGTCTCTCACAGTTTAATTGTATCTATGACGGAATTACAGACCTCTCTCATCTTTTTAAGTGGGTCAACTTGCACAATCTAGGCAGAGCTATGTAGAGTATAGCTCAATCAGTAAGGTATCTGCTTCTAGCAGAACAGCTTATGGGTTCTAATAGAGGATGTGACACTTGCAAAAATTATGTTTAGAATAAAGAGAGTGACATCTAAGGTCCTGCTTGGAGGGGGAGTCAGCCACAGAAGTGATATCGGCAACTTTCAATTCAGGGGCAAATGCAGGATTTTCAGAAGGGGGTTTCCAAGGGGGGAGCAAAGCACGGAGTTGGACACTTAGTTGACCCAGTATATGCCGGGTCAGTTAAAGTATTATAGATAGACCAAATTTATATAAATAATAATAATAAAAAAATATATATATATACACACATATATATATATATATATATATGTGTGTGTGTATACATATATATATATATACAAACATACAGGGGCGTCAACAGCAGTGTAGACCCCTGGGCATAGCAATGTAATGGGGCCCCTACCGATCCTCTAGCGGTAGGGGTGGGGGAAGCTTAGATGTCCTGCGGGTGGTAGGGGGTACTATATCAACCGCTCAGCATGTAGAGCCTGGATCAGTAATTTCCACTAATTACCCCTTTACTGCACAGATGGTGGGAGATAAGGTGGAAGAAGGGGGCATTGGGCTGAATGAAGGGGCCCTGATACATAACTTCCAGGGTGGTAGAGGATATTTAATACGCAGAGGAGGGGTGTATAGTGGAGTGGGCTTATTATTCATAATTTTCTGGTGGGAGGACAGCTTGCTTGACTGCAGATATCTCCAGTTCCCGGAAATAGATTTCTTATATTTTAATGAAATTAAAAACTAGAGAATCCCACCTACCAAATGGTATTGAGGACTAGGGGATCAGAGTTCAGGAGGCAGAGCAATCCACCAACGAGTATATAAAAAAATACATACCAGGTGTGTGGAGCTGGAGCAGTAACCAGCTGCTGGAAGGCTGATATCTCTGGTTCTGGGAACAGTAGAGACAAGCTACTAGTGTCTGTCAAAGGGAAAGAGTCCCAGCTTTTGGAATATACCAGAATATACCCTCAGAAAAATTCTAAGTCACACAGAACCTGAAATACCTGACTGGGAAGAGGCAATTAACAGGCTTGGATGGGGACCACTGATTTGAAGTCAGATATCTCCGGTTCCTAAGGAACGATTTTTTAAATTCTTGTACCCATGGAAAGAGGGGACCCTTAGCTTTAAGCCTAGGGCCCTTAGACTCCTAAAGGGGGTTTTTGGGTACTCAGAAACCCCCCTGCGTGCGCCACTGCAGTTAACTGATTCAAACTTGCAGGGAGGAGAGGCAGCCAAATCTAATTTTCTCTGCACGTTTTACATATGTCCCACCTGCAGTAAAATATAGTTTTATCACTTGACACATGTGCCATGCCACAGGATAAATGAAAACATCCAAAAACTATGCCAAGACCAACCCAAAATCGAATCCTATATTATAATTTTTCAGTGTTAATATATTATGTATATGTATGCCAACGTAATACGTTTATTGTGACACTAGTTAAAACCCTGTCAATGTACTTTCAATATACTTTAACTTTAAACTGTGACAGTTTTCGGCCCACAAACTGTCCACCCCAGCCCCCGTCCGTATCTGCTCCTACCTCCAATCTCTGTCTTTAAAGCTCTCTCTCCATATCGAGCAAGTTTGAAATAGATCATTGTCCCTGCAACAATTGCTTTCACTTCCGTTGAGTGGCCTTTTGTGGTATACAGTTCTCTGATATGTATTTACTCAAAGAAATCCTACAGAGCTGAAGTTTTATTTTTGTGCACAATGTTTAAGGGTAAAATGCATTTTGTGTTTACACTGTAGACACCTACAGTACTTGATGTTAGGGCAATGTGGCAATGAAGACTGTTCCATTCATTTCAAACTGAGTTACAGTAAGTATGCGAGTTTCTTCAACATGTTAGGAAAGAACCGATGGTATGTATGTATCACGGGAACTAGAAACAAACTGATAAATGTTGGATGTGTTTTTAATATGTGCTGTTTGTCATGATCCTAGTAGGACGATTCCTCAGACACGCCAATCTGCGAATCCGTGCCACATGGACACGGTTACTGAGTATGTGTTTATTTCACCACGATTTTCCGTTTGCCACCAACCAAAGTACCTTCTGGACCAAGTCCACAACTTTGGTTCTGCCGACACACAAAATTATGAATTACACAGTAGCGCCCTGGCGAATTTGTCAGAGGCTTGGGCTGCATAACAACAGACACCAAAACTAAATTATGATTTTTTTATTTAAGTGGAAACACTACAAGGCTTACAGTATATTACAGAAAAAATAGGTTACAAGATATTTTGTTAAAAGTCAAAAGTCACAGAAAAACATTCTCAAAGAAAATAAACCAGGAAAGAAAAACCTACTGTTCCAATTACACGCAGTTTGGGACAGTGGGACGGAGTGGAACCTCTCCGATTTTCATCAGGTTCATTATAGCAGACAGGGTCCTAGTCCTGTCTCATTCGATCTTTTAAACCCTGTCGACATGTTGCCTGTTGACCTTTAGACCCTGCCGACCTAATATCTGTCGACCTTTAAACCCTGTCGACCTTTTGACTGTTGACCTTTTTACCTTGTCGACCATTAGTGGTCGACCATATGACTGTCTATCTTGAGTCATTCTATGATCAAAGTTGAGAAGAAAAAAGTACTCTCTTTTGTTTGGGGGCACTCTTTTAGCTAGTCAATGTGATTTGTTATGAACAAATAAAATTTAGCTTTTAATATTTAATATTTAAAATAGAGATTGGACATACAGACATACAACACTAAACATAAATTACATAGGGACTTCCGTTTCCGGCATGGTGAAGTGAGGAGCTTCTCCACACCGCTCCGTCTCCAGCCTCACCCCGTATACCCGCAACCCTGTCCACCCAGCAGAGAAACAGGTCCCGCTCACCTCGAAGGCACCCGGAGGTGATGGAGAAGTTTCTGACACCCTCAGCGGCGGCGGCAGCGGCGAAACAAAGCAGCACCTCGCCGCAGACCCGCCAGGATAAAAGGAAGGGAGAACACAACATGGCGCCCGATACGGAGCCTGCCCACGGCTCTCCAGCTGCTAAGAAGCCCATTACAGAGTCCCATCAGTTTGAGGACACGGCGATCTCCCTCTCAGGTACACAATCCCTTTCACACCAAGAGTTTACAGCTCTTATACAAGCCGCAGTCCAGCCATTAATACAAAAGGCTGTAGATGACATCTCACGGCAGCTTAATGGTTTGTCAGTGAGGCTGGATTCAGCAGAAGAAAATATCAGCCAAAACATGGATGATATTACTTCCTTAAAAAAATCTATCTCAAAGCTTGAGAAAGATAATAAGTCGCTGCTTGCGGGCTTGGAAAATATGGAAAATAGAGCCAGAAGGAAGAACTTGAGAGTGGCTGGAATTCCAGAGTCAGTGAAAGGGCCTCAACTGGATCATTTTATTAAAACTATTTTACCTGGGTTGTTAAAAGTGGAGGCGCAGTGTACAGACATGTCTGTTGAGAGGGCTCATAGACTGGGACGTTACACTGTGCAAGATAGCTCGCGTCCTAGAGCTGTGATATTCAAGGTCCTAAATTATTTACACCGTCAAATTTTATGGAATGCTTCAAGGAAGATTAACCCTTTGCAGTGGGAAGGACATAACATTCGCCTTTTTCAGGATTTCTCTGATGCTGTGGCAAAGTCTAGGCGTTCCTTCTCTCCTATTTGTTCCGCACTGGTGAAAGAGAACAGGAAGTTTTTCCTCATGTTTCCAGCAAGGCTACGTCTATTCACAGATTCAGGATATAAAGACTTCTCCACCCCGGATGAAGCTGAGAACTTTTTAAAGCTGGATCGATCTTCCCCGGTGGTGATGGACATCTCTGCACAAGCTTGAGTCCCGGTCGGATGAGAAGTTTATATGTCTTTAATTTTCCTTTTTCATATAGCCTGGAACCGGGTTAAGGGATTTTTTTTGTCACCTCTGTTTGCCTCTGGCTAAAGGGGACTAGGACTCATTTAGAGTTAGCAGTTTGTTGAGTGGGTCGCTATTTAGCAGCATCTGAGGTGGGTTGATAAAATAAAAAAAAAAAAAAAAAAAAATTTTAGTGAATTTTGTTGCTGACAGTTTAATATCTGAACTAAGATACGGGGTTTGCGCTTAGGTTTTATTGTGTAAAATTAATGAAGACCCCTGCTGTAGTATTTCTTGTTTGATGTAAATGTACCTCTAGGTCAATATTTACCTTTAATGCGATTTTGGGGTATACAACCTGTGGTACAGATAGTTCACAGTAGGGCTCTCTCGTTTAGGGGTGAGCTAGTTGGAGGCCGGGCGGGCCAGGGTAGTAAGTTAAGGTTGGTTTCGGGAAGTTTGCGTGGGGATAACACCGCCACGTGAGCTAAATTTTACTGGAAGTCTTTCATAGAGTTTGTATTGTCTTTCTGCTCAGATTATGGTAATTGTTGTCTCGTCTTGTTTTTTGTTTGTTTTTGTGTCTCCCTCCCCCCCTTTTTTCTCTTCTTTCTATCTTCTTATTGTTGTGATTACTCATCTCGGTACCAAATACTATCTAATCCGCTATTATGTCGCTTAGGGTAGGTTCATTAAACATAAGAGGCATTCCTACTCCCTCTAAAAGGAAACGTTTGCTGACTTATTTAAATAAGCAGAAAGTTGACCTGATTTGTCTCCAAGAATCTCATTTAATGCCGAAAGAGGTCAAAAAACTCCAATTTATGGGATGGAGAGTTCTAGGTGCCTCCTACCTTAATTCGAAGTCTTGTGGGGTTGTGACCATGGTTAAGAGGTCCTTGAATATTAGGGTACAATCAGAATTCTCTGATCCCGGTGGTAGACTACTGATCCATGATATTTTGATAGATAATGTTAAACTTACCATTTGCAACGTTTATGCCCCTACGTCTTACAAAAAATCTTTTTTCACCTCACTCATTTCTAAACTACATGCATATGACCCTGCCAATTTAATAATTTGTGGAGATCTAAACTTAGTCACTTCAAAACTTTTGGATAAATCGACGCCTTCTTTATCCCCGAACCCTCTTCCTAGAATTGGTGTTCCTTACCTCTGTAAAGCTCTAAAGTTGGTGGATGCGTGGAGAACCCATAATCCAATTGAAAAAGAATTTACCTGTCTATCCCTGACCTACAATTCCTGGTCGAGGATAGATTACATATTAGTGGCAGAGCCTCTTTTTGGGAGAATTCAGGACCCTTCTATTCGACCTCCAATTCTCTCTGACCACGGGTTGATAAAGGTCGATTTGGTTCTTCACGCACCCTCTAATGTCCCCCCTCAATGGAAATTTCCCTCTCATTTAATTCAAAACACAGAATTTCAGGATCATATTAAGAAAATTTGGGAGATGTATAAAGTGGATAATGCTTTATACGCAGAAGAAAACCCCTCGGTGTTTTGGCAGGCAGCCAAGGCCGTGGTGCGGGGAGAAATTATTTCCTTTACTTCTAATTTACGCAAAAAATATAACATGAAATATATTGAATTACAAGCTGAATTGTCACAAGCTTATCAAGCCTTCATAGAAAATCCAACTCAGCAGACTAGAGCTGCCTATCAAACAGCGCGTACTCAGAGTAGTGAATATCTCGGTTTCAAAGGAGAGCAGTATATGTTTAATGTTAATTCGAAATTTTTTAAATATGGAAACAAAGTTGGGAAAATGCTAACCAACTTACTTCAAGGATCGAGAACCAAGGTTGTGGTACATCCCCTGTATACCGAGAATGGTACATTAACCTCCTCAGACTCTCAGATTGCTGAGGTGCTGAGGAATTTTTATACAGACCTTTATTCATGCCCTGGGCCTTCCTCGGGAGAGCCAATTGCATCAACATCAGGATCCGAGCCACCATCCCCTAATCCCTCCTCCTTATATTGGAACTCTTTGACATATCCCCAAACCCCAACGGAGTTGGCAAATAACCTTGTTGCCCATATATCTGAATTGGAGGTTAGCAAGGTAATTAAACAACTGAAACCAGCGAAAGCTCCAGGGCCGGATGGCTTTACAAATGAATTTTTTAAGTTTATGGAACCTTATCTGTCTAAACACCTCACTGCCAGCTTTAATTATATAATTCAACGGGGCTCTCTTCCTGATTATTTTTCGGATGCTATAATCAAAGTTTTGCCGAAAGAAGGGCGAGATTTGAATCAACCTGGCTCATACCGACCTATCTCGCTGTTGAACATTGAATACAAAATCTTCACGAAAATACTGGCTGAAAGATTAAAAGTTATCCTCCCAAAGATAATAGGACCTGATCAAACGGGGTTTATTTCAGGAAGACACTCCGTCTCTAATGTTAGAAAGCTGTTGGCAACTATACAACAGGCGCACTCCTTCTCGGCGGACAGGGGGTCGGATAGTTTAGTCCTAACCCTGGACGCCGAGAAGGCGTTTGACCTGGTTTTATGGCCCCACCTTGTTCAATCACTACGTAACTTTGGTTTCCCTGACAAGTTTATTTCAATAATTGAAATGTTGTATTCCTCCCCTACATCAAGATTAGCTTGTAATAGGACCCTGTCGGCCCCCTTCCCACTTCAGAGGGGGACACGACAGGGCTGCCCTTTATCCCCGTTGTTGTTCGCAATAGCGATTGAACCACTCGCTATAGCAATTAGGTCCTCCCCCATGATCCATGGGATATCCATCAATAAATTAGAGGTTAAAATAGCGTTATTCGCTGACGATACATTAATCTTTCTCTCCAAACCCACTCAATCCTTACCTGCTTTGTTGAATCTGATTGGCTCTTTCGGGCAGGTCTCGGGATATAGGGTCAATATGTCAAAATCTGAACTGCTACCCTTGGGTTCTTTCGACCCTAACCTGCTACAATCCTTAAAGTCTCCAATTCTAACGTGTCACTCTCATTTTAAATATTTGGGAGTGTTGATTAGTAATACCCTTTCTAAGTTATACTCTTTGAACTATGGACGTATTATTTCCCAAATTAAAACAAAATTAGAAACATGGGCTGACCTGCCCATATCCTTGATTGGGAGAATGGCGGTCATTAAGTCAATAATCCTTCCAAAGATCCTGTATTGCATGCAAATGCTTCCTATCTCTTTGAAACCGTTAGATATTCAGCATCTAGAATCCCTTTTCAACAAATTTTTGTGGAGAGGTAAACGCCCAAGAGTTGCAATCAGGAAACTAAAGCAAATAGGATGGAAGGCGGAATGAGCTACCCTGATCTTCGTAGCTATTCTTTGGCGATTCAATTTAGGTACATAAATGATTGGCTCCAAAACAAATCAATTTTTTCGGATTTAGATCTAGATTGTAGCGTTTTTTTCCCCTTTGCGCCTGGGGCATTACTCCAATCTGGATCTGGGGTCGTACCACCGAGGATCAAGGATCATATTCTGTTCCGGGACACTTATCAAGCCTGGATACGGATGAATCGTATCTTAGAATCCAACCCTCAGAAAACAATATTTATACCATTATGGGGCAACCCATCTTTTCCCCCCTCTCTCGCAAATTCGAAATTTAAGGTTTGGAAAAGGAGGGGCCTGGATCTCACTAGCAAGATGTTTGACCCAGGAGGCCGCTTATTGTCTTTCTTGGAGTTAATGAATAAATTTCAATTGGACAGCTCACACCTGTTCATGTATCATCAGGCGTGCCACTTTGCGAACGCTTCCAAACTGTTAGGATCTCCGGTTACACAGATAACCTATCCCTCTCAAATTCAGTCACTGGCCACTTTGATAAAATTTTGCTCGGTCAAAGATTATAAATTGAAACACCTATACCAACTACTTATAGGCAAAGTATATCACACCCAGATGGTTTGGGGGGGGTTAGTTGAAAAGTGGCAGGCCGACTTACAGTGTGATGTTGGCCACGACCAACTTGTCGCCATGTGTACATTGTCACTTAAATCACTAAAATCCGCCTATTTACAAGAGGTTTATTTTAAAACATTTTATAGAGCATATATAACTCCTCACCAACGACGTCATATGGTATTAGATGAAATGGGTCACTGTCTCAAATGTAATGCAACCATTGCTAACTGGGAGCACTGTATGTGGGATTGCCCAAAAATAAGAAGGTTTTGGTTTAAAATTATGGACTATATTAACTTTGTGTTCTCTGTCAAGTGGACATTTTCTCCTATTGCGTTTATGGGGCTATCCTTTCAAGACTGGCAAACAGGACAAATTGATTCCAAGGGTTTACCTCTGCTAATAACTATAATTACCACCGCCCGAAAGTGTATATTGATACATTGGACTAAAAAATCAGCTCCTACTTTGTTGTTGGTTAAACAGAAGCTTCTACAATTTCTATATTTCGAAAAAAGATATGTCTGCTTAAATTCGGACTTAGAAACTAGTAATTTCCACTCCAAGTGGCTTCCATTTATACACACTCTAGAGGACTCAGTGAGATCAAGACTGTTTTAGTTGTAGATGTCCACATATAAATGTTTGTGGTTACTGTATGGTTGTTTCAGGATAGCATGAGCTGTTATCATGTTAAACCTCTGTATTAAAAATGGGCGGTATTGGAGCAACGAAGTATGCTTGGCGGGCTTGGGAAGTTATGGATATGGTGGATAGTGGACACTATTGGTATTACAAGCATCAGAGGAATATGTCTGTCCCCACATTTGATTCTTCCTCTTCGCCTACTCTTTCTCTTCTTTCTTGGTATCTCTTCTTCCCCCCCCCCCCCCCCCTTCTTCCCCGACCCCCCCGTCTATGTGTTTACATGTTTCTCTTTTTGGGATATTTGGAGAAATTTAAGATCTTCAATCAAGGTTAAATTGGAAGTACTGTTTATTTGTAACACACGGCAGTGTTAACATGCTAAATTCATAGTGTACTGGCTATGTTGAGCCAAACTGTCATTGATACTATCTATGTTATCCTGTCGTTATAGAACTATTATGCTTTCGAACTGCTGTAAAAATTTAAAATCTTTAATAAAAAAACAACAAAAAAAAAAACATAAATTACATAGGTATCGTTCAGTGCAGGTTTTTATAGTATATTCCTGCGCTGTCCTATGTGTTTTAAGGCTCCTGAATTTACCAGATAGGGCAAACAATAACAATAATGTGGGTAATATCAAGGGCTGTATTAAATTTCAGCTTATCCCCATAATATGTTTGTTGTTCCCATTGCGGTAGTAGTAGAAGTAGCGAAATATACAAAAATACACAATTAGTATCAATGCCAGAGAGGAGTTGTCCTACTCTGGTACAGTCCGGAGGATAAGAGTTATTCTTGTTTCAATTTTGGCTATATAATTATGTAGCCGTAGCTTTAAGAAATAAAGAGATATGCGCTGCTACTGGGTATTTTGTTGCAACGATAACCGCTCACAGAGAGGCAGAATATAGTTGATTTAGATAAATAGGTGACACTCACAGTTGAAAAGATCCAAAGAAGCTGCTGCTGACCTTCGCAACCGTCCTGGTTCCCTGAAAGTCAGTGAGCGTTCAATGATGCCTGGCACTGAAGAAGCTCCACCCAGTGCCTGGCACTGAAGAAGCTCCACCCCCAGCGAAACGGCCGTCTGACTGTGACTGTTTCAGCCGCACGAGCGGCTCACCCCCACACCCCGCCGCATCCAGCGGCAGTGATATTTATCTCCGACAACTTAGCCGCACTAGCGGCTCGCTCCCATACCCCGCCGCACTGAGCGGCTGAAGACTGACCTAGCCGCACGAGCGGCTCACCCCCATACCCCGCCGCATACTAAACGGCACTTAACAGATCCGGATTTTGGGAAGAGAGTGATACAGCGCACGGGTAAGCGGCGGTAACCGCTACTTTCTATCTGTGCACTGCTGATAACTATAATCTCACTCTTGCATAAATTAACTAGCAGTTCTGTGCACTGACTTTTTCTTTGCTCCCCACTTGAAGTGGGCTAACCTACCACTCACGCAGAAAGGTGTCAGGTGTCGCTCATCTGCTATCAATGCTCCAGCATAATAGCACATAGCAGAAAGCAGCACACCTACCCCCAAATGTAAGACGCCTCTAGATATTTTTCTATTCCTATATAACAATAGAGGCACTCTCATCCCCAACAGGTATTGCAATAACTTAACCCTGCAATGACCAAAGCGCAACAGGTTAATTGATCTACCTAAAGGGACAGCAGATGTCTCATTTTTTGCTTCTTCTGACACTCTATTCATACAGATAAAAACATCATTGAACACTCACTGACTTTCAGGGAACCAGGACGGTTGCGAAGGTCAGCAGCAGCTTCTTTGGATCTTTTCAACTGTGAGTGTCACCTATTTATCTAAATCAACTATATTCTGCCTCTCTGTGAGCGGTTATCGTTGCAACAAAATACCCAGTAGCAGCGCATATCTCTTTATTTCTTAAAGCTACGGCTACATAATTATATAGCCAAAATTGAAACAAAAATAACTCTTATCCTCCGGACTGTACCAGAGTAGGACAACTCCTCTCTGGCATTGATACCAATTGTGTATTTTTGTATATTTCGCTACTTCTACTACTACCGCAATGGGAACAACAAACATATTATGGGGATAAGCTGAAATTTAATACAGCCCTTGATATTACCCACATTATTGTTATTGTTTGCCCTATCTGGTAAATTCAGGAGCCTTAAAACACTTAGGACAGCGCAGGAATATACTATAAAAACCTGCACTGAACGATACCTATGTAATTTATGTTTAGTGTTGTATGTCTGTATGTCTGATCTCTATTTTAAATATTAAATAATAAAAGCTATATTTTATTTGTTCATAACAAATCACATTGACTAGCTAAAAGAGTGCCCCCAAACAAAAGAGAGTACTTTTTTCTTCTCAACTTTGGTACACTATATCTACTCTCAGGGGAGCACCGCCACGTCACTATCGACCCAACCAATGGGTGATTATTCAATATTATTGTGGCAATCATACAAATCTTTAATTACTGTATGCATCATTTCACATAATTTTGTGTCACTTGTGCTCAGGTCATATCCCCTCCCATAAATCCCTCCCCCTCCCCTTCTTTCCCCAAACTAATATCATTCTATGATCAGTCTGGATACCGACACACATATGGTTGATACAAGTTATTTATTTCAAATTTGTCATAGTTTACCATCCACGTGGACTACAATTTGGTATAGTAAGCTTGCCCAATGTGGTGACAAGAAAAGCAGGCCCACGAGGGTACATGTTTCCAATAATTTGGCTCAGGTATTGGGCCAGAGGCACCAAGCTTGATAAGTGGTAATAAAGTGGAGAGTGACAAACAAACAACCAATCAGCTCCTGTTATGTTATAGTCTGGGTTTGAAAAATGACAGGTGCTGGCTGGCTGGTTGTTTATCACTCCCATCTTTATCACCTTTTGAAGCTTTGTGCATCTGGCCCATGGTGAAACACAAAATGACACACAAAAACATACCTGGTGTCGGACATTTTGGTATATGTGGTATATGTTGACTTATTCTACTGGGTACCTTTTCCAGTTTGACTATTTGACCCTGTTGTCATTTTGACCCAACTATTTGGGTTCAACCTATTGACTATATTTGTAGTGTAGAGCTCTTGAACTGTCAGCAGCGCTGACAAGCGTGCTGCTGCGGCATCACCGCAGCAGCGTCCCGGCGCCCTTAGAAGGGCGGTTCGGGCACTTCCGCCCGGCGAGCTCTGGGCAGAGGACATGACGTCCGCCCGGCTGCGGCCGCGTCACCCGGGGGTTGCTAGGCAACCAGGGGACGCCGGGCGGCGCGTCACTTCCGCACAGTCGGGGGACAGTGCATTAAGTCCGGCCGCGTCACCCGGGGGTTGCCAGGCAACCAGGGGACGCCGGGCGGCGCGCGCCTGGACAGCTGAGAGATGTTAGTGCAATTGGGGGCCTGGTCCTACGGCGGAGGCTGATTGGCCAGCACTACCCTTTTAAGGGAGCTGGCCTAACACAGCCCCGCCGGTGATATTGTTTCCCTGCAGAGGGTCAGCTGACCTCTGGTATCCCGGTCCCTGCTTTTCAGCTGTCGTGCACCGGTCCCGTGCCGTACCGCCTGCCGTTAGGTCAGCCGTATCCGACCGCCCTTCCTGCGGTCATTTCTTGGTCAGCTATTTTGTCATCTGGTCCTGCCAAGTTACTCCAGACGGGCGCTTCTCCATCTGTTGCCGCTGGAGTTTTCTATCTGGTCATGTAAGTGCTCCAGTGGAGCCCGGTTCTTTACTCATTACTGTTTGGGCGAGCTGCCCTTTATTCCTTAGTTGTTCGGTCCCTGCACTGCCTGGCTCTCCGAGGTTCGGAGAGGCTCACGCTAGGGGATTTACGCCTGTTTTGGGGTACCGTTATTGTACCATTTTGTGTTGGCGTGTTTGTGTTTGGTGGCACCCCGTTACTGGTAAATACTGGTGCCTGTGACTCGGTCACATTCCCCGTTCTTGGTCTGGTGCCGTTAGGTAGGGTGTTCTGTTCAATTAGGCCCTGGTAGTTAGATCCTCCTTTTGGTCCAGTCCCTGACAGTCGCCGTGGGTTTGTCCCAACATAAAACCTGGTTGCATCGGGGTCGGAGCGGGCTTAACTCGCTCCTTCGGACGCGGCGACTAAAGGAGAAGTCTAGCACCTTGCAGCCTGCGGTCACTTGTCCGGGACGGCCAACAGAGTCAGCGTAGGGCTTTGCCGTGGCCGTTCTAAACAGCGGTCCCGGCTGAGGGCTCAGCCCACCACCATCGCTGTATTCACCCACGCATGTTACATTATCACCGGCCAAACAGATTATATAAATCTCATTTATATAATACACCTGTTTTGTCCGTGGGTGTTAGTGGTTGTGCTGAGCCCTCCTTATGAATCCTACCTCCCCACCGTTAGACGCCCAGGTTGCGGGTCTAACGCAAATGGTACAGGAATTGTCGCTCCGGGTAACTAATCAGGAGAGAGGGTCTCGTTCCTCCCCGGTAGTAACACCTGAACCGAAGATGAATATGCCGGACCGGTTTTCCGGAAATAGAAAGGAGTTTTTTAACTTCAGAGAGAGTTGTAAATTGTACTTTTGGCTCCGACCAAAGTCTACTGGGTCGGAGGCTCAAAGGGTGAGTTTGGTAATCTCCTGGTTACAGGGGGACCCACAGACGTGGGCGTTTGGCTTGCCCTCTGATAGCCCTGTGTTGGCCTCAGTGGATAATTTCTTCAAGTCCCTAGGTTTACTCTATGATGACCCCGATAGAGAGGCGTCTGCAGAGTCTCACTTACGGGCATTAAAACAGGGAAAAAGTCCTGTGGAGGTGTATTGCACGGAGTTCCGCCGCTGGGCGAATGATTGTGGGTGGAACGACCCAGCTCTGCGTAGATAGTTCCGGTGTGGATTATCGGATACCATTAAAGATAGTTTGATCCAATACCCGGTGCCTGGTTCGTTAGATAGACTCATGGAATTGTCTATAAAAATAGACCGCCGACTCCGCGAACGCAGAGCTGAGAGAGCTTCACTCTCTCATCTGATCCCATACGTTGCGGATTCCTCGGAGGATGCCGAGGAACCCATGCAATTGGGGTCCATTCAAATAACCCCCGAGGAGCGAACTCGCAGGATCAGTGCTGGTCTATGCCTCTACTGCGGACGTAGAGGTCATCAGTATCGCGCCTGTCCAAACAGAGCGGTAAAAGGTCAGGCCAAGTGAGTGAGGAGGGGATTCACTTGGGCCTGAAGCTGTTCTCCTCTAGTTACTCCCTATTGATCCCTGCCACCCTAACCTATAGAGAGATTTGTTTTGATTGTTCAGCTTTTGTTGACAGTGGAGCAGCCGGTAACTTTTTGGATGCTGCGTTAGCGGAGAGACTCGGTATCCCCGCTGTTCCATTAGGTCATTGGATTACCATGAGAGGATTAGATGGTAGTCCTCTGCCCAATGGGGAGATTTTTTCTTGTACTCCTAAGGTACAGCTCACTATTGGTTCTCTGCATAAAGAGGACATTTCTTTTTTTTTGGTTACTTGTCCAGCAGTCCCGCTGGTCTTGGGTCACCCTTGGTTGGTCCTCCATAACCCGCAGGTTGATTGGAAGACGGGGGACATTGTGCAGTGGAGTTCCACTTGTTTTGAGTCCTGCATTAACACCTCTTTTCTTCAGGCCTCAGTGTCGCTGTCGGCCGTACCGACGGCATACTGTGATTTCTCGGATGTTTTCTCCAAGGGTAAAGCGGATAAGCTTCCGCCCCATCGTCCATATGATTGTGCCATTCAGCTTATACCCGATGCCCCCTTGCCTAAGGGGAGGCTTTACTCCTTGTCTATCCCGGAGACCAAGGCCATGAATGAGTACATTAAAGAAAGTTTAGAGAAGGGGTTCATCCACCCGTCTAAATCGCCACTTAGTGCAGGATTCTTCTTTGTGGCCAAGAAGGATGGGTCTCTACGTCCTTATATCGATTTCCGGGCTTTAAATAAAATCACAGTGAAAAATGCGTACCCACTTCCCCTTATTTCTGTCCTCTTCGACCAATTGAGGTCCGCCACAGTGTTTTTCAAAATTGACCTTAGAGGGGCGTATAACCTCATTCGTATAAAAGCAGGGGATGAGTGGAAGACGGCATTTAGTACACACTCTGGGCAATACGAGTATTTAGTTATGCCCTTCGGGCTGTCCAACGCCCCTGCCGTTTTTCAAGATTTTATTAATGATGTTTTACGAGACTTTCTGGGGAGTTTCGTGGTCGTTTACCTTGACGACATCCTTATTTACTCCAAGGATCTTGTTTCACATAGAGTTCAAGTAAAGCAGGTTCTGCAAAAGTTGCGGAAGAATAATTTGTTTGCCAAACTCGAGAAGTGTGAGTTTGAGGTACCCGAAATCTCGTTTCTTGGGTACATTATTTCTGCTAAGGGCTTTAGCATGGATCCCAAGAAGCTTCAGGCAATAGTCGATTGGGTACAGCCGACCAATCTTAAGGCAATCCAAAGGTTTCTTGGATTTGCCAACTACTATCGACGATTCATCCATTCCTTCTCCTCTATTGTGGCCCCCCTGGTTGCTCTTACCAAGAAGGGTGCGGACCCAGGGAATTGGTCTTCACAAGCCAAACAGGCTTTTCAAGCCCTCAAACAAGCTTTTGTCTCTGCTCCTATCCTCAAGCATCCTGACCCTGAGCGTTCCTTCGTGGTGGAGGTGGACGCCTCCGAGGTGGGTGCAGGAGCAGTACTCTCACAAGCCAACCCTAAAACTCAGATTCTGCACCCTTGCGCATATATGTCAAGGAAATTCTCTGTGGCTGAGACCAATTATGACGTTGGTGACAGAGAATTATTAGCCATCAAGTGGGCCTTCGAGGAATGGAGGCATTGGCTAGAAGGTGCGAATCATCAAGTAGTGGTTTTAACGGATCACAAGAATCTGCAGTATATTGAAGCTGCCAAGAGACTTAATGCTCGGCATGCCCGCTGGGCGTTGTTTTTTACCCGCTTCAATGTTATTATTTCTTATAGACCCGGTCCTAAGAATGTTCGAGCGGATGCCCTCTCACGGTGCTTTGTTCCGCAACATTCCACTCAAGAGTCGGTGACCTCCATTCTTCCTGTCTCCTGCATACAGGCCGGTCTCAGTTTGACTCTAGAGGGGCTCATTCGTCAGGCCCAAGGCCAGGCCCCAGCTCAGACTCCTAGGGGTCGGTTATTTGTCCCTGAGACTCTTAGGCGAAGAGTGCTTACTGACTTTCACGATAGCAGGACTGCAGGGCATCCCGGGATTCATAAGACCATGGACTTATTGGCCCGAGTTGTCTGGTGGCCAGGAATGTCCAGGGATGTCAAGGAATTTGTGCGGTCATGTCTTGTTTGTGCCAGGCATAAAGTGCCCCAGTCTAGGCCTTTTGGTGAGCTTATGCCGTTGTCCATCCCGTCAAGGCCATGGTCACACATTGCCATGGATTTCATGGTGGGCCTACCTGTGTCAGCCGGCTGTCAAACCATTTGGGTTATCATTGACAGGTTTTCTAAGATGGCACATTTTGTGCCCTTGAAGCAATTGCCTTCGGCCAGAGAATTAGCATCGTTATTCTTGAGGCATGTCTTCAGGCTGCATGGATTACCCACTGACATTGTGTCCGACAGGGGTCCGCAGTTCGTGGCACAGTTCTGGAAATCTTTCTGTGCTTCTCTTAAGATCAAATTGAGTCTGACTTCAGCTTTCCACCCTCAGTCCAACGGACAAACGGAGCGGCTGAATCAGTCTTTGAAACAGTATCTGCGTTGCTTCATCTCTAAGCTGCAGAACGATTGGGTAGAGCATCTTCCCATAGCAGAATTTGCATATAACAATGCGGTACATTCTGCTTCTAAAGTTTCTCCATTTTTCGCGGTCTATGGTTACCATCCCCAGGCCAATTCATTCTCTCACGCTTCACCCTCGACCCCATCCAGGGTCTTTCATTTTAAGGCCACATGGAAAAAATTTCATGACGCCCTTAAAGAGACAGCCGGCAAAGAGAAGGTGTTTGCGGATAAGTTTAGACGTCCTTGCCCATTTAAAGTTGGTGATTGGGTCTGGGTATCGACCCGGAATATTAAACTGCATCAGCCTTCGGCAAGATTTGGGCCAAAGTTCATAGGTCCATATAAGATTATCAAGAGGGTTAATCCGGTTGCTTTTCGCTTACTGCTTCCTAAGTCCCTCAAGATTGTTAACACCTTTCATGCGTCTTTGTTAAAGCCTGTCTTCTTTTCTCATAAATTTCCTCGTAAGGTCATCAGAGGAGCCCCTTCAGTGGATGTACAGGGGCAGCAGGAATTCTTGGTCGAAAGAATTCTGGACTCCAAATTTGTCCGTGGTTCTCTTTACTTTTTAATCCACTGGAAGGGGTTTGGGCTGGAAGAAAGGTCATGGGTCCCCGATAGGGATGTCCATGCTCAAAGCCTTAAGAAAAAATTCTTTCTGGAATTTCCCCATAAACCTGGGGGTAGAGGTTTCAAAACCTCTCCTCAAGGGGGGGGGGGGGGTACTGTCAGCAGCGCTGACAAGCGTGCTGCTGCGGCATCACCGCAGCAGCGTCCCAGCGCCCTTAGAAGGGCGGTTCGAACACTTCCGCCCGGCGAGCTCCGGGCAGAGGACATGACGTCCGCCCGGCTGCGGCCGCGTCACCCGGGGGTTGCTAGGCAACCAGGGGACGCCGGGCGGCGCGTAACTTCCGCACAGCCGGGGTACAGTGCATTAAGTCCGGCCGCGTCACCCGGGGGTTGCCAGGCAACCAGGGGACGCCGGGCGGCGCGCGCCTGGACAGCTGAGAGATGTTAGTGCAATTGGGGGCCTGGTCCTACGGTGGAGGCTGATTGGCCAGCACTACCCTTTTAAGGGAGCTGGCCTAACACAGCCCCGCCGGTGATATTGTTTCCCTGCAGAGGGTCAGCTGACCTCTGGTATCCCGGTCCCTGCTTTTCAGCTGTCGTGCACTGGTCCCGTGCCGTACCGCCTGCCGTTAGGTCAGCCGTATCCGACCGCCCTTCCTGCGGTCATTTCTTGGTCAGCTATTTTGTCATCTGGTCCTGCCAAGTTACTCCAGACGGGCGCTTCTCCATCTGTTGCCGCTGGAGTTTTCTATCTGGTCATGTAAGTGCTCCAGTGGAGCCCGGTTCTTTACTCATTACTGTTTGGGCGAGCTGCCCTTTATTCCTTAGTTGTTCGGTCCCTGCACTGCCTGGCTCTCCGAGGTTCGGAGAGGCTCACGCTAGGGGATTTACGCCCGTTTTGGGGTACCGTTATTGTACCATTTTGTGTTGGCGTGTTTGTGTTTGGTGGCACCCCGTTACTGGTAAATACTGGTGCCTGTGACTCGGTCACATTCCCCGTCCTTGGTCTGGTGCCGTTAGGTAGGGTGTTCTGTTCAGTTAGGCCCTGGTAGTTAGATCCTCCTTTTGATCCAGTCCCTGACAGTCACCGTGGGTTTGTCCCAACATAAAACCTGGTTGCATCGGGGTCGGAGCGGGCTTAACTCGCTCCTTCGGACGCGGCGACTAAAGGAGAAGTCTAGCACCTTGCAGCCTGCGGTCACTTGTCCGGGACGGCCAACAGAGTCAGCGTAGGGCTTTGCCGTGGCCGTTCTAAACAGCGGTCCCGGCTGAGGGCTCAGCCCACCACCATCGCTGTATTCACCCACGCACGTTACATGAACAACACCCTTATAATAGCATTCTGCATTCCTATAGCAGCAGACATACAACAAGCAATAAAAACCATTTCATCACATTGTACCCATGACATAGGACAGCTAGAATAACGTCTATTTCTGAGATTATTTTTTTACCCATGGAAAATCTCAACAACGCTTAGTGAATATTTGTCTTTCTAAATTTGGGCAAAGTATTTAATCATATTACAGATTCCCTTTGCCTATAGTCCAAAAGACTGTAACAAGCTACAATGTGTCAGCACAGATTCTAATAATATCCTTACCGGAATTGTCATGGACTTAAATCTACAATTTGTAGGTCCTTTAGCAAGCAAGAATGAAACATATGCAAGCTATATTTAGCATATGGTAAACCTTAACCAAGGTCTCCTGCTAATATTTGACCATTCCAACTTTCAAAAGCAGGGCTTGGTGATGTCACCCACACTATAGATATAGTATTCAGTAATGATTTTATTACGGTATATATTTTGTTCTTTTTATAAATGCATTTATGCTGCAAGCCTTTGATTACCAGACCCAGAATCTGCTGTTTGTTTTTCTTCTCGTTAAAGGTTTTATCTTTGTCGCTTTTGTGATCTCTTTCCTTCCACTATATTTACATGTGAAAAACACCTGGTGCGCTCTGACTTATCAGCAACAGGACAGTAGAGAGCACAGCTGAATACTACACTAGAACCTCACAGATACTGCCTTTAACTCTACTAAAATCAATCAAGAAAGACTCCATAGAGCACTTTGTGATAGGCTTCGAATGCATAGAAGACTTTCTGTGGTTAAAAGATAAGAGCAACAAAGCCGGAGGAAAGCAAATATTGAAAATTTATGCAATTAGTTTCTCACTTTTACGATTTTTACAAGTGAGAAGGGTGGCAAAAATAAGAAAATATTTTTTTCCCCTTCGGAAATAAAAGTAATTGAAAACTGACTTTTATTTGAGCCGGAGATGGCTTAAAAGGGGGCGGCGCTGATGTCATGTGACTAAGCCGCCCACCCTGGGCAGGCATTGGCCCGCCCACTGGGCATTTCCCTGCTCCGGCCCAGTGTCAGCTCTCCTCCCTCCCCTACCTATGCGAATGCCTTGGCAAGTGTGATACTCACCGAAGGCATTCACACAGGGGGTCTGCAAATGCACAAATATGGGCATGCGCAGACCCCCCCCCACCAAATTCAGCCCCTTCCAATTGGACCTGAATTAGGCCCTATGTTAGCAAGCCTCAATAGGCTGTGTTCATGCAGTACAGTACAGTACAGTAGGTAAATTCCAATGTAATATGTTAGTACTATATAACTGTCATTAAACAAATGTTATCTAAAAAT
Source organism: Crinia signifera (assembly GCF_055691185.1). Classification (NCBI taxonomy): domain Eukaryota; kingdom Metazoa; phylum Chordata; class Amphibia; order Anura; family Myobatrachidae; genus Crinia; species Crinia signifera. Next base: position 82,265,186 of record NC_139219.1, on the reverse strand, counting down.
ATAAATAAATAAAAAATATATATAGAACACGATATGTGCAGCACTTCAAACAATCTCTTTTAGGGCCAGATGCATAAACTTCAAATGCAATCAAATGGAGTGTGATAAACAGCCAGCCAATCAGCTCCTACCTGCTATGTCACAGACTATGTTTGAAAAATGTCAGGCAGGAGCTGATTGGCTGGCTGTTTATCACTCTCCATTTTATCACTTTTGAAGTTTAGTGCATCTGGTCCTGTATCTGGTAAAAAAAAAATTATTCAACGTTTCAATATCACACAGCAGAGGCGCTCCATCTCACTGGGAAGCGTGTGCGTCTCACACGCACGCGCGTCTCAGTTTCAGGACGGCGCCGCTATGGGTCCCTGCCCGTCTCCACTTCAGGGAGATGGGCAGGGATAGGGGGGACAGCCGGGTGGTGAGGGGCACCGGTGTAGGTGGCGGGCAGCGGAGAAAGCTCCGTAGCCACGGGGCGCGTAAGCTACTCGTGCGCGCACGCCCCTGGCGAGAGCCGGCCACTGGTGGGGGCTGCCGATAGAATTGCCAGCCCCTGCAAGGAAGAGGCCGGCTCCATCTGCAAATAGCACCCAGTGACTCAAACGCCGTCAGTGGGGTGGGGAACCATCCAACCACACTGATGGTGTCTATGCATGAAGTCATCTTCCAGCGACACAACGCACACTGAATGGATCCACAGTCAGCCAGTGCACTCATAGCAACATATACACGACATAACATCATACCATGGAAATATAGCGCACATAAGAGAATATCATTTAAAAAGAGAGAAATAGGATACAAGAAAATAATCACCACATAAATAAAAGTAAAGATGCCAACATAATCCTTAATTTAAGCCAACAGCAGCGCCATTCCTGACTGTTCATTTAGTCCATGTGACGATAATGTGCCCACCTGGGCAATCCACCGTGCCTCACAACGTAGTAGTGACAGGCCACAGTTACCACCCCTCAATGATGGTGAGATGAGGTCTATCATCCTATATTTAATTGCTTTATGTTGGTTATGTTTCGCAGTGGCAAAGTGCCGTGCCACCGGCTGTTCACTAACACCGGTTGTCAGCGCACTTTTTATGGAAGAACGATGAGTTGTCATTCTATCTTTGAATGGCGGCTCAGTCTTACCAACAAGTATATATGACTTTTGGCAGATCGATTCAGAGGGAATTAAATGTTGGATTCTGGCTATGTTCCTTAAATGAAAGAATGAGAATTTGATTGTGGCTGATATCTGGTGTTTAAGTGTCAAGCCACCATCCAGCACAACGCCAATATTCTGCAGAGAGTTTTGTAATTCTGTACCCCAAGTGTCAGTCCAGATGGATAACTATGCTGCGGACTTGTTCTTAGATGTTGGTGTCCTATAATAAGGACCTCTGTTTTATCTGGAATTAGTCTCAGCCAACTTGCACTAATCCACTCCTGGAGCTCAGCAAGGCAGCCATTTAGGGTTCTCAGTGCCTGGAGCAAAGGACAAGTACATTTGTGTATCATCTGCATAGCAATGGCAGACCAGGCCATGGCACTTAATAATTCACCCAGTACTATGTATACTGCACTATGTATACTGTAAAAAGCATGGCAGTTAGAGGGGTTTGCAACCAGAATATGTTCGCAGCCAGACCGATAGCTGGAATGTGAGCATGCGCAATTCTGCTCACGTGCATGCGCTGGATGCGTGCACCCACTGCTAATAGTAGCATCGCTGGGTGCACGCACCCAGGAAAGTGGGCAAAGGGCGGAGAGGGGCATGGGGCATCAGGCTGCCCCATTACCATATGCTGCATTCTCATGGTAATGAGGCTGTGACGCAGGTGTAGTGGGGTGGGGGGTGGTCATCTGCCCGCCCATTTACTACTGAGGGTGCACGCATATGTAAGGTTGCCTCAGTGAAACTTTAGATATGTGTGGGCCTTCCACATCATTCGATGGTCACCAACCATCAAATGATGTGGGTGTTCTCCGCAGCATGCGAATGGATGTTTATGTTAAACATCCATTTGCAGTCTGTGCGTCAGAACACACGCTGCGAGGGGGGGGGGGGGGCAGCCCGGCATTCGACAGGTGGGTATTGGTTGACTTTCAAGGCTGCGAATCGCAGCCTTGCGAATCAACCAGAATAGCCCCCTTAGTATAGAACATTGTTGGCCCCCACATGGCGGTGGCACTGATGGCGATGAGTATACTCCAGATGACACTCTCTATGATCTGCCTGTGAGAAATTATTTGAACCAGCTAAGTACTGTGATATCCAGTTCACAGAATTTCTTTAGGCTCATCAGAAGCTCATGGTCCACAGTATTGAATGCTGCAGAGAGATCCAGAAGGAATAAGACTGAACAGCATACTCTGTCTCTTGCCATCAGAAGATCATTTAGCACATATTCCAGGGCTGTGTCAGTGCTATGTCTTCTTCTGAATTCTGATTGGATGGATCATACATATCATGGGTTGTTAGGTGGGTTTCCAGTTGATTTGCAACCACTTTCTCAATAACCTTTCCTAGAAAAGGAAGGTTTGATACTGGTCAGCAGTCGGGATCAAAATTAGGTATATATATATATATATATATATATATATATATATATATATATATATATATATATATATACAGTCCAAATAATGCACGTCACTCCAGGTCTTGTTCAGTCAAAAAAACGTAGTTTACTGGTTTGCCTACGGCGTTTCGGGCTAGGCCCGTCTTCAGGACATACACAGACCTGGAGTGACGTGCATTATTTGGACTGTACATGTGGCTGAGGGGTAACCCATAGCAACTGGACGGGCACCCGGGCAAGGTGTTACACACTATTTTGGTGGGCAGTGCCGGATCTTTTGGATTGTTATATATATATATATATATATATATATATATATGTGTGTGTGTGTGTCCTGGAGATGGGCTTAGTGCCCAAAATGCCGTAGACCACCCACTGTAAAAGTTTGTTTGTTTCACAAGCCCCGGAGTGAAGCTTTTTTGGAATTGTATGCATTGGAGGACTTGATCTTACAAGCAGGGCCGGCGACAGGGGGGTCAAGGGGGACATGTGTGACAGGCCCCGGCCATCTGAAGGGCCCCAGGGCCCATCCAGGGCCCGTCTGTGTCACCCCCGTTGCTGCGGCCTGGGCCGCGGCAGTGTAGTGTCTGTGCTGGGCTGGCTCTGTCCGGCCGACTCACTTGTGTTGTGTGCACTGCCAGGTCTCTCCTGCCGCAGGCCCGCAGCACTGATTGTCACTCCGCCATCCAGCCAGGTCGCAGCCAGCCACTCAGCGCTCGGAGGCTGAGCCTGAGTCGGCTGTCTGCTATGCTGCACTGCACACCGCGTCACTGATCTTACTGCGCATGCGCGGCACCCTCAATCTGCGTTCCGTCTGTGGTGGCTGCCTTGCCCTACGGAGTTCAGTTCTGCCCTGCTGCTGTGGTCCTTCTGCAGATGCCAGACGGAGATTATATTCTAAATAAAAGCCCACCCCTGGATAGGGGGGGAGGGGGCTTTATTTCCCTCAATAGAATAGGTAAGGAGTAGACTAAGAAGGGAAGGGAGGAAAGGAGCTGCCTGGAGCTCATCTTAGAGAAAGCCAGGCATGGCCGCATGGCAGTGTGCTAGTGGTGTTGTCTAATTTTTTTATTTGGAGCAATAGCAATAAAGATCCCCTGGTGTAATTTATAAATGGCTGCAAATCTACACTTTCATTCATTTGGATTATGGGGGGAGAGGGGGGGGGGGGGGGTGAAGGGCGGGGCCCCCAGAAATATCAGTGTATAGGGCCCCAAGATTTCTGTTGCAAGCCCTGCTTACAAGCGGGCACCCATGCGGATACATCACCCTGCCCTTGACAGCTGGGTAGTGCCAGACTCTTACATCTCTCGTCTATATATATATAGAGAGAGAGAGCACAGAAGGCCAAATCATAGACCCACAATCATTATTTTTGTGGGGATTTCTTTTAGAGACACATCCTCTTTCTAGGCCACACCAAGTGCTATTTTTAAGCAGGAACTCAGTCCCTGAACCTCTAATTAAATATGACATCATCAGGAACTGAAAATGAACTTTCCATAAGATGAGGGCACTCACCGGTCGATGCAAAAAGTTATTTATTCATATAGAATCCATATTGATTAGTCGACGTTTCGACCCTAAACGGGTCTTTGTCAAGACAGCACAGCAATAGCAGTGATCCAGCAGGATGGTGATGGATTCCATTGACAAAGACAATGGATGATCGGTATGTAAAAATATCGATGGTCATCCATTGCATAGTTAAGCACTATCGATGGCCAGTTGCAGAATTGCTATCAATGGCAACCATCGATGGCAATGGCAACGATGGCTGTCCCTAGTAGCAGGGGACAGTGCTGCTGCTGAGCTTCCTCTCTGACATGCACAGGCCATAGGCAAGCTGCATCCGGCCAATCAAAGGCCTCCCTTTACCGCACAGCATGCCAGGACTTGTAGTCTCTAGCAGCATGGTGGTGGGAAATGGAACATACTTGCCTACTTTTGAAAACTAGTTTCAGGGAGATTATAGTTGGTAGCAGCATTTTGCACAGTGCCCATTGAGGGGATGTGTCATGCGGCGTGTTTAGTTCCATATATGGAGAGATTTTGAAAAGAGATTGTGAAAGTGGCACCTACAAGCGTGGGTGTGTACTGCTACATCTGAGAGGAATCTTGTAAAATTACTTAGATCCAAATGTAAATGAGCCCCAAAGCAGTGCTGGGAAATTGTGCTGATCATTCAATGTAAATGTATCTATCTCTCATTCCTTTTTTACATGTAACAGTGTAATGTGGGCTAGGTGAAATGAGGGAGATTACTAGACTAATGAGGGAGAGAGGGAGATTGCTGTTATTTCAGGGAGTCTCCTGCAGAATGCAGGAGGGTAGGAAACTATGGAATGGAATGATTTGTAGTACAGAACTACACACTGATCCCAGCAGCCGGCGGTCCCTCACCTGTGTTAGCTCCTCTCCTCCAGCATGTTCCCTGTCATCTATTCTCTGTTTGATTATAACATGTGTAGTGACATGTAGCATGTATGTAGTTACTGTAGATACAGCAGTGTTTGTGTGATCATCACATGGGTATCTCCTTCTTCTTCTCTTGATATTTGATAGGCTACTCGATCTGTCACTCTAGAAACTCCGCCCATGACTCCGCCCAGCGTTATACACACAGTCACAGATCTGGGCAAAAGACCTGGAGTTCCTGGACCTATTTTTCCAGAAAAATAGTACTGGCCACACCCTCTTGTCAGTATCGGGGCACACTGTGGCCCTGTTTGCAGAGGCGTAGCGAGGGTGGTGCCGGTGGAGCTCAAGCTCCAGGCGCCCTCTATGGTGGTGGCGCCACAGTGCAGGGAGATGACAGCAGTCACAGCACTGCTGTGCCCGACAAGAAGAGCTCTCAGCTGAGTGAGGAGACGCCGGCAAAGGGGGGCACATGCAGCACGCACAGCAATGGCGGAGGAGGGGGGGCACATGCAGCACGCACAGCGATGGCGGAGGAGGGGGGGCACATGCAGCACGCACAGCGATGGCGGAGGAGGGGGGGCACATTGCTGAGAGGCGGCAATGTCGGGAAGCAGCAGCAGCCATTGACGGGCACAGCGTTGGCGGAGAGGCGGCAATGTCGGGAAGCAGCAGCAGCCATTGACAGGACTCAGCGTTAGAGGCCCCGTGAATCTGTGATCTAAACCCCGCCCACATATTTTATGACACCCTGCGCAGGGAGTAATCACAGGCGCAGGAGCCAGAGACAGAGTATTACTCCGCGGGCCTGCCATTGTTATCAGTTGCCTAGCAACGTCCACGCCGAACTGCTGAATTATATTGAACTGCTGTGAGACTTCCGCACACCCGCTTGTGAGTCACCTGCCTGAGTGTTTGAATCAACGGTCCCAGTCCCCCTGGCCCCCGGGGTGCTGCAGAGGAAGCACAATGTTCCCCACCATGGACGTGCTACGGGTACACAGGAGGAAGAGGACGTCTCTCTTCTGGTAAGTTGCTGCCTTAGCCCATACCACAACCAGTAGCCCCCAGTAGTCGGCTGTGGGAGGAGTCAGTGTTGATGATCCACACCCCCCCCCCCAAATGTAAAGTGTACATCTGCCCCTTTTGCATCCCTGCAGTGTCAGACAAGGCAGGGGGGCTAGAGGGGTCTATGTGGCTAGAGGGGTCTAAGAGCTCTCTCTTTGTCACTTTCTCTCCTTCTCCCTCTCCTCGTTACTGTCCCTCTTTCTCTCTCACTGTCACTGTCCTTCCTTCCTTCCTTCTCTCTCTCTCACACTGTTGCTCTCTCTCCTCTCTCTCCCGGGTGGGGGACCCATAGCAAATATTTTGCTATGGGGCCCATTAAGCTCTAGTTACGCCCCTGCTACAGGTTTTTATTATTGCAAACAGACAAAGGGGTACTTGTTTCCTATCTGGGCGCCCGCTAAGTTAATTGCGCACCATGCTATTCTCCGTAGAGAAATCTGATCGCATCGCATCGTACACATACACGATATTGAACGATGCGATGCGATGCGATGCGATCCGATTCGATTTCCCATAGGAAACAATGTTAAATGGCTCAATTTAGCCAAATTATCATAGGAACAATAGTAAATGGGCCAAAAACACCCCTGAACATTGAAATGTCCCCCCAAAAATAGTTGACGCCACCCCGCCATCAACGTGAACCCGAAGCGTGGCGAGCGCAGCGAGCCCGCGAGGGGCGGCGGTACGCGTCCTCCGACCTTTTCATGCCCTACTATCCACTAGGGCGTGGAGTGAGAATAGAATAGTGTGGCGAGCGCAGCGAGCCACCGAGCCCGAAGCGTGGCGAGCGCAGCGAGCCCCGCGAGGGGACGCGGATACCTTCACAGGTAAACGCGTCCCTTTGCGGGCTTCCCAGGTGTCCGCGTCGCCATGGACACCTGGGAAGCCCGCGAGGGGACGCGTATATCTGTGAAGGTATCCGCGTCCCCTCGCGGGGCTCGCTGCGCTCGCCACGCTTCGGGCTCGGTGGCTCGCTGCGCTCGCCACACTATTCTATTCTCACTCCACGCCCTAGTGGATAGTAGGGCATGAAAAGGTCGGAGGACGCGTACCGCCGCCCCTCGCGGGCTCGCTGCGCTCGCCACGCTTCGGGTTCACGTTGATGGCGGGGTGGCGTCAACTACTTTTGGGGGGACATTTCAATGTTCAGGGGTGTTTTTGGCCCATTTACTATTGTTCCTATGATAATTTGGCTAAATTCAGCCATTTCACATTGTTTCCTATGGGAAATCGAATCGGATCGCATCGCATCGCATCGCATCGTTTAATATCGTGTATGTGTACGATGCGATGCGATCCGATTTCATTACGGTGCCGTACGTAGAAAACCTGGGCGCCCAGATAGGAAACAAGTACCGACAAAGGTAAAAATCCTAAAGTGCTGCATTCAGGGCCGATCAATATTCCATATTGCAAAAATTTCCATCCAGAGAGATTTTGAAAAGGAGATCATGCTAAGCATGCAGCTTTCATACCTGTACTCCTACAAATAATTCACTTAATTTACTAATAGACTATAAAATAAGAGATTATCATTGTAAGGTGTAAAAAATAATGCTTCCCAGTTTGCTATATTTTAAAGATCAACCATTCCCTAAATGTAGGGACCAAGCTTTAATAGAAGTACAGTAACTTACTGCTTTTCAAAGGAGGTTCAGCAAATTTCTTTTGTACTTCTTTATTTTTTACAGTCCTGGCACAGGTTGATCAGAATAAAATGAAAATAGATACACAATTGTGAAGCACTCTGATATGATTGGCAACTAAAGGATATTAGTTCCAGTATTGAAACTAAGGGTCATATTCATTATCCAGCTCTGATTTTTCCTGCAATAATTTAGTTGAAGATGTGGATAATACACTAGCAGGGATATTGTGTTATTGTACATGCAGGAATGCAGTGCAGGCTTGTACACTACTGAAGGGGGGTGCAGGATCTGAGTGGATCTCGCTTTGTAACTTGGGCCTCTGGAAATCAATGCATCCTACTCAGGGGTATAGGCAGGGTGGAGCCGGTGGAGCACAAGCTTCGGGAGCCGAAAGATTACAGGGCGCCAGAGCCATGCATCACAAACTGTGCCACCGGCTCCGCCGCCATGTTCGTCCATTCCCCAGCCTGCTCCTTGCTCTGTCCAGCTAAGCTGCGGAGCTGCCCTGTCCACCTCTATTTTCAATTAAGACTCCCGCTGGACCGCTAGCCAATAGGCACTCGCGGTCCAGCAGCCAATCAGAAACAGCATTGGTGGCTGCTGGACCGCGAGCGCCTATTGGCTAGTGGTCCAGCGGGAGACTTAATTGAAAATAGCGGTGGATAGGGCAGCTCAGCTGGGCACAGCGGGGAGCGGGCAGGCTGCAGACCCCTTTGGCAACAAGCTATTTAGTCCCCCTTGGCAACAAGCTATTTAGTCCCCTTGGCAACAAGCTATTTAGTCCCCCATGGCAACAATGGGGACTATGTGTGGCTTTATGTGTAACTGGCATTATGGCAAGCTCGCTTAAATGTGCAATGGGCCTTTTCACCGCACAAGAGCCCCATCTACTAGAAATTGGGGGGGGGGGGGGGGGGGCGCGAAACATGCCCCTGCTCCGGGCACCGTGGCACCTAGCTACACCACTACCTGTTTGGCCCAGGTTGCTTCCAACATTTTCTTTTAATCTCAGTAAATGAATCTTGTGAATATGCTGTCATTTGTGCAAATGCTGCAACATGCTTTATATCTACAGTAATATAATAAACAGTACACATCGGATTGTGATATAGGCTCAGGTATCTTGTGGTTTACTTTCTAATCTAACTGTGCCACAGGTTACGCCATAGCCATCTCATCTAAAAATAAAATAATCTATAAAGAATGAAAAAAATCACAAAATCTTGACATCCTGGCAAAGTCTGCTGCTTGCTTTATCAGAGGAGGGGCATGTGACTGGGTAAGAAACAGCACAAGCTCAAAGGAAACAGCTGCTCATTTCATGCATTAGCACTTGGCAACAGAGTAAGCACTGGGAGCATGGATGTCAGTAGAATACCTCTGCACAGAGAATTAAAGTAAGTAACAGGCATTTTCCTGTTGTTTTGTTTTATCGTACAATGATAGAGTTTCAAGATTGTTTTATAGGTGGTTATTATGTACCGAAAAGATCTAACTTGGAATACTGATAATTGTATTTCTGCCATAATAACATCACTAATACAGTATAATGCAGACCTATAAGTCACAGTTACTATAAGTGGTATACTATATATATGTTTGGTAGTTTGCAAAGAGATTATTTTTTATTTGTGGTGAACAAGCTATTTTTAGCCGACATTGCGTCTAAATTTAGATCCAGCACAGTTTGACAACTTTGTTCTCAGACCGTCAACTTTTTCTGTGTGTACTTTCATCGTCACCGTTTGTAAACATGCTCAATGGTGGAAAATTGAATTGTACAGTTGATCAGAAAAGCAGGGACGTTGCCATTGGTATTTGTGAAGTATGCTTAAGCAGGCTCACAATTCTTTAGGGCTGCTTACAACACTGTGTACATTCTTAACAAGTCATATGAGTTTTTTGTTAGCTAATCATGCTGAATACCAGTAGCTTGCGGCTGTCTCATGATTGTGCTTACTTACAAAACATTGCCATACAATGCAATGCCCAGAGAAATGTGTATGGATTATTTTTCATTTCTATTTTCCCTTCCCCAAAAATAATAGAATGTTCTTAGATTTGCTTGGACTAGGTTAACGTTGATATGGAACGTTCACATGTTTTGCTGATGCAGCGATGTATATATACCATGTACTTTTCCTACATTGTCTCGTATTGTATGTCTCTGTTTTCTTGTTTTGATCATTTGTTTATACACTTTGTTAGGTGCTGTAGAACCCTTGTGATACCATATAAATACATAAAGAAATAATATAGGTTGAGTATCCCTTATCCAAAATGCATTTAGATAAGGGATTATTCCGGATTCTGGGAAAAAAATTTTTAATACATACTCACCTGTTCAACTGGCGATCCCCCGATGTCGACGGCGTGCATCAGATTCATTTTCAATGGCATCTCTGGTCCCAAGGATGCATTGCACATGTGCGCGGGCAGGGCCGGTGCAAGGCACCGGAGCGCCCCAGGCGAGTCGGGGTGGGGGCGCCCCGGTGCCGGGGGGGGGGGGGTGTACCTGTCCTGCGGCTGTGTATATAAAGCTTGCGGCGGCAGCGGGGTGTCCCTGCATTCAAGAAATAACGAGCGCTATCCGCCTGGCTACGCGGAAGCGCTTCTGTTGTGAAAACACTGGCCGCACGGCGCACGCTGATTAGCTGAATCTCAGCCAATCAGCGTGTGGCCAGTGTTTCCACAACAGAAGCGCTTCCGCGTAGCCAGGCGGATAGCACTCGTTATTTCTTGACTGCAAGGACCCCTTGCTGCCGCAAGCTTTATATACACAGCCGCAGGACAGGTACCCCCGCGGCACGGGGGGGGGGGGGGGGCGCGAAATGCCACCCTCCAGTGGCCAGCGCCCTAGGCAAATGCCTAGATTTGCCTAGTGGTGGCGCCGGCCCTGTGCGCGGGTGCGCCGGTGACATCACGAACTCACCAGTGCAATGCATCCTTGGGACCGGGGATGCCACTGAAGATGAATCCGATGGCAGCCGTGGACACTGGAGGACGAGGTGAGTATGAAAACAGGTGCAGGCAGGTGGATCCCGAAATATTCTGAAAACCTACAGTTTTCAAAATATTTTGGTTTTGGGATATCTGGATAAGGGATACTCAACCTGTAATATGAATAGCAGTATTATTATTATTTTTTAATAAAATAATAATAATAATAATAATAATAATAATAATAATAATGTCATAGTGTATAAGTGGAAGTTTGGAATTCCAACAGCAATTATATGGGTGTGGATTATTAGATCGACAGTAATTAGGTTGACAGTCAGTAGGTTGACCACTATTGGTCGAAAGACAATATGTCGACACATAAAAAGGTCGTCGTGGTCTAGGTCAACATTGACAAAAGGTCAACACAGAAAAAGGTCAACATATATGGTTTTCACTTTTTTGGGGGGTCTATATGCCGACATGGACACTATATTAGTGTAGTTCTTCCTCTTACCTGACTCGCTGCGCTCGGCACCCTGTTATTTTCTCCCGCAATGCCCACTTGGATCGTGAAGGAAGAACAAGTCGGTCGAAAAAATTATTATGAAAAACTCATGTCGACCCTTTTCATGTGTCAACCTTTTAATTGTGTCAACCTTTTGTCAATGTCAACCTAGACCATGTTTCCATTTCCATGTGTCGACATATTGCCTGTCGACCAACAGTGGTCGACCTATTGCCTGTCGGATCTAATTACTGTTGACCCATCGACAGGATACGCAATTATATTTCCCACCTGTCTAGATATGTTAGCTGTTATGCAGTAACTAGTTACCATTACCAGCTGCGTGCGCCCAAACAGAGCAACACTTGAATTGCTCCTCCACCAATGTCCAAAACACTTGATTTCCCTCCATAGAGGTGAGCAGAAGCGTTAGCCTTTTGTTATATATATATTATAATACATTGACATGGAAGTATTCTAAATTAAATTTAGAGGATTGTAGTTCTATATTGAATTTCTTTTCTACAATATTATTTTTTTTACAAAGTATAAAGGTATAGAGAAGCTATTGTGCTTAATTGTGGTGGATAATTACTTTAGCCACATGTTTAAAGTAATGTAGTGTTTAATGTTACAAAGAAAGTGTCAGAAAAACACGTAGTATATTATTTTGCTTGGCTTACATACCATTAATAGATTACTACTGTAGTTGATTTTTATTTTTTCCGCTAATGACAAATGGCCAAAGGTTTAAATATGTAACCCCTGTGCTAGTAAATAATTGTTCATGGACAAAATAATTTCTATATACATGTTTTCATATACATTTATTGGGCACCTCACCCGATCGAGACGCTTGTATTTATCCAACTGTAAAGTGCAACACGATATACTGCTTCTGTTTAAATAAGTGTTAATAAATTACATGTTAAAAATTAACACATGTTTTATAGCTCTAGACACACGTCTATGTCCTTGATTAAGTTAAAATCATACATGAAGCATAGGCTAACTTGGCATTACCAGGTGTTTAGGCCATAGTTGCCTACCTTCTGACAGCCCACATTCCAGGAGGCTTGCCCCCCCTCCAGAGGTAGGCAACTCTGGTTTAGGTCCTTTTGGAATGACTTTTGGTTTGGCTATTTAAGCAGTTGTTCTTTCATGCAGAACACTTTGCACCTCCGCCTATACTGGGGTTCCTTCCTTGGGGACATATTGCTTTACCAGACACTGTGGAGAGGGGTTTGCATATTAAATAGAGGCCCTATTAATTAAGGAGCCTTTTTAGTGGTAGAGCAGTACTTGCTGTTTCTCTTGCTGATTAGGACCTGGGCCTTTATTTTAGATTTAAAAAGCAAAATAAATATTTATCATTTATATTATTTATCTATTAACAGTTTCTTATATGGTGCAGCATATTCCATTGTGCTTTACAATAGGAGAGAGTTATACAACAAACGGAATTTACAGATAGTCAACGGTATGAGGGCTCTGCTCGCAAGCTTACAATCTGGCACCAGAATGCAGAGGTTCCTGGTGTGCTGTATGTTACGGTGACCCAGCAGTTTGGCCACGGGTCAGGAGGATGGAAAATGTGAAAAAGAAAGAGAGAGTGGATATATGTGGACTGTACAGAGGGGATGTGATTAGATAGGAACGGTATATAAAGATTAAGTGGCTGGTTCTGGAATTTGGTAAGCTTGCCGGAAGAGGTGAGTTTTCAGGGAACGCTTGTAGGTTTGGAGACTGACGGAGAGTCTTATTGTGCATGGGAGAGCATTCCACATACAGATATCCTGCAATATGTGAGCGAGTAATTAGTGTGGATGAGAAATGAAGATCTTGTGAGGAGCGAAGATGTCAGGTTGAAAGATATTTTGAGATAAGAGAAGCGATGTATGTTGGTGTAGTTTGGTTTTTGGCTTTGTGTGTGAGTAAAATAATTTTGTCTCCAAAACACTGCCATCTGTTGGCAGCGAGTTAAACTCTTTCTCTCTCACACATGCACAAACACAGAGGCAATCACAAGGTAGCAGACTAGCTTTTGAAGCATTTGCTTTGAGTGGAATTATTAGTTAAATATATTTTGCACCTAACCTTACAATAGAAGCTGGTGCAATGTAGAAAGTAGTCTGACAATCACTAATACAGTATGTAGGGATAAAACTTTCCATGCTTTTACTGAATTTAATGAGTAATGTAGAGTTAGTTAATGCCATTGGTATGGTTAGAGGGACCACATAGAAGTGTGACACAGTTGTTTTTACCAGTATATAGTGAAAATAGGAAGTTCTACGGAAAAAAACTGCATCTTTTCCACTGTACATTTTTAAATAATGACCAATTGTATGTTACAATACCTACAAAATTTTACGTGAATGTTTCATTACATGTAAACTTATGTATAGCCTTGCTAATAAAATGAGAGGCAGCCATATTGTTCCGAACAATTCTTGTTCTGTCCTTCAGGCCTTTTCTCTGAGGATATTGTAGGGTTGATTTAATTAGCTGAAAGTAACGCTATGAAAACACCTTGAAAAACACATTTATTTGCGCCCATCCTACACCAAGATTGGAAGTTTCGGTCTACATTAAATGTGGCAAAAGCATCCACTTAATCACCAGGCGGATCATTTTGTGGCTAATTTTATTGACCCAGTGGTCACCATTCACCATTGTCTTACCTGAAAAATCTTAATTTACAACTTCCACTATTATATTTGTTACCTTTGTCCTGATTATCAGAGTATTTGGAGTTTTGTTGAACACCTTGTACAGCATAACTATGGTGTACCTGTGACATACAAACCTGCCACAGGAGCACACGCCAAAGCAGGCGTTATTAAGGAGGAGGACATGGACCTAGTGTTTCATAAGTAATGCAATATGTGTGGTATGATGGCCCGACAGTCGGAAATCCAATGGTCAGTATACAGATATCAGAATCCCAGATGCCGGTAATCTAACAGGGGGTGAGTACAAAGAAGCTTCTTATGGGCTCACTGCGTTCGCCACGCTGCGGGCATGATTGCCACAAGTTCTATTCACCCACTATGGGGGTCATGGAACCTCATGAGTGAAAATAGCCGCTGTCAGACGGGATTCCAACTGTCAAGATTTGAACAGTCGGGATTCCGATGTTGGTAGACTGATTGTCGGGATCCCAACTGTCGGCCGTCATCCAGCACCCATTTAATGCAGCTATAGTATACACCCGTTTCTGATGAGTGGAACCATATTCTAATTCCAAACATAGAATGGTAAGAGGGATGTATTAGGGTCTGATTTTGAGCAGAAGGAATTGTAAGCATAGACAAAAATGGAGGGTTTGGCATCCATTGCCTGTGCAGAAGTGAATGTATGACAATGTGACTGTGGGCATTCCCTGAGTGTGTATCAAAATCTGAGCCATGTGACTGAGGAAGGGAAGCCTATTTCTGCTATAACTCAACGCATGTGGCTGAGACAGGTACAGATACATATGGTGACAGCTGTGTCAGCCGGCGTACAAATAAATTGTCATCAGTTTCCACTTGCACATGTAAGGAGCAACATATTAGTTCAACGGATTATTTCATTAGCCCAAGGTAGCAAATATGGCTGTGATACAGTATTTCCCCGTGTACAGCCGCTTTGTGTACAACATAAAATCAGAGCTGATGTTCTGGTCGGACCTTAAAGCCTGGCCAAGCAGCCGCACCTCCAAGTGTTCCGCTCGGCACAATCCAGCATACAAAGAGACAGAGGCTAGCTCGTGTCATGCACAATGCCTGGGCAGTTTTAGAGCCTGTCTGTGGTTCTGGAACTGGTGGTATAGCCCTGTATGAGAATAAGTGGAAGCCTTACTGCTCTTTTAAAACTAATTTAGGTCTACAGTGTCAAATAATACGCTATTGTAAGACTGCATGTCTGCATTAGTAATACTCTAATAACTGCTATGCCTTTGCTAGAAACACTTATCTTAGCTGTAATGAAGGAAAACTACTTCCTGTCTTGTCACTCTCTACTTTTTCGTCTTTTACTCTTTAGTCTACAACCCCAAATTTAACGTAAATAGTCTTGTGTCCAAAAATGACATGCAGGAAGCAGACAACAATTATTCTGTCTGATTGCTATCTGGGTGTACAATGGTAGGGAGTATTTACAAAGGTTAACCTTATTTAATTAAAGAATACCTTTAGAGATCCCAAAATACATATAACGGCACTTTTTAATAGGGTTAATCTTTGGTGCATTGTAGAATGGATTCATGTTGGTCCACGTTAAATAAACATTGCACCAACATGACCCATTCCAGGAGGGAATTCCAAATGCTCTGTTCCTGGACTTCCTTGCCAGTGGCAGTTGTAGAGGTGGAGCTGCAGCACTGTCCAAAATTCATTTAGGGGATACACTCAAACTGCCAGAGAACCCTGGCTGGCAATTTGTGGCCGTGTTTGGAGGTGTAAGTCGGTGTGACTCCCCATGTACTGCTTCCTCTACAGCAGGGATGGGGAACCTTTGGGCCTCCAGATGTTGTTGAACTACACATCCCAGAATGCTTTTTTACAGTTTTAGCATGACCAAATAGCAAAACTGTAGCAGTGCATGCTGGGACGTTCAGCAACAGCTGGAGGACATCCCTGCATGTGCAGACCGGAGGTCGCTTATCACAGGACACAACAGCTCGTCACAGGCAGTGGTTAGGGATGCCAA
This sequence comes from Crinia signifera, assembly GCF_055691185.1. Classification (NCBI taxonomy): domain Eukaryota; kingdom Metazoa; phylum Chordata; class Amphibia; order Anura; family Myobatrachidae; genus Crinia; species Crinia signifera. The sequence goes on along the minus strand of NC_139219.1, from coordinate 82,249,327 downwards.
TCCTGAGGCATTTTTTCAATCCTGGGATTGAAAATTGCTCGATCCCGGGATTGGCATCCCTAGTTCGCAGGCGTGTAACTAATACCCACACTGGCCGACCCGCACATTTACTTACATTGGGAGGCGGGCGGCAGGGAGTGGAGTGGGTTCGGAGGTGCACGATGCCTCCGGGAGCGTGCACCTCCTCATCAGCACTGCAGCCAGATAAGAAGCAGGGAGGAACTGGAAGGCGCAGGTGAAGGTGTGGGCGGGCCAGCGTCGGTGAAGTGGCGGGAAGGCAGGCGCAGCAGAAGAGGTGAGAGGTGGGCGGCCAGGAAAGGGGTGACACTGAGAGTAGTGGGGGCAGCGTGCGTGGCCTGCGCAGTGTGACCGTCACGTTGCGCAGGCCGCACGCAGGTGTAAAGAACAGCCAGGCAGAGTCTGAGCGAGTGCTCAGACGCTGCCCGGCATTAGACTGCGCATGCGCAGTCTAATCCCGAAATCCCGGGATTGAAATCCCGGATTTTTTAAGGCCAAATCCCCGGGATCCCGCCGATCCCGATCCTGGGATTGGACACCCTAGCAGTGGTAGGCAGCTAGCAATAGTGTAGTGGATGTTGCTGGGCAGGGGGTATCATATTACCTTGCTGAAGTGGTAAGTTATGCCAAATAAATGTAGACAACAAATAGAAAAATACCAATTTGCGCATATAAGAGGGAAAAAAGCAGCGTAGTATACCCATGACGGGCAGAATACTAGTCTCAAGCAGTTGATCAAAATATAGCGCAAAATGTATTAATGTATTGAAAAGTGATAAAATGGAGAGTGATAAACCACCAACCAATCAGCTCTTACTTGTCATGTTTCAAACCCAGCCTGTAACATGGCAGTTAGGAGCTGATTGGCTAGTGGTTTATCACTCTCCATTTTATCACTTTTCAAACTTAGAACATATGGCCCAAACTATGGTATCTAATGGCGCTGAGGATGTACTTATGGGACATAAAACAGTTTATTGTGACAATAAACCAAGCATAGAAATATAGGCATATAAATGTAAAGAGCATTAAAAGTAGGGATAAAATAGATTAACCTCTCTCACCATAAATGGTGGTTTGCAGGCGGCGAATGCTATAATAATGTATAGGTGGTTCTAGGCTGGACAGCTCAGCACCACCGTAATAGGCAAAATTGTCCATTGGGTTGATAGTTTTAGATATATTCCAAATGCAGATTGTATATCTGCATTTGAGAAATCACTGAGGGCATCAGTTAATGTTATTATAGCATTTGTAAAGCTTTAAACATTTTTATGCCTAAATGTTTATGCTTTTGTTTATTGTCACAATAAACTGTTTTATGTCCTATAAGTATATTTATTGTCACAACATCCTCAAGAATGGTAATAGTGTCACTAGATACCATACTTTGGTACTTGTGTAATAGCACGGCGCACGGCTACGCTACGTTGTCAGCGTAGGCTAAGCTACGCTGTCAGCGTAGCCCAATGGCTGCCTAGCGTAGTTAGCGCAGTGACTCCGCGGCAGGCCAACGGCTGCCTAGCGTTGTTACTCTGCGGCAGCCCGGCTCTGTCTCCGGTGTCCATGGCAAGCCTAGTGAGCGCCTCTCACACAGCGCCGGTAACCGCCAGATCCCCTGTACTGGTGGACGCCGGCGGAGAGTAGATCATGCGGGCCCCGGCAGAGAGGCGCTCCAGCTGTCTGAGACGCAGGTGCGTCTCCCGACCTTTTCATACCCCCACTATCCACTTCGACGTGGAGTTGATTTTATAAAGTGTGGCGAGCCACCGAGCCCCGCGAGGGGATGCGGAATACATATAAAGTAATCCGCGTCGCCACGCTTCGGGCTCGGTGGCTCGCTGCGCTCAGCACACTTTATAAAATCAACTCCACGCCGACATGGATAGTGGGGATATGAAGAGGTCGGGAGGACGCGTAACGCTTCCCCACATGGGGCTCGCTGCGCTCGCCACGTTTCGGGCTGGCGTGGATAGTGGGGGTGTTTCAGGAACACATTCACACCTGCCATATCATACATCTGAGACAGTAATGACGACGTGTTAACTGGTAACTGGATTTTTAGTTAAAATTAATAAAAAGAAAGCAACTTAACAAAGTACAATAATATCAAATTATCAAGAAGAAAGAAAAAAATGAAACAGTTATTCTTCTGATTCTGCATTGATAGAAACTGCAGCAGAAGTGGATGCAGTTGTGTCTGTACCTGTGTCGTCTGCTTTGTCAGCCTGTGGGAGCAGAGTTAAGGCATAAATCGTTTTCTGCGCCAACAGTCTTTCGCCAAATGAATTCTTGTAGGTAGGAGTCCAGATTCTGGTGCGTAGTTCCCTTTGACGTTTGTTACGCCACTTACACGATCCCCAAAGCCGTTCAATGTTTTGGGTGTGAACAAAATTATAGCGGTGGTTCACCTGTGCATGATGATACCCTACCTACTCCAGCTGCTCGGTGTTATATACATGCCAGCAATCCGAATATATAGTTGTCCCCGGTTCTATATATTTGTTGATGGCGGCCATCAGGGTGATGGCGTCACGTCTTTCCACAGGCCTTATGAAACAGTCACCGGTGTCTCTGCAAATGCCTCCAAACAGCCACTGTTGAGGTAGCACTCGTCCGACATGACTTTTCCTCTGTACAGACAGACTCTCATCCACCTCCACTATTTTTCCGGCGTTGGGGCTGCGACATTAAGTCCATGGTGCAGTTATTCAACAACTTTAGTTGTTGCTCACAAAAGATATGCTTGTGAGCTCCTCCGCTCATGAATAAATAAAACGGATGAGGGTAAGAAATGGGATACGACACCCCGGGAACCAATGTGCCGCACAGAGACTGACCTTCTTATGGCAGGTTTTAATGTGGCAGTGCCACATGCACTCCTTCATACTCAAGCGTATGGGGTGTCCATTAAAACAGGTTTGTGTCAGTGGGAGCAAATGGTGCTGCTGAAAAAAAGCCACGACTCCTCCTCTGTCTGCGGCAGGTTAAACATGCTGAGAGGTTCTGCAGCCATTTCTAATTAACACATACCCTCCAACTGTACCGATTTAGCTGGTACAGTACCGTTTTTTAACGGTCTGTACCGGCTAAACCAAAGTGTACCGAATATACAGATTTTTGGTAACCGGCTCCTCCGTCTCTGGGATGTGTAGTTTCATTCACAGCCAGCTGCTCTTTGGGAGGGTGAGGGGGAGTGGCCAACCAAACTACATCTCCCAGGGGGCTTAGGGTGCCAGTGGGCGAGATCCGCTTCTCCAATCACTCGCCGTTTTGTCAACCCATGCGTCCAGGCAGAGGCGGGCTGGGCCGGGGGGCACTCCCATTCTCAGCACTTTGGGCCGGCTGCAACATGGCCCGCTCTATTGGCAGTGACATAACCAGATGCAGGCAGCAGGAAAAGTGCGCGAAGATGCCTGCATGTGAGTCAGCTGAGCGGAGAGGCTGTCAAACACAGCTGTGTTATGGCTCCTGACAAGCTTACAGTCAGCAGTGAAGTGTGCTCGCATTTCTGGCAGATACCCCAACCCTACAGGGAGTCAGAGTGCAGGTGCGTATCCAATGCCCGACTCACACTTCTTCCTGTCCCGGCTCCCTTACACCTATAAAACCACCTATAAAATGCTGCAAACAACAGGAGGTTGCATATATATATATATATATATATATATATATATATATATATATATTACCAGTACACATTCGGAAAGTGGGGTGACCACGCCCCCATTTTCCATTGACCACGCCCCTTTTCTAATGTGTACCGATTTCTGGCCTTCAGATGTTGGAGGGTATGTTAATAGTGTCAGAAAAAATTCAGTCACTTCACCTCTGACTGACTAGTGTAACTGCGTAACGCTGACTGACTACGCTGGCCGTGAGAACACTACGCTGAATCTGACAGGGACACTGACTACGCTGGCTGCAGAAACACTACGCTACTTCTGACAGGGATGCTGACTACACTAAGCGGCTGCAGGAACACTACACTACTTCTGACTAACTATGCTAACTACACTGCCCGTGCGAACACTACGCTGATTCTGACAGGGACGCTACGTTAACTAGGTAACGGGCGCCGTGCTATTACACAAGTACCCATACTTTCTTTTTAATCAAATAATGTTGAATACCAATGGCATATTTGATAGTTTTTTACCCTTTCCACATTACTTTAGTATCACCTAAATGCAATAAAGACCTTTTGGAGCAGGTCTATAGAAAAACTGCCCAAAACGCTTTAATTTTTTTTTTGTAGTGATCAAATGGCATTTTCCATATTTACCATAATAGGACATACTTGCCTACTTTTGAAAACTAGTTTCAGGGATATTATAGTTGGTATTTTGCACAGCGTCCCAATGAGGGGGCGTGTCATTCTCCTCCCAAAGGGCGTGGCTATTTCCATATATGGAGATATTGCGGAAAGAGATTGTGAACGTGGCAACTAGAAGCTTGGGTGTGTACTGCTACATCTGAGAGGAATCTTTTAAAATAACTTATATCCAAATGTAGATGAGCTCCAAAGCAGTTACTAAGAGCTACTATACTTGGTACAGTGCTGGGAAATGGCGCTGATGATTCAATGTAAATGTACCTATCTCTCATTTCCTTTTTCCCCAAAAATGTAAAAGTAATGGACTAGATAAAATAAGGGAGATTGCTAGACTAATGAGGGAGAGAGGGAGATTGCTGCTATTTCAGGGAGTCTCCTGCAGAATGCAGGAGGGTAGGCAGCTATGTAATAGGAAACATGATCTGACCAAATCTACAAAAAAAAATAGAGATGTGCAGGCTCTGATTTACTCTGATTTCAAAGCAGGATCTTATTGGCAATCCCAAATCACATGACAGTTGTTGACAGTTGATAGCCAATAAGATCCTGCTTTGAAATCAGAGTAAATCAGAGCCTGCACATCTCTAAAAAAAATTCAGAGCATACTACAAATTCCCTACCCAGGTACAACTGTCTCTGCCCCTAGGCAATGCGATGGACAGCAAACTGAACACTGTGAGGGCTGCCAGTCATCGAGGCTCTGCGCTGCTTCTGTGACCTCTGGTGCACTAAAGTGATGCTGGAAAAGCAGCAGCTGATTTTACAGCACTGGATGTCACAGAAGCAGGAAGCCCCGGTAACCAGCAGCACTGCGGGGGTTCCTATCAGGGATCCCTGGGGACTGGTACAGAGGAAGCCACTCTTGTTAGAGCAGCTCCTGGCACAATGATCACCAGCTGCCAGCCCCCACCAGCATCCACCGTGTGACAGAATGGGATGTCAGAAATAATGAAACAAAACGCTTGTGTGTCCCATTCTCTGAAATGGGAAGCGCTAGCGAGTGAGCTGTCCGCCGGCCCACCCGCCACCGTTCTCTGCCAGTGCTCGCCAGCTAGGGGGATCTGGAGAGCGCTCGGCAATAATGAGGGCGGTTCCATTTGTAGATATTATCACTGGTGGGGCGGTTGTGGAACAGGGAGGGGGTCATAAGTGGTGTTAACTCGTGATATATTTGAATAGCCTGTAAAACATATAGAACTATAAAAAACACCCCTGTTTAGTGTAGGACATGATTAACAGCAAAGTAGGAGGGTGGGTGTCTTTCTAGTGGTTTCACACACAGAAGAGCGCCCACAAGGGGTGGGTGTAACCCTGTACTTGCCAAAAACAGCTGTTCAGCAGCACTTGACCATGGATGGGAGCTGCCGGCCTGCCGCAGTTCTGCATTATGCTGCATGCACAGACTGCACTTAAATCAGAGTTGCTCCCTACTTCCTATTCCCCTAGATACATCACATCCAGGGCCGCCGACAGGGGGTGCTATGGGTACAACTGTCCCAGGCCCGGCCGCTCTGACATAGGGTAGGGCCTGGGCAGCAGCCCACCAGCACCCCAACCCCTACAGCCATCCTCCCCCACTACACAGTAGCGGGCCAGAGGTCCTCTGCAGCCTGCAGCACATAGACAGTCCCCAGGCCCGGCCAGATCCTCCTGCTGCCCTCTGCCCGGGGACATACACAGGCAGTGTAGCAGGCAGAAGTAATGTGGTGTGATGTCATCGCACAGCTAACAGTGCGGGCACCCAGCATGCCAGAAGACTCAGGAGGACCTGAGAAGCTGCTGCCATTGCCGCTCCCATGGCAGCAGGTATAATTTTAATACATGGCAGGGGTTGGTAGGGGAAGGGGGTCCCAGGCTTTTGTCTGTCCCGGGCCCCACAATTTCTGACGGCAGCCCCCACAATTTCTGACGGCAGCCCTGCTTACATCTGGGCATGTAGAACACAAAGGCATGCCACAGTTCATTATTCAGAGGCACATGGGGCACAGGGACTGCACTGTGTAGCATATATGATACAGGGGGGCACTGTGGCCATATTAGGAGGGGGCCCTCCCAATTTAGTTGCCCCAGTGCTCTCTCTTATTCAGACTTTACCACTAATTATAGAATTTGCAAATCGAGCGATGGAATGACTGCGCATGCATACAGTATGAGGGGAATTAGCTATAGAAAATGTGAATGGAGAGCCAATGTTACGGGGGCTAACCAGCCATTTTCTGGGTGTGTCTAAAAGAACGCAGGCATTTTTGAGGAGGGTCTGTGATGGCTACGATGACCACTTCCAGCCTGTTGGATCAAAAAAAGTGAAAAACCCCAATGTCAACCTTTTGACTGTCAACCTTCCCCATGTCGACCTAATGCTTGTGTCGTCCTAATGACCAGTCAACCTAACCAATGTCGACCTTCAGTTGTGTCGACCTTTATGCATGTTGACCTTCAATGGTCGACCTATTGCTTGTCGACCTAATGCTTGGTGACCTAGTGACCGTATCCCTACAGGAGGCCCTAGAACACCATTATTATTACTGAACATATCCATACCCTCCAACTGTACCGATTTACCCGGTACAGTACCGTTTTCTAACGGCCTGTACCGGTTAAATTACCCTGTACCGATTGTACCGGTTTTCTAGCCTTCAGGCTTCAGCCGCAGCGTGTCGCCTCCTTCCAGTTCCTGCACTTCTCTGTCTCAGCCGAGGAGGCCGGGGGGACTCTTGGAGTTGTAGTTTCAGATTCCCCAGGGAGCTTGAAGGGGAGCCGCCAAACAAGACTACAACTCCCAAGGTGCACCAAGGGAGGACACGGCCTCCTCCTGCTCGGGGATAGACGGGAGAAGAACTTCACTTATGCATGCTGTTTGTCAGAGACCTTATCGATGCGCAGTGCAGCAGGAGAGGACCAGCGGGGCAGGTAAATTATTATGTTCAACTCACACACGGTGGGTATTAAAACTATCGGAAAGACCACGCCCCTTTTCCCGAAGCCACGCCCCTCTCGTTTTTTTTGTTTGTTTTTTTGTACCGATTTCTGACCCTCACATGTTGGAGGGTATGACATATCTAATACCCCTTTAAGACATACGGGAAAATCACAGGTTTTTTTACATGAACGCGCCCAAACCCGGGACTAGCGTATGTCTGGATTTCCCGGTATTTTACTCCCGGGTATAATACCCGGCTTATGTCTGAATGGTATTACCCGTGTTATTCAGTTTTAAACATGTGATGTGGCTTTTTTTTGCTGCCGAGGCGTCTTCTGATGAGGTCATCAGCTGCAGCCGAGGAAGACGCCTTAGGCACATGTGCGGAGGCTTGCAGAGGCAGTGGCTGCATGTTGCTCCTTTGCTCCCTTTGCAGCAACAGAGTGCAGAGTCATGTGGGAAGTCAGGTGGCATGGCACATCATTGGAAGGAAGAGGAGGTCAGGAGCTGTAACGTGTGTGGAGAAGAGGAGATCAAATCTCACATCACAGGCACTGTGAAGGATGCCATAGTGTATGCAAATATTGCAAAGGTCCTTGCCAATTTAACGATGAAGCACTGAAATGCTTGAAAAGCCTGGCTTATGTGTGAAAGGGGTATACCCATGTTTTTCCCGGATGTGAGGTGTAGTGTGAAAGGGGGTCTGTTACTAAAATCCCGGGAGTGACCTGGGTTGAAAATCCCAGGGAGTTCTATTGAAGATGGGATGTGGCCCACAGCAACCAATCTATTTATCTATTATGTAGAAGGTGCTAAATAAATAAGAAGTAGATCTGATTTGTTGCTATGGGCCACATCCCATCTTCTATAGAACTCCTCTCTTAGTAAATGTATCCCTAAGTGATTAATGATTACCGGGGCATACATGTATTTCCAACATAAGTAACACCTTTTTTAAGGAGCGCAATAGATAAACATTACTTGCCTACTTTTTGTCACTCCTCTCCGGGAGAAGTTCGGAGAGGAGACCACATATTTACCAGTCAGGGGGGCAGGACAAGGCTAACGTCACCAAGCCCCACCCCCATGACAGTCAAAAGTGGCAATTCGAGGGTCCGCTGTTTGGGAAGGGGCTAATATGATGCAAAATTATGAGATTCACGTCATTTTAGCCCCGCCCCTCCCCTCCCCTCCCCACGGACCCGTGAAATTTGGATCTTAATGCTGCGACGAAGGTGGGAACGGGGACTGCAAGAGCAATGCGGGAGACTTGGCCACCTTCCCGGGGGGCCGGGAGGAGGACTCGATTTGCGGGAGTCTCCCGGCCATTCCGGGAGGGGAGGCAAGTATGATATAAGCACTGTCATTGAGGATCAATTATCTGGAATTGCCACCGCCTGGTTTTACATATACTCTGACTTCTAGAGGAACCCCACAGAAATCCAGAAAAGCTACTTTTTTTTTTTTTTTGTTACATCCATTTCAATAAGGTTATTATTTGGATTAGATATTGCCTCTTAATAGCTGGCAAAGCAACTGCTGGACCTATTCCAAGGCTTTCCCAGTCTTGTGACATGGAGCATTTTGTTGATGAAAAGCCCATTCACTGGTGGGTATGCGGCTGCCATGAAGGAATGCATCTGAGTAGCATCATCGTTCAGATACCCTGCAGGAAACATACATCACTACCCTAATTTCAGTAGACTCAAAGGGGGAAATTTACTAAGATGTGTATTCCACTTCACATGTGATGTTGCTATGGGCAACCAATCAGAATCTACTTCTTATTTATTTAGCACTCTCTAGAAGATAGTAGACAGGATCTGTTTGGTGGCCCATAGCAGCATCACATGTGAAGTAGAATACACATCTTAGTAAATTTCCCCGAATAGGTCTGATGCAGAGTTGCACACAAAAGTATGCTTTGCATCAGACATGCATGTGAGCTAAACATAATCTATGAGCAAGTACAGTATGGGCAATTCAGAGTCCTTGTGTCAGCCTTGTGTGACCCCCTTCATCAGTGGACTGCTTTGGATTACAAGACCACCATTGCATATGCCCACAGTTGTAGTGCTCCTTACCCTATGCCCACAGTTGTAGTGCGTAGTGCTCCTTACCCTATGTCCATAGTTGCAGTGCTCCTTACCCTATGCCCAGAGTTGTAGTGCTCCTTACCCTATGCCCACAGTTGTAGTGCGTAGTGCTCCTTACCCTATGCCCAGAGTTCTAGTGCGCCTTACCCTATGCCAGGGCCGTAACTAGGGGGGGGCTGGGGGGTCACGCGCACCGGGCGCTGGAGGTGAGGGGCGCGCTGACAGGTATGTCCGTCCATCTCCTACTAGCGCGGCTGCAGGAAGCGCTGATGACTTCGAAAAGACTTGCCGGACGCTGATTGGCTGAATTCAGCCAATCAGCGTCCGGCAAGTCTTTTTGAAGTCATCAGCGCTTCCCGCCGCAGCGCTAGTAGGAGACGGACGAAGATGCGGCTGCGGGGTGAGCGGTGAGAGGACTGTGCGGGGAGGGGGGGGTCTCCGGCGCCAGGGACAAGGCGTCAGTTGCTCGGTCCCCCCTGTCAGCTGCTAACTAAGCAGCGGGGAATAAACGCTGTGCGCATGCGCACAGCGTCTATTCCCGCAGCCAGGGGGCTGGGGGCATGGCTAGAGGCTCACAGAGCCTCTGGGTCATGCCCCCATAGCGGCAAAATGGGGGCGTGGCCTCGCGGGAGAGCAGCGATTATAGACCACGCCCCCAAATTAGGCCACGCCCCCGAAAATTTCGCCGCGCCTCCGGCGCGCAGCAGCATCAATAGGAGGGGGGGGGGGGGCACCAAAAGACTGCCTTGCCCCGGGCGCCGGAAAGCCTAGTTTCGGCCCTGCCTATGCCCACAGTTGTAGTGCGTAGTGCTCCTTACCCTATGCCCAGAGTTGTAGTGCTCCTTACCCTATGCCCACAGTTGTAGTGCGTAGTGCTCCTTACCCTATGCCCATAGTTGTAGTGCTCCTTACCCTATGCCCATAGTTGTAGTGCTCCTTACCCTATGCCCTTACACATTGTGCTGAAGTTGCAAATGCACACTGCACATTTTGCTCACAGTTGCACGTGCCCCTTACACATTATGGCCACTGTTATAGTGCCCCTTCCCATTATGGGGTTCATTCTGGTTGGCTCGGTAAGCTGCAAAACTTGCAGCTAACCCAGCCTCTGTGACACCACCCAGGTCCCCTCCGCCCGCCCACCGCCCAACCCTATGCGAGGGGATGTGATACAAAGACACTACCCCTCGCATGTGACCACGGCAGCAGAAATCATTCGATGGTCGCTGACCATCGAATGATTTCTCCTGCCTTCGCAAATATAAGTCAGTCTCAAATAACATATTTGCGAATGTCGGGACGAAGACCACGTACCCATGGGAACACCCTGCATTTTCATGGGAACGTCCATGAAATTCTGGGCGTTCCCATGACTCAGCGCTGCCACTGCTCCTGTCCGCCCTCATCCCTCTTTCCCCTCTTTGAACTGCACTGTGAATGATCAACTTGCCGTGGCTGTTCGCAATTGGGGTTTCCACATGCGCAGAAATGCGCATGCACAAACCCAATCATTGGGGCAGGGCCCGAATTCGGTTCCATTGGTGTGAACCAGAATTGGACCCTATGGCCACTGTTATAGTGCGCCTTACACATTATGGCCACTGTTGTAGTGCCCTTTGCAAATTATGACCACAGAAGAATTACAGTACCTGGTGTGTGTCCCTGGGCAGTGCCTACCTGCAGATCACACAGCACTGCAGCAGACAGTGTTACTGGCACCATTATCCATCACCGGATATTACTCAAGCTCCCAGCAACCCTTGCTGTTGTAAGAACACTGCCTGGCCTGCTGTGGGAGTTTCAGAGTAGGCATGCTGGTGCAGGTGACCCAGGACACCCTCTTCAGTGCAAAACCAGCTGGAAAAAAATATCGGAGTAACATAAATTGTTTGCCATCACCCTCTGAAGTTCATGTTCTCCAACACACACTTTTGTTGGTACATACATACCATATAGGGAAACTTGCACATACTGGGGCAGATGTATAAAGCCTTAACAAGAGATAAATGCAAGGGTGATCAGGAGAGATAAACGTCCAGCCAATCAGCTCCTTACTGACTTTTTTCAAACACAGCCTGTAACATGGGTGATTGGCTGGATGTTTATCTCTACTTATCACCCTTGCATTTATCTCTTGTTAAGGCTTAATACATCTGCCCCACTGTATGATGTTTCTATAGAATGTGCTTAATGCACTGGCCACACATTAAGGAATTGTAATGCACAGTATAACTACCTGTTTAAAAAATATTGTCATTTATGTACTAATATACACTTAGAGCAATTTTAAGAGCATTTTTCACACTGCATATCTTTTGCCTTTTCTGAAATTGTAAGCAAACCTGTACGTTCAATCGAGTGCAATAATATATAATAGTTCTTTCAGCAACTTCCAACTGGGATAATATACTTATCTAAAAATAAATGTAATCTGCATAATGCTGTAAAAACAGGAAATCACTAACGTTTGGCTTGAACAAAAACAAAAACATCACAGCATATTATGTATTAACGCATACAGAAAGACAAGGCAGCCATCCAAATACTGTTAATGACAGGAGTCAAATATTGCAATAAAGTTTTGTATGGTGGCTGCAGAGTGGTTGTTCCCTTTCAACAGCATGATAGGGAAACAGGTACTACACAATGGCCCTGATTCTAATTAGATCGGGGGACTGATGTTGCTGCCCTGGGGTGGGGGGTGCCACTCCAAAGTGGGAGCACTGCCACGACATCCATTTACTTGTGGTCTGAAATTTGATTTTAAATCTGAATTACATGTTTTGGATTGCAAAAATGACATTATTTTAGCAATTTGTATAGATTTTTATCCATTATTTTTCAATAGTGTTAATTAGATTTATCTTATAATCGATTTTAACCAAACCATAAACTGAATTCGAACCAAAACAGTTGAAGGTGATTTTGCCAAAACCAAAACACAACAATTAATTAAAACCAAAACCAAAACACAATTCTGCTCACATCTTTTTACATACAAACTTTGGACATACAGCTAAAAATAAAATCATAAAGAAAAAGTTTTCCTATATAGTAGAATCTTGTTTCACATATCTCCAGATATTTAGTGGCCCATTTATCAGTGAGTGATAAAACTCATTGTGAATGATAAAACTCATTTTGTATGACAAATGATACTCCATCCATCTGTCATTTTTCAAACACAATTAGGAACAGAATACACAGGGGCATAGGGAGGGAATGGAGTGCAAGCTCCAGGACCTAAGGAGGTTAGTGAGTACTCTGCCAGTGACCCCCTCTTGCACTGCAAAGCCTCCGTTCCACCAACACCCCCTCCTCCACTGCGCTCTGTAAGCTAATGAAAACAATACTGCAGTGGCTCAGTAACTGAAGGGGGTTAATGGGGAGGGAACAACATGGAATGCTGGGAGGATCCATGCTGGGAGGAGGGACAAAGGACAGGAGCCAGGAACTCAGTATAAACACACTGGAGGAGCTGCTGGGAGGAGGGACACATTCTGTAAGTGCAACCTAACTGCTACAAATGTTTTATGTTTGTGAAATGAAATGAACAGGGTCACAGATGCTGTCTGCATTGGGCGGGGCTCATGGACGCTGTCCGCAGTGGGTGAGGGTCACGGACGCTTTATGCAGTGGGCATGGCTCACTGATGTCTGCAGTGGGTGGGGTCACTGACGCTGTCTGCAGTAAGCAGGGGATCATAGACAATGTCCAAAGTGGATAGAGGTCACAGATACTGTCCACAGTGGATGGGGGTCACTGACACTAACCGCAGTGGGCGGGGGTCACGGACACCATTGACAGTGGGCAGGTATCGCTAATGCTCACTGCATTGTACAAGCGTCACTGATGCTCCCCACAGGAAACAGGATTGGTGATTGTAAGTCAGGTTATGTTGGGCATATATAGTGTTTTAATTTATTTGAATTGAACAAGAAAATAGTTAAATACAGCTACTTCCATAATGGTTCTAATGTAGTAATGTAATGTAATGGTTCTAATGTAGTATAACTTGTTTAATGCTCTATTGTGGCATAATGTGCATAAGAGACTCTACCCTAGTGGGACATGTATAAGAGGTTCTACTGTGACGGAACATTTATAATTGGCTCTACTGTGGGGTAACATGTATAGATGGCTCTACTGTGGTGTTACATGTATAAGTCGCTCTACTGTCGTGTAACATAAGCAGCTCTACTGTGGTGTAACATGTATAGGTGGCTCTACTGTGGTGTAACATGTATAAGTGGCTCTACTGTGATGTAACATGTATAAGCTACTCTACTGTTGTGTAACATGTATAGGTGGCTCTACTGTAACTTAACATGTATAGGTGGCTCTACTGTGGTATAACATGTGTAAGTGGCTCTACTGTTATGTGACATGTATAAGTGGCTCCACTCTGTGGTGTAATGTGTATAAACAGCTCTCCTGTGTGAGTATAAGTTGCTCTACCTTGAGGCATTAAGTATATAAGGGGCTCTACTTTGTGGTGTAACATATAAGGAGTATTACTGTGTGGTGTAATGTGAATAACTGATACTACTGTACTGTGTAATGTGAATTGGTACTATTCAGTGCCTACACCTTATTTAAATGTAGCCATGCCCCTATATTTTTTCAGCACACTGTTTAGCCATTGGTGTCACCAAAAGAAACTTTCACCACAAGCCCCACAAGGTCTAGAGCTGGCACAATCGCCAATTTAGGATTTTTACATTTATAGATGTCACGTTTCGTGGAGCACCAGCTGAAGTATAACAGAGGCTAGGTGCTTTAATATAGGGATGTTGCATGAACGACAGAAGTGATGAAACAATGCTGTAAAATAAACCTAATTTATTAAGGTACTGTAATACAGGTTGTAAATGATGGCACAATAATATACTGAACATTTGTGAAATGATAAAAGTCAATAATATAAGTCTCTATTGAAGAAGATGAAGGATGCTTGACAATTGAAAGAAGTATTGCAGGATTGGTTGAAGAATTGGATGACTGGTTTCCAGGTTGAAGGATTGGATGAAGAATTGGATGATTGAAGAATATGTTGAATGATTGGATGAGGATTAGATGATTGAATGAGGATTGGATGATTGAATGAAGGATTGGATGACAGATTGGATGATTGGATGAAGGATTGGATGGTTGGAGAAAGATTGGATGATTGAATGAAGGATTGGATGGTTGGATGAAGATTGGATGATTGGATAAGGATGGGATGATTGGTGATAAAGTCTGGGAGTCCTTGCTGAGCGTGATCGTGGCTGCTGAACCAGAAGTAACCATGGAGATTAACTGTCAGGTATTAGGATGAAGATAATACCCCTTTGGGGGGCTAACCTTGTCTAGTCCGTATTGGTGGCAGAAGGTTCCTTGGTGTTCAGGTAGGCAGTAGACGATCCGCAGGAAAAGAGAAGACTTTAACCGGAGGCACAAGAACTGTAGTATTACCGCAGACAGCCAGGAGTGAGCAATGATGTTAAGGCATGGACATCATTGTACTGACTGCCGGTCTGTCCAGCCAGTCAGTACTTAAGAGGTGAGCTGTGTGGCTATTGGACAGCCACTTGACAGGTGAGGGAGGAGCCGCACAGGACTGGATGGAGAAACCAAAAAGATGGCGGCCGCCAGCGGAGGCAACAGAATCCAGCCAGGGCCTAACCAGGAGCGGACACATATGGCGTCTCACACACACCACCCATGTCCCGCACGGCACTGGAGCACAGCGTACCACTGTCACCATGCGGTGACAGTGCAGACATCTACACCCCACCAGCACAAGGCACTGGAGCGGAGATGAGCACTAGGGAATGAGACACGCTGCTGCAGGACCCAGAGCTAGGCACAGCATAGGGGATCAGGGTAGCAGCCATGGTGGTCATGACAGCACCCCCCCCCCCTTTTACGAGTGGCCCCAGGAAGCTCTTTAGGCTTGGTTGGGTATCTCTTATGGAAGTTTTTAATCAGTGTAGGAGCATGTACCTCAGAAGCGTTGGTCCAGGACCTCTCTTCTGGCCCGTAGCCTTTCCAGTCAATTAAGTACTGTAATCGTTTATAACGGATGCGGGATTCCAGAATATGAGCCACTTCGTATTCGATGCCCCTGTGGGTAAAGACTTTAGGAGACTTAGGTAGAGCAGCGTGAAATTTGTTTAGAATTAATGGTTTCAACAATGATACGTGAAATGTATTAGGAATTCTCAAGTAATTTAGCAATTTTAACTTGTAGGCAACTGGGTTGATGACCTGTGTAATCGAGAATGGACCAATGAAATGGGGTGCAATTTTCATCGAAGGAACCCGAAGGCGAAGGTTACGAGTAGACAGCCATACCTTATCTCCCACTATCCAGGTGGGAGCAGCTCTTCTTGTCCTATCAGCAAACCTTTTATACCTTTGTGAGGCTTTGGTTAAGGATTTCCTGACTTTCCTCCAGTGTTGTTGAAGCTGCTGGAATCAAAAGTTACCGCTGGCACAGATGTTGAAGGCAGCTGCTGGAAATCAGGAACCCTAGGATGGAAGCCATAGTTAACAAAGAAAGGAGTAGAAGAAGAAGACGAATGATATTGATTGTTAATCCCAAATTCGGCCCATGGCAACACCTCGACCCAATCATCCTGGGAAGAGGAAACATGCAAACGAAGAAAAGTCTCTACATCTTGGTTGACCCTCTCCGTCTGGCCATTAGATTGCGGGTGGTAGGCTGTACTAAAATTAAGCTTAATTTTCAGAATTTTACACAAAGCTCGCCAGAATTTTGCAACAAATTGTACACCTCGATCTGACACAATTTCTTCAGGTAGCCCATGGGTTCTGAAGATCTCTTTGATGAACAAGTTTGCCAATTTCGGGGCTGAAGGTAAACCCCGTAGTGGTATGAAGTGAGCCATCTTGGAGAATCTGTCTATGACGACCCATATGGTGGTATAACCATCAGATGACGGAAGATCCGTAATAAAGTCCCTCGACAAATGAGTCCAAGGCCCCTTTGGGATTGAAAGTGGCCTTAATGGACCTACTGGAGCTAAATTGGAAGACTTATGTCGGGCACAATGAGGACAGGAAGCAATGTACTCCTGAACATCCCTTTTCAGAGCAGGCCACCAGTATTGACGTGACAGGAATTCAAAGGTCTTTTGAATCCCTGGGTGACCAGAGAACTTGGAATTATGGGCCCAATGCAGAATCTGCTTTCTTGAACTAGGTTTAACAAAGGTTTTACCTGGAGGGACTGGTACTTGCACAGTTGTTGCAGCAAAAGCGAGAGGATCAATGATTGGACTTCCTTTGTAGGACTTAGACTCCTCCTCAGTTTCCCATGACCTGGACAAGGCATCTGTTTTACGATTCTTCGCTCCAGGAAAAAAAAAAGTAAATTTGAAGTTGAATCTGGAAAAGAACAATGCCCATCTGGCTTGACGGGGGTTAAGACATTGAGCATTCTCTAAGTAAAGCAAATTTTTGTGATCAGTAATAATATTAATGACATGAACTGCTCCCTCAAGTAAATACCGCCACTCCTCCAAGGCCATTCTGATAGCTAAGAGTTCTTGGTCTCCTATGGCATAGTTCTGCTCAGCCGGGGAGAATTTTTTAGCGAAAAAACCACATGGATGCCGCTGACCATCAGCTTTGGTCTGTGAAAGCACTGCTCCCACGCCGATGGCAGAGGCGTCAACCTCGAGAGTGAATGTAGACTGACATCTGGTTGAATCAGAACTGGCGCTGAAGTGAATTTATTTTTAAGTAGCAGGAAGGCATTAGTTGCCTCGGTATCCCATTTGGAAGGTTTGGCATTTTTGTGAGTAAGAGCAGTTATTGGAGCAACAATGGTAAAAAAGCCTTTGATGAATTTTCTATAATAATTAGCAAATCCGAGGAACCTTTGAACCCCTTGGAGGGTATGAGGACCAGGCCACGACTGAATAGCTTCCACTTTCGCTGGATCCATCTTCAGACCGGAGCCGGATGCAATATAACCTAAAAAAGGTATGGAAGAAACTTCAAAAATACATTTCTCCAGTTTGAAAAAAATAGAGTTTTTTCTGAGACAAGAGAGCACCTCTCTGACAATTTCCCGATGTTTTTGAAGGCTGTTAGCAAATATCAAAATATCATCAAGATAAACCACAACATATCTGTACAGGAGATCAGGAAACAATTCATTCATATAAGACTGAAAAACCGCTGGAGCATTACAAGTTATTCATAGTGTCCATCTCTAGTATTGAAAGCAGTTTTCCTCTCATCTCCCTCACGGATGCGGATGAGATTGTAAGCTCCGCGAAGATCTAATTTTGAAAAGATGATGGCTCCTTTAATCCTCTCAAAAAGTTCTGTGATGAGTGGTAGTGGGTAACGATTTTTTATATTGATTTCATTTAAACCCCGATAATCGATACAGGGTCGCAATCCTCCATCTTTCTTTTTAACAAAAAAGAAACCAGCCCCAGCAGGTGAAGATGATGGGCAGATAAACCCTTTGGCAAGATTTTCCTCTATATACTCTGATATGGCTTGAGTTTCGGGCAAAGACAAAGGGTAAGTGCGACCTCGAGGAGGGTTCGTTCCCGGTATTAACTCAATAGAGCAGTCCCATGGACGATGGGGAGGTAGTTTATCGGTGGCTTTTTTAGAAAAAAACATCTGAAAAGTCTTGATACTGAGTAGGCAGTCCCTCTGGAATCTGAAGGGAGACTTGACGAGTAGGTGCCATGGATTTGAGACATGATTTAGTACAGGTGGCACCCCAGCTTTGAACCTGGGACGTTACCCAATTGACACTGGGATTATGGGTACGTAGCCAGAGAAGACCTAAGACAATTGGGTAGGAAGATTTGGGAATAACAAAGAACTGTATTTTTTCCTCATGTGAACTAACTTGCAAGGTTAAGGGTTGAGTCTTTAGCGTGACAGTCTCTCCTAATATATGACTCCCATCTACAGCAGTAAGGTACACTGGGCGCTGAAGGGGGGTGGTAGGTAGACGCCAAAGTTTGACAACATCAGTGGTGATGAAACTCTCTGTTGCTCCTGAGTCGAGAAGAGCTGGCAACTGTCTGAACTGATGTTTAACTTGTAGGAAAACGTGCAAAATGCAGTCTTGGTTATTTGGAGAGGTGATAAGAACCCCTAACCTGCTCTCTCTCTCTTACAGGTTAGGTTCTGGCATTTTCCCAGCTTCTTAGGACAGGAATCGATGGCATGCTGCGGATCAGCACAGTAAAGACAAAGGCGCTCATCATGACGACGTTTACGCTCAGCTGGAGTTAGTTTGAAGCGATGTACCTGCATAGGTTCCTCCGCTGGTAGAGAAGGAGTTTTAGAGGCAAGCGGAATTGGATTAGGATTGGCTCGACTCCTCTCCTGATTTCTCTCTCTGAGCCTCAAATCGATTTTGGTACAGAGGGAGATCAGATCCTCTAATCTGGGTGGCAAATTTAGAGCCGCTAGCTCATCTTTAATTTTATCTGAAAGTCCATTCATGAATACTGTGAAAGCCTCCTTATTCCAGGCCAATTCAGCTGCTAGGATTTCAAATTGAACTAGATATTGTCCCACAGATCTAGATCCTTGACGCAGACGAAGAATTTCTGTTGCAGCAGAACTGAGTCGGCCAGGTTCATCAAAGATGATTTTGAAGGTAGCGATGAAACGAGTATAATCAGATAAAATAGAGTCTGCTTTTTCCCACAGGGGAGATGCCCAATTGAGAGCAGAGCCGGTAAGGAGGGATATAACGTAAGCTACTTTAGTTCGCTCAGTAGGGAAGTATGAAGACTGTAATTCAAAATTAATTTCACATTGATTGATAAACCCTCTACAGTTTTTGGGATTTCCATCAAATTTGGCTGGAGTAGGAAGTTGAAGGTGAGCAGTGACTCCCGTCATTGAAGCCATGGGTCTAGGCGATGGCGGCCGTGTAGTTATTGACCCTTGGCCTTTTTGCAAAGTTGTTTGAAGTGTATCCAGTCTTTTTGGCAGATCCTGGAGGGCATGTATAGCCTGCTCCTGGGCAGCCTCCTGTTGATCCAGGCGAGCCGCCAGTTGTTGTACTGGAGTAGTGCCTCGCTCCTGACCTGATGCTGGATCCATGGAGTCAGTACAAACTGTCACGTTTCGTGGAGCACCAGCTGAAGTATAACGGAGGCTAGGTGCTTTAATATAGGGATGTTGCCTGAACGACAGAAGTGATGAAACAATGCTGTAAAATAAACCTTATTTATTAAGGTACTGTAATACAGGTTGTAAATGATGGCACAATAATATACTGAACGTTTGTGAAATGATAAAAGTCAATAATATAAGTCTCTATTGAAGAAGATGAAGGATGCTTGACAATTGAAAGAAGTACTGCAGAATTGGTTGAAGAATTGGATGATTGGTTTCCAGGTTGAAGGATTGGATGAAGAATTGGATGATTGAAGAATAGGTTGAATGAGGATTGGATGATTGAATGAAGGATTGGATGATTGGATGAAGGATTTGATGGTTGGAGGAAGATTGGATGATTGGATGAAGATTGGATGATTGGATGAAGGACTGGATGGTTGAATGAAGATTGGATGATTGGATAAGGATGAGATGATTGGTGATAAAGTCTGGGAGTCCTTGCTGAGTGTGATCGTGGCTGCTGAACCAGAAGTAACCGTGGAGATTAACCGTCAGGAATTAGGATGAAGATAATACCCCTTTGGGGGGCTAACCTTGTCCAGTCCGTATTGGCGGCAGAAGGTTCCTTGGTGTTCAGGTAGGCAGTAGACGATCGGCAGGAAAAGAGAAGACTTTCACCGAGGCACAAGAACTGTAGTATTACCGCAGACAGCCAGGAGTGAGCAATGATGTTAAGGCATGGACATCATTGTACTGACTGCCGCAAGGGACTGGATGGAGAAACCAAAAAGATGGCGGCTGCCAGTGGAGGCGACAGAATCCAGCGGGCATCGAGTGTGCGCAGCTGCACAGTCTGCCGGAGTTTCCAGCCAGGGCATGACCAGGAGCGGACACACATGGCGTCTCACACACACCACCCATGTCCCACACGGCACTGGAGCACAGCGTACCACTGTCACCACGCGGTAACAGTGCGGACATCTGCACCCCACCAGCACAAGGCACTGGAGCGGAGGTGAGCGCTTGGGAATGAGATACGCTGCTGCAGGACCCAGAGCTAGGCACAGCATAGGGGATCAGGGTAGCAGCCATGGTGGTCGTGACAAGATGTTTTTACTTCTCTTTTCAAATGTAAAATGGTGTGTATGTGTGTGTGTGTGTGTGGGGGGGGGGGGGTGGGGGGGTGTTTGAAACATACCCTTGCTCCAGGCACCATGTCACCTAGCTACACCTCTGACCTCTGTAAATACATAACAGTTAGTAGCTGGAGCACCATTTATTATACACAACGAGTTTTATCATTCACAACTTTTCTCAAATGTTGATAAATAGCCTCCATTTGTCTACTAATTTTAAAATGTGATTATTTTGCAATGTAAACTTAGTTAGATTTGGTGACACCAATGGCTAGTCACAGGGAAGTGAGAGACGCGCACTGTGCTGTGTGCTGTGCTGCTCTTGTGCCACTAGCAGCAGCGGCAGGGGATGAGGAGCACACAACCAGGCCAGCCAGCCAGCAACAATGGTGAGTACTGGCCCAGTGCGTACCTGGCACTATTGGGGGCATACATGGCACTAAAGGGGGCATATATGGCACTATTGTGGGCATATCTGGCACTATTATGGGCATATCTGACAGTGGAGGCATGTCTGGCACTATTGGGGGCATATCTGGCACTATTGGGGCATATCTGGCACAATGGGGATATGTCTGGCACTATTAGGGCATATCTGGCACTATTGGGGGCATATCTGGCACTATTGGGGGCATATCTGGCACTGTGGGGGAATATCTGGCACTATTGGGGGCATACTTGGCACCGTAGGGGCATATCTGGCAGTGAGATGCATACCTGTTTCTGGCACTTTGGGAGCATATGTGTATCTGGCACTATTTGTGCATATGTATATCTGGCACTGCACTACTGTGGGCATATGTATATCACACCCCTATTTTCATTGGCCGTACCCCATGTGGTACAGACCTGCACTATGGAACAACACACTCCACTAGGGGGCAGAAGGCATGCCGAGTGAATAGGTATAGCACAGGACCGAGGAACCATGGCTCCTGTACAATTGTATAGTTCAGAAAGATGATGTCAAATGGAGAGAAGAAAAATAAATACAGAGTTATGGTAGTGAGAAGCAGGTGTAGAGGGACATATACTGTACAGTGCAGAGAGGACTGATGTGGAATCTGGCTCACAGTGATTGTTACAGAATAGTGATATTAGGTTGAACAGAAAGTACTGCCTATGAGCATTAGGTCTTAGATACCTGCAGGCAGGGAGCTCAGTGAGGGCTGTCCAGGCCGTGCATTCAGTATGTGTTGGAGGTGGTGAAGTCCTTAGCTCACAGTTAAATGTTGATAGCAGTCTGGGTGATTTTAGAACTTAGATGGGTGTTTATCTCCGGTATATCTCCAATATTCTTATTAATATTTCACACTTTATGCTACCACACTTCACAGCTGCACACAACACAGCTGCACACAGCAATCAGCCGTCCAAATTCAGGTTAAATAGAAATGTATCAGACCTGTGTCTGGCCCTAGCCCCACCCAGAGCAAAAGGTTACATAGAAACATAGGGGTAGATTTATTATAGCGGCGCTAAAGGCGCCGCTATAACACTTCCTGCTTCGCCTCAGTAGCGAGGCGAAGCAGGAGGGGAGAGCGACAAGATCTACTAAGATCTTGCCTGCCGAAGCGGGGGAGCGCTAACTCCCCCCTCCGGGAATGCCTCCTCCAGCTGACGTGCTGTCTGCTTCTCCCCGGCCGGCTGGACTGCGCATGCGCGGGATCTCGCTACTCACGCGAGATCCCCAGCGCAGCTCAGAGCCAGCAGCAGGGACAGCGCTGTCCCTGCTGTGGGCATAGGGCATCGCCACCTGCAGCTGTCGATAGCTGCAGGAGGCAGAACGGTCAGCGATGCTGATCTTCATAAGTTCGTCAGGAGGCAGGCGCACAACACAAAATATCGTAGCTGCGCTATGCCTCCTGCCCCATACCCCCGCGTGCTAGACACCCGCTCAGCGGGTGTCATAGATCAGGGGAAGCGCTATCCCCTGCCCATATTCCCCTTATCAACAGTTAATAAATCTACCCCATAGAAACATAGAATTTGACGGCAGATAAGAACCATGTGGCCCATCTAGTCTGCACCTTTTTTATCCTTCAGGTAATGCCAACCCTTTTTGATCCTTATTTAAGGATTTTCATATGCCTATCCCAAGCATGGTTAAATTGTTCTACTGTCTTAGCCTCTACCACCTTTGATGGTAGGCTATTCCACTTATCCACTACCCTTTCTGTGAAGTAATTTTTTCTAACATTTCCCCTGAACCTACCTCCCTCCAGTTTCAGTGCATGTCCTCGTGTTCTATTATTTATTTTCCTTTGAAGAAAATTTCCCACCTGTACTATGTTAAAACCCTTGATATATTTGAATATTTCTATCATGTCCCCCTTTCCCTTCTCTGTTCCAAACTATACATGTTAAGATCTTTTAGTCTTTCCAGGTAAGTTTTGTGATGTAGGCCATGCACCATTTTAGTTGCCCTTCTTTGTACACTCTCTAATGTATTTATATCCTTCTGAAGATATGGTCTCCAGAACGGGACAGTATTCCAGATGAGGCCGTACCAATGACCTATAAAGTTGCATTATTACTTCTTTGTTTCTGCTACTGATTCCTCTCCCTATGCAACCAAGCATCTGACTAGCCTTCCTCATTGCTTTGCTACATTGCTTTCCTGCCTTTAAGTCACTTGAAATAGTGACTCCTACATCCCTTTCCTCCTCAGCAGTTTCCATTATAGTACCCTTGATACTATAATGAGCATTTGGGTTTTTGAGTCAAGTGCATAATTTTGCATTTTTTAGCATTAAGTTTAATGAGATCATAAGTCATATGATTTACCCCTCCTGGTGTGTCTACTCCAGGGGTGGCCAACCCGCGGCTCGCGAGCCGCATGCGGCTCTCCTGCCATTGATCTGCGGCTCGGTGAATCGGTGGCTCCGGCATACACAGTACCGCGTGACACATAACAGTGACCCGGCGCATATAGTGGCAAGGACCATGGAGGCCCTGGCGACCGCACTTGGAAGCAGGCTGCTTGCCGGCGTATGTGATATATGGTGCGCGCAGAGAGAAACAGTAGAGATCATCTTCCCCAGCCCACCAGCAGCGCTGTGGCATCACAGCATTGCGCGCTGACGCAGGGGACGCACTGATCACGTCCATAGAGCGCTTGGGCAACTTATGTCTATAATGTGGCCGGAAGTGCGGTCGGTGCGGAGCTGCTGAGCTCGAGGGAGTTATGATGACGCCAGCTGTGACTGCTAGGTAAACTGCTTGTG
Organism: Crinia signifera; assembly: GCF_055691185.1. Classification (NCBI taxonomy): domain Eukaryota; kingdom Metazoa; phylum Chordata; class Amphibia; order Anura; family Myobatrachidae; genus Crinia; species Crinia signifera. The sequence goes on along the minus strand of NC_139219.1, from coordinate 82,225,475 downwards.
TGGCATTGGCTGGCTGGGTTTTTCATGCTGCAGCCTCCAGCAGTGTGGGTAGACGAGCAATACATAACATCATGTTTAATAGACATTATTGGGTCCATATGCTCACATTCATGTCCCCTGCTTCACTTACTGCCCTCATCGGTTCAGACATGTACACCTACTTTTAATACACCCTGACCAAATGCCCCATGCCCTGCCTAACCAACTGCTTCTAACGTCTATGTGCAGTTGGTTGACCAACTGCCCCATGCATGTACACCTATGCCATGTCTAATGGCTTCCATATGTGTGCCCTGCCTGACCAGTTGCCCCCATACAGTATGTACCCCTCCCTTATCAACTGTCACAATGTATGTACCCCTGTGTCCTGCCTGACTGCTCCCACCTGTGCCTTGCCTGACCATCTGCTCCCACCTGTGCCTTGCCTGACCGTCTGCTCCCACCTGTGTCTTGCCTGACCGTCTGCTCCCACCTGTGCCTTGCCTGACCGTCTGCTCCCACCTGTGCCGCCATTTGGGCATTATGGGCCTGATTCATGATCAATCTTCTCTCCTGAGTGAGGTGTCAGAGGTTTCAATTGGTCCTTTATGATATAAAAAAATAGATGAAGTCACAGTAACATGCAGGTCAGCGTTTCAACGTCTGCAAGCCTTTTCATCGGGACAGCTGACTGTGTGAGCAGGAAAGTGTGGTCTTTTTGCGTTACACTTTCCTGCACACACAGGCTGCTGTCCTGACGAAAAGGACTGCGGGCCTTCAAAAGTTAACCTGCATGTATTTTTTTTTAATTCATAAAGGACCATTTGAAAAATCAGTGTAGTGCCGCCTCTAAGTTCCTTGGGACGCTGGTAATTATATATACAGGATATATATCCAGGAAGGCATTTTATCCAGAGTGCCAAACTAATTGGATTGGATAAATTGTGTATTTTTAATGTGTGTGTCTCACCCCTATCTTAACTAAAAATAGGTTTGGCACAAGGTCATTCTAGAAACGTCATTCCAAAGGTGTGAATACAGAAATGAGACATGGCCTTGTGCCAGCTAGGCCAAAACCCATTAAAAAATTGGGCGTAGCCTTTTGGGATCTAGGCCACGCCCATTTTTCATGGTGTCGGCTCTTTGTCTTACCAGAACATACTTTTTGGCTCTTTGCCTCTGATTGGTTGGCCACCCCTGGTCTACTCTGTTGCATATCTTTGTGTCATCTGCAAAAGGGCATACTTTCCCTTCAATACCATTTGCAATGTCACTAACAAAGATATTAAAGAGCACTGGTCCTAGAACAGATCCCTGGGGTACTCCACTGGTAACATGTCCCTCCATAGAATGCACTTCATTTACTACAACTGTCTGTTTCCTATCCTGCAACCAGGTGCTTATCCATTTAATTGTTTTATAATCCAATCCAACACTTTCAAGTTTATTTAGCAGTCTGCGATGTGGGACAGTGTCAAATGCCTTACTAAAGTCTAGATATGCCACATTACAGCCCCCTTTCATCTAGTATTTTGGTTGCGGAGTCAAAAAAGTCAATAAGATTTGTTTATCATGATCTCCCTGTAGTAAAACCATGCTGTTTTGGATCCTGTAAGTTAATTTAAGATATTACACTATGCTCTCTTTTAATAGTGTTTCCATTATTTTCCCTACTACTGATGTAAGGCTCACTGGTCTGTAGTTACTTGCTTCTTCTCTGCTTCCGCTTTTGTGCAATGGAACTACATTTGCTCTTTTCCAGTCCTCTGGAACTGCACCTGTATCCAGTGACTGGATGAATAAATCTGTTAATGGCGCTACTAGCACATCTTTTAGTTCTTTTAGTATCCTTGGATGTATTCCATCAGGCCCCATTGATTTATCCACTTTCAGTCTTGAAAGTTCTGGTATGACTTTCTCCTTAGTAAATGTACTCCCATCTACATTATTTTTATGAATGTCCTTGCAACTTAACTGTGGTCTCCTTCTCCTTCTATAGGGAATACGGAGCAAAAATAATTATTTAGATGATCTGCAATTGCCTTGTCTCCCTCCACCAAATTCTCAGTGTCTGTCCGAAGTCTTATTATTCCTCCATTTGTATTTCTCCTTTAACTTATATACTTAAAAAAAAAGTTTTGCTTCCTTTATCTACTGACTGAGCCATTTTCTCCTCAGCTTGTGCCTTGACACGCCTGATCACTTTCTTAGCCTCCTTGCGTCTGGCAAGATACACTTCTTTGTCATTATTATTTTAAGTCTGCTTGTATGTCCTAAAGGCCATCTTTTTTGCTTTTAAACTAGTTGATACCTCTGTAGTAAACCACACTGGATTCCTTTTCCTGGAACTTTTCTTAACCCTTTTGATACAAAGGTCCATTGCCTTTAGTATTGCACTTTTTAGTTTTTTCCACCTCTCCTGCCCTCCCTTCAAGTTCCTCCAATCCGCTAATGAATCGCTAAAGCTGTGTACACACGGGGGCGATAGGGGCTATAATCGCTGGGAATATGGTCGCAGGCGACCATATTGCCAGTGATGGAAGTGTGCCCCGCCGGGTGCGCGCTCCCGTTTTCTGCCCCATTATAATCGCTGGTTGCAGGAGCTTGCTGGAGTTGGATCCTGCCTTGATACTAAACCATACTTCTTGATGATCACTGGATCCTAGGTTCTCACCCACATATATGTCTGATATCCTGTCACCATTTGTGAGTATTAAATCTAATATTGAGTCTTTGTGAGTAGGCTCTCTCACCAATTGCTTGAGAGATGCTCCCTGTAGGGAATTTAGAAATTTGCCACTTGTAGTTGATATTGCAAAAGACTCCTCCCAATTCACATCAGGTAGATTAAAGTCTCCCATGATTTTGACCTCTCCCTTTAAAGCTATTTTATTGACATCAAGCAATAAGCTCCTGTCCAAATCCTGCCCCTGGTCTGGTGGCCTATAGTTTCCCACAGTGCAAATAGTGTCCTTCTCCCCCATTTCTATGGTCACCCAAAGGGCCTCAGTTTTTTCTTCAATGTTTTGTACTAAAGTAACATTTATGCTTTTCTTTACATACATTGCCACCCCTCCTTTGATTCTTCCCATTCTGTCCTTCCTAACTAAATTATATCCTGGTATAGCTATGTCCCAGTCATGATTCTCATTACACCATGTCTCTGTAATGGCCACAATGTCTACTGTAGGTCATCCCCTGTCAGTATTGCATCTAGCTCACTAATTTTGTCTCCTAGGCTTCTAGCGTTTGCACACATAGCTTTAAAAAATTGCCTGTGCATCTGTTATTCCTAGCCATGTTCAGACAGTACAAAAATCAAGTCTAAAGTATTAATTACCTGTTTGATGATGTTGTTCAATGTCTGTTCAGAAATCACTTTATCAGATACAACACAGCTGCACGTCACTAAATCTTAAGATATAGTGAGTCTGTTTAAGTCAGGCTACACCTGAACACTAATGGCCAAATGGTCAAAGGAGATCAGTTGCACTGTGTTTGAGTAGACACCAGGCAGCATGCAACACTAAACTATGCTTCACTGAACAACTTCCCCAAACAAGTAATTACAGTTACAGTCAATTCATTACATCAAAATAGTTCAAATCATACAAGAGTTTGCATAACAGAAATGTAGAGAGCATTTTGGAAATGAATTACATACTTTTGAGGTATCAGTGTAGTCCATTTGTGCTGTTGGTTTGTAGTAGTTTGCCTCCAATTTACCTTCGGTTTAACGCAGGTATAATGCATATTATACCTTTTATGTACTTTATAGCACTTTTATGTCAGCACTGCTATGGAAGCACTAACAACCTAGGGCTTACAGCCTATACTGAAATTTAAATAGAAAAGTTTTTCATGTGAATGCAATGATTGCAAACTCCACCCAATGCATTCCCATTTAAAAGTCCAGGCAATAAATTAGCTTAAACAAACAAGTATTGCATACCAACATGGCAGACAACAAAATCTTAACAAAGGAGAAATAACAAAAATAAAGGCCCACTTCTATTTACCTATGCAGTACAATTCTGATATTCCTTACATTCCTATTTCATTTGCATCCGATGAGAGTAGTGGTAGTTCTATTACCTATGCAGTACAATTCTGATATTCATTACAATCCTATTTTATTTGCATCCGATGAGAGTAGTGGTAGTTCTATTACCTATGCAGTACAATTCTGATATTCATTACAATCCTATTGCATTTGCATCCAATGAGAGTAGTGGTTGTTCTATTACCTAAGCAGCACAATTCTGATATTTATTACAATCCTATTTTATTTGCATCCGATGAGAGTAGTGGTTGTTCTATTACCTATGCAGGTTTGCTGCAAAGTGTGAAAAGGAAAAGTCCAATACATCCCCCATTAATACACAATCCTTTCCTGCCCAAATACATGATGATCACTATGCTGGGAAGTATGCATTAATGTATGAAATAATAGTTTTGGTGGTCAGTACTGTACATCATGTAACTTAACATTATAAAATAATGATTTATAGAAGTATTTCGATCAATAAAAAAAAAATGAGGAAGAAAAGAGAAATGATAATCATAATCATTTGTACGTGCCTGACCTCTCTCCCACCCCACCAAGACATGAAAACGTTTCATAGGGCAATAGGTGGGTCTGCTGTTAGAGTTTGTGCCATATACAGGTTGAGTATCCCGTATCCAAAATGCTCGGGACCAGGAGAATTTTGGATAACGGATTATTCCGTATTTCTGAATATTTTAATATTTCAATGATGTATTTTGAAGTATCTTGCATTTATGCTGTATAAACACATAATATACACACAAATATATTTTATTACCACATAAAATACACACAAACATATTTTAATTGTTCAAAAAACAAGGTTTCAAAACGTGAAACAAAATGTGTGTACTACAGTATCTCAGCACTGAATTTGAATGCCAAGCAATCATTGTCTTGCACATATATAGTGCCAGTTACATATCATGTCCCCAGTGATGCTGTTACATATGTCCCCAATGAGTTTTTAGCAAAAAAAAAAAAATTTTTCACTTTCTGGAATGTCCGTATTTCGGAATAATTCGGATAACGGATATTCGGATACGGGATACTCGACCTGTACTACTGGTAAAAGAGTTATGGATTTGCTTGCATACCGGGTTGACAAAGTGGAGATATAGCTTTCCACAAACTTCTAGGAAATTTTGCACTATTTTATCCCTCTCAAATCCACACCCACCCACTCCATACGAAAAAGGTAAAATAATTTAGCCTTAATTAATTGTAACAATGGTGATTCTGGTTTTACCCATACTTGTACAGCCTTACATGCTGCTGTACTAATAGCAAGCAGTCATTTCCTGGTGCCTCTAGTCACAGGTAGATTATTCTGGAGAATTCCAAACATCACCCATTCTTCAGCCAGATAGCTTACCAAATTTTCAATTGCATAATTTCTTATCTGAACCCAAAAGTGTCTAATTAACCCCTTCCTGACAGAGCCAGTTTTTGCGTTCCTGACAGAGCCCTTTTTTTCAAATCTGACATGTCTCACTTAAGTGGGGATAACTTTTTTTTGCTTTTACTTATCCCAGTGATTTTGAGATTGTTTTTTCGTGACACATTGTACTTCAAATTAGTGGTAAATTTGGGTCGATACAGTCTGTGTTTTTTTGTGAAAAATACCAAAATATCGTGAAAAAATGGAAAATTTAGCGATTTGCAAAATGTTAAATTTTCTGCTTGTGAGACAAATAATCTTACCACTCAAAATAGTGAATAACTAACATAGGCCATATGTCTACTTTATGTTGACATCATTATTTCAACTTCCTTTTAATTTTTTGGGACACTAGGAGGCTTACAATATGAATAGCAAATTCTCAAATTTTCAAGAAAATTTCAAACACTGATTTTTTTAGGGACCAGTTCAGTTCTGATGTGACTTTGAGGGACTTGTATGTGAGACACCCCCATAAATGATGCCATTTCAAAAACTGCACCCCTCACAGTATTCAAAACAGCATTTTGGAAGTTTGTTAACCCTTTAGGTGTTTCACAGGAATTAAAACAAAGTGTAGGTGAAATTTCAAAATTTCTTTTTTTTTGCAGATTTGCAATTTTAATACATTTTTATAAGGAACACAGTACATTTTACTAGAGAAATGTGACTAAAAATTGATTCCCCCAATTCTTTTGTTTTCATAAATATCCTATATGTGGCCCTAGTGTGCACGGTGACCAAACCACAGGCTTCATAATAGAAGGAGCACCTACTTGATTTTGGAGCCTCCTTTTTATGAGATTATTTTTTAGGCACCATGTAGGTTTCAAGGCACCATAAGATGCTAAAAGTTAGGAACCCCCCCACAAGTGACCCCATTTTGCAAACTACACCCCTCAGGGAATTCATCTAGGGGTATAGTGTACATTTCAAACCCCCAGGGGTTTCACAAATTGTGGTACAACTGGGCAGTGAAAATGAAAAATTATTTTTTTTACACAAAAATGCAGTTCTGGCTCCAAATTTGTCATTTTCAGAAGGTATGAAGGAGACAAAGCACCCCAAAATCTGTGCCCCAATTTCTCCCGAGTACGGCAATGCCTCACATGTGACCAAAAAATACCAGTTGGGTGCATGGCAGGACTCAGAAGGGAAGGAGTGATTTTTGGATTTTGCAGCTCAGATTCTGGTGGAATTTTGGTGGGTGCTATGTCGCATTAGCAAGACCCCCCAAGCACCAATACAGTGGAACCCCCCCACAAGTCACCCCATTTTGCAAACTACACCCCTCAGGGAATTCATCTAGGGGTATAGTGTACATTTCAAACCCCCAGGGGTTTCACCAATTTTGATACAAGTGGGCAGTGAAAATGAAAAATTACATTTTTTTACACAAAAATGCAGTTCTGGCTCAAAATTTTTCATTTTCAGAAGGTATGAAGGAGAAAAAGCACCCCAAAATCTGTGCCCCAATTTCTCCCGAGTACGGCAATGCCTCACATGTGACCAAAAAATACCAGTTGGGTGCATGGCAGGACTCAGAAGGGAAGGAGTGATTTTTGGATTTTGCAGCACAGATTCTGGTGGAATGAATGGTGGGTGCTATGTTGCACCAATACAGTGGAACCCCCCCACAAGTCACCCCATTTTGCAAAGTACACCCCTCAGGGAATTCATCTATGGGTATAGTGTACATTTCAAACCCCCAGGGGTTTCACCAATTTTGACACAAGTGGGCAGTGAAAATGAAAAATTACATTTTTTTACACAAAAATGCAGTTCTGGCTCAAAATTTTTCATTTTCAGAAGGTATGAAGGAGAAAAAGCACCCCAAAATATGTGCCCCAATTTCTCCCGAGTACGGCAATGCCTCACATGTGACCAAAAAATACCAGTTGGGTGCATGGCAGGACTCAGAACGGAAGGAGTGATTTTTGGATTTTGCGGCTCAGATTCTGGTGGAATTTTGGTGGGTGCTATGTCGCATTAGCAAGACCCCCCAAGCACCAATACAGTGGAACCCCCCCACAAGTCACCCCATTTTGAAAACAACACCCCTCAGGGAATTCATCTAGGGGTATAGTGTACATTTCAAACCCCCAGGGGTTTCACCAATTTTGATACAAGTGGGCAGTGAAAATGAAAAATTACATTTTTTTACACAAAAATGCAGTTCTGGCTCAAAATTTTTCATTTTCAGAAGGTATGAAGGAGAAAAAGCACCCCAAAATATGTGCCCCAATTTCTCCCGAGTACGGCAATGCCTCACATGTGACCAAAAAATACCAGTTGGGTGCATGGCAGGACTCAGAACGGAAGGAGTGATTTTTGGATTTTGCGGCTCAGATTCTGGTGGAATTTTGGTGGGTGCTATGTCGCATTAGCAAGACCCCCCAAGCACCAATACAGTGGAACCCCCCCACAAGTCACCCCATTTTGAAAACTACACCCCTCAGGGAATTCATCTAGGGGTATAGTGTACATTTCAAACCCCCAGGGGTTTCACCAATTTTGATACAAGTGGGCAGTGAAAATGAAAAATTACATTTTTTTACACAAAAATGCAGTTCTGGCTCAAAATTTTTCATTTTCAGAAGGTATGAAGGAGAAAAAGCACCCCAACATCTGTGCCCCAATTTCTCCCGAGTACGGCAATGCCTCACATGTGACCAAAAAATACCAGTTGGGTGCATGGCAGGACTCAGAAGGGAAGGAGTGATTTTTGGATTTTGCAGCACAGATTCTGGTGGAATGAATGGTGGGTGCTATGTTGCACCAATACAGTGGAACCCCCCCACAAGTCACCCCATTTTGCAAAGTACACCCCTCAGGGAATTCATCTAGGGGTATAGTGTACATTTCAAACCCCCAGGGGTTTCACCAATTTTGATACAAGTGGGCAGTGAAAATGAAAAATTACATTTTTTTACACAAAAATGCAGTTCTGGCTCAAAATTTTTCATTTTCAGAAGGTATGAAGGAGAAAAAGCACCCCAAAATATGTGCCCCAATTTCTCCCGAGTACGGCAATGCCTCACATGTGACCAAAAAATACCAGTTGGGTGCATGGCAGGACTCAGAACGGAAGGAGTGATTTTTGGATTTTGCGGCTCAGATTCTGGTGGAATTTTGGTGGGTGCTATGTCGCATTAGCAAGACCCCCCAAGCACCAATACAGTGGAACCCCCCCACAAGTGACCCCATTTTGCAAACTACACCCCTCAGGGAATTCATCTAGGGGTATAGTGTACATTTCAAACCCCCAGGGGTTTCACCAATTTTGATACAAGTGGGCAGTGAACATGAAAAATTACATTTTTTACACAAAAATGCAGTTCTGGCTCAAAATTTTTCATTTTCAGAAGGTATGAAGGAGAAAAAGCACCCCAAAATCTGTGCCCCAATTTCTCCCGAGTACGGCAATGCCTCACATGTGACCAAAAAATACCAGTTGGGTGCATGGCAGGACTCAAAAGGGAAGGAGTGATTTTTGGATTTTGCAGCTCAGATTCTGGTGGAATTTTGGTGGGTGCTATGTCGCATTAGCAAGACCCCCCAAGCACCAATACAGTGGAACCCCCCCACAAGTGACCCCATTTTGCAAACTACACCCCTCAGGGAATTCATCTAGGGGTATAGTGTACATTTCAAACCCCCAGGGGTTTCACCAATTTTGATACAAGTGGGCAGTGAAAAAGAAAAATTACATTTTTTACACAAAAATGCAGTTCTGGCTCAAAATTTTTCATTTTCAGAAGGTATGAAGGAGAAAAAGCACCCCAAAATCTGTGCCCCAATTTCTCCCGAGTACGGCAATGCCTCACATGTGACCAAAAAATACCAGTTGGGTGCATGGCAGGACTCAGAAGGGAAGGAGTGATTTTTGGATTTTGCAGCACATATTCTGGTGGAATGAATGGTGGGTGCTATGTTGCACCAATACAGTGGAACCCCCCCACAAGTCACCCCATTTTGCAAACTACACCCCTCAGGGAATTCATCTAGGGGTATAGTGTACATTTAAAACCCCCAGGGGTTTCACCAATTTTGATACAAGTGGGCAGTGAAAATGAAAAATTACATTTTTTTACACAAAAATGCAGTTCTGGCTCAAAATTTTTCATTTTCAGAAGGTATGAAGGAGAAAAAGCACCCCAAAATATGTGCCCCAATTTCTCCCGAGTACGGCAATGCCTCATGTGTGACCAAAAAGTGGCAGGACTCAGAAGGGAAGGAGTGATATTTGGATTTTGCAGCACAAATTCTGGTGGAATGATGGTGGGTGCTATGTCGCATTAGCAAGACCCCCAAAGCACCAATACAGTGGAACCCCCCCACAAGTGACCCCATTTTGCAAACTACACCCCTCAGGGAATTCATCTAGGGGTATAGTGTACATTTCAAACCCCCAGGGGTTTCACCAATTTTGATACAAGTGGGCAGTGAACATGAAAAATTACATTTTTTTACACAAAAATGCAGTTCTGGCTCAAAATTTTTCATTTTCACAAGGAATGAAGGAGACAAAGCACCCCAAAATATGTGCCCCAATTTCTCCCGAGTACGGCAATGCCTCACATGTGACCAAAAAATACCAGTTGGGTGCATGGCAGGACTCAGAAGGGAAGGAGTGATTTTTGGATTTTGCGGCTCAGATTCTGGTGGAATGAATGGTGGGTGCTATGTGGCATTAGCAAGACCCCCGAAGCACGGTGAAATTATGAACCTAATATTCCATAGATGTGTGGTATATTTTAAAACACTCCTTTATACATAGGCCGGGTTTGTCGGGGCAAGTGTCACACTGGAAAATAGTTTGCTTTCTTATTCCCTTTTTATAGCAAACTTTGCACCTTTTTTGTGTCCTGCCCTTTTTTCCAGTGGAGGGGATTTCATCAGGAAAATGCTGCCCTGGTACAATACGGGGGCCAGTACTAGAAGTACTGGGGCCCTCTGCCTGCTGGTTCCCAAATATTAGGCCCTTTATGACTTCCTCTTGAAAGTGCATAAATGTCCCCCTCTGGCCGGTAGAACGGAATAGCACGTAAGCGTTATACAGTGCCATCTGGATGATATACACGGCCACCTTCTTGTACCAGATTTTTGTTTTCCGCAGGGCACTGTACGGCTTCAGTACCTGATCTGAAAGATCCACTCCGCCCATGTACCTATTGTAATCCAGGATACAATTAGGTTTTGAGGTGTGGGTACTGGTACCTCGTACAGGGACGGAGGTGGTACTGTCTCCGTGAATTGTTGTCAGTATAAGGACATCCCTCTTGTCCTTATATTTGACCAACAACATATTTTCGGTGCATATTCCCCTGCTTTCACCCCTTCTCATTACTTGGGCAATGTGCGTTTTTGGGAGGCCTCTTTGGTTCTTGCGCACAGTACCGCAAGCTGCTGTACCTCTTGAACCAAGGGCCTTAAACAGGGGGATGCTGGTGTAAAAGTTATCCACATAGAGGTGATAACCTTTATCCAGGAAGGGGTGCACTAAATCCCAGACAATTTTCCCACTAACACCTACGAGGGAGGGGGGGCATTCTGGCGGTTGAATTCTTGAATCCTTCCCTTCATAAACCCTAAACCTGTGGGTGTACCCTGAGGTGCTTTCACACAGTTTATACATTTTTATGCCATACCTTGCCCTCTTACTGGGAAGGTACTGGCGGAATTTAACCCTTCCTTTAAAATGTATAAGGGACTCGTCGATACAAATAAATTTTTCTGGGATGTACACCTCTTCAAATTTGGCACTGAAATGATCAATGACCGGCCTGACTTTGAATAGCCGGTCAAAGGTGGGATCATCTCTGGGTGGGCACTGTGCATTATCGGTGTAATGTATAAATTTAAGAATTGTCTCAAATCGAGTCCGGGGCATGGCCATACGGTAAAATGGAGTACTGTACAGAACATCTGTACTCCAATATTGCCTAATTTCTGGCTTTTTTACTATGCCCATATGAAACACCAGACCCCAAAACGTCATCATCTCTACTGCATCTACAGGGGTCCACCTAGCAAATGATGACGTGGGGTTTTGAGCAATAAACTGCTGGGCATATAAATTAGTTTGGTCCACCATTAAATTTATAAAATCATCAGAGAAAAATAATTTGAAAAAGTCAATTTCTCTGAGACCTGTGGAATCAAATTGGATTCCTGGCATGGCCAAAAACTCAGGAACCTGGGGCTCAAAATTGTCTGGTGGTGGGGTCCATACGAGATCAATTATTGGGGGGGGGGTCTCAGCTGATCTACGGGGGCGTCTTTGAGGGGGTCCCTCATCACCAGAGGAGGAAGAGGAGCTTAAGGCGAATCCTTCAAATTCCCCGCTTGCATCACTGCCTGTGTCAGAGTCAGAGGCAAGCATGGCATATGCCTCCTCCACTGAATACATTCTCCTGGATGACTGGGAGGACATTTGGGAGGACATTTGGGAGGACATTTGGAATGCCATTTTTATTTTTGTGTTACAGGTAGTGAAATGTTTCAACACGTGTATAGTGTAGGGGGGGGTACAAACTTTATTTCAACCCGGGGGGTATGTAGGTTGTAGTGTGTATGTAGTGTGCAGGAAAAAAAAATACTTTATACAAAAAAAAAAAAATGGAGGGGTTAAAAAAAAAAAAAATTGAAGGGGTTAAAAAAAAAATTGAAGGGGTTAAAAAAAAAAATTGAAGGGGTTAAAAAAAAAAAAAAAAAAGGTCCTGCGCCAAAAATTGAGCACAGATGTTGGTCAGTAACGTCTGTCACTGAACAGCGCTCAAAGGCAACAGGAATTTGATCAAAAAAAAAAATATATAGATCAACCCTGTGCCGAAAAAGATGATCAGTGATGTACGTCACTGATCAGCGCACAGCGGCCACAGGACACCCACAAAATCACAGTGTGTGTAAAAAAAAAATTAAAAAAAGACCCCACAGCACACACACAAAAAAAAAAGGTGATCAGTGATGCGACACTGATTACCAGTGAGGTGCAGCAGGTGCACAACCTTTGGTGCAACTGACAGGTATATATAAAAAAAAAAAAACCTCTGTACCCCCAAAAAAGTTGCTGATCACCTCAGATATAGTGATCAGCACAAAAGGCGGGGGCAGCAGCCAAAAAATTTAGCACTCTCTATCACTCTCTGTCACTATCTCTCTCTATCTCTCTATCTCTCACTATCTATCACTCTATGACACTGCAGCAGCAGCACTGACAGGTATATCTATATATAAAAAAAAACCTGCGCCCCCAAAAAGTTGCTGATCAGTTAATTTATACTGATCAGCACAAAAGGAGGGGGCAGCAGTCAGTTATATCAAAAATATATAGCACAATCTGTCACTATCTCTCTCTATCTCTCTCTCTCTATCTCTCTATAACTATCACACTGCAGCAGCACAAAATATAGCACTCTGTCACTAGGCCTCTCTATCTATCTCTCTCTATCTCTCTCTCTCTATCTATAACTATATCACACTGCAGCAGCACAAAATATAGCACTCTCTGACACTATCTCTCTCTCTATCTCTCTCTATCTCTCTCTATCTCTCTATAACTATCACACTGCAGCAGCACAAAATATAGCACTCTGTCACTAGGCCTCTCTATCTATCTCTCTCTCTCTATCTCTCTCTCTCTATCTATAACTAGATCACACTGCAGCAGCACAAAATATAGCACTCTCTGACACTATCTCTCTCTCTATCTCTCTCTATCTCTCTCTATCTCTCTCTATCTCTCTCTATCTCTCTATCTATCTCTCTCTATCTATCTCTCTCTATCTAGCTAGTACACTGCAGCAGCACAATTTCACAGGAAGGCACAAGTAGTAACAGGATCCAGGAAGCAGTGATGAAGCAGCGATCAGGTAAGTATGGAGCAAGCTATGGAGCAAGGTTCTGGTCAGTATGGCGGCAGGGAGGTACGGTGACCGCACTGCACGCTATTCCAGACCGGAATGGCGTCTGCAGTGCAGTCACCGTTAGTTTAAATCCCCCTCCTTGGCTGTGATTGGTCCGTCGGTCCGACGAACCAATCACGGCCTTTGGGGGCGGGCGGGGTGCGGTGGGGTGACACCAGTGTCACCCTTACACCCCGCGGTGATTGGTGCTGTACTTTACAGCACCAATCACCTCTGATCCCGTGTCACCGGCGAACGTTATTCGCCGGTGACACAGGAAAACGCTGTAATTGGCTGTTCACACTGAACAGCCAATCACAGCGATCGCCGACGGGGGGCGGCATCGCAGCCCCCCCTGGGCATGCACGGACATGTCTGCTGTCAGGGACAGCAGACATGTTGAAACTGTCACCGCGTCTATAGACGCGGTGACAGTTAAATGCCATGACGTACATTTACGCCATGTGTCGGGAAGTACTTCCCGACCATGACGTAAATGTACGTCAAATGTCGGGAAGGGGTTAAGGGTCATTGCAGTTGATATCCACATTTCCAACAATTGTTACTATTCGAGAGTCCTGTTAAAAAATGCCTGTGGGGGTTAGATACTGGGCCTTATTCAGATCTGAGCTCAGTACAAATTTGTTCTGAAAATGGGCAAAACCATGTGCACTGCAGATGAGACAAATGGAACATTTATAGAGAGAGTTAGATTTGTGTGAGTTATTTTGTTTCTGTGCAGGGTAAATACTGGCTGCATTAGCTTTATACAGGTTGAGTATCCCTTATCCAAAATGCTCGGGACCAGGAGAATTTTGGATAACGGATTATTCCGTATTTCGGAATATTTTTATATTTCAATGATGTTTTTTGAAGTATCTTGCATTTATGCTGTATAAACACATAAAATACACACATATATATTTTATTACCACATAAAATACACACAAATATATTTTATTTGTTCAAAAAACAAGGTTTCAAAACATGAAACAAAATTTGTGTACTATCTCAGATACTGAATTTGAATGGCAAGCAATCATTTTCTTGTACATATATAGTGCCAGTTACATGTCATGTCCTCAGTAGTGCTGTTACATATGTCCCCAGTGAGTTTTTATCAAAAAAAAAAAAATTCTTCACTTTCTGGAATGTATGGTTTTCGGAATAATTCGGATAACGGATATTCGGATACGGGATACTCGACCTGTACTGCAACTTAGATTTCAGTTTCAGTACACCCCACCCAAATTTAACTTTTTTTGCACAGGTTACATCAGCCCCACCTGCAGTTCACATGGTTTTGCCCATTTTCCGGACAAATTTGTACTGAGCTCAGATCTGAATAAGGCAGACTGTACGTTCAATGTAATACATTTAAAAACATTTCCTGATATCTTGAAGAGGAATACATGTTGTATGCTTTAATGTGTGATTTTAAAAGATCTTTAATCTCCAGAGATGGAAAGGGAATTTTCCATTTTGCTATACCTGTTTTGGAGTAATTTATCAAGGGGATTGAGCCTGTCATTATGGTAAAGGTGGCTTGTGAGAGATCTAATATAATGCTGGGCCAAAAGAAAAACTATCGGATAAGAGCCCACAATTGGAAATTTGGGTACTTATGTAATATCTGGGCTCCCGTTTTTCTTATGAGACCGCGTCCGCTCGCCACGCTTCGGGCACGGTGGCTCGCTGCGCTCGCCACACTATATAAAATCAACTCAATGCATAGTTGGATAGTAGGGGTATGAAAAAATGGGGTGCATTTAACATGGGAGCCCAGATAATACATAAGTACCGAAATTTGTTCACTGCCTCCCGGAATGTAAGCCGCCTTTGATTATGATGGTCAACCAGATTACCAACATTTAAAAGACCCCCCGCCCTCCAAATATTAAATGGATAATATGCTTGACCCTCCTGAAAATCAAGGTTATTTATTAATAGGAAAAATAAGGATTTTTGTGCATTTGCATTATGACCATGTCTCATCCCGGTCCATAGCTTTTTAACAGACCACAACAAAGGGTTTTCTTTGATAGAAGAGGGGACCTCCTGTATATGCAAATGTTGGAATGAGGTTAGATCTCCACCTTCAAGAAATTGCTTTTCTAGGTCTGTGTTGGCATAATTTTCTTGACAATTGTAAAGCGCAACGGAATATGCTGCGCTATATAAGAAACTGCAAATAAATAAATATAAATAAATACATTATGTATCCAGTTGTGATGCTTGAGAGTACCATAAAACATTTGGGAAATTCAGACCCCCATTATCCACAGTCTGTTGAAGTTTTATTAATCCGATTCTCGCTTTTTCCCCATTCCAGATAAACTGTCAAAAGAGAAAATACTAATTAAATTTGCTCTCCCCAAGTATGATAAGTTTAGAGATTTCCAGCTTTTCAATTCTGTAGCTATATTTTGAATTATGGGAGTTAGTCAGAGGTTTTACTTATTGTGCAGCAAATACATTTCCATGTACAGTATATGTTGTCCTACAAAACTGCAGTGCATTTCTATAAATCAGTATTAAAATTACACATATCACATATTTTGGCAATTGAATGTAATGTATTCACCAGTTGCCATATTTCAATATTTATTGTCTTACGTTATATTAGAATTAATATTAGTATTTTTAGCATTCATCACAAAACAAAAATACTATCTGTATTGTCATTTGATAAAAAAGCCATGTGCTATGAGTTGTTTTCACATTTCAATAAGTCATTTATTATATTTTATCTGTGTAAAATTATAGTGTTGGTTTAAAAGTAAATACACCTGTCTGTGAGAGTTCCCGCAACTGGTGAGGAGATTTCCAAACAAAAACTTCCTTGTGAACAACTAATAACATGAAAACCAATAAAGATGATTGAAAAATACCAATCAAGGGAAGCATTTAAATAGATATTACATAGATAGCTGTAACATGATAGGAAAAGAATACAAATATACATTTGTTAAGAGCAGACTGTCTTTCAAAACAGAACATTCATTCTAGCAAGGAACTGTTTAGTAAAGCTTTGATGAGACCTACTGTATGGTGACTCTTAGCTGAGAGTCTGATTCAGAGGGAAATTTACCAAGAAGTGAATTCTATTTCACATGGGATGTTGCTCTATGGGCATTCATTTAAATGCTATCTATTATCTTCTAGAAGGTGCTAAATAAATAAGATGTCGATTCTGATTGGTTGCCCAATGCAACATCCCATGTGAAATAGAACTCCCATCCTTAGTAAATTTCCCCCAGATTTGGATGCATTTATTTATGATGACCAGTTATTTACATAGCGCACACATATTCTGCAGCGCTTTACAGAGAATATTTGAACATTCACATCAGTCCCTGCCCCAGTGGAGCTTACACTCTATACTCCCTACCACATGTACATGCACACACAGACATTCTAGGGCCGGGTGATTGGGTCGCCGTTTACCCGTTCGCTAGCTGCGCATATACGCATCCTAGGGAACTGGTCTGAATCAGGCCCTATGTGCTCTTTGGAGCATTTTTTGGCGCAGTTTTTAAAACTGCCATCCTGTCTACCACTGCAGTGCCGGTCCTAGATGTGCCACGTGTTTGTGCTGCACAATTGTGACGCTTAGTTTAGTCATGCGAATTATCACATGTAAGCCTGGGGGGCTATTTTATTCTCCCTCTATGGGGGTCAGGACCACGAGTGTCGGGGGTTTTGACTGTTGCTGCACTCGCCACACTGCGGGCATGGTGGCTCACTACGTTCACCACCTATTTTATTCTTCTTCTATGGCGGTCGGGACCCCGAGTGTTGGGTTTTGACTGTCGGGATCCCGACATCGGGTTAATGAATGTCAGGATCCTGACTGTCGGGAAACTGTCCGGCACCCCTTCATGGGTGGGTAGGGTACCTGTAGTTGGTTCCTGTAGCTGCTGCTTTGTGGAGCCTGGTTTCGTTTGGGTCCTCATAGTCGTGGTCTTCCTAGGTGTCTGGCTCCGCAGTGGCAGTGAAGAATTGGCTGGCGGCACGGACACAGTAAAATGACTTCAGTGACGCTAGATTTGCTGAGTGCACACTCACTTTGTATTTATGTAATGCAGCCCTGGTTTCTATCTGTCTGAAGCATGGGGCCCTGGGACGATGTGTCTTCTGTACCACCCTGTTGCCGGGCCTGAAAGGCAGGACCTCCAGAACCAGCTTCCTGCCCCCCATGGACCGGAACATCTCCCTTACCCTCTTCCCCCTGCAGACAGGATTGGCTCCCACTATCACACCCAGCCCAGGCCCACTCTAGGACCTCCTTTTTCCCTGGCCGGCCCAACACCTACAGTTCCTCCCTGGCTGACATCCTCCTATTGTGCCACACACAGTGCTTCCCTTAATGTCCTGTCAGTTCCGTTACAGCAGTAGCAGTCCATCCTTGCAAACTGCCTCTGGCCGTCCCAATCCTGCCCCTGTGCATTGTAAACAGAGTTACCCCCTTGGAAGGCATGCCCCTGGGTATTCCAGATGCCGGCTCTGGGTAGGGAGCAGAGCGGAGGGAGAGAAGAGAAAGAAGGGAGAGTCTGCTGCACATTCTACCAGGCGCTGTGTCTCCATCTCCTGTGCCAGACGCACAGTCTCCTGCTCCCTGGCATCGGCTCTGCTCCTGCCTCCTTCATGACAGCGCCAGATCTTCTGGTCACACGGTCCCAAGCTGCTCCTTCCTGGCACCAGGTCTGCTGCAAATTCCACCCAGTGCTGGGTCTCCTCCTGCGCAGCAGCGCACGGTCTTCAGCTCCCACTCACTGGAGCTGGGAGGCGCTGGCTGGGCATAGACAGGGATGGGGCTACTGGTGATAAGAGTTTAAGTGGCCGGGACCAGGACTCCCGGCCTGTGCAGTACCTTTCTGATGGTGGCTGCTGTACTTAAATACATTTTTTTTAAAAAAGTAAACAGCTGAATGCGTGCGGGCGGCACTGGGCCCCAATAACACCTTTGTCCCCGGTGCACTGGGATTGGAGGCGTGCAGGATTGGAGGAGACAGCTCCAGATGAGGTGGGGCATACTTAGTATAGAGGAGCCAGGAGCCGCTGAATAGTGAAGTGAGACAGCTCCCCCTTGGGGTAAAGCAGGAAAAAAAAAAGCAGGGCTCGAAGAAAGTGCTGGTATGTCATACCGGTGTATACCGGCCCGCTTCGAGCACTGCTACCACTCATACTGCATCCCCTTCCCACACATAATGCACTACACTACCGCTCACCCTGCACCCCCTCCCCACACACTGCATTACACTACTGCGCATACTGAATCTCCTTCCAACACACAGTTGAAAGACACTACCGCTCATACTGCACCCCCTCCTTGTACACACTGTACTACACTACCCCTAATCCTGCCCGCAGTCCATGCACACAGCATTACCAATCTTAAGGCCACTCCGCAACCACTTTTTTGTATTGAATATTATAAATATTTTGACAGTGCAACTCTAAGGTAATTTCAAATCATGCAACAGGTCCACAACGTTTTTTTTCATAGACAAAATCCCACACTTAATTGAATATATACCATAGGCAGAGGTGGATTTGTCATAAACCCATAGGGAAGATCCCCAGTAGGCCGGCATACCTGTGAGGCTGTCTGTCAGCCAGTGAATTTTTTTAAACTGTGGCCCTGACCAGAGTAATGGCCCCATCCCCATCCTGTCTCACACACAAACGACCTTCGTCAGTTCACAGAGCAGAGTACCAGATGCAGCAAATATTCATCTAAGTTGGCACCCATCTATTTCATTTGCTGCAACAATGTTGGGGGTGTTTCTGGCTCCACTGTAGGAGGCGATATTTGTGATATTTAGGGGGGTTATGGTACTGAGTTGTTTATCTGCTTGATGGAGGTTGTGTGTCTCTATTCAGTCACAGCGGGGGGAGGTGAGGTATTATGTGAAATGCAGAGGTTTATGGTTTGCCATAGCAGCTTAAAAGTATGGGGGCCACTAGCCTGGCAAGTATACTGAAACCAGTAGTTCCCACAATGAACAAGTAATTTTGCATTTTGGTCAACCATGTTACACGGCAGGTGTAGCAGATGTAAAATGGAGGTGTAAAGAATAAAGCTGTGCATTATTTGTGGGCTACATACAAAAGTAACCAGTATTTACCCTGCATATTTGCTCCCCTTGCTTATTTTGCTTTGCTCCCAACTTTATCCCATAGAGTTAATTTTTCTATGATGAATTTATGGTACATTTTTTAATATTAGTGCATTGATATAAATTGTTATGTGTTTTATTGACATATACTTTAGTTGAATTTAGATCTTCAATTAAGCCTTTATATAATATAGCAACGTCTTTTCTTAGAAAACTAATGTAAGAACATAGTGTTTTGTACATCACATATCAATAGGAGCACCTTTTCTTCAAAAGCATACAATTTGCTGTTTAAATGACAATCCATTTAAAAACAAAAAACAATGTCCATTCAAGGGCACAATTGCATAAAGCTGGCACAAATATATTACAGCTCTATTATGACAAAATAAATGCTTCTCTGCATGCAGTCCAAGTAATGACAGGTTACAGCAATTCATGCTATGTACTGTGATTTTACTAAGAAACTATAATTGATAATCGGGAAAGCAACTTAAAAACGTCTCATTTTGTGGGGACATATTCATAAATGTTGAGGAAATTGTTTGAATTGAAAAGGTGTAACTGAACAGTAATGTGACGAACCATGACAATTAACTTAATTAACTGAAAAAGGGCCTGATTCAGACCTGATCGCTGCTGTGCGAATTTGCAAGATGGCTGATTATTGAACGACTTCTCTTGTATGAATTGTAGCACGTATGCGCGAGGCCACACCGCGACAAAAAAAACAGTGAAAAATCTAATCGCAATCCCCACCCAATTTTACTGACAGAAACCTGGTGTTTGGAGGTGGTAACCCAGGCGTGCCCAGGTGTGTTCAGGGAGGGCGGCATACCTGTGAGGCTGTCTGTCAGCCAGTGAATTTTTTTAAACTGTGGCCCTGACCAGAGTAATGGCCCCATCCCCATCCTGTCTCACACACAAACGACCTTCGTCAGTTCACAGAGCAGAGTACCAGATGCAGCAAATATTTATCTAAGTTGGCACCCATCTATTTCATTTGCTGCAACAATGTTGGGGGTGTTTCTGGCTCCACTGTAGGAGGCGATATTTGTGATATTTAGGGGGGTTATGGTACTGAGTTGTTTATCTGCTTGATGGAGGTTGTGTGTCTCTATTCAGTCACAGCGGGGGGAGGTGGGGTATTATGTGAAATGCAGAGGTTTATGGTTTGCCGTAGCTTCTTAAAAGTATGGGGGCCACTAGCCTGGCAAGTACTGAAACCAGTAGTTCCCACAATGAACAAGTAATTTTGTATTTTGGTCAACCATGTTACACGGCAGGTGTAGCAGATGTAAAATGGAGGTGTAAAGAATAAAGCTGTGCATTATTTGTGGGCGACATACAAAAGTAACCAGTATTTACCCTGCATATTTGCTCCCCTTGCTTATTTTGCTTTGCTCCCAACTTTATCCCATAGAGTTAATTTTTCTATGATGAATTTATATACATTTTTTAATATTAGTGCATTGATATAAATTGTTATGTGTTTTATTGACATATACTTTAGTTGAATTTAGATCTTCAATTAAGCCTTTATATAATATAGCAACCTCTTTTCTTAGAAAACTAATGTAAGAACATAGTGTTTTGTACATCACATATCAATAGGAGCACCTTTTCTTCAAAAGCATACAATTTGCTGTTTAAATGACAATCCATTTAAAAACAAAAAAACAATGTCCATTCAAGGGCACAATTGCATAAAGCTGGCACAAATATATTACAGCTCTATTATGACAAAATAAATGCTTCTCTGCATGCAGTCCAAGTAATGACAGGTTACAGCAATTCATGCTATGTACTGTGATTTTACTAAGAAACTATAATTGATAATCGGGAAAGCAACTTAAAAACGTCTCATTTTGTGGGGACATATTCATAAATGTTGAGGAAATCGTTTGAATTGAAAAGGTGTAACTGAACAGTAATGTGACGAACCATGACAATTAACTTAATTAACTTAAAAAGGGCCTGATTCAGACCTGATAGCTGCTGTGCGAATTCGCAAGATGGCTGATTATTGAACGACTTCTCTTGTATGAATTGTAACGCGTATGCGTGAGGCCAAACAGCAACAAAAAAACAGTGAAAAATCTAATCGCAATCCCCACCCAATTTTACTGACAGAAACCTGGTGTTTGGAGGTGGTAACCCAGGCGTGCCCAGGTGTGTTCAGGGAGGGTACCCACCCCCCCCCCTTCCCCGATCACAGGACACATACACAGGAAGGAGCGCAGGGCGCCAGGCGCTACCCAGAAGTGCGGATTCCGGGAGTGTTGGCATGCAGTGCTCACCCCCGGCATCTAGCATGTAACACTGTTGTGCGCACCCCTGGGCTACGAGCAAGAAACTCCCCCTTGGCAAGAAGCATATAACTCCCCCTTGCAATCTGCATTTATTCCCCCATGGCAACGAGCATGCAACCCCTGGAATGAGCTTGTAACTCCACCTTGCAATGTGCATTTATTCCCCTATGTCAATTAGCATGTAACCCCCTGGCAACAAGCATTTAAAGTTTGACTGACAGGAAGTTGACATTTAGGGGTGGAGACCAGCTACTTTCTGGGCGTGTCTGAAAAATTGCTGGAATGCCCAGGAGTCTGTGAAGTCAGAGGTGACCAGTCTCAGTCTCAAACTAGTGAAAGCCTCAGTCCTACTCACATTTGCACAGATGGCAAAACTCTTTGATGGTTCAGGAATTGCATATGGAATTTGCAGGTGGATTAGCCACTGGATTTGCAAGTTTGCAAGGGTTTTATCCTCGCAGTTCACTGTGATTTCTCACATTAACAATCCATGCTGAATTAATCATTGCTGTCTTGTAATATTATGTACTTTAAGGGTCAGGTGCTGGGATTAGTTTCTGGAACCAAGGATGCAGTGGCCCAAAAAGTTTGTGAACCACTGCTTTAGAAAATGGTAGACTGAGGCTTGCTTGACTAAGTGCCCTATAACTCAGCTGATTGTTACTCGTTAGACAGGTACTGACCTAATTAACAGAGATGCAACAAGCAATACAAAAAGGGTGTGGATCAATTCATAGACAATGGGCCTGATTCAGACCTGAATTTGCTCGGACATGCTAAAGGGAAAGCAAACCTTACAATTGATGTGATTGGTGTGCGTATGGATATGTATTGTTTGTATGATACCATACTAAAATAAGATGAAATAGGACTTCCATCATTGACATCCCAGGCAAGGATTACTAGGCAACACTGCATCATTAGTAATCAGTGATAACATTAGTGTCCCACGGCAAAATATTCTCTGCAAAACCTGACACACACATACACACACACCATACCTCCCAACTTTGTTCATGTTTAAATCGAGACCTAAGGCGTGGCTAAGAGGTGGGTGTAGGGTTACCACCTAGTCCCTTTAATTCCGGACACATGTTAATTACACAGGTTCTGTGGCAGTTTAAAATCAGGTGAAGTGGAGTCTTGAAGTCAGCCAGCCACAGAACCTGTGTAATTAATATGTGTCCGGAATTAAAGGGACTAGGTGGTAACCCTAGGTGGGTGGACGTGACCTTAATGTAGAGGGGCGTGGCCTATCACCACGACCCCAGTTTCCCTCATTTTGGGGAGCGTGCCCAGCGCTCCTTGTTCCCTCCCTGCCCTTAAAAACAGTGTGAGAGCTGCTCAATCAAATTAGTAATGCCCCTCAGGTGCAGCAAGGGAGGGGGATTTAACCCCAAGCACACCAGAGAGCATTAGTAATAAGATTTGGAAAACCAACATAATAGAAGGTAATTCAGAGATCTTTGTTACATATATTTGCCCTCCCTGCACTTGCGCATAGTATCTCTTTAGTGATCTCCCCCCCACGCAGGACATTGCCCCTGCAGGAGGGACAGTTGGACAGTCTCGAAACATCAGAACTGTCCTGCTGTAATTGGGACAGTTGAGAGGTGTATGCACACATACACACACACACACACACACACACACACACACAGAACTATCCAGGACAGAGCAAAGCGTCCCACAAGAGGTGAAACTTTCTAATTTAAGTAAGTTTAATTTATATAGCGTACTTTCTCCAACAGGACTCAAGGTGCTTTACAGTCATTATAACAATGCACACAATACAAAGGGTGTAGGTAGTACAGTTAAGCTGTGTACACGCTTAGATTTTTCCCTGTTTTCGATTCGATTTTGCTTATAGAAGCAAAATCGAATCCACATCAAATGGTTTTTAGGACACTTTCGATCTGCATTTGATTTGATGCGCGCTTTTGTTTTCTAAAAATCGAAAAGAAAAATAGACTGTGCAGCCAAGGAAATATCGAATTCGATCCAGTAAATCGAATGTGTACAATGTACCATGAATGTAAATCGAATTCGATATCGAAATTGATATATAATGCAAAAGTACAGATCTAATGTTAATTGAATGGGAAGATCTAATGCGAGATCTAATAGAAAATCGAATCTAACATCGAATCTAAGGCAGAACTAAAGCTGGCCATACACGGTCCGTTTTTCCGGTCCGTTTTGTACTTTTAAAGTACACATCGTATCGGATCGCATGCCTTGTGCAGGCACTGCGATCCGATACGATGTGTACCTAGTACAAAAAGTATGTGCAGCACATACTTTTTGTATCGTACTATGTGATGCGCGGGAGTGCGCATCGCATAGTACAGAACGGAGCCAGATGAAAACGGAGCGTCTATGGGCTCCTTAAGTGTGTGTACATAGCTTTACAGACAAGTCACAGACAAAAGAAACCCTGGAGCACACAGTAAGCATAATGCAGAATTGGTGCAGCATTTTGGATAATAACTTACATAGGTTGTGTACTCCACCCTGACAAGGTACCAGGTGAGGCAGCCATTTTAGGTGCTCAGCGTAGGATTAGCCTGGGTGGAATAGATTACCCCTAAAAGAAATGATCCAAAATGGGTGATTTCAGTGTATATTCAGGTCCATGTATTTTTCATCCCATCCACAAGTGCACCAGATGAGGTAGCCATGGTGGGCGCACTACGAAGGTTACACTTTAATTTAAGAAGCTCACTTTTATATTTTTATAATTTTCATTGTTTTATATGAGAATTTAATCTTCTTTCAATAAACTTTTTATTTTCTTTATTTTACCAGGACCTTTTAAAATGGATTAAAAAAACCTCAAGGACATAAAGAAAAAATCCATCTGAAATATGGTATTCTTGAGAATTATGAATCATTGATGTAACAATAATGGGATCCAGTACATTCCGAAAGGCAGCTACTTTGGATGAACTATTGTATATGTGCATTGAGATGTTTGGTATGTTTGATAAAGTTCTATATTTAGCTATTGCGATAGCTTGTAAGTGCATACTTCAAAATAAAGTGCCAAGACCAATTAAAAAGCACAATGAACTCAGTTTCCTGGTCCTACAGCCTCACTGTTCACCCCGCTGCCCGGAGCCCGCCTCCCCACTAATACTGTAGTGCAGCCTCCCTCTGATGGCTCACACCCTTTGCACCCCCCTAGTAACACCACTGACCCCTCCACAGCTGACATTTAGGAAACAGAGCTTATGCCATCATTTCCACTTTCAGTATTCACAAGGACAATAAAGTCACAGCACAATCATTCTTCCTTCTATTTTGAATTTCTGATTTGTGCTTTTACATGTTGGCCTTCATGTGTTCTTTTTTTTAAATATATAAATAGAAACTTTATATGTAATATAGTCATTGTATTGCAGAGTGCTATTAAACTGTGTGCATCGTTTAATAAGTGTAGATCTGCATAGAAAAAACAGACCACAAGTGTTTTTAAAGATTGAGCTAGACGATGTTAATCTAGATAAAGCTAAGGTTAGTGAGATATATGTGCAAGTTTTTAACTGGGCTTAAATATAGTGATCAGATCAGTATAAGGAACCCAAGGATGATTAACCCTTTGAGTGCCAACATCTGTGAGATATTTAAAAAAAAAAGCTAGAAATGCCAGAATCTCTCACATTTGGTATATAAATGGGAAACCGTTAGGAGTTGTCCATGGCCTGGGAGCTGGAGATGGCTGCTGATGACCTGGAAGTCTTTAGTAGTTTCAACGGCCACGGAACCGGAGATGACTGGTGACAACTTGGGAGTCGTTAGGAGTAGTCGACAGCCTGATATGACTGATGATGACCTGGGAGTCATTGTTGTTGTCGACGGCCTGGGAGCCGACTATGGTGGTTGATGGCCTGGGAGCCGTAGGCGAGCATTGACGGCCTGGGAGCCATTGGGAGAAGTCAACGGCCTGGGAGTCTATGACAGTTGTCGGTCTTGGAGCCAATAGGAGATGCTGATGGCCTGGGAGCCATTAGGAGATGTTGACAGCCAGGACACTGGTGGCAAAAGTCTCTGGTAATGTACAAGAACAACAAGTTGACCTGGGATGTCGACGGTCAGGACTCTGGTGGAGAAAGTCTCTGGTAAGCACAGTAGCTGGTAGTCTGTCGACGTTCTGGAAAAGATAGTGACAGTCACTGACGAGATGCAATAACAGTTGATTGGCCTGGGAGCCAATATGGATGACTAGCCTTGGAGCTAGCAGGGATAGCTAGCCATGGCCAGTGGTGACCTTTGCTGGGGATGGCTGGATACACTCTACCGCAGAGATGGATTAAGCAGGAGAAACTGGCAGGAGAAGGGTTAACCGGATCAGCAGCAGGACAAAGCAGATGGTAACGCTGGGAGTACTGGGTAGCCTGGAGCCTAGGAACTTCTGACACAGGAGCAGGAACTCTGGGAACAGAATGAGCAATTGTTCAAGGCATTGAGGCAGGGCCAGAACCCTGAAATATACAGTATCCCCCTTGCCTGTCCATGACTGGCTTCAAGCAGGAAGGACTTGAGAATACCTTGATTCTGGCACAGCTGTACTGGTCAGTGTTTGCAGGTAACCTATTGGAGCAACCATGTCACCTGATGGTCTTCAACATGGAGGAGCCTATATTGCAGACAACCTGTAGTGCCTTTTCAAATACCAGGTTAGAGCAGGGTTTGCGATGTGAAAGCAGTATTCATTTCCCAGTCAGATCACTCTGTATACATGTACTGACTATAACAATCATTTGCAAGCTGCAGGTTCTCTTAAACAGAACAGTACAGTACAGTATCTAGTATAATGAACCTGCTGTAAAAAAGATTAGAATCTGGGTCACGTTCACTTTAGAAAAGCATATCACAAAGTAATAATGTGATAGAATCTACAAATAGGTTTAATTAGAACTTGTGCTTCACACCAAAGCTGCTGAACAGAACAATGTGTTATGTCTGTACCATTTACAGCTCTATTTTGGTAGGTGAGGTGGTGTATTCTGAGCCATAAGCCCTTGTAGACAATTAACTGCAATATATCAACTTCTCAATGCAGACCTTCGTTTAAAAGCATTATAGTGCACAAAGATCATTGACTAGTCACGCAAGCCATCAATAATTACTGTATATCTATAACGTCTATGTGATTTACTGTATATTTATTTTCACAGACGAGAAAGGTCATCTGAACAACAACTTGTTGCCAAGATCCGTCCTATTAATGCATCGGTGGTATTTATCCTCTGCTGAACTTGCTGGCAAACTTCTATCAATATATCCTTTTTGGTACAATGTAGCACAAACAATAGTATGGCCATACCTAAAGCAGGTGTGGTATATTACATCGGCACGAAACGGTGGACATGCATTAGGTTGACATATGCAAAATGTTAACACATGGTTTTTATTTTGAGACAAAAAGGAGTGAATTGGATGCATAAGCAGCGTCTGCTAATTAAAATTATATTCAACAAGTGTTTATTCGGTGTGTGTGACTGCGACTGTATCTGCACACGAAATGCAGTTTTTCAGGAAAACAGTGTAACGTTCCATTTCATATTAAGCCATAGTCGTGCACAAAATAAAGACTTGAATATTATTTTAATTAGCAGAGACTTCTTCTGCATCACATTCCCTCTGTTTTGCATATAAGAAGCATTTCAATCGAACAAGTCACAAAAAAGACATCCGGTGCTACAGAGTTCCACGGAGCTTACATGTTATGCGTGACTTGTATCACATGAAGGATAGATGTATGTTGACACATCTGTACCTATTATTATTATTATTAACACTTTCTTATATAGCGCACACATATTCCGCAGCGCTTTACGGAGAATATTTGAACATTCACATCAGTCCCTGCCCCAGTGCTTACAATCTATATTCCCTACCACATGTACACGCACACACAGACAGTCTAGGGTAAATTTTGTTGGGAGACAATTAGCCTACCAGTATGTTTTTTGGAATGTGGGAGGAAATCGGAGTACCCGGAGGAAACCCACACAAGTACGGGGAGAATATACAAACTCTGCACAGTTAGGGCCATGGTGGGAATCGAACCCATGACCTCAGTGCTGTGAGGCAGTAATGCTAACCATTACACCATCCGTACTGCCCTATTATTAAGTAGATCATAAAGCTATAGAATTCTAATGCTGTTCTATAATATATGTAGGTCTGATTCAGGGTCTCACGCTATATGCACACAGTTGTTGTAGCACGGATTTGGAGGTACGTTGTTGGAAATGTAGCAGGTGATCTTGGGCGGTGACTAGGAGGTAACAGGGGGTATCTCAAAAGATGCTTAGAGATAGGATTGTCGTATGGGTGCCATTGAATGTCAAAGGACCGCTCACATAGGAAACCAAATGCAGGAAGAGAAGCTGCACCTGCCATAGCGATGGTGCAAGTCTGGATGATGCCACTGTTGGTGGCATCTGACTAAGTAGTATTTCAGCATCTACAGACACTGACTGTGGGCACATACAGTAAGTACTTACACAATCGGACACACAATTAGGGAAGTTGTTTGTAGCAGCCTTAGCACAGAGATGTGGCAAAAGCCGCTGCTACTACCACGTCTGTGTCTATTTCTGAATCAGGCTCATAATCGGGTAGACAATACTATCAAGTTTCAAATTTCACAGAATTTTTAGCACCACAAAACAGCTTTATACATTTTTTACATCTGTCTAAAATATCTTGTTGTACCTTTTTTAACTCATTAATGATAGCCCTTGACTTCCGTGATTATTCCAGGAGTTGTAGATAACCAAAAGTCTGTGACATGCTCTCAATTTAGTATTTTCAAACAATTGATGCACTCTAATGGTAAGGCCGGCCTACCTCACCCATCTGTGTCACATATTTTTATGTTTTATTAATTGGAGCCGTTGTTGCTGTTATAGCTACAGACCACATGGTGGTCATAAGATTCCTATTCTGGGTAGTTTAGTACTAAGAATAGGTCTGTAGTATGCTTTAGTTTTTGCAGGGTTCAGGGCTCTATATTGGTTGCGAGGGACTGTGGACCTAATTATTGTTTGTCCGCAAACCCAATGAGGCATGTTGTCCCTGTATTGCAGACATGACGGGTCCAGGGTCTGTGTCGTCAGATGCTGACTTCCTTGACCCAGGTATCTGGACCCTACAGACAGCCTGGGTAAGCTTCATTTTATTAAGGTTGAATGATGCCTCAAATCATTGCTGATCCACGGCTGCGCCCTCAGACACAGCAGTCAGATTTTAAATGCTAACAGGTGACTAGGGAAGCCAATCCCGGGGCATTTTTTCAATCCCGGATTTCGGGATTGGAAAATTCCCAATCCTGGGATTCCCCAGATCCCGGGATTGGCTTCCCTAATGCAAAAACCTGCCCTGCATATTTATTTACAGGTTTTGCGGCCGGGCGGATGCAGCCTGGGTGGGTGGGAGGGTTGATGCAGCCTGGGCGGGTGGACGTCGGGCGATGCTACGGGGGTCAGCCTTGATGGGTGGGCGGTCTCGGAGGCGACAGGAGGTCAGCACGGCGGGAGGTCAGACTGCCAGTGGCCTGCGCAGCGTGACCTCTGACGCCATCACGCTGCACAGAGCCACACTGCCTGGGATGGGAGAACTAGTTCAGACGCTGCCCGGCATTAGACTGCGCATGCGCAGTCTAATCCCGAAATCCCAGGAATGGAAACTCCAATCCCGGGATTGAAATCCCGACGTTTTAGGGGCCACATCCCGGGATCCCTCCGATCCCGATCCCGGGATTGGCCACCCTACAGGTGACGTCTATTTCTGACAGACGCCTCCTGTTAGCATCTGAGTTTTAATGATGAAAAATTGCACAGCCGCTTTCATACAATTCTGAATTAGGTCCTCAATGTGGTGGTCATTTAGCTGTTTGTAGTCAGGATGGGAATAGTTATGAACATTATTTGCTACATTGGTACAATGAAATAAACGATAGCTGCAAAGCTAGGCAGAATGGCATGGCATAGTAAGGGGGATATGCAATCTGGGATCACGGCTGTCGATCCCCGCTGACAGCCGTGATCCTGGCCCGTTTGCGGTCAGATCGACCGCATAACGACAGACAAGATTCAATGTCCTGCCTGCCGATGGGCGCAACGGGGCGTGGCTGCAAAAATGGCTGTGGATTGTCGATCTGCGGCCTGGATCACTACAATCCACGGCCCATCCACGTTATCGTCAGAACGGGAACGAAAGCTTCTGAAGTCGGGCCTGTTCTGCCGTGATCCTGCATCAATGCTGTCATTAATGACAGCATTGAATAGAGAGCCGCCGCTATTTCCCACGTCAGAAATAGCGGAGGCACATTGCATACCCCCCTAAGGCTGTTACAGTTCATTTGTAGAGAATATCTGAATGTACAATGCAGCAGGAAGCAGCTTTAACTAGTTTAATGTGCAGGAGCATAATAATCAGTCAGAGAGAAAGACAGGGCCTGGTTTATACAGGAAGTTAGGTGAAGGGGCTAATGCAGTGATGGGCAACTGGCATCACTAAAGCTGCATGCGGCCTGCAAAGTATTCACTCTCAGCCCCCCAGCTCCTTTTCCCTTAGCAAGCCTTACATCAGTACTAGGGAACTACCCAGACAGCAAGGATTTTCTGGGGAGTTCATGCCAAACAAATGTTACTGACTTTTTGACATGGTGACTAAAATAATAGATACAGAGCCAGATGTTTCAAGCTTCATAAGGTAAGAATGTGGGTGATACTGTGGGTGATAAACCACCAGCCAATCAGCTACCACATGTCATTTTTCAAACCCAGCCTGTGAAAAGACAGGTAGGAGCTGATGTTGCAGCATTAGCGAGCAATTTAAAGTATACATTTTCAGAAAGTGACATCTAGAAATGATATTACATCATACAACTTAAATAACATTTTTCATCTTATATTTGTGGATGTAGAACACTTGGTTCATGTACAGTATGTCTGTTACATAAACTGCATTGACTAGCACTAAGGGCCTGGTTCAGAGCTATGGCGGCTACAGCTATGGCTCTTGTCTCTATGCTCATGTTGCAATCAACTTGCGAAAGGATTTCAAGGATGGCTCTCGCACTGCGTACTGCATGCATGCCCAGTCGTTTGGTAATCGCTCGGGCTGCAGATTTGCAGTGCAGTGTTTGGGTCTCCATTAGGCTCTACAAATGGGGCCAGCCCCATCGTTGCTGGCGTATCACCAGCCACCTGGACCTAGTGGCTGGCACGCTGGCAATCGTGTGATACTTGCTGAAGGCATTCACACTGGGGGTCTACACATGTGCAAATACACTCACCATCAGAAGCCCCATCTGATTCAACCAGGACCACCCCCTTATTTATTATAACAGGGTAAACATACAACTCTTTTTGTTTGTGTAAATACATTCTTCCATACCAGCATTTCAATTTTTGGGCAAATTACTTTTAAAAAAATAGGACTTACCATACAATGTTACTGCATATGCAAAGTAAACATGTTGGCATAACAAGTAATTTTAACTTAAGATATTTTCCAAAAAATTCTTTAACATGTTCACTTATCGAAATTCCAGTGGAGATAACTGCAATGACTTGCGCTTGAAGACTTGCCACTTTATGCGGTACGTTGAAATTACAGATTGGAAGATGCAACTGAACAAACAATTGGCCAATCAGTTGACTTCCTTTTTATTGGATAGCTTCACGAAAATAATAATGAGATCGGTATACAGTTACAGAATGTTATTCTATTGATATATTGAATCAACACGACAAGATACTGTTATGTGTACATCTATTTTTACTTATAGCAACCATCTGTTAGATAAATATGAATGGTGATCATTACAGTGTTCCCACTTTGTGCAACAAATATGAATTGACTAAACTTCTAGAATAATTAAATATTATAATTGCCTTTTATTTCACAGTCCAGTTTTAGAAAACATAAAAAATATATGTTTTATTATAAAATAATCCCTGTCAAATTTCCATTGTTTAGCTTTACATTCATTTGATAATTTTTGGATCTTTACCTTCGCTAACTTATAAATAGATTCAATTTAAGGATACTTCTAGAAAGTTATATTTAATTCTATTTTACTTTCATTTCTAGTAATTATGACTATGAGGAATGTTTGATCAACGGTCAGTTACAGTATTCAATTAAAAATTATCATTAAAGATTTGTCTTTTTGTGAGGACAGAAAGTTATGTTGACCCTTATGCCTGTTCTAGATACTGGATTCTGGAATTTCCTGCAGAGTTTAATTTGGATTTGGGACTGATACGGTTGACTGAGGAATTCAGAGAACTGGCAAGTCAGCTAGGTTATGAAGAACATATTAATCTTATAGACATTTCCAGCATGTAAGTCTTTTGGTTAAGGTTTTTTTTTTTTGTTAGAAACAAAATTGTTAACTTTTGCTTGAATAATATTCTTTACCGAATAATTCAATAATTATGTACCCTTGATTTTTGGATTTGACAAGAAACACCTTCTTATTGAAACAAAATGTTGAATGGATTCGGTATGAAATCCTGACGGTCAAAATACCGACAGCTATTGACAGACGGTCAAAATCCCGACATGGTCCAAATACAGACATTTAAAATCCCGACAAGGTCATAATACCGACAAGGTCAAAATACCCACATTTAAAATCCCAACAAGTCAAAATACCGTCATATTGAATGTAGACAGGTAAAAAAGTCAACATGACTTTCGGCACACTATTTTATTCTCCCACCACTGCCTAGTGGATATGGTAGGGCATGAAATACCGCCTGTCGGCACATGTCGGGTCAAAAAACTGTGAAAAAACCCATGTCGACCTCGCGACCTGTCGACCGAAAGTCATGTTGACTTTTTCACCTGTCTACATTCTAAATGTCGGTATTTTGACCTTGTCGGGATTTTAAATGTCGGTATTTTGACCTTGTCGGGATTTTGACCATGTCGGGATTTTAAATGTCGGTATTTTGACCTTGTCGGGATTTTGACCATGTCGGTATTTTGACCTTGTCTGTATTTTGACCGTCGGTTAATGGTTGTCGGTATTTTGACCGTCGGGATTTTGAACAACAGGATTTTGACTGCATCCATGTTGAATATTTTATAAGGGTAGCTTTAGTTGTCACAGTAATGATCATCACAGGATATTATCCGATGTGCTGTCAGAAGATCTGCAAGTGCTGTATTTATTTTAATGAGTGTTTTGGCTTTAATTTATATTTTTGTATTGTTAAGTTACTCAGATATTCCATGTGAAAATATTTTTACAGTATATTTATACAATAATTATTATTATTATTTAGTTTTATCAAGCATTTTCTAACATACAGTAGACCTGATTCTGCATTGCGAGCAAAGCAAAAAAATAAAAAATTGGGTAAGTTATATTTGTTTCTGTGCAGGGTAAATACTGTTTGCTTTATTGTTACGCTGTAATTTAGATTTCAATTTGAACATACCCAACCCAAATCTAAACCTCTCTGCACATGTTACCTCTGCCATACCTATAGAGCAACATTGCTTTGCCAAGTTCTGTGTTTAATTTGCTTTGCTAACAAACCTGAATCATGTCCAGTATACAGTGTATGACACTGCAGGAGATGCTTACACAAATCTACAATCATCTTATCCATTTTAACTGGATTGATTTTAAATAATTTGGATTTAAATCCGATTAAGACAGTTGAGATGACTGTGGATTTTTGAAAGCAACCTCTTGCAGTGTCATCCCTCACAATAGCAGACAAAATAGTATCTGTGGCGGAGTCGTTCAGATTCCTGGATTCGAAGCTCTCCAAGGATTTGAAGTGGGTGATCAATATAGATGCTATTGTAAGGAAAGTGCAGCATTTTTTAGGCCAATTCAGAAGTTGAATTTATCGCAAAGATTGACAATTATTTTTTACCCAGCAACAATTCAGTTTGTTCTTTATACAGATGGAGCCGCTCTCATTAGATGGGGACCTGGCGCGACTACCACCATTTGCCAGGTCTGTTGTCACAAAGAATGGGGCGCACACATGCACAAGATGCTCGTGCACCCCCATTCTCTGCAATGGGAAGCACGGACATGTGAGATGCTCGCGCATCCCTGTCTCCTGGCATCTGGCAGCTTTTCCGATATGCAAGCTGGCGGACTTAATGAGAGCGGCTCCATCTGTATGTTGATGAAATAGTGGTTTGGCCATGGAACAGGAAAATACTCCAACTGCAGGATGGGCAAAAAAAATATTGAGATTCAGCTTCTCCCGGTTGAGCACTATACTTTATAAAGTGAAGAAGAATGCGGGTAACATTATAGAAGATCTTTAGCATCCTGGTCATGATCTATTCTAACTACTTCAATATAGCAAACATTACAGATCATTTGTAGTAATCTCAGGACATGTCTTCCCCCAGGCTGTCACCTTGTTAAATATTTGAGATAGTTAGTCAGGCCAGGGTATGTTTGTGGAGGTTTTTTATGTGCTCTTTTTATGTGTTCACTTGGGAGATGTGGATGACTGGAAATTAATTGTATATTCTTATCTACTTGCCCACTAAAGCTGATTCGGTACTTGTTTAGTTTCACGGCAGCAGCTCTACGCTACGCTGACAACATAGCCTAACCTACGTTGTCAGCGTAGCAGGAGCCGCCCTGAAATTACACTGGGAGCAGGGTGGTGGGTGGCAGATGGAGCAGGGTGGGTGCTTCGTTGTATACTTACCGATCCCTGTGGGCGACGATCACGGGCAACGGGCGGCATCTTTCAGTCCCCCTCCTCCGGCAGTCACTCCCCAGTGCCAGCAATGTACGTAATTCAGTGCATTGCCGCTGGGGGAGCATCACATGGTTTACCTGCTCCCCCAGTGGCACTACGTTAATTGCGTAAATTGGCTGCTGCCAGTGCCGGAGGAGGGGGACTGAACGATGGCGCCGGGGAGTGACTGCCGGAGGAGGAGGACCCATCGGTGGATTGCGGGGACCCAGTGGACGCGGTGGCTGGGCCAGAGGAGGGTAAGTATAACACACAAAACACACACATACATTTCCCCCACTATCCATGTCATATCTCCACTATCCACATCATACCCCCAGTATCCACATCGGCGTGGAGTTGATTTTATAAAGTGTGGCGAGAGCAGCGAGCCACCGAGGCCGAAGCGTGGCGAGCGCAGCAAACCCTGAGAGAGGACGCGTATCTACGTCCCCTCGAGGGGCTCGCTGCGCTTGCCGCGCTTCGGGCTCGGTGTCTCGCTGAGCTCGCCACACTTTATAACATCAACTCCACACCAACGTGGATACTGGGGGTATGACGTGGATAGTGGGGATATTAACCATTGTTTAGTTTCAGGGCTACAGAAGCAGTTACGTAGTTTACGTAGGCAGCATAGTGCAGTATTGGTATTCTCAATACAGCACTATGTAAACTACGTAACTGCCACCGTGAAACTAAACAAGTACCATTGATTCTTATTCTGATATCACACACATTTCCTTCAGTTCTTTTTAGTTTTATGAAAAGTAAGTGAACTTATCTTTCAATAACTAGTGCAAATTAATAAATGATACTGCTATGGGACTAAATAATGTCCATTGATAATCTCTGTAATTACAAACATTAAATTATAGCAAACATTATAAGTAATACCCCTTTCACATTGCAAAAATAACCTGGGGTAGACCTGAGTTGTTGCAGGGTTGAATCAGGTCGAGGTGTGGTGTGAAAGCAGCAAGCAACCCTTCATTTTGACCGGCTTATAAGAAGGGTTAAATCCGGGTTTAATGTGAATGTGTCGGACCCGGGAACAAGATCCCCAGTCCGACCCATATTTGTAATGCGAAAGGGGTAGAATATATTAGTATGGCAAAGACAAATGCTCTGCACATCCCAAAATGTGGATTATTATGAGATGTGAATTATTGGGACTGAATTCCTTGTATATTGTTGTATACTTGATCAATAAAGATGATTCTGATTCTGATATCACATACATACCACCATTTACTTTTAATTTTATGAACACTATGTGAACTTATTATTCAATCAAATCCAGTGTAACTAGTGCAAAAGAATATTTGGTACTGCTATGGGACCAAATGTTGTACACTGCTAATCTCTGTAAAATACATTAAAAGTCATATGTTAATATGGTAAAAATTGGCACAAATGGTGTGCACGTCCCAAAAATGATCAATGCTTATTTTTCAAACTATATAATTTGATATAAATGTGCACTTAGGAGATAGAGTTTTGATAATAGTCCCATAACTTCTTAATGAAATTGCTATATTACAGTAAGTAATGTGTTGATGTGATCTGAAAGTTCAGTTATACCTGTATTTTCTTTTTGAGACAAAGTGAAAGAAAAAAACATTTCAGGGTTATAGCACCCTGAAATAAACATAGAAAATTGTATAAATAAATAAACATAAAATAATATCAACAACTAAGTAAAAACATTTCAACATGTATTAATTTTGTAATTACAAGTGGATGTTGAAGGACAAGAGAATAAATAATGTGTAGATAGCTTAAAAAACTTGTAAAATACTACTTCCGGTTACAATTTGTAAATCATTAATGCCAAATATCAGCAGAAGTAGGTATATTTTAGAGGCAAAAAAGTTTCTAGCATTCATATATATTAAAAAAGACTAAATGGAAATCAAATTACAAAAAGTATCTATAAACAGATCTAGACAGCACAATCCCATCACACAGAGTTTAAAGTACCTTACACCATATAGTAAAGGCTGTTTTCATTCTAACACTGGAAATGTAAAAGATAGCTAAATTGACTTGACTTAAGTTTTTGATAAATTACAAATATAATTTTAATCACTGTGTAATGCAGTAATGGGAAGTATACCAATTGTCAGAGCTACAGTACCCCTGCTTAAGAACCACATGTGATGTGCGGTCCTGTGTGCATTGTATCAAAGCCTGTAGATCACACCTGCTGCACAATAAATGTATCCCATCTCAGCAGGCTTAGCTGGGATTGCATATGATACTATACATTGTGTGCAACATGACTGCATACGGTGTATTGTATGTGGTTCAAGAGGGGATTATTGGGGACTTCTCCCCTCGCAGAAGGTGTCCTAGTGTGGGGGGGCCTTTAGAGACCTGCATGCAAAATTAGATTCAGAGTGGCCAGCAGACAGACGGCTATAGATTCCTTGTTATTCTTTCTGTACAGTACAGTATGTATAAATATTGGGGGCCAAATTTAATAGGGTGTGAGAATCAGAAAGTAAGAGATTTTGGGAGAGTTTTCCCATTTTATTTAAAGTGGCAACCAATTACATGGCAAATCAACCTGGTTTTGCAGTGTAAATGATTTCCGCATTTAAAAAAATGGGAAAACTCTCCCAAAATCTATCACTTTTTGATTCTCACACAGGGCCGAAACTAGGATTTCCGGCGCCATAGGAAAGACAGCAATTTGGTTCCCCCCCCCCCAAAAAAAAATAAAATCACAATACCTATAGATAGATTTCGCCCTAAGGTTTCAGAAATAACACCACCATGCTATACCATTCTCTGTAATGCAGATACACTTTGTTATACTGTACAGTATGCTGTTTTATTATCGCAGAATACTTTTTTTCAAATTGTTTTACAGATTAATTAAATTGGATGGAAACCTATGGCTGATTTACACTGTATAATTTACGGTGTAAATCAGCCATACCGTTCCATGCAATTTAACTGAGTGGCAGCACAGTCATAGAAATACAGCACTGGCGTGGGCCGTGGCGTCCCTCTAACTGAATCACTCTGGGTCTCTGACACATAGTCTGTGTGCCGCTGCTCCTGCCCGTCCTCAGGCCCAACTCTCCCACTCCCTCTTGCACTTCTCGCCCCGTTACACTCGCTCAGCTGGTGGAGGAAGAACCCGGCGGCAGTGTGCAGGCAGTTTGCCAGCCACAGCGGAGTGACTGTCTCACTCTCTAGCAAGACCCCCTCCCCGGTCAGTGCCCGGGTCACATGACCCCCTAGCGAGTTAGATTTACATGGGGGGTGTTCAAACTGAAATCTAAATTGCAGGGTAAAAATAAAATGGTCAGTTTTAACCCTTCACAGAAACAAAATAACCCAAATCTAACTCTCTCTGCACATTTTACCTCCCCCCCCCCCCCCGCAGTACACATGGTTTTGCCCATTTTGAGAACTAATTTGCACTGCGATCTGGTCTGAATTAGGCCTATTATTCACAAGCACAAACCATGGCAAGACTGGAAGGGGCCACTTTCTTGATCTCCTAGCCCAGGGGTGGCCAACCGGTCAGAGGTAAAGAGCTGAAAAATATCGGTAGTCAAGCTAAAGAGCCGACATCATGCGCGCGCCGAAGGCGCATGCGCCAAAAAAAATATGCCTCCAATAGTGCAATAGTACATATGCCCCCAATAGTACCAGATACACGTATGCACCACACGGTGCCGGGTATGCCCCCACAGTGCCAAAAAGCTGGTATGCCCCCACAGTGCCACAAACTGCTATGCCCTCACAGTGCAAATTTCCCATCAGCAGCACTCACTGTTGTTGCTGCTGCTGCCAGGCGGGGAGAGGACAGTCTGGTGTCCTCCTGCAGTCCTGTCATGTCACAGATGGGAGGAGAGCACAGCACACCGCGCATATCCTTCCCCCTCACTTCCCTGTGACTGGGAATCAATCAAAGCTCGCTGGCCGACTACTGATTGGCTGCTGGCCCACGAGCTCTGATTGGCGGACGGCCCAGTCACAAGGATGCACAGTAAGGGGTAGGAGAGATGCGTGATGCGCGCTCTCCTCCCCTCAGAAGGAGAAGGGATTCAGGGAACCGGTAGCAGGGGGGACTGGGACAGACGGTGGGCGGCGGGCAGCAATGGGAGCAGGAGCCACACTTTACAAGGGGGAGAGCCGCATGAGGCTCAAGAGCCACAGGTTGGCCACCACTGTCCTAGCCACTATACTATGTACAGTATATTTATTCTGGTGACAGCTTTACCCTACCTGCAAATGTCACTTTTATTGTACAATGTAAATATCTGCAATGAGTTGCAGCAGACTGTGACTCTGTTCAGGCCTTGCACACAATACACATTTCCTGCTGACACACATTGATCTATAATTAGAAAACCATTAATGTGGCGGAAACTGGTTATTTAACTCCAGAAACCTTATTTGTTATGTACAGTAGTTGTCAATGTACAGCACCTACTATAGTTTATTTAATACATACAGTACACAGTATTTTTTTTATGTTAACTTATCACCTGTCAGTGTTTTACACAAATGTTCATACTAATTGGGAGATGTATCAGGTCCTGGAAAAAGCGTAAGTGGAGCAGCAGTTGCTCAATGCATCCAGTTCGCTTCTTAACTGCCTGTTCAACGACTGTTTGGGCAACTGCTCCAATTTCTCTTCTATCTAATGCATACCGTATATACTCGAGTATAAGCCGACTTTTTCAGCACATTTTTTATACTGAAAAAGTACCCCCTCGGCTTATACTCGGGTGTATACGGTAATTGGTCCTTCACTCAGAGCTGGTGGCAAGGCCTGGTGACGCTGGGGCCTGGCGGAGGCTGATGTTGCAGTCTCTGTGCTGCTTTCGTGCTGGCCAGAAACTAGCACACGCCAAGTGCCGCCTGCAGAAGAGTAAGGAGCAGCCAGTATCGGGAAGCAAGGGCTCTGGCACTGGGGCTCATGAGCTGCCATGGTGAGTGCGGAATACATGCATCACATCCATACCCCATGCAGTGCATCCATACCACATGCAGCGTCAGCTCTAGTAGTAGTAGTAGTACGTTTATTTATAAGGCGCCACAAAGTGTCCGCAGCGCCGTACATAGCAAACAAAAAAAAACAAATTACAAGGTAGGTAGGTAGGGGTATAGCTGGTAGAACTAAAATCAGCATCAGTTCAGAAGTAGGTGTCAAAATAGTCAAGGAGACCGAAGATGAAGTAGAGGAAGGGATGAAGCAGTAGATGAAGCAGTCACGCAGCCCCAATTACCTGGGACCCTCTCATCTCTTCCTGATTAGTGCCTCCCTCTATATGGACTGTAATTACACATTACAGCTTCCCTTCCTGTCACACACTTTACTTGGCTGCTCATCCTGTAAGATTCCTTCCAGCTGGGGGAACTAAAATGACAGACCCAGCTGCAATTATGGGATCATGGGATGAAGGGAGAGGGGGACTTGCCCCTAGACCCTGTACAGTGTGTCTCAGTGTGCCCCTAGACTCTTTGCATTTCCCACCCTAGGCCTATACTCGGGTCAATAAGTTTTCCCAGTTTTTTGTGGTAAATTTAGGTGCCTCTGCTTATATTCGGGTCGACTTATACTCGAGTATATACAGTAATACATCTCCACCTATATATGTACACAATATTGATACAAAGATAAAACAGATCTTTCCGTGACAATCAATCAGTGGTCATATTTATCAGTAAGCAGTTTCACAACAGTTGTTGCTCCCAATCAAATTTTTTAAAACCCACTTGGGTTTCTTTGATCCCAAGTGGTAAAAAATGTTTTACCACTTCTGGAGACAAGTTCCCTCCCTTGAAGCCAGAAGGAATAATTGTGGTGATTCCTAAGCTAAGTAAGGATCACTAAACTTAAGGATCTTTGGAGGCGTGTTCCTTCCCCTCCATAATGTCAGAAGCAAATAATGTGGTGATCCCCAACCTTGGTAAGGATCCCAGGCACCTTATTTCCCAACTTTTCAATGATGATAAAATATTGATGAAAATGTTAGCTCTCCAGCTTAATAAAGTGATTCATGATATTGTTTCTCCTGACCAAACTGGCTTTATGCCTGGGTGCTCAACAGCTATTAACCTCCAACACCTATATACATCTTTGCAGATTTATGGTGATGGACCTGATAATGCCTTAGTTGTGTCACTGGCCATTTCACTAGATTTGGTGTAAGTCCTGAGTTTATAGCTTGGAACCAGCTTATTTATTCTTGTCCTGCTACAGTATCATGTTCTCTGTGAATGGCTTTGTTATAAATTCATTAACAATCTAGAAGGTGATCCCCTCCATTGCAGTAAAGCTGTTGGCTTGTTCAATCAGAATTTATCCTAATATTACTGTACTCTTTGGGTGAAATGTAATAGGAGGAGAGATTCAGAAAGTGAGAGATTTGGTAAAAAATCTCCAGTTTTGTTTAAAGCAGCAAGTGTAATTGATTGACTCTTCAAAAAAAAAAAAATAATGGAGATTTCTTACCAAATCTCTCACTTTGGGAATCTCTCATCCTATTAAATTTCACCTAGATTCTCATGAGGATCAAAAATCTCTATATGCAGATGACATGTTATGGTATATGTGTCATTTGGAGTTCTCCCAGCTGCTTTTGAGGCATTATTGAACTGATTTTTGCCCATTTTTCTGGTGTAAAGGCCCCCTACCCAGACCCCCTCCTGGTGGCGGGGAATAGGATCACATGCTTTAAATCACATGCAAATGGACCACATGCGATTCCACAATGTCCTGGGGGCTCAAGCGGGATTGGATGTCCATACACTACTGCGAGAAGTTGCAGTAGTGTATGGCCACCTTTAGATAATTGAAATTAGTCACCTTCCAGCTGATTGTGTGACCTTAATCTGAAACTTCCAATTGAGTACTTCAAGGCTAAATCTCATGTATGGCAGAGGGGTTCTCTCTCTGTCATGTGCCATGTGAATTTGGTTAA
Source organism: Crinia signifera (assembly GCF_055691185.1). Taxonomy (NCBI): domain Eukaryota; kingdom Metazoa; phylum Chordata; class Amphibia; order Anura; family Myobatrachidae; genus Crinia; species Crinia signifera. The sequence goes on along the minus strand of NC_139219.1, from coordinate 82,183,967 downwards.
AATGGTTGTCCAACAGTTTGTTCTGTCAGACATGAGACTATGGGGCAGATTTATGAAGCCTTGACAGTTAGCAGCTGATTGGCTGGTGCGTTATCACTGGCAACTTTATAATTTCCCCAGGCTTACTAAATCTGCCCCCATAATACTGTGCAGGTTGTTCATCTCCAGGAATGGGTTTTACTCTCAGGGAAAGGGAGATGAAAATTGTGCGTTGTTGATATGTGTGTGTTTAGTGCATAACCCACGGGTGTCAAACACAAGGCCCGCGGGCCAAATCCGGCCCGCCAGACCTCGTCATGTGGCCCGCGCGAGGAGATAGCACGCAGGGGCAGTGTGTCTAAAACAGGAGTGCTGCGGGCCGCGTCCACGTCCGCCTTACCTGTTCCTCCACTGTCGGTGGCCATGTTCCTGTAGGCACATATGTATGCGGCTACAGAAACATGGCCACCGGCCTCCACGGCTACGTGGAGGAGGGCCCGGCCGCCTGTTCCCTCTGATGCCCGGCAGTGACAGACACTGGTCGGGGACGTCATGACGATGATGACGCCGCCCGCCCATGCATCTGTAGAGAAGTAGGAGCAGGCAGGGAAGCTGGACCGGGAGTCGGGGACAGTGTGGCCGCAGCAAGCAGTGAAGAAAAGCTGGAAGCCGCAGCAGCTGCAGGACAGACGGAGAAACAGTAAGTGAGGATGAGGATTACACTCACAATAAAAAAAATATATATATCTGCTGTTTCCTGAGGTGTCCCCGTATATAATAATAATAATAATGCCATGACACCACAGGCTGCTCCTGTATAATCATTTATGTGTCATGGCATTACTTTTATTATATTATACAGGGGGAGCAGTCTGTGGTGTCATGGCATTATTATTATACAGGGGGAGTAGCCTGTGGTGTCATGGCATTCATTTTATATTATACAGGGGGAGCAGCCTGTGGTGTCATGGCATAATTATACAGGGGGACCTACAGATACAACCGGCCCTTTGAGGGTGACCAAACTGCTGATGCGGCCCCCGTTGAATTTGAGTTTGACACCCCTGGCATAACCCCTTTAGTTTCTTTTGGCAACATTCAGGTACATAGAATTTGGTTAGCAGTGGGAAATGTAGGCCTGTGATCTCCACTTTGGGACAATGCCAGGGTTTGGCCCTTTGTTAATCCTCCAGGTTTGCCTCGAATCACAGCCCACCATAACTTGTTTTGTTCTTTATCGCTTTTTTTGCAATATGTTATTTGCCTGTATGACCCTCCTGGGTAGTTCCCCAAGCAGTGTTCTGCTTAAGTATAGACTATGTTTGTGCCTTGATTATGCACCCAATTCCTTTTTATTTATTTTTGTGTGTGTGCTTTTGTTCTATTTATTCTTGTATTTTTTTCCTATAAAACCCTCAATAGAAATACTCAAAGTTCAACATTTGTATAAGATGGAAGTTTTCTATTGGCTTAATGTGTAACCAGTTTAATATTACCATTCATACATTGCTCAGGTATTACAACTGAAATGCTGGTTGCAGTGCATAGCATAGTATCATTTGCTAAGGTCTGGGGTGTGCTGCACTATACTGCGTGTTATTGGGCTGATATATGGCCTATGAGCTGTGTGCATAGTTTGTGACTGAAAGGGAGATGTACAGTATCAAGTATTAGAATAAGATAAGGTACTTGTGAGTTATCCGGGCTGCCGATTTCTAAATCGGGTCGGATCGGGCACATCGCATCGCATCGCATGCGACCATCAGATGCGATGCGATGCGATGACCCGATTTTTCCATAGGAATCAATGTTAAAATGGACTGAGTCCATTTTAACATGGAATTCAACGGGAAAAAGGGGTCCTTTTCATACCCCTACTATCCAAGTGGGCATGGAGTTGGATATAAACCTGTGGCGAGCGTAGCGAGCCACCGAGCCCGAAGCGTGGCGAGTGTAGCGAGCCCCGCGAGGGGACACAGAATACCGTCCCCTCGCGGGGCTCGCTTCGCTCGCCACGCTTCGGGCTCGGTGGCTCGCTACGCTCGCCACAGGTTTATATCTAACTCCATGCCCACTTGGATAGTAGGGGTATGAAAAGGACCCCTTTTTCCCATTGAATTCCATGTTAAAATAGACTCAGTCAATTTTAACATTGATTCCTATGGAAAAATCGGGTCATCGCATCCGATGATCGCATGCGATGCGATGCGATATCGCATCGCATCGCATCTGATTGTATGCCTTAACTTAAGGCATACAATCAAAAAATCGGCAGCCCAGATAACTCACAAGTACCTAAGATAATGTTGAGACGTTGCCCAAAGCAACCAGTCAGCCTCTAAGGGGTAAATGTATTAAGATTGGCAGGTTTTGACAGTTATCAATTTATACTAATTGGCTGAGCTGTTAGTGGAAATGGGGCTCACCCCATACATAGAAAGGGGATGAAGAAAGGTTAATTATATCAGACCACAAAGTCAATGAGGGCAGACCACATACTTGACCTCATTGACTTCGGGGATCTACACTGGATTTAGGTAAGAATTTTTGTACAGGTACCCCAATGGATTTCTACTGGGCAAGTGGACCGGAGGGTCATGTGTTAATGTAGGTAAGTATGTGAGTGCACTAGGACAGAAATATTGGCACTTGTCCCAGTGTTCACGATGAACCAATTAGTCTTAATTTGTATGATTTTGAAACATATAAACATTTACACATAGACTCCTGTACCTATCGATACACACACATATATATATATATATATATATATATATATAAAAAAATATATATATATATACAGATACATACATATATATGTGTAAATATATGTGCTATATGTAGATAGTTATACAGGTTGAGTATCCCGTATCCGAGTATCCGTTATCCGAATTATTCCGAAAACCATACATTCCAGAAAGTGAATAAAAAATATTTTTTTTGCTAAAAACTCACTGGGGACATTTGTAACAGCACTACTGGTGACATGATGTGTAACTGGCACTATATATGTGCAAGAAAATGATTGCTTGGCATTCAAATTCAATATCTGAGATAGTACACAAATTTTGTTTCATGTTTTGAAACCTTGTTTTTTGAACAAATAAAATATATTTGTGTGTATTTTATGTGGTAATAAAATAAATTTGTGTGTATTTTATGTGTTAATACAGCATACATGCAAGAAACTTCAAAATACATAATTGAAATATTAAAATATTCCGAAATACGGAATAATCGGTTATCCAAAATTCTCCTGGTCCCGAGCATTTTGGATACGGGATACTCAACCTGTATGTAGATAGGGTACTTGTTTCCTAGCACGGCGCCCTTTGCATCGCATACCATAAGGCATACAATGGTATGCGATGCGATGTGACGTGATGGCCCCCGATATCATACAATGTTAAAATTGTATACCATTGTATATGGCATACAATGCCATACAATGCGATGGTATACGATTTTAAATTGTATAAGCACCCTAATGGGTGCTTTCAATGTTAAATGGCCCCCCTATAAGATTAATAATTGTATAAGCACCGTAATGGTTGCTTACAATGTTAAAAGTACCCCCACGACACCCCCACTATCAACGCTATCAGGGGGCGCGGAATACATGTGAAGTAATACGCGTCCGCTCGCCAAGCTTCGGGCTCGGTGGCTCGCTGCGCTCGCCACACTATATAGAGTTGACTCCACGCCGACGTGGATAGTGGGGGTATGAAAAGGTCGGAGGACGCGTACCGCCGCCCCTCGTGGGCACGCTGCACTTGCCACGCTTCGGGTTGGCGTTGATATTGGGGGTGGCGTGGGGGTGTATTTCACATTATAATCAGCCATTAGGGTGCTTATACAATTTTAAATTGTATGGGGCTTATACAATTTTTAATCGCATGCCATACAGTATGCCCGCATGTGATGTGATGTGATGAGATGCCATACAATGTAATATCGTGGGCGCCGTGCTAGGAAACAAGTACCGTAGATTTTTCTTGAGCGATTTATATTCTTTCGTACAAGTATGTTTGCAAGTCTGTATGGGTGATTGATAAACTTTACTTTTAAGGTGTGTGTATGTGTTTTTATTGGAATATTTGTTTAATTGTGAAACTACTAGTATGAGCATTTTTTTCCTGTAATTCTGAGCATTTTTTTCCTGTAATTCTAGAACCAGCGCCAGCTCAAAATGCCCAGGGCTGGTTAGGCTCCCTGAGGTGGGACCCGTTGCAATTTTTTAAAATATTTTAATGATTTCCTTACTTTTACACATACAAACACATCGGACAAATCGGACTGATCCATCCATGCTTCTGCAAACTCAGCAGCCAAAAGGTGGTATATTTACCATTTTATATTTTGAGCTAAATGAGTGGCCGACTTTGCAGATATGTCCCGGTGCCTATGGAAAGTCTTGCCGAGTTTGGCCGATGGTCTGTTGATTTGTACATGTGTTTTCTGATCAGATGATTTTACTGTTTAGAAAATTTCATATGTGGCATTCGTAGCCATTCCATTTTAGTAAATTTACCCTAACTGTCATTCATCTAGTACAGTCTATGAAATGACAGCAGCTGATGGGCAACTTCTAAATTTGATCTATAAGGTTTGATACACCATCCCTGAAAATTTTTGCAATTGAAAAATATATATTTAAAGTTATACTTGTCACACCTGACTACATTTCCAGTATCCACAAAATATTTCATTGGTAAAGGCAATATGAACTCTTGTGATCAAAATGATTCCGCACAATTGTAATTAAAACATCTAAAGTATAATAACTATGTAATTTATATCAAGAACAATTACCTTTAGCTGCTTATCAGGGTTTTGTCAATTCCCATTATAAAAGTTACCCAGGCTTATTTCCTAACAAAATTTTCCCTATTGCAATATAATTATTTTTGTTGACCAAATTCAACAAATTTTATTTTACTGTCAATTTTATTGACAGTAATGTCAATAAAAAATAAAATAAAGTTGTACAAGAAGACCATCGCATATGGAAAGTAAGGTGATGAGAGTAGGAAAGCTCATGTACATATATGTAAATAGAAGCAACAACAATAAGAGCACTGTTTATTGTTTGCTGTATTTTGTGGTGACAGTTTGTGTTGTCGCTTTTGTTTGCAGCCCATCTTATGACTGGATGCGAAGAGTCACACAGAGAAAAAAAACATCAAAGAAGGGGAAGGTTTGCCTTCTGTTTGACCATCTGGAGCCTGTAGAACTGGCAGAACACCTAACATTTCTGGAGTATAAAGCCTTCCGAAGGATATCTGTAAGCATTATTGTTTTTTGTTTTTTTTTGATAGGCCAATCATTTTTATTTTTCAAAGATTAAATGCACAGTTTCAAATTATATTATTTGTTAAAAGTCTAAGTCTAAAGCCTTTAGAGTTTTAATATTCCAAGTCACGAGGGCAATATTTAAATTCTTATTTAGGTACTTGTTTCCTAGCACGGCCACAATCTTATGGATCGGGTACCTTTAAGTTAAGGTACACGATCCACACGATGGACCCGATTTCCTTTGAAATCAGGTCCATTTTGCCGGCTAAGGCACAATATCGGGGGCATCGCGTCGGTCGGGACCATTAACATTGGTCCCGACGCGACCGACGCGATGCCCCCGATTTCCCCATAGGCTTCAATGTTAAAATATTTTTTAACATTGAAATCGTGAGGATCGCGTCGGTCTTGTGCCATTATAATGGCACAAGATGAGATGGATTTGATTAAGTCCATCTCACCTTTAAAAAAATGTGAAAAATGTGAAATGGGCCAATATGACCCATTTCAAATTATAGATGTCCCCGTCGTCACCCCACGATAGACGCCAACCCGAAGCGTGGCGAGCGCAGCGAGCCCGCGAGGGGCGGCGGTGCGCGTCCTCCGACCTTTTCATTCCCCTACTATCCACTAGGGCGTGGAGTGAGAATAGAATAGTGTGGCGAGCGCAGCGAGCCACCGAGCCCGAAGCGTGGCGAGCGGACACGGATACCTTCACAGGTAAACGCGTCCCTTCGCGGGCTTCACAGGTATCCGCGTCCCCTCGCGGGGCTCGCTATGCTCGCCACGCTTCGGGCTCGGTGGCTCGCTGCGCTCGCCACACTATTCTATTCTCACTCCACGCCCTAGTGGATAGTAGGGGAATGAAAAGGTCGGAGGACGCGCACCGCCGCCCCTCGCGGGCTCGCTGCGCTCGCCACGCTTCGGGTTGGCGTCTATCGCGGGGTGGGGTTTACGTCGTTAAATTTGGGGGTCTAGGGAATATTTTACATTGAATCCAATGTAAAATCGGGTCCCAGGGACCCGATTTACATTTCATTCAATCAAAAAATCGGGTCGAAAATCGGGTCGGTCGCGTCGATCGCATCGCATGCGACCAAATCGCATGCGATGCGATCGACCCGATTTTTCCGACACGGCCACCCCGATGTAAATCGGTGTGGCCGTGCTAGGAAACAAGTACCCTTATTTATTAAAAACCAAAACAAAAGACTAACTTGGAGGGCTGGGGGAAATATATTTGGCTCATCTGTTACAGAGGGACAGGATCATTTAATTCATGTGATATAATAAACAAAGCTATTTGCTGGATCTTATTGTATTATTTATTATGAGAACTTGTATATGAGGCCCAGGAATCTACAGATATACAAAATAACCATCAAATCATGCAAAATGTAAAACATAGGTAAAATAATGCATAGCCAATTGCACATATACAAGGCAATGCTAATGTATCATCTATAACCCATGTAGACAGCCAGCTGCAAATAAGATCACACAAGCCAAGGCTAATGTTGCATCTATAGAACTCATGGATGGGTCATTATTTGGACCTACTGTATGCAGGACACTCTTTAACTGGAGTGACTTTATAACCTTTTGTAGCTTGCATAAAGAAGGAATGTCCAGGTGTTAATCAATATATTTCAGAACACATTTAATAAATGATGGTGCTTAGCCAGAGGCTGACTTGGTCCTCACAGTCAACATTGGAAGAGTTTGTATCAATGTAACCCAAAATAGTATAGGGGTACTTTGAAGGACACAATTATTTTTGTTATTACAAAGAATCCATGGCGCTGTACTGGGAAATTATAGTAGCACTAACCAAAAATACAATAAACTCAGACAGAACAAGAGATCAAACAGTGGTAGTCAGTGAGTCAGTGCCTTTGGAGAACAGACACAAAGGGGGAAACTTACTAAGATCAAATTGGTACGAATGCATGTATTAGTACCCAATCGATGTCAAATAAGGCTGGTAAATAAGCATCAGCTACTTTACTGTCAGCTGAATTTGGCTGATTTGTCATATTTATATACAGCAAGCTCAGACAAATTCTGGTGTACGAATGAATACATCATTGATAGAACTTGGCCGTATATGGCCATGAGTTCTATGGTGGTTTGCTCATTTACTAACAGTCGTATTGCTGAATGCCGGTAATTCAGCAGAAAATAAGTCTGGAAAATATTTCTCATTGAGCCAGTCCTGATTGCAGAAATACAGGAGGGATCAAATGTGGTCCTCCTTTATTTCTTGAACCAGCACAGGTTCTTGGCCCAGTCCTGGTACCCAATATATGGTGGAAAAAAGGAGTACCAAATATATGGTGGAAACATGCATCGGGCTCCAACAGCCACCAGTGCCATGCCACAGCGGGGGGAAACTATTTATATTAGTTCCCCTGGCCAAAACATGACACCCTGGCGGATAAGCCCAGGCTGGGTGCCTGGGGGAGTGGGGACCCCAATAATAAAGGGGTCCCCCCCTCCAGAGGACCCTGGCCTGGGCTGAAACTCGGGGCTGTCCCTGGGTGGTGGACACCGGGTTCATGGCAAATAAAAAGTTCTAGAAATATGGCATGTTTTAGTTTAATACATGTTTATTTGCATACACACAGTACTTGCCAGCAGTACTGTCAGGTGACTATGTTGGTTCAGCAGTACTGTCAGGTGACTATGTTGGTTCAGCAGTACTGTCAGGTGACTATGTTGGTTCAGCAGTACTGTCAGGTGACTATGTTGGTTCACTAAACTTTTAAGAACTTTCAGTCTAGAGACATAAGGAACAAAAAAAAGAAACCTGGTACTAGTCAGCAGCAGTAATCATATTTATTGAAGAATATATTTGATAAGTGATCTTTATTTCCTATATTATACATAATGGATTTGTTTTTTTCCCCAGTTTACAGATTACCAAAGTTATGTAATCCATGGGTGCTTAGTCGACAATCCAACCTTGGAGAGGTCCATAGCTCTGTTCAATGGAATCTCTAAGTGGGTGCAACTCATGGTTCTTAGCAAACCAACTCCACAACAAAGAGCAGAAGTTATTACAAAATATATAAATGTTTCTGAGGTAAAGTTACATTTTAGTGTTCTTTACACCTAATTTACACATGTGTTTTCTCAATTAATAAATTGTCTTTTCCATTCCATCTTCATATCATATTTGCTCAATTTATTGTTTAGGCCTCATATACACATTTCTGTCAATCCGGCATTGATGCGGGATGGTCCAAAAGGTAATCTAAGTGATTACAACTGCACAAATACAATTTCTAGCAAATGTTCACTGGGTTTCCAACACATACATCATTGACAGCAGTGTTTAGAAGTATTATTCATTTATAATATACAATGAAGTTTTATGGAAGTGATTATTAAGATTCTGATTCTGACTAGCTCATAACTCAGATTTTCTGTCAGCTGTGGACGGATGCGAGTAACTGAGTTGCATGGCTCTCTGTAACTGTACCACCCTGTGTATGCCAGAGCACCTGTAGCTACTACTATTGGCACATACACCTACCCTATGCTTGAAATATGATTTCGGTCTTGCCTGCGATTCAGAATTAGTACAGGGCCAGCAACAGAAATCTCGGGGCCTGGTACATTGACATCTCTGGGGTCCCCCAACCCCGCCCCCTTAAGCAATGGATTTTTATTACATTGCAAATTGAATTATAATTAAAAAAAAAACATATAATTTATCACTGTGTAATGTAATACAAATCTGCTGCCCTACTGCGTAGCACAGTATGCCATATTACCACCTGTACTTTGATATTACATTTACATTGCATAGTGAATACTTCATTACTGTGGTGTCTTCTATACATACAGTAATAACTGCCTGTTTGTTTTGAGTGACAACACTTCCACACTGCCACTTTTACCAATGCACCTTGCTGGTACCACCATCAACGCTTTCCAAATTCCAGTTTCCAGACCACACTGCCTGTGTTTCTCCTGCAGTCTTGCTTCTCCTGGGCGGATTGGAGGGTGCCAGATCATGCATTGTGTGGTTTGGTGCATTGCTTGGGGTCACCAAACTCATTAGTACAGGTAGCCGCACAGGTGACCAGGCCCAGGGGGGTTACCAGAGGGGGGTTTGAGTAAGTTCCCTTCCAAGAATCCACGCCGGTGGCTGGCACCTTTATAAACCATTGATATTGTAGATGCTGCACTGCCATAGCCATGCTTACAGCCACCAAGCCCCTCAGACCAGTACTGGTCCCTTTTGACCCCCCTACCCTTCTGTTGCCGGCCTCGCCTAGTTATAATAGACTATGATCTGGGGAAACAATGAGCAGTGGTGTATTCTAATGGAAAACTGCTTAGGGTCTAGGACAAAAGGGGTGCATAAAGATTCAGACAACAAACTTTTAGTACCTTTTGACATTCGTGTGCCAAAACATATTTCCGTAACTAGATACCCTCCCTGGGGTTGTGCTGTGAACAAAAACAACAATTTTATTGCAACATGCGCTAGAGGCAATACTGTCCAGCATCCTGCAAATCAGGATGAATGTGACTGGAGACAGTCCCTTAAATCATGACTTTCCTGCCAAAATCGGAATGGTTTTAAGGTTTGGTTAACATTTATGTTGCTAATAATTATAATTTCTAATAATTCATTTACAAAGAGCAGTTAATGCATAGCGCCTTGGTTTTGCACTGCTGTGCCTAAATCATCTGCCCCAGAACCTTGAAGTGACATACCGTACTGTGTACTGTGCAGAATTATTGGAGATGTCACATCAAACTTCAATCTAATCCAAAAGTTTATTTCAATAAAATAATTTTTCTGTTATTCAGAAGAAATACTGCTCCATTAAACTTCATTAAAGGCCTTTGTGTGGCATGTGTGTGAGTGTGAACATTTTTATTATATTTCTTTGAGAGCACTTGGAAATGCACTTCTCTGATAAGGTGCAGCATGGAGGCTCCCACTGAAAGTATAGGATGTGGCCCAAAGACCACCAGCTCTGAGCTGGTGCAAAACTGAAGTCACATTGCAGATTGGAAGTGGCCACGTATTTGTTCACATGGTAAGGAACACAGAATGCCCATTATTTATTATACTGTACCCCAATATAATCACCTTTGCCACCAAATGAGATCTTATTTCTGCACTGCTCTGCAACATTTGTTAAACTGTTGCACCTACTCTGTACTTGATTAGCAATGCCTTCACTCCGCTCCCGCTGGCAGCGCAAACTTCTTCACCACTGCAAATACCTTTACTACATAACCAATGTTTCCTGGAGTTATCTAGACAAAATCTAGTTACCAAACCCAAATCCAGGCGCATGGCACACCCAATATTTTTATTTGCTTGATCCACACCTAACAATCCAGAGATGGCAGTCATTTTTGCTTTTAATTGCATGCTAATCAGACAATGAACATTTGTAAAGTAAATTAAATATGGTTTGTTTCACTGCAGAAATTACTGGAAATTCAAAACTTTAATACACTGATGTCGGTGGTTGGAGGACTTAGCCATAGCTCTATCTCTCGTCTTAAAGACACTCACGCACATCTCAGTACTGATGTTACAAAGGTACGTGGTAGTAGAATGTTAAAAATTAGAGAAAAAAACATGTTACCCAAGAATTTACATACTGTAGGTTGTGAGGCACTGTGGCATCCATTCATTAGATTGGATATACATGTTCACTTATTTTTTGTCTGTGGCATGTTCCATTCATGCCGTGTACATGTAGCCTGAAGCAACCTAATGATCAGAGTCCAGTTCCACTGTGTCCAAATGTAAAACCCACTACATGCTTTTTTTTTCTCAGATTAATTCACTTCCATGGGGATAATATACAAACAATTAGGGCCATGGTGGGAATCAAACCCATGACCTCAGCACTGTGAGGCAGTAATGCTAACCATTATGCTGTTCATGCTGCCCATACATTACAATATATTATTTAAATATTCAGTACCCATTAAATGCATTTTTTTCCTGGTCTTCTAGGTGTGGGATGAAATGACTGAGCTGGTCTCGTCTAATGGAAACTACTGTAATTATCGTAAAGCCTTTGCAGAGTGTGAAGGTTTCAAAATTCCTATTCTTGGTGTTCATTTGAAAGACTTAATAGCTGTACATGTTGTTTTTCCTGACTGGATAGAGGACAATAAAGTAAATACTATTAAAATGCAGCAGTTATACGTCACCCTGAATGAGCTGGTTTCACTACAGACTTCCTCACATCACTTTGAAACAAGTATGGATTTAGTTAACCTCTTAACGGTATGTATTTTATTTTATAATAAATATATCATGTTAAAAAAGATGTCCTATTATAATCTACTCAGATGTTTACTAACTTAAAATGTAAATATCTTAAGCAATAAAAAAGGTTTAAACTAAAAATAAACTGTGTATAAGTGTGATTTTTATATTATCTTTTGAGCAAAGCTTTAGTCACCTTTGATGTTTTCTTAAGAAGTCCGCTCTCAAGTTTGGCTATATTGTATCATATTCCTTTTTTAAACAGAATATACGGTACCTGTAATATACCATTATCTTCAAAGCCAAGGAACTACTAATATTGTGTGCTACTACACAATATTTCTTTTAAATGTATACATGGGGGGAAATTTACTAATATGGAAAACCTAGTTTTTCGTATTAGTATTTTCCCTACGACTGCATACGACTGTTTCAGTCGTATGCAAAGTCGTGTTCCGGAGGGGAATGTACAAAGCAGTCAGATACAGTACGACTGCTTTGTAACCCTCCGATGGTGTAACCATTCGTATTAGCTGGCCGTATATACGGCCGCTAATACGAATTAGTAGAGGCAGTCTGCACGGATCAGTCAGATCCGTGCAGGCTGCAAGGTGTAAAAAAAAATAGAAAATTAAATAAAATAAAAAAAACAGCGTGGGGTCCCCCCCACAGCCGTAACCAGCACCAGGCTGAAGGAGCCAGGGTCGGTAATAAAAAATCAGGGAACCCGACAAATAGGGGTTCCCTGATTTTTAACAACCAGCCCCAGGCTCCAGGTCCGGGGCTGGTTCCCAAAATACGGGGGACAAAATGACTAGGGGTCCCCCGTATTTAAAGAACCAGCCCCAGGCCAAACCAGCCAGCAGGGTAATGCCACAGCCGGGGGGGAGACTTTTTATACAAGTCCCCCCGGCCAAAGCATTAACCCTCTGACCAGTCAGCCTGGCCAGGGGCCCTGGGGGAGTGGGGACCCCCCCAATAAAGGGGTCCCCCCCTCCAGGACTTACCTGACATCAAGGTGTATTTTCCTGTCATATATTATATTATCTATCTATCTGTGGGGAGGACCGGCACTCAATCCTTGCTTTGGTGTGATGCTCCGGTGCCTTCCAGTGTATGTAAACAGTCCAGGAAATGATGGCGGCACTCGGAGGCTTAGACAAATATTTATTTTATAATGAAGGCATAATACGGTGCAAACAAAATAACTGACGTCTCGGGGACTAGCCCCGTTTTCAAGGTGCAGGAGTGACACTGTCATTTCCTGGACAATATATATATATATATATATTTATATATATATATATATATATATATATATATTAAAAAAACAACAAGTATTGCGCTATTCAGTCATTCAGCAGCAACTCCAATAAATCTCTCCTGTTAGTGAGAGACAGATATGGATACAGAAAAGATGGGATATTGGAGTGCGCTAGGTTCTTATACCTCCCAAATCCATTGTGCAAAACAATTAAAATAACAAGTTTAACTCCATCTGTCCGATATGCGGATGTGTTTCCAATAAATCTGTCAAATCCGTTGTGAAATGTAATAGTTAAAGAAGAAGCATACCCAGCGCGTTTCGTCAACCCGACTTCATCAGAGGCATTTAACCACGATACGGATCTTTAACACAAGATCCCGGATGGACTTTTTGTAGTATATATAGTTAAAAGACCAGATTGGACTGTTGTCACTAGGAGTATTTGTATGTGGTCACAGTGGGACTCACTTCTAAATCCTAGGGGAATGGTTGTTATAGGATAAACATTAACCACAGTACTGTATATCTGGAAACAGCTTCTCTCATCAAAAGGCAGGTCACTTACATTTACCCCTAGAGAGAGAATGGCTGAAGATGAATAGAAGCTAAAGCAGTAGTTACTTCTTGTACATGTCATATAAACGTATATTTACATTTGGAAAGTTTTAAGCTGGGTACACACCATATGATATTTCTACTGATTTTGCCAATTACGACAGGTTGGAAGTCAAGAATACATTGCCAGTGTGGGTCATGCGGGGAATGCAGCATGGCTCCCAACTCCACCTTTGCCGCCGCTTGTCATTTAGTGCAGGGGTAGCCAACTTCAGTCCTTGAGAGCTACCAAAAGTTAATGTTTTCCATGTCTCCTCACAGAATCACAAGTTAAGTATTTAGCTCCACCTGCGGATCTTTTAAAATGTGTCAGTCAGTAATGAGTATACCTGTGTACCTGCAAGGTGAGCTGGAAAACATGAACTGTTGGTAGCTCTTGAGGACTGGAGTTGGCTACCCCTGGTTTAATGTGTACCGAGTATTAGTTTGTTTTTTCCTTTAATGTTTTTGATATGACTATCAATTACGCTTGATTTGTGAATTATAAGTGTTTTCTGTCTGCTAAAAAATTGAGTTCATAAATTTGTTCTCTACATCATTTACCATGATATTTATTTACTTTACAGCTATCTCTTGATTTGTATCACACAGAAGATGATATTTATAAACTGTCACTGGTACTTGAACCTAGGAACCCAAAATCGGTAGGAAATGGCTCTAGACAAATACAATATCATACATTTTGTTATATAATTTGTTGTTAATTCACATGTGTTCTCTTGTTGAATATTAGTATACTTTTGACATCTTATAACTAAATGTTTAGAATCTGTAGTCTACTGGAATATTGCCATAAATTTGACAGGGAAAAGACAGATTGTATAGAGGAAACGGTTGATGGAAAATTTCAAGATTCTGTTTTAGTCACACAAAAATAACTCTGAATATCAATATCTGATATATTAAAGGAGGATGAAAAATGAAATGCAAATACATTGCTTATATAAAAGAGCTATTAATAATTCACCATGCATAAATGCAAACATTTCATGAGATAACCAAAATTTAAGAAATTTGAGATACAATTAAAGTTGTTAGAGATAAAGTGAATTGTAGAAGATTTTCTTTTTGTCATGTAAATCCTAATTTTTCTCTGTACGTCTATTGAAGGACACAGACAGCGGGCCTCTCTCAGTCAGATATGGCTGATAACAGAGAACAATAGCTTGCACTCCGCTGCATAGAAAATGTTAATACAATGCCACACATCTCACTTTCTGTCAAGGTATGGGAATGTTTATATATTTGTGACTAGTAAAAGTAGCTCTTTTATATAAGGCAATTTACAGTAGACATTAAGTAATGAGTTGGGTTTATGTAGCAGTAAGAACTTGCTGCTTAATATATCACAGACTTCATATGGATATATTTATTTCTAGAAATTATACTTAAAACAGGGTTAATTCTTCACTGAGATGAATGATCATATACTAAGCTAAGGGAATATTTATAAAACGGAAACACGATTGGGGGGTACTGTACTTTAGATGTATCAAAGGTGGAGACATATTAAGTGGAGAGAGATAAAGTACCAAACAATCAGCTACTGTCTGTCATTTTACAGAATGTGCTTGAAAAATTTCAGAAAAACTTTATTTGTTTCCAAGCTTTTAACAATCTCCTAATCTGATAGTTTCCATGGCTAGGATGAAATTCACTGCCACTGCAATATTCTTAGATCTTACCTAATGTTCTGCGCGCATTGCTATTTCCTTCTGTTATGCTAATGCCTCTTGTTCCATCGACTCAACACATGGCATAACATCAGATTAATAAATTATTCTAAACAGCTCCATGCTGTCCACCCAAATCCATCGAAGCGATGGCCATGAAGTGATTCTGGAACAGCCGGGTCAAGGAACTTTGTGGTCAGTAACATCACTAATTTTCACTTGCAGCCACAGAGGTGCGCAGGAAAACTAGTGAGGGTACTTAACTGTATTCCACCATGCCTGTAATCTCTATGGTTACAATGATGTGAATAGATGAGCTGTTTGTGTACTGTCCTTATATCAATGCAAAGAAAATGTGATGACCATTATTGATGTAAAAAATGTAACCAACATTTCTTTGAAGAAATCAACAAATATAATGAACAACATTTTGCTAATAGGACATCCCATCTACATGCTTATATCAGCATAGTACAGTTCAGTATTGTAATTGATGCAAACATTGGACTGATATTGCTGCTTAGTATGAGTACTGGATGAAAAGTCCATTGCTAAACTGTATCTTGGTTATAATGTAGTAGCCTGATCATTTGCAGTATGACTGAGAAAACTGCACTCATGTT
The DNA here is from genome assembly GCF_055691185.1 of Crinia signifera. Lineage (NCBI taxonomy): Eukaryota > Metazoa > Chordata > Amphibia > Anura > Myobatrachidae > Crinia > Crinia signifera. The sequence goes on along the minus strand of NC_139219.1, from coordinate 82,168,259 downwards.
GACGGTGGTCATTTCCAGACCACTTTTTACCTGCTTTATGTCAAGAAGCCTGATAATAATAACCTAATGTTTAATAACTGTGTCCTTTAGTCACAGACACTGTGTTATTGGTACACCTCTTCAAAATCAGTACATGTACTTAAAACCGTTTGAGTCTTACAATTCCAATGTTAAACTAGGCTCAGGCCAGTTCAGTGGGACACGCTGCACCACAAGGAGCCTGTACAAAAGCCCCTATGTGACTGCCCAGTAGTGGCGGGGCCTCAGCTACCAGGTCCTACTGCATGCTGCGGTGGGACAGATGGATTTTGGGGAGAACACACACACTGTACTGCACCGTGTTTTCACTGAGTACCGGTCAGCAGTGGCCGGATCCTGTTCTGCAGGACCCAGCCACAAAGCTGTGTGTGACCCCCCTTCCTTTTTATGGCCAAGCAGGTCCCATTTAGGTTGGCTGCTATGTGTGGGATGAAAGGTTCTGGTTGGGCACAGCTGTGTTTAAAACAGTGATTGGAAATCGAAGGTGTTGAACATTTTCTATTCTAGATGTAAGTGTGGCAAATAGTACAGTATATACACCACATATGACTTGTAACTATAAAGACCAACCATTAATTTAAACCAAATGCCATTTATAAATGATTATCTGTATAAATGCTTAACACTGATAAACACTAAATACCAAATTCCGTAATTATCTATTTATACACAGCCAACATCACCTACAACTCCTAATAAGACAGATGCACCACTTGACTGGGCTTCCGGAGTGACTACAAAGCCTGACCCTACAATTATTAATAAGCATATACGGAAGCTGGTTGAGGTAAGATGACTATTTTCTTTGCATTAACTATTAATCTTCTTATACAACTGCTTTATGTTATTAGTAAGTATATATATATATATATATATATATATATATATATATTAAGTAATTAAGGTTGAAAAAAGATGTTAGTCGAGTTCAACCTACTGACTTGAGTAAGTCATATCTATAGGATTCCCTAAGTGGCCAAAAATGTATCCAGATTTGATTTAAATTCAGTTGCTGTAACCACCCCCACCGGAAATGAGTTCCAGAATTTTACTGCTCTAATGGTGAAGAATCCTCTTCTTATTTCTGTACAGTTTATTTTCCTCAAGCCTCAGTACATGCCGCATGTCCTAAGTATAGGCCTGTTGAAAAATCATCTCCCAGTTCCTTATGATTTCCAATCCTGTTATTGAATATACTAATCATATCACCTCTCAACCTTCATTTCTGCAGTGAAAACATACAGCCTGGTTAACCTGTCTTTGTATTCTAGTGATTTGAGACCTTTTACTACTGTAGCTTAGACACCCTTCTCTCTACCTGTTCCAATTCATTTATGTCCTTTATAAGGTGAGGTGCCCAGAACTGAACACAGTATTCCAAGTGTGGTCGCACAAATGCCTTGTAAAGAGGCACTATCACATTGGCATCCCTTCAATCTATACCCCTTTTAATGCATGCCAGTGTCTGTACAGCCGAATTCCCTATAATAACTCAATTTAACCTATAAGTAGCTTGTTTATTTTTGTTCCCATAATTAATTACTATCAACGTTAAACTGCATTTTCCACCTCTCTGCCCACCTTTCCAGTTTAAGTAAGTCACTTTGTAGTCTATACACATCTGCTCCTGAGTTGATTTCCTTAGTCAATTTGGTGTCATCTGCAAATATTGCAATTTGACTCACTATGTCACTTCCTATATCATTAATGAATATATTAAACTATGTGCATCCCAATATTGAACCTGGAGGGACTCCACTTTGGGCCTTACCCCAGCTGGAATGTATGCCATTTACCACCACTCTCTGTTCCTGATTGTGCAACCGGTTTCTAATCCAATTACAAATTTGATCTACTAGCCCTAAATTACTTAGTTTATGGATACCCTTTTATGAGGCATCATGTCAAAAGCCTTAGCGAAATCAAGCAGTATTACATCAACAGATTTTCCTAAGTCCAGCCCCCTCCTGATTTCCTCATAGAAGCAAATTAAATAGTAGTCTGACATGATCTATTTTTGACGAACCCATGGTGAACCTTACTTATCACCTTCTCCTGTTCTAAGAAATTTGGGATATTCTTATTATTCCTTCTAATATTTTCCCCACATTGTATATAAGGTTGACCGGTCTATAATTTTCAGGGTTAGTTTTGCTACTTTTCATCCATATTGGTACTATGTTAGCTATGCACCAGTCTCTTGGTACCATTCCAAGTTTATTGGTTCCTTGAATATCAGATATAATGGTAGTGCTATGACAGAATTCTTTTAGTATCCCAGGGGGTATTTCATCCGGCCAGGAGATTTGTTACTATTTAGGTTCTGTAATCTATTTTTGACTATTTCCTCACTCAAATATACAGGTTGGGAGCAATCAAGAGCTGAGTATTTAATCTGTGGGAGATCTTCTGAAGATTCTTCCCTTGTAAATACCGAAGCCAAATATTCATTAAATATATCCACTTTCTTTTTTTCCTTCTATTACCAGGGTACACTGCTTATTTTTTAGGGGGCCAATATTCTCCTTCCTTAACCATTTACCGTTTATATAACTGTTGATTTGTTTGAGATTAGATTTGCTATCTGCGGCTATTTTACTTTCAGTCTCTAATTTAGCCATCTTGATAGAAATGCTAAATTATAGTTACAAATGTATAAATGGATGCAACTTAATGCATACATACTGTACCTAAATTTACATTTATGTTTACAGTTTGTTGATCCTTAACTAAGAGTGGTATTTTAAGCTGTAGCAAATATCACAATGATGCAATCAAAGAATGCACAAAATATTTCTGTACAATATAAGCCAGAATTCTTATTTTTCAGGCACGTTTTATAAGCATAAATGACCTAACATTTTGCAATGTAACATCATTAAAAACCAGATATTTTAGCTTTTGAGCTTTTCTTACAAATAATGGTTCTCATTTTAGTTGAAAACACAAAAAAATAGATTTGGCTCCTTAGTCTCCCCTTCAGGTGTGTCTCGGGATGTCGTGTGATATATTCAAACACACAACCCCGGGACACACAATGAAGGGAAAATATTGCCTCTTAATAAAGTGTCACCTGCTGCTCTCAATTGAGGACCTCTGTGACCCCCAGTACTACACTAATACACGTAAAATATACAAAATATTTAGAGAGCGCACATGTGACACGAAATATTTAATATAGTTCAAAAAGTATTAATATATTCCACACACAATAAACAGACAATGCTAATATTAATAAAAAACAATATTAGCAACCTTAGCTGTTTAGTATATCTGACCAGCCCAATTAGTCTTTAGCCTCATATGATGGAAAGGTAGGTGTAAGCATTAACACTCTTAAGCTTGAATGCGCTGCTGGTGATGAAGTCTAAGGAACATCGGCCCTTATTCTGATTGAGTAGGATGGCTCCGAATGCGGACGGACGGCCGATGGTTGGTGTTTGCGCATGTGGAGAGGCGTATCTGCGTATGTGCGAACGCCTCACATGTCCGAACAAGGGTGAGATCTGTGCAGAAAATGATCGTACGGAACCATCCGAGCAGGGGGTGGAGAGGGGCGTGAAGGGCTGATTTTGCTCATTACCATATGCGTACGCGCCGTGTTTCATGGGTGTTCCCATAAAAATGCTGGGCGTACGTATGGTAATCCGGCCGTGACGCACGTGTGGGGGGCGGACATATGACATAGCCGGATGCCAGCTGCCCGCCATATCCCTGCTTTTGCACTGAGAAATGCCCGAGTGGTCTGGAGCACTTGGTGCTGCCTGACCACTCGGTCCAGCATTCAATGGTCGTCGACCATCAAATGATGGGGGAGGTTCACATGAAAAATCCACTCGCGGTCCGTTCGGTCGCCGTCTTACCGCATTCGGACGGTGTGAGCGATACGTACGGAAGGCGGGGATAAGAACACTCGGTTCCTGTCCGAAAATACACATCCTTCCGATTCAACTAGAATAAGGGCCATTCAGACTATTTTGCTCTGTTTGTTTCAAACAAAACAGAGCAAAATAGTCTGGATGTTCCTTAGACTTCATCACTAGCAGCGCATTCAAGCTTAAGAGTGTTAATGCTTACACCTACCAAAATACATAACTCCCAACTTTGTTAGCTCAGCATGCGGGACGCTGCTGCTGCCCGGCGCGCCGAAATTTTCGAGGGGCGTGGTCTAATTTGGGGCGTGGCCTATACTCGCAGCTCTACCGCGAGGCCACCCCCCCCTTTTGCCACTATGGGGCATGACCCAGAGGCTCTGTGAGCCTCTAGCCATGCCCCCAGCCCCCTGGCTGCGGGAATAGACGCTGTGCGCATGCGCAGAGCGTTTATTCCCCGCTGCTTAGCAGCTGACAGGGGGGACTCCCAACAGCCCCCCCACACCACGGGACACTGCCGCCCGCGGGTGGGACAGCGGGACAGGCCCTGATAATCGGGACTGTCCCGCTAAAATCGGGACTGTTGGGAGGTATGAAAATATGAGGCTAAAGGCTAATTGGGCTGATCAGATATACTAAACAGCTAAGGTTGCTGATATTTGTCCACTGTTTTTTTATGTTTTTTTTATTAAAATTACCATTGTCTGATAGACGTTTTATTTATCATTGTGTTTATTGTTTGTGGAATATATTAATACATTTTGAACTATATTAAATATTTAGTGTCACATGTGCGCTCATTTTAGTTGACTCGGCCCCAGGCGAATTCGGAACGGGCACCGATTTAAAGCACTGTGCATGCACATATTTGCATATGCGCATCAGCAGGGCTTCTGTGCGTCCGCCTTCAGTGACTTGCATAGTCGCCATGTTGTTCACACAGGGGGTGCAGGATGGAGGCGGGCTGTGGCGTACCCACAGGAAACACTGGGCATCCCCATGTGAATGCAGATGCCATTCTAGGACCCAGATTCTGCAAATCTAGGTCAGTCAAGACTGACTTAGATTTGCAAACAGGGTAAAAATCGTTTGAGTTTGTATCTCATCCGCCATTGGCATCAATTCCAGAATTCCAACACAATTGTGTGTCTCCGCTCCAGGGACTCCAACGGCTCCTGCTGTACCATCAAGCACTAGTGAGTGGTGAGACTAAAGCATTGGATGATAATAATAATGCCCTAGTGTCATTTATAGCAACGAGACAAAATCTCGTTTTATGTGATTTTTTTATTAATTTGATCAATGCATATTATGATTGACATCATGTTCTGAATATTTACATCCTACTAGTTTAATAGAAAAAAATAAAAAAATATATTCCTTGGTGTTTTAATTCCTCAATTCCTCCTAAAAATACTAGTGTTGTGGTTTCTTGTTTATTGTTTGTTTATATTAATAAGAGTTACTCCCCCACCCAACACAGCAGCTTGGCAACTGGACTCTCAGTGCCTGTACTTCCCCATAGGGGATTTTTGCCTATTTAACAAATGAAATCGCCAAGAATAAGGGGGAAATTTACTAAAGGAAATTTGTAAAAAAATAGGTGTATTTGTATCCAGAAATACACTTATTTTTGACATTTACTATCCCGAAAATTTGGCAATTCGTATTCGTATTGATGTGCTATCAATACGAATTGAAATATTTTCGGGATAGTAAATGTCAAAAATAAGTGTATTTCTGGATACAAATACACCTATTTTTTTTTACAAATTTCCTTTACTACATTTCCCCCTAATAGTCTACCATACATGTGAAATTGCAGTGATGAAAGCCACTGCAGGCTTCTGCTGCACTGTATTATGCACTTGTTATAAAACACTGTATATTACAAGTAAAGTGGTACGTTGATAAAAGACTTAAAAAAGAAGCGTTATGTCCAGCTGAAGTCAATATTTGATTTGCAGTCTGCAAGGAAACTAGGGGCCTTATTTTGGTTCATTCTTTCTGACAAAATCCTTCTTAGATGGGCAAAACCATGTGCACTGCAGGTGGGGCAGATGTAACATGTGCAGAGAGAATTAGATTTGGGTGGGGTTTTACTTCAAAGTAAGATCTATATTGCAGTGTAAAAATAAAGCAGTCAGTATTTTCCCTGCACAGAAACAAAATTACTCACCCAAATCTAATTCTCTCTGCACATGTTACATCTGCCCCCCCCCTGCAGTGCACATGGTTTTGTCCATCTAAGAAGGATTTTGTCAGAAAGAATGAACCAAAATAAGGCCCTAGGTCTGTTTAGCTAATTTTCCAACTGAAGCTGGGAAAATATTAGGCGAATTTACCAAACTATATGCACTATAAGGATATTGTTAATGATATTCCCAGATGTTTGTGTGTACTCACTATGGGCCAGATTCTCTTAGTTTCAAAAGTGATAAAATGGAGAGTGATAAACAGCCAGCCAATCAGCTCCTGTCTAACATTTTTCAAATACAGTCTGTGACATGGCAGGTACGACCTGATTGGCTGGTTGCTTATCACTCTCCATTGTATCACTTTTGAAGCTTAGAGAATCTGGCCCTATATCTTTAACAATGTGCAGGCTTTTATCGCCCCCCCCCCCCCCCCCCCCCTTCTGTTATCTGTACATGTTGTCAAATCCTTATTATCTTGTCAACGACAGCTATACTCCTGCAAGTGGCTGCTGACCAATATCAATAATGATACTGGTTATTGTGAAGTAGTGCACGCAGGATGTGTTTCTGAGTACCCAGAAACACCCCCCTCCCCTCCTTACAGAGGAAAGAAACTGGGCAAGGTACCAATAAGCCCTGTCCCCTTGTGGCAAAGTGCAGCGAATCGCGGGTAACTGTGGAAGAGAAAGATTTTGGTCTCACCCCCCTCCCGATAAACCCACGAATCGTGGCATTTTGTCAGGCGGGCGGGATTTGTGATATCTATTTATATATATAGAAACCAATCCTGAAAAATCCTGTAGGCAGTTCCATATTGTTAACAAGATCATTCATGGACGATATTGTTTAATGTGTACCCAGCTTTAGAGAAACATTTCCATTCATAATAAAGACAGCATATGCCAAGTGAAAAGAAACACTTTAATTTTATTGAATTTTATTAACCACATTTAATATAAATCAGTATTGTTGTTTACACCAGAAAAAACTAGTGGACACTTGAGGTGCATACACACTGGTGGTTTTTGCCCATTGTGTATGCAGACCGATGATGGGGAAAATCGCTGGGCTGGAAATTGCTGAATGCATACATACTGGGCAATTTCCGCTCGTCCAAGCAATTTTCCCTGGAGTGGACATCTTTCCATAGCAGGACACTATGGAAACCCATCCACCCAGTCACTCATACAGTATGCTGGTAATACCATGATGTGCTCACCGCTCATCGCCAGGCTGTACACACTGGGTGGCATTTAAGCTGAAAGTAGCTCAAATGACAAAACTGAGCTTTTCAGCTCAAAGCTGCCCAGTGTTTATGAGCCTTTATACTGGTGCAAATAATTGTTGGGTTTGGTATCGGTGCACCATCTCAGGGTGCAGTATATGTTTTATCATTTTTTTCTGAGTTTTAGTATTGTTGTTTGGTTAGTTGTTTGGTGTATTTCCATAACTAGAATAGCAAGTGTTAGAATTCTAGCAGAGGTAGAACTTTTGCATTTGACCCATGTTAACACTCATTCGGTACTTTTCAGTCTGTTTTTAGAAACTATGACCATGATCACGATGGGTATATTTCTCAAGAGGACTTTGAGAGTATTGCTGCAAACTTCCCGTTTCTGGACTCCTTCTGTGTTTTAGACAAGGATCAGTAAGTTGGCTCACCCTTGTGATTGTTATACTACAGTATGTTATGATCTCATTGTTGGCATGGGAACGTTATAGGATACTGTTTGGCATGAGAAAGTGAAACAATATGGAGAGAGTTTTGTTTCCTGTACTACTATAGAATACACATCTACTTAGTGTGATTATATACTTGATTAAATAATCTGTTAAAGCCTTATTTTCAAATGTAGTCACTAAATTAGGGCAACATTGAAAATTATTTATAATCTATTTTTTTATTGCAACATTTTATTTTATTTAGTTATAAAAAAAATATGCCATAGAAGTTTTTCTCCACCCTGCTGTCAAGACTTACAAAAGCAATACAAAGACAAAAGCTTGGAAAAATTAAGTAGTTCATAATTAATGTTAATTGAACAATATGCTTTAATGGTAATTACACAATATGCTAGAAACATTGCACAAAAGAAAACGTTCTCCTTTACAGTACTGTACTTTATAAATGTCAAGTTTGGAAACCTTTGCAGCAAGCACAAATACTGCTTTACATGTATCACTCTATAGTTCTCCAAAGCATAACATACTTATCAGGAGCCAACAATGTTCTTGCATGCCACCAGGTCCGGAATAAGGGGAAGGGGGGCACAGGGGGTCCGTACCCCTTGGCCCCACTATGGTTAGCATGTATTTGAAAAAATAAATGTTTTAGCTAAAGGTTTTGTGCATGGGAGTGGGGTAGCACTGCAGCTTCACCTATCTGCCAATGTGACAATGATTAATGGTGCTGAGCATCAGGAGTCAAGGCACACTGACTGCAACAGTGTGCAATGCATTAATGGGAGTTGACTAAGTCCCATGAGAATTTGCACAAGACGTCAGAGGCTTAGAGGCTTGTGCTGAGCTCTGCTTGGTGGAGGTCATCATATGCTTTTCAGGCCCATGGAGGACAGCAGCAGCAGCAGCCGTGTCATGCAAGGGTTTTTAATAAGAGGCAATGTTAAGCATGTCAGGGCTCCAACAGAGTAAGGTACAGAGTGACAAACACAGGCTTTTCATGTGGTATTTTATAAAATATTGTCCTTGATTGATTTGATTGATAAGTCTCTGAATGCTAACCAAGCAACCATGATATATATATATATATATATATACATACATACACACACACACACACACACACACACACACACACACACACACACACACACACACACACACACACACATATATATTATCATTCATGGACTAGAAAAATATACTATATTTAGCAAGGGGCCCAAGCCATGCTCTACCTAATGGTTCATCAAACCAATAGGGTGGCTAACTATACCCCTGGTCACACCCCTAAACCTGGGACCATTCCACTGCATTCCCCAGGTAGACCATTCATGCCCCAGTCTGACACTGATGGCACTGCTATTGTAGACTGAGCCCACCTGGCTATATCACCATCTGGATTTTATTTGGAAGAATTAACTGTTATTTAGTATTAGAATTGTATATACTGTTACATACTGTCTACATTTACTTTAACCATTTCATGCTGAGGACCAGAGTATTTCCTGGTGCCCTTCGCAAAATTGCATTTTTGGGTTTGACCACAGTACTATGCTGGGGAATTGTATTAAGATGTAGGGGGAGATTTATCAAAGCACGGAGAGAGATATAGTATCAAACAATCAGCTTCTAAATGTCATTTTAAGACTGTGGGGAAGATAGAAGAGGTGGCATGTGTCAAATGCTTAGTATGTATAAACATACATGTTAGGATGTATGTAAATATATGCTTGCTGGTTCCCCTGTGTGTAATAGGTGCACACACTCATCCCAAGCCCACCCTCAGACTCTCAGTGACTCATTTTACAGTAGTCTTGGGGGCTTAGAAGAAGTGTGTAACCTTACACTGAGCACCGGTGCCACATGGCGTCTGATACACGCAGTGCTGCTGTTCCCCGGGGGAACTAGCCAGCACATATATTACACACATCATAACATGTATGTTTATACAGTATGTTCTAAGCGGTTCCCCTCTGCACTGACCAGCGCTATTTAACACTTACAATGAGCATCTGTATGTAGGAACATAGAGAAAAATCACATTTTTCTACGTAATCTACTACATCTTATGATTTTGCCGTCATTCACATGCATTGTATTTAAAAATTGCTAAGCACACTTTTGCTGATTATCGTTTTCTTCACATATCGGGAGGTCATGGTTGCAAGATAAAGTACCAACAGATCAGCTCCAAACTGACATGTTACAGGATGTGTTTAAAAATGACAGTAAAGTTGATTTTTATTTCCAATTTATCTCTCTCCAAGTTTTGATAAATCTCTCCCATATGTTTTTTTTTTGTGGATACAATATATACAGTAACACCCCTTTTACACCGCCGCAAAACCCCGGGTCATCGGCGGGTCAGACCCGGGTCAGCGGCAGTGTAAATGGGTCATAAATGGGGGGGGGACACAGCCTCTGCTGCTATTTGCTATACTCTGCAGACAGCAGCGGCAGCAGCGGATGAGGTGAATGGATGCCTGTGTGCAGCATCCATTCACCTCGCGGACGACGGCTGTGGGTTGCACGGGGGCTAGGGGCAGCCCAGCAGCTTACCTTGGTGCTGGGATGCCCCCAGTACGGCGATCAGCAGACCCAGCGCTTGGACATTATGTCATCTCCAAGCGCCGCCTCCGTTTACACTGCGGGTAGGCACCAGTGTAAATGGGGTAAATCCCGGATCCTTGTTCAAAATGCAGGGTCGGATCTGGGATTTTTGGTGTAAATGGGGTATTAGTTAGTAAGTGAAGCATCAGTGAGAGAACCTGCTATAGGCCATACAGGTTATCAGCCCCCCACAGCCTGCTGCCATGGGCTGTAGTTTTGCAAGTCCTCTAACATTTTTAACAGAAAGTGCCACTAAATGATTCACTGAATAATTTTGCACATGTGAAACCGTAGAACTAATCATTGCTATTTTAATATTGTTTATCTTGTTTTTTTTTTTGCAGAGATGGCCGAATCAGCAAAGATGAAATGATGGCTTATTTTCTGAGGGCCAAGTCTCAGTTTCACTGTAAAATGGGACCGGGGTTTGTTCATAACTTCCAGGAAATGACATATCTAAAACCGACCTTCTGTGAGCACTGTGCGGGATTTGTACGTTTATTTTATTGCATTGTTAATAAGTTTATAGCTAGAACTGTTGTTATTATATCAACTTGTATGGAAGTATCTTATCTAATTATAGATGCCACATAGGGTAGTATTCAATGAGAAAAATTCTCCATGGATGTCGAGAGATTTTTTCTCTCGCATGCACTCGCCCTGTTCCGGAGGGCTCGCTGCCACTCCTGCTCCCACTACTCAATGTGGTTAAGACTCGCCGCCACTCGCGGCGAGTCTTAACCCCTGCAGCGGACGAGCGTCTGCGGCAGGGAGCTGGCAGGGAGCCTTGGGACGGTGGCAGCCAGGGAGATTAAAGTCTCCCCGGCTGCCCCAGAACATATGTGGAGGGGAGGTGGGCTCCCCGGGACCCAGGCAGCACAAGCTGCCCACCCCTATAGCCAGCGGGGGACGCAGTATTCACTGCACCCGATCGTCCATATGTAATGATCAGGTGCAGTGAATATATGAATATCTAATGAGCAGCTCGAGAGCTCCGGCCCCCTGCTGGCTGCTCTGTGTAAAAAAAAAAAAAAATTAAAAAATATATATATTTTTTATTAAATATATATTCATGTGCTATAAGCACATGAATAAAAATAACATGCCCCTTCACAGGAAAAAAATCCTGATTTTTTTACACCAAAATAATAAAAAAAACCTTTTAGTTTAAAAGTTCACATTCCAGTTCTCCATGAAAAGATGGAGAATTGCTACACGGAGAGACACGGCGAAAATCACTTAAAAAGACGGCGAAAATATCACATTGAATAGGGTGGTTCACTTTTGGAGAGCAAAATGCTCCTTCCAACGTGAAAATAGCACAAACTTGCCATAAAACACGGCAAATTTTTCTCATTGAATACTGCCCATAATATTATTGTATGAAAATAAGCAGCAAAAGTATTGCAAAGTAATAAAATGCTGCACAACAGGGATTGTCCTCAAACGGAGATAATTGGAATAATTCAGATGTATACATTATTGCAATACTTACTTACTCTTTTTAAGAGACTTACAATTTTTAGTAGTGTCCCCTGCACCTCAAAATAGTGGTAACACCTCACGTATCCCACCCACATCCTAGTGAAGTGGGCAGGATAGGGAGATAATGCAGAACATAGTGGGTCCATACGGAGGGGGTGGGGCAAAAATTAAGCCAATTACTGTCATCTTAGCCCCGACCCTTCCTCAGGGATTCACAATGTTGGGATTTGCCACAGGGCCTAATGAAGTGGCAGCCCAGCCTTGCCCCCAGCTGCTTCTAATCTCCGGTTTCTCCAGGAGAGCACCAAGATAAAGTTGGCAAGTATGGTGATATCCTAAATAGGGAAAATTTGGAAGGTTAAGGATGGAAATAAAATTTACAGAGGCATTTGGACCTATGCAAAAATCCCCAGCTATTGTTTACTTCAATCAATAATTGTACTATTGAGCAATGCCCAATGGCTCACAAAAAAACATAATCCACTAATAAATCCTGTTCACTGCAATGAATACCGTATATACTTGAGTATAAGTCGACCCGAATATAACCCGAGGCACCTAATTTTACAACAAAAAACTTGGAAAACTTATTGATTAAAGCGGGACCCTCATTCGAGTATAAGCCGAGTGGGGATTTTTCAGCATAAAAAATGTTCTGAAAAAGTAGGCTTATACTTGAGTATATATGGTACTACTACTAAAACTGTGTATAACAGTAGCATCACTTAGATTATAATAACACCAGCTTGACAGGCTCGGGTGTGTTAGTAAAGATGGACCTTCGATCATTGACTTTGTAGTAAAACACTTGCACATTTAATAATTTGAAAGCAAACACTTGGTGAGAAGCTTGGAAGGACATCAGTAAGATTACACATGCACTGGAGCTGTTGGAGGCAGGAAGGGTGTTGGTGTATCCTGTTTATGTTAGTGTAGGAATTGCTACTTCCTAATGTATGACCTGGCTTTCCTTCTTGATTCCCTTACATCTTTCTTTAACCTGTTTTGTCTTTAATTTCAGCTCTGGGGTATAATCAAACAAGGATATAAGTGCAAAGGTAAATTTCAAGTGCCTTGTTTTCTGTGTGTGCATTATTGAGGGAAAATATCAACAAGCCATCCATGAGAATAAACAGTATATTATACATTTTATTATAATACATCACTATATAGCATTCCAGCTTAATTTGCTATTTTTTGCCTTAATACTGTAGAATTTAATTTATAATGCGCCACTTTACGGCTGACTTTGAGTAAAACAAAATCAAGTAAGTTTGCACCGTGAACAAACCCATCAGGCAATGCAAGGCATGATAATATATGAATTTTTTTGATGATGGGTAAATACTGGCTGGTTTGCATGCAGCTGACATATGCCCATGGGCATTTCTCCCCACCCAATGTCCCCCGCATGCAGAGTAATGCAGGACAGAGCAGTCCCCCCTGCTGCAGCTGATCTCTGCACTTGTGCAGATCAGTCATTTTGTTTTATTGGGAGGGGAGGACACTAAAGGCCCAAACACACTGCACAGTTTTGAGTTGAAACATCTAATTTTTACAGTGTGTATTGCCCGGCAATGAGCGGTGAGGGCTGATGGGCACTCCCGCATCATTGCCGGCCGCCACCACTCACTCATCTGCTGGTATTAACAGAAGATGAGCAGCAGGGTGGATGGCTTTCCATATCATCCTGCTATAGAAAGCTGTCCACTCCAGGGAAAATTGCTTGGACGGGCGAAAATAACTTAGTGTGTATGCACTGAGCGAATCTGAGAGCAGCAATTTCCTCCATCATCACTATGTATACATGCTCAGTGTGTATGCACGGTAAGTTCTCCTCCTTGCACTTTGGTCCCCCATACGCACCAGATTGGCATTTGCCCGTCATACTCGGGTATGATTCCGGCAGTGATGTCACAGATCTCCTTGTCAAAAACCAGGGGACACAGTGGGTTATTTGAAGCACTGCTGACTGTGTTCATATCACTTACAACCATGTGAGTTCAGTGAACAAGAACCAAGCAATTTATTAACTTAAAATCGTTCAGTTTTCTTATAAATTGTGTCATGTCTAGCTTTACTAATACTTTACATGAATAAATACAGTCCGCAGCGTTAGTGGACATCAAGACTCCTATTACTGGAGTAACTATTGTGTCCTTGTAAGATGGTTATGCTATTCTGCTACCAATAGAAATGTGCTTCTTTGCAGAAGTGCAACCGAAAAGTGCTAAATAAAGAGTGAAAATGGCACCCCCTCCACCTCCTTATCTGAGGTGTATGTGTCTGACCCCTTTAAAACAGGTGCAACGCACCCATCATTTTGAAGAACAGTTCTGGGTGCCACTCACCAAATACTGACGGAATTGCGAGTGATATTGCAAGTCCTGTTCTGCACATGCGCAACACGGGTCTTGTGCATGCACAGACTCTTACCTGTTTCAGAATAATTCATTGTTGGGAGGTATGTCATGATAAGTGTGCAAATGGCTGATAATGATCATTCATTTGCAGTGCTCAGAACGGTTGTATTTTTGTTAAATCTAGACTGGCACAGACAGCATTTGGGTGTACATGACAACCCTGCACTTTGCCTTTGTAGGAATGTCCTGAGATAACATTGGGAGTTCTCCAACGGGGGGGCAGGAGAATAGAAAGAATGGGACCACAGCAAAGTGTACCCGTATAAGCATAGGGAGATGAAAGAGCAAGGGGAGGGGAGAGACCCATTGACCCAGCATTTTGATGGCACCAATATATCAGTTTGTAAATAACTAGCATTAAATTGAAGAGGTCACTTATTATTACTATAACTTACAGTATGTAGCAAAGCACTGTATGATAACAGAATGGGAATTGATTGGCATAAGTCCTCAACCTAGTGTAGCTTACCCTCCCTACCACAGCCGCAATACAAATGCAGTAAGGACCATTTAGTTCGATGTACAGTAAAAGTCATCAAAGTGTTTTTGTGATCATTGAAAGTCTAAATATTAGCTACAGTCCAATTTATTCTATTCAAAACTTAATTATTTTTATGTTTTTGTTTTCAGATTGTGGTGCCAATTGCCATAAACAATGTAAAGACCTTCTTGTCTTAGCGTGCAGAAAGCTCTCTAGAGGAGCATCTCTGGGCAGCAGCCATGGTTCCCTACCCAACAGCCCATCGTTAGCTCCAGGTATTGTGTACTAACGTGCCAATTGTTGGGATTTCTAATATAACATCATTAAGTAAAGTTCGCTGCGTATGAGACCAGGAGCAGATGCCTTCATGATGACACTTTGCAGTATTAAAAGCAATGCTAACCAGTTTTATTATTTTATTTGGCTAAATTGATAATTATTATTATTATTATCATTTATTTATATGGCACCAGAAGGTTTCCACAGCTACTAACAATACATAAAAGAGCAAAAAAAAAATCAAAACAAGAACAATTAAATAACCAATTACAGTACAGGGAATTTAGGTCAAGCACATGTTAAATAAAGACAGTTCCACCAGAGAACAGGACCCCGAAGCAACTATTAGGGTGGCAGAGATATATAAATTCTAAGAAAAGCACATAAGGAGAGAGGGTCCTGCTAGTAAGAGTTACATTTTAAATAGAAATAAGATATATCTGCAAATGTATTTATTTCTGTTCTGAAGTCTTGTTGTTAATAAATGAACTTAGTGGTGAAAAACTAGCGCTTAGTCCTGTTTGCCCAAAACACTATGTACAGTAGATGTACTTAGTAGTAGGAAATTGATATATACCAAGATACACATGGAAGGAAAATCAAAATACAGATTATCTAGAATAAATCTCCCATGTGTACAAGGTTCAAGCAGCGTGAGAGGGAATTGCCAGTCCCTAATGTGGAAACAAAGAAATAGAGGTGTATATACATGTACTAGAAACACTGTATGTAAAAAAAATCTAAGAATTTGTTAAACACATATATTGCCCTGGCCAGTGACAGGTAATAGTTAAAATAACAAATATGTATGAAGACACATCCATGGCTATACAACAGTTGGTTGTAAGAAGTCGCCAATGATTTCATTAATAGATGGCCTCCATAAGGTAATTAAATCCGGATATTTTTGATGAATTAGAGCAATATATATATATATGTGTGTGTGTGTGTATCCCAGACTGCTTATTGTCCTACTGCCAATAAATGCAGTGGTGGGTTAGAGGTGTAACAGTACTTGCTTTTGTGTGCAGGCAGATACGGGGTCCAGTTCTGGAGCTTCAGAAAGTATGAAGAGGATGGCAAATAGCTGTATGACGTGTTTCTCCGCCTCCTATAGGGTGTCAGCAGCTTCCTCAGATATCTGAGGAAGCCGCTGACACCCTATACGTTTATTCTGATGATGGGGTCCTGAACCCCGAAACATTGATGATGCACTTTTTGTCACTAAAAAGCACTTTAAAAAGTATTTTTGTGTGCCGCCTCGTTTGTATACTGTAGTAGTGGTGGACATTGGCTCCCCCACAGGAGGGCACCGGAGCAGCAGCATCTATTTAGGAATGGAATGCAGAGGCTATGGATCAATATATATATATTTTAACTGCTCTTTTATTGCATTTTTTTGTCTGGCCAGACACTGGACATTTATAATTGCTCTAATTCATCAAAAATATCCGGATTTAACTACCTTATGGAGGCCGTCTATTAATGAAATCATTGGCGACTTCTTACAACCAACTGTTGGATAGCCACGGATGTGTCTTCATACATATTTGTTATTTTAACTATTAAGTGTCACTGGCCAGGGCAGTATATGTGTTTAATAAATTCTTAGATCTTTTTTTACATACAGTGTTTCTAGCACATGTATATACACCTCTATTTCTTTGTTGTAAATAAACATTGAGATTTTATTCCTCTCCCCTAAGAGCAAATTGTTTATAGAACAACCTGCAGCAAAGTCACATTAAACTTAATGCATCTAATTTGTCCTCTAGCGCAAGATGAGGTCTTTGAATTCCCCTCTTCTGTAAGAGAAAGTCGAGATCTGGAGGGACGTGGCATAACTCTGGTCACAGGCTCTTCTAGGAAGATTTCAGTGAGATTGCAAAGGTCAACGACCAGCCAGGCAACACAAACAGATCCGGTGTGGCCTGACTCTGGCTGGAGTGACTCTGGGTCTCATACGTTTCCTAAAATGAAATGCAAGTTTTATGGCAAATCCAGCAAGAACAAAGGTTTTGCTAAATGGGAGAATGAAAAGCCTAACCTACATCCAAACATGGACATTATGGAAGTACAGATTATGGAACACCTTCAAGACAGCAATGGGGCAGAAAGCCAGGAAAACCTAAACAGCACAGAGGTACACTATCGGATACTGTACAATATACCTTTCAGTTTTACATTAAAAAATATATATATATCATAACTGCATTTAATCCAAAAGATTTCTTTATGTGCCTCTTGTCTGTTTTAGGGTGCTATAAATTGGGCAAAACACAATCTCAATAAAAAATACTGTAAGAGCTTCGGGGATTCTCTAGCTCCCATTGTAATGGGTGCGATAATATGCAAACTAGTATTGCCCTTGTGTATTAGTGTGCACCTAAATGTGCAAGCCCACCTTCTGCAAACCTGTATGTATTAGCACTGCTGGTGGTTCTAAAAAGTACACCATCAGTGAACCATTGTGTTCACCATCGACATTTGCACCAGCCTATGTGAGAAGCAATGACTCGCTCTGAAAGTGACTATGCCCCTGAGAACGCAGCCCTCTTGCACTGACACACCCACAATACATAGCCACATACTGTAGATGATTTTTTTTTGCACTTCTTAAGGCCACCTCCCAGAAATGCACAGGAGGGTTGATGGATTTTTTTCAATCACTGATTAGATTTATTGAAAATTTTTAGGAACACACAACTTCACTTGCCTCAAAATCTGTGTTAATGGGCGTACAAACAGTGCAATGTACTTTCTATTCAATCCCGATGGAATTGGGATCAAATTGCATGGTGCTGTGTACTCTTGCCTGCATAGTCTATTTTTCTATTCGATTTCGATGCCACGGGGCCACGTATCAGGATCAAATTCCATTCAATTTAGATTTGATTTTGATTGAATTTTGCTTATACTGTAAAAGCAAAAATCTAATAGAAAAATAGACTATATTGAACAGTATGTATGCCCTATAAATCCAAGATTGGTTTATAAACTGTTGTGATATTTAAGTTGCTATTTGTATCTATAGATTTGTTAAAATGTTATTGAACATCTAGGTTTATTGTTGAACAAAAATGACATTAATTTCTACTAATCAATTCTGTGTCCCTTTTCAACTACATTGGTTCATAGGACCGTTGATTCCCTGATCGCCTGCTGTAAAGTGAGGACAATGCCAACAATGGCACTGGATGGAATACCCTCTCCGTAACAAAGGAGAGCAGAAAATGAAGTTGCACTTCCTGCCAATACAAAGACATGTACCTGGTAAAATACAGGATTTATCCTTCTGAGCAACTAATGGACTTTTAGCACTGAAACACAAAATGCTCCAACAAGTGATAAACTTGGAAAGAAGACACTGCCAATGGATTCCAATATCAGTTCTCATGTCTACATTCTGACATTTGTTTTGTATATACATAACTGCTTTAGTTTCATTGTGATCTTTTATAAAGATGTGATTGGTATTTATTTTTAAGAGAGCAAGTGAACTTGCATGAAATATTATTTAATAACCCTCCCCCATTTTAAAGAAGAGATATTTATGGTATAGTATTCTTATAAAACATTGAAAGGCCCAAAATGCTATTTGGGCATCCATTTGTAAAGGCCTTTCCTCGACAAGATGAGAAAAGTGGAGCTTGCTGATATAAAAATGTTACCTAAACAGGCTTTCAACACAACATTAGACACACAACCCATATTCTATTTATTACATTGAGTGTATTGTTACATCTAAAAAGAGATAGAGTTAAAAATGCTCTTATGGGGTATCTGAGTGATAGATCGATAATGCACAGTATTGGTATACAGTCAATAGGTCAAAATGCAATAGGTTGACAGGTACAAAAGATCAACAGGTGTAAAAGGCCAGCAGGTTCAAAATGTTGACATGACGGTGGTCAACACATTTTGGGGGGGGGGTTCACATGTTTTTTCAACTTTACATGATTTACAATCTATGTGGACATCTATTGGGAACAGTAACCTGCCAGAAGAACCAGAAGAATGGCGAGCGAAGCAAGCCCATGAGGGAACACTTTTATACTGACGCTGGCCAAATAACATGAAATATACAAGATTTGGCCCACAAGAACATGTTGTCCATTGATGTGTTGATCAGTGTCACGTTGATCTTTTGAACCTCTTGACCTTTTGTACCCATTTATCTTAACCACTGTTGTCACATACCATGAAATGTACAAGATTTGGCCCAAAAGTATGTTTGGTCCACTTGTGTGTTGAACATTTTTACGTTGACTTTTTGAACCTTGACAACCTTTTGTACCCGTTGGCCTTAACCACTGTTGACCTTCATCTGTTGACCTTCTGTACCTGTCAACCTAATGCAGGTTGACCATTTGGTGTTGACCTAATGACTGTGGTCCATAACATTGTCAATCCATTGATCCACACCCCTCTTCATCATTTTGTTTGCAGGGTACATAGGCTGTCAGTTGAATTCTTACTGGTCAAACTTCATGTAACAATAAATTATTAATGGTTACTTCAGCTAGTGAAGACCAAGAGGAGTCCATGCAACATTGTAAACTGTATGTAATAGATCAAGACCATGTTTTATCCTCCATTATCACCAACATTTCTAATTAAAAATTGTGTTGTTAGCAAGATACTGTGTTTGCATGTAGTCCTGGTGCAAGCAATTACAGTATGCTCAATGTAATGAGGCAGGCTTAGACGCTATAGGTTTACTTGTTGCGTGGTAGGCAGCAAAATGGAAAAATATATTTTAAAGTTGCAATTTTTTTTATTACAGATGTCTATGTAAGTGGTTTCTACTTGGTTTAGAATTTACTTAAATGACAAAATAACTTTTGGAAGCTTGTCATAGGGTACAATTACCCATCTTCAGGACCAGTGATCATTGATAAAATCAGTACTCAATGAAAGAGAATCCAGCTGTTAAGTTGGAGAACTCATCCATACTAATTCCTGATGTAGTGTCATTACGTCACATTAGTCAGCTGACATGATGTGATCACATCAGAACCTCTACTGGTACTGGTGCAGTTATGCGTGTGGTTGAGATGAAATATGAGCATGGGCAAAGGAAGGTGGGCAAGAGCAGTGTAAATTGGGTCTTACATTGACAAAAACCTTTTTATTTTAAATCAAAGGACGCATTGGTGCAGAAGTCACAGAGGAAGTGAAATTGTCCTTTAAGCTTATGTCTGATTCTCCATACAGGTACAAAATGCAGTCAACATATAACAAATTAATTACTGTATTTCCTAAAGAATACACAGAAACATAAAGCAGCTATAAAACCTGTAAAATAGTTAAATAATGTTCACACTACTACTACTACTTCTATTTATTCACATGTTTCCTTCAATCACTGGATACATGCATTGCATTGTGTTTTAATGTTATTTAATAAAAATAGCAAAATAAAGTTTTTTGCTTTATGTTATATTAATGAGCAAAGATGTCTAGCCATTGCCAAATTTTATGCATAATTGTGATGAATAAAATTTTGAAACTTCAAGTAGATGACTGTGATTTGGGTGATTGTACTTAAAAACACAAAGTACACTAAGCATGTATTGGCAAATACATAAGCAGGTGGCATGGGGTAAAAAAATACAGAGTATTTTACAGAGTATACAGAGAGGAGATGCAGAAGGGTAGATGCAGGTAAACAAAGCCGGAGCAGCATGTATTTACACCCCTGTATGTTCTGATGGAAGGAGGAGGCATTCACTTTAGCCTTGGACTTGGGGCGTAACTCCTAGAGGCAATGGAGACATCTGCCTCCGGACTACAAGACCTAAAGTAGCACCTGCTAGTATAAAATGAAATCTAAGTGTGACTGCTGCTCTTCCAGTGGAGCTTTGTGGCACACCCCCTGCTTCTGCACATTTAATCAGCTCTGTCCAAGGAGCCCTGCTATCACCTACGATATGGGAAAGGACTGCTCCTGCCTAGTACTGCTCAGCCTGCGCTGCAGCAAGCAACAGTGCAACCGCCTCCTCTCCTGGTCTGTGAGATGGGACCCACCAATTAACGCTGATTCGTGCTGCAGACGACTGATTGTTGTCAGTCTGACCCTGGCTCTCCACCTATTGGCATAACTTTTTTTAAGGAGAGGAGGACACCAAATTCAATCTTGCCTCCGGGTGACTGGGATGAACTTACGCCTTTGCTTGGACTTATTTTCACCCACATACAAAAACTACGCTTTGCTTTACAGGATGGAGTTTTTAAACTAGATTTATTGGATAGAGAAGGGTTGATTCAGTCCCCTGCGAAATCGCAATGGGGACCAATGGTGAAGGCTTGTGCATGCGAATATTCGCTTATGCGCTTGTGCAGGCCTTCTGTGTGGGTGCCTTCGGAGACTTGAATAGTCTTTGTGGAGCTCACACCAGGGGGATTGGAGGAGGCGTGCTGGGGCCGTACGCATGCGTACCCAGGAAACCGCTGGGTGTATCCAGGAAACCGCTGGGTGTACCCAGGAAACCGCTCTGCATGCCCAGGAAAATGCTGGGCTTCCTGATGCTAACGCAGGTTCGGGGGGGGGGGGGGGGGGATAGCTGACATAACTGGACGTAAGCTGCCTGCCCAGTTCTCTGAGCTGGGTGCTGCAGATCTAAGTCACCAGAGACTGACAGATTTGCGAGCATGCTATACGTTCTGAATCCTGATGGGGATGGATCATAATGGGATGATGGGAATGGAGCATGTTAGAAATCATTTGCATCCATTTGCAGTGCTGCGGGGACTTTCGGCATGCAGCAGGGGTGGACAATCAAAAACCCAGTGGGCAGCATTACAAGGCTCGCAAAGCAGCAAACTAACGCTGCTTTGTGAGCCAATCAGAATGACGGCCAAGGTGCATTATGGGAACACTGAAAAGGACTTGCTTTTATTGCTTTTAGAGTATGTAATAGTAACATAGTAACATATTACTATTAATATATATACTATGAATTGGAACAGGTACAGAGAAGGGCGATTAAGCTAGTAAAAGGTCTTGCATCACTAGAATACAAAGAAAGGTTAACCAGGCTGAATATGTTTTCACTGGCGAAACGGAGGTTGAGAGGGGATATGATTAGTAACTAATGTTCAAATACAGGATTGGGAACCATATAGAACTGGGAAATGATTTGTTCACTAACAGGCCTATACTTAGGACACATGGGCATGTACTGAGGCTCGAGGAAAAGAAATTCCATACTGAATTAAGAAGAGGATTCTTCACCATTAGAGCAGTAAAATTCTGGAACTCATTGCCGGTGGGGGTGATTACAGCAACTACTGTTCATGAATTTAAATCAAAACTGGATGCATTTTTTGCCACTAAGGGAATCCTATAGTTATGACTTATTCAAGTCAGTAGTTACAAGTCAGTAGGTTGAAGGACTAACGTCTTTTTTCAGCCTTAATTACTATGTTACTATGTAACCATGTGCACTGCAGGTGGGGCTAATTTAACATGTGCAGAGGGAGTTACATTTGGGTAAGTTATTTTGTTTTTGTGCAGAGTAAATACTGGCTGCTTTATTTTTACACTGCAATTTAAAATTCAGTTTGAACACACATCTGCCCCACCTACAGTGCACATGGTTTTGTCCATTAACGAAGGAGTTTGCTTTTGCAAACCAACCTGAATTACCCCATTAGTCTAACAGACGATAGGTACAGGGCCAGATTAACAATGGGGCAGATAGAGCTGCAGCTCCAGGCCTCCACATAATGACAGCATAATGACACCATAGTGATCACCAGACAGACACCAGCTGGCCACATTATTGTCCGTAAATCAAAAGTATCAAAATTGCATACCCATTTTATAGGCCCATTTCCAGCTCCAGGACCATTTGGCCCTAAATCTGGCTGACAAGCATAATGTTGACACATGAAGATGATTGACATGCACTAGCTCGACATTGGTGTACGGTCAATATGTAATAGGTCAAAATTTTTAGTGTGAATGTTGACATCTAGCCCAGGACTTACTAGACAGCTGCGATAGAAGCGGTTGGATCTGGGCCAGAGCTGATGTGACACAACTCCCCCTCAAACACCTGGACACACTTTTGTTTTCCCTGACACTCCCTGAAAACAGGCCTTTTTCCACCTCCAAATGCTGAGTTTCTGTCAATCAACTTGCGTGTTTCTGGCAATTAAAAAAGAGCCTGTTGAGATGGGTATGGGCCATAAGGTCTACAGAACTAGATAGATGTTTAGTGTCTTTTCCTGATTGGGATATTATATGGTTATGAATGTTTTTAATTCATCTTATAGAGCATACACACGGTGAAATATAGAAGCAAAATCAAGTAGAAAATCAAATGGGCACCGAATGTTTTTTCTACATTCAATGCCGATCCCAATGTGCTCTCCTGTGTAGAGGAAATCGAATAGAAAAAATAGTCTTGCAGCCAAGACCAGGGCCGGACTGGCCATCTGACAGTTCTGATGGCCTTTTGGGACGATTTTGGGATCTGGCACCTGAGCGCGCCCCGCTGCTGCCCTCCCTGTCCGTCAATGTGACCGCCGCGTCATTTGCATATCGACGCCATGACGCCACAGCATCGTGACATCATGATGCAGCAGCCTCTCCTAACCCCGCCACGCTGCCTCCAGTCCTGGCCACCTGTCACAGTCTGCGCTGCTCCGCCCATCATTACCATTTTCACGTCACGACGCCGCAGCCGCTCCTGAGCCCCACCACTGCCTCCAGACCAGTCCTGGCCGCCTGTCATAATCTGCCAGTCATAATCTGCACTGCCCCACCCATTTTCACGTCATGATGCGGCGGCAGCCGCTCCTGAGCCCACCCCACCCTCCAGTCCTGGCCGCACTCTGCGCTGCCCCGCCCGGCATTAGCATTTTCACATCATGATGCCACACCTGACCCGCCAGTGACAGTCCGGACAGGGTATGGGATTGTCAAGTACAAAGTGATGTCTGTCAGACTGTCACAGCCCTTTTAAACCCCTTGATCCCTTCCTTCCACCTACACCCTCTCTCACCTCCCTCCTTTCACTTGTACCCTCTAAATTTCCCCTTCCCTCCTGTCAGTGATGCCTGTCATGCTGTCGCATCCCTTTCAAACGCTCCCCCCCCCCCCCCTCCTTCCCTCTTTCATTCTCTCCTCCTTTCTCTCTCTGACAAGGGGGAATGGGGACATGGCTCTCACAGGGCGAAGGAATGGCATAATGTGTAATAGTCATTACGGTGTGTGGCACAATGTGTAATGTGCATAACGGTGTGTCAAATAATGTGTAATGGTCATCACAGTGTTCAGCATTTTATGTTATGGGCATTATGGTGTGCAGCATTTTGTGTAATGGGCATTATGGTGTGCAGTATTTTGTGCAATGGGCATTACGGTGTGCAGCATTTTGTGTAATGGGCATTACAGTGTGTTCTATAATGTGTAATGGGCAGTGTAATGCATCCTTTTTGTGATGCCACGCCTACTTTCCATGAGGCCATGCCCCCTTTTCACCGCACAAGGGTCCCACCTCCTGCAGGTGGGCCTGTGTGCTCAAAATGCCAGGGCCATTTTCTGGTCCCAGTCCAGTCCTGGTCAAGACTATATAGTGGAAATCTAGGTACTTGTTTCCTAGCACGGCGCCACCGATTTTAATTGTATGCAATCGGGTTTCAAAAATTGGGTCAATCGCATCGCATGCAACCAAATTGCATGCAATGCGATTGACCCGACCAACCCGATATTTTACATTGGAACCAATGTTAAATGGTCCCTGAGACCCGATTTTACATTGGCCCCAATGTTAAATGCCCCCCAGACCCCATTTTTCATTGTATGCCCCCCCCCATTGTTAATGCCACGCCACGATCAATGTGAACCCGAAGCGTGGCGAGCGCAGCGGTACGCGTCCTCCGACCTTTTCATACCCCCACTATCCACGTCGGCGTGGAGTTGATTCTATATAGTGTGGCGAGCCACCGAGCCAGAAGCGTGGCGAGCGGATGCGCATTACTTCAGACGTATTACACGGCTGCTCGCCACACTTCAGGCTCGGTGGCTCGCTGCGCTCTCCACACTATATAAAATCAACTCCACGCTTATGTGGATAGTGGGGGTATGAAAAGGTCGGAGGACGCTTACCGCCGCCCCTCGCGGGCTCGCTGCACTCGCCACGCTTCGGGTTGGCGTTCATCGTGGGGTGGCGTTAACAATGGGGGCCATTTGACACAGAAATTACCCATCAGGGTGGGTATACAATCAAAAATTGGGTATGGGGGGCCATTTAACATTGGTTCCTATGTAAAATCGGGTCCATCGCATAGGTCGCATTGTATGCCATTATAATGGCATGCAATGGACCCGATTTTACATAGGAATTTAACATTACATAAAATGCTTACAATGTTAAATCGGGTCGGTCGCGTTGGTCGCATCGCATGCATTCTGTGCCAGAGCTACAGTGCTTCTATTGGCTGCTGTCTGTGCAGCCCAGAAGCAATTCCTCTGCAGTGAGCATGCCCAGACTTCAGTGAATCACTCAGAGTGATGCAGCTGAAGGAAGGCATGCATTGCACCACGGCAGTACGGGCGGTGTAATGGTTAGCATTACTGCCTCACAGCGCTGAGGTCATGGGTTCGATTCCCACCATGGCTCTAACTGTGCGGAGTTTGTATATTCTCCCCATACCTGCGCGGGTTTCCTCCGGATACTCCGGTTTCCTCCCACAATCCACAAATATACTGGTAGGTTAATTGGCTCCCAACAAAATTAACCCTATAATGTCTCTGTGTGTGTGTGTGTGTGTGTGTACATGTGGTAGGGAATATAGATTGTAAGCTCCACTGGGGCAGGGACTGGTGTAAATTTTCAACTATACTCTGTAAAGTGCTGCGGAATATGTGTGCGCTATATAAGAAACTGTTAATAAATTGCACCATATAGGTGCATGGAAGTTTTTTATTGTAATAATATTTTTGTAGCTCTTTATTAAGAGTATCATTTTGTGTACTTTAATGAATATTAAAGTTATTAAAAGTGTGTATTTTGCTCTGTACCGGTGTTTGTATGCATATGAGTATATCATTTATTTACAGTAAATGCACACAAACACTGGTACAGAGCAAATCAAACTAATAACCTGCAAATAATTAATGACTGTTTGCAATGAGCAGTACCAAGGAAGTTGCAGCCCCCCTTAAGTCTAAAGACAGGAGCCGCCACTGATTAGTACACTACAGATGGAGCGGGATTCATCTGTCCAGGGGATGGCGATGGCGACGCCAGCCGCCATCCCCTGCCCTGCGCCATCCGTATGCCAGAAGGGGACGCGCGCGCATGAGGTGCGCGCGCGTCCCCTTCCGACGGTGCTGCCCTCGGTCGCCCGGTGCCCACACCGGGCGACCGCACCCCCGCCCCCTCCTCGGGTCCCCCCAGCCCTCGAGCGGGAGGCGGACAGTATTGCGTCCACCTCGCCGCCCCGCCGCCCGGATACTGAGACGCGCGTGCGTGGGGGATGCACGCGCGTCTCAGTCAGATGGAGCGCCGTGTTGCTGGCGGATCACCAGCAGCATGCTGCTGGCGATTCGCCAGCAACACTGAGGCCGGATTCATCTGTATAAAACCTTATTTTTAACATTCAGCAACATATAATACAACTTATTAATGTAATATTAAAACATCATTTGCATAGATATGTACAAAACTTATGAGGCACTTGTTCATAATATCTGCAGCTATCTATGAGGGCAAAATGGAATACGTTAACTAAAAGAAAAAACAATCTTATTGCTCACATTTTACTTCTACACTAATTCCTTTTATAATCCTCTAGGAAAGTTACATATTATTATTGTTATTAGTATCATCATCCTTTATTTATATGGCGCCACAAGGGTTCTGCAGCGCCCAGTTACAGAGTACACATAATCAAACAGGAAAAAAAAACAGTAACTTACAGTTGAAGACAATACAGGACAAATACAGGGTTAATGCATACCCTCCAACATCTGAGGGGAAGAATTCGGTACACAATAGGAAAGGGGCGTGGTCAATGGGAAGGGGGCGTGGCAAACCCTCCTTTCCTATACTTTCAATGATAAAGTTTGTGTAGCCTGGCTGAGCACCCTGCCCCCCAGCTCAGCACCTGATGCAGCTGAGCTCATGTCACTTGGTGGCTTGGTGGACTGCTGGCATATTAAATAAGTATATTTAATATACTTATTTAATAAATAAGTATATTAATATACTTATTTATATATGCCAGCAGCCCACCAAGCCACCATGTGACATGAGCTGCAGGCAAACAGGTGCGTAACACAATGCTGGAATGCTGGATAGATAAGACAAGTGATTTAGTCAAAGTGCAGCCCTGGCTAAATCTACTTGCCCTGCACTGGATCTGATGTGCTGACAACTGTGGCAGGCTCCGGATGGTATGCTGCGAAGATGAGGAGATCATCATGCGCGCCAGGGCTGGCCTGGCACCCCTCTCCCTCACAGAGGTTCGTGCCTTCAGTTTCTCAGTCTGCGCATGCGCAGTGAGGGTTGAGAGACGTCTTTTTCCCCTGAGTGCGCATAGTGCGCGGTCCCCAGCATGTGACATCATGACACACGGACCGGCCCTGCAATGCACTCATGGGAACAGAAGGGGGAGATCCGCAGTACATGGAGCGGGGAGAGATCCGCAGTACATGGAGCGGGGAGCGGGGACCGGTAAAACGCTCAGCCAGGAGCTGAAATTATTTTGCGGCGCAAAGTCAGTGAGTGTCAAAAATCGGTACATTCGGTACAAACTGAATTTGCCGTTACAGACTGTTAAAAAACGGTACTGTACCGGCAAATTCGGTACAGTTGGAGGGTATGTAAATGATTATAGGAACATCAGCCGATTGCTGCAACATAAGTATCCAGGTGGCAGCAAACAGCGTGCTTTGGTGCAGTCGAAGACTTCTGAAGAAAGAAAGGATAAGCATATGAGGTAAGAGGTCCCTGCTCGAGAGAGCTTACATTCTAAAGAGGAGGGGCAGACAGACAGGGGTGACACCGGAGGGGTAGACCGGGGTGAGGAACAGAAGGTTAGGAGGACAGTTTGCTGGGTTTGGTGAAGAAGTGGGTCTTAAGAGCTCGTTTGAAGTTCTGTATAGAAGTGGAGAGTCTGAGGGGGAGAGGTAGAGAATTCCAGAGTAAGGGAGCAGCACGTGAAAAATCTTGGAGGTAGGAGTGGGAGGAGGCAATAAGTCGGCAGGAGAACTGAAGGGTGTTAGCCGAGCGAAGGGGATAAGTGGGAGTGAAAAGGGATATAAGGTCAGAGATGGGAGAGAAGTGGGTGAGGGCTTTGTAAGTGAGTGTGAGAAGTTTGAATTAAATTCTGAAAGGGAAGGGAAGCCAGTGAAGGGCTTGTAGAAGAGGGGAGGTGGAGGTAGTGCGTTTGGTGAGGAAGATGAGCTGCATTGAGAATAGATTGGAGTGGAGACAGGCATTTGTCAGGGATACCAGTTAGGAGGAGATTGCAGTAGTCCAGGCTGGATATGATCAGTGAGCGGATAATGGTCTTAGTGGCATCCTGAGTGAGAAATGGTCTAATTCTGGAAATATTTTTTAGATGAAAATGGCAGGTTTGTGAGAGGTGCTGAATATGTGGTTTGAAGGAGAGAGAGGAGTCAAGGATTACTCCAAGACAGCGTACTTGGGACTCGGAGCTAGAGGTGATAGTCGTGCCATCATTAGATAATGAGATTGTGGGATGTGAGGTTGTGCAGGAGGGGGGGGGGGGGGGAAGATGATCATCTCAGTCATATTAATATTACTATTTATATTGTTATTAATATTAATATTGTTATTAACAACAATAATAATAGCAGCATAATGCAATCATTAATATCATTATTTTAATCAGCTTCCTTCAATCAGAAGATCGCTATAGCTACTCATTCATTACTATAGTACTTTGTTCAATATTGTCAGCTTCCCAGGGATGCAATTTATTGCTGTAATAACAAGCAAAGTTCAAATTAGGTCACTGTCCACTTAAAGACTGAAGAAAGACACGGTTGCCTGGCTTCAATGCTCATGAGGATTCTCGTGTCAGATATGGGTTGGATAATGTACTGTAGGTAACTGGCAGCTATATTTATTTATTATTTATTTACAGTTTCTTATATAGCGCAGCAGATTCCGTTGCGCTTTACAATTATATGACTTAAGGATACACAAGCAGACTCAAGATGTTACTGAGATAATTCTAGCTAGGGTCCGAAGTCACACAGTTCAAGGACAGCGAATCAGAGCAGATTGCCAGGTTCCCACAGTACTCAGTTAGGATATGGTCATTAGGTCGACAAGCATTAAGTCGACAATGGGAAGGTTGACAGTCAAAAGGTCAACATGGATTTTTCACCTTTTTTTCAAGTCAACATGTGCCAACAGGCAGTATTTCATGCCCTACCATCCACTCAGGCATGGAGGCAGAATAGAATAGTGCCCAAAGCATGGCAAGTACAGCGAGCCATGCGAAGGGATGTGGTAGACTTTTACAGTGGGGAAAAACACGAAAAACGAATGCCGACCTTCTCATTGCCAACCTAATGCTTGTGTCAACCTTCTAACCCTGTCGACCTTAGTCATGATGACCTATTTCATGTGTAGACCTAAGCCATGTGATTGACCCAATGCATGTCGACCTAATATGAGTTGACCCAATGACCCATACCCTTTAATTGCAAAGACTCATTTTTACCCATCCTTTTTTTAATAGATCATCTGAGTATCCCAATGTGTCAAATTTATTGGCAACAACTGTAGTAAATACTAGATCCTATGTAATTAGAACATCGTCGTTAAGTTAACTGCAGCTAAAAATGACAATAGCAGATGATTCTAGCCTCTAAGATTCCCTGTCTAATGTATGCTTGTGGGAGTTATGGCCCCCATACATCAGCAGTGGCCTGCAGGTGCGTAAACAGGGCCGGTGCAAGGTTCCCCTGCAACCTAGGCAAAATGTCAACTACTGCCCCCTGCAGGGATGGAGCAGCCCAATTAATCTGTAACACAACATGAGAGGGGGTGACACAGTTCAAAGGCACATGAGGTTAGAAACAAGGTAGGGTGAACACATGACCTAGACACATGGAGGGTGTGAGAGGGAGAGTAGGGGCACAAGAATGGGCACATGAGGAGAGGAAGAGGAGGGACACAGGACCTGGGGACATGAGATGAGGGACACAGGAATGGGGACATGGCTGAGGGAAGCATATCCCTCAGCACAACTTCCCTCTCTTTCTTACCTCTCATCGGCACACTGATATCCCCTTTCCGGGAGGGTCTGGATTCTTTCTCCAGGTGGCCCCTCCTTCTCCTCAGCACTTCTGGACAGGAGGAGTTGGTGGTGGGGAAATCGAGATTCACTGCTGGAGCTGCCCACTATTAATTTAGAAGGCACGGTGCACCTGACAGTCAAACAGGCAGAGCGCCGCTGGCTTCACATTGGCCAACAGCCATTCAGGCCATGTGCTGCTGCATTTCACCTGACCGCACATCGCTTCTCCACTCCTCTCCAGAAGCACATTTGCCATTGTGTATGTGAAGGAAGGTTTCAGGATGGCATCGGGGGATGATCGAGCGGGTGTATATGCTTGCCCTTCCTGTTCCGACACTACTGACCCTGTCTCCCTGGACATGCTGGACTCCTGCTCCGCCCCTCAGGTCCTGGCACCCACAGGCAGATGCCTAAATCTGCCTAATGGAAGTGCTAGCCCTGGGTGTAAATCATCTGAGTCACCAGGAAACAAGTTGGAGTTTGGTGCCTCCCACACCAAACATGGTGTGTGTCAACATTCACATGTGCGTTTCATCTCAGAGTCCAGCAGCATTGCTTGCTGTAGCACAGGCCGCTATCAGGCTGGAGCCATCCTGTCCCCTTAAGCAGATGTTAGCAGGGCTCCTGGTATAGAGGTGGGGGATGTGGTTTTGTTTGGATCCCGCGCTAAGTTATGCCCACTAGGGATGGGGGGGTCAAGAGAGATCCTTGCCTCCCGTAGTAGGGTTCGGCTTGAGTAGCCTGGTATAGAGCCAATAATCTACAGGTAGGGAAGCCAATCCCGGGGCATTTTTTCAATCCCGGAAATCGGGATAAAAAAAATGCCCAATCCCGGGATCGGCTTCCCTAGTAGAAAAACCCTCCGTGGCCACCCCGCATATTAACTTACGGTGCGGTGCGGCCGGAAGAGTGGGCGGTGAAGCTGGGTGGGCGAAGCAGGAGCCGGTGGGCAGGAGCCGGGCAGGCGAAGCCAGGAGCCGGTGGGCGGACGCGTTGAAGACGTGTGCCATCAGGGTGGGAGGGCAGGCAGCACGCTGTGTGGCTGTGCGGCCTGCGTAGCGTGATCTTGCAGAGCTGCACTGCCGGGACAGGAGTAGCCGGGCAGAGTACATTGATTAATTGAATACTGTCGCAAACCAGCTTCATCCAACACCAAGTGGCAAGCCCCACTCCATGCTCCACTTAAAAGGGACTTTGGACATATCAAGGGAAATTCTATTCCATCAGGATCCACTCTCCCCTCAATTGAGCAAGGTGGACGGTAACTATAAAATTCGCTCTGGTCAGAGGCGGTCCCATTATACATTTCCAGGCATTATAGGAACGGACAGTTATTACAGTACATCCGAGTTCTGCTATTGCACCCATGCATTTTTATCTCCAATACTACATGTATCATATGTGTGGCCATGTGGCCTATTAAATTGTGCTTATCTTTTTAAAAATATATTTTAACATAAAATTGTGAAGTCAATCCAACTGGTAATTGGTTTTTATTTTCACCAGCGCTGCAAAATTAGTTTTTTTGTTGTGTATATTCTCAGGTTTGACACACCTGATCGTATTGCAGCTGCTTTAGATTAAAGCAGGTCAAACCTTGCGCCCCTAGGGGACTCCTCCCTTGCCATTTCAGCAAGTAGAGGGACCCAATCCTTTTTCATCAAATGTTTAAAAAAGTCCTGACAAGACTTTTAATTTACCAAAATAAACATACATAGGGCAGTATTCAATGAACAAAATTCTCTGTGCATGGCGAGAGATTTTTTCTCTCGCCATGCACTCTCCCTGTTCCGGAGCCTCCTGCTCCCACTATTCAATGTATTTAAGACTCGCCGCCACTCGCGGCGAGTCTTAACCCCTGCAGCGGACGAGCGTCCGCGGCAGGGAGCTTTCAGGGAGCCAGGGGACGGAAGCAGCCAGAGAGATTAAAGTCCCCCTGGCTGCTCCAGAGGAATGTGGAGGGGAGGTGGGCTCCCCGGGACCCAGGCAGCACAAGCTGCCCCCCCCCCTATAGCCAGCGGGGGACCCAGTATTCCCTGCACCCGATCGTGCATATTAACGATCGGGTGCAGTGAATATATGAATATCTAATGAGCGGCTCGAGCGCTCCGGCCCCCTGCTGGCTGCACTGTGTAAAAAAAAAAAAAAAAAAAAAAAAAATTTTTTTTTAAATTAAATATATATTTATGTGCTACAAAAATATAACATGCCCCTTTCACAGAAAAAAAAAACCTGATTTTTTTACACCAAAATAAAAAAAAAAAAAATTTTAGTTTAAAAGTT
This sequence comes from Crinia signifera, assembly GCF_055691185.1. Taxonomy (NCBI): domain Eukaryota; kingdom Metazoa; phylum Chordata; class Amphibia; order Anura; family Myobatrachidae; genus Crinia; species Crinia signifera. Next base: position 82,135,612 of record NC_139219.1, on the reverse strand, counting down.
CACATTCCAGCTCTCCATCAAAAGATGGAGAATTTCTACATGGAGAGAGACGGCGAAAATCACTTAGAAAGACGGCGAATATTTCACATTGAATAGGGTGGTTCACTTTTGGAGAGCAAAATGCTCCGTCCAAGGCGAAAAAAGCAAAAATTCTCCATAAAACATGGAGAATTTTTCTCATTGAATACTGCCCATATTCTGGACTCACACTTTATACTCATTTATTGAGAATCGAATACACAATATTAACAATTGATTGTATGTACAGTATGTAACATTTATTGTATAACTTGTAATTCTACGTTTCATATTTGAAAATATGTAATTGTCTCTACATGAAGAAAATGTTATGCAACACATTTATTATATAATTTGCAATTCAATGATACAATTGTGAAAATAATGAAAAAAGTATGCAGATGATTTTATTATTGTTCAAGCTATTCTTTATTTGTAATTGTTCAATTTCTTGCAATAAAAATATTTCAGAAAAACATATATGCAGAAGGTATTGCTTGTTGTACAAGTCCCTAGCCAGGGTGCATATAAGACCTACCCTTTGCCCCAATAGGCAGGTGTTTGTCTGATGCAGTAGCCATTTTAGATCACAATGACTACAAATTATATGAAAATGGTGTATATTTTGGAATGTAATGTCATATAAGATTAAGAACGTGATTTTGAAAGTACAGAGTGACCTGGGAGACAACCAGCCTATATATCTCATGGACAAAAGAAAATACAGAGATAGCATGTCTGAATACATACATACAAGGTCAAAGAGGCGACCAGGATAAGATTCTACATGGGAACCAAGGAAATAAGTAATATGATGCGAGCAGTACAGAATGTCTGAAGACAAAGCTGGCCAATAAGACTTAATACATATTATTAAATTCATAGAATTTATGAACAAAAAAGTATAAATATTGAAGAGAAAGGGGGAGGAGTGAGGCCATTTTGGAGAGAGCAGAGAATGTGGAAGGAGGGTCAGAGGTGTTTATTTTCTTGTAGAAGAATGAATTAATCATTGCTGTAACCTACAGTATATTATTTATTGTGTTGTCTGCATTGGCAATATATGTGATTGATTTGTCTTTTAAATAAAGCAGTGTACTTTGTTTTACAAGTCTGTGTTGGTCTGCAATTATTTTAGTGTTCACCGTTATATTTAAGGGTTGTAATATACTTAGATATAAGTCTGTTTCACAATGGGGATGAGCAGTTACAGTATAGGACACAGGCTTACAGTGCTCAGCTTGTCTATCGTCAATAAGCCCACTCTCGACTCCTGTGGTACTAGCCAATGGGGGTCAGGGAGCAGACTTACTGATGATAGACAGGCTGAGCGCTGTAAGCCCGTATCCTGTGCTGCAGTGGCTACTGATCCATATTTTTGTGCTGTGGCAACTGCTCTTTTATCGACTGATCCATATCAACTTTCTACTTTTTTCCTTTTTTAAACACTGCTACAGTTTACAGCACTTATAGTAATGTTGGGACATACTGGCAGATTATTGGCATACTCCATTATTATTTTACAACACAATACTTGAACAAGTTTATTTTTTCATTTGACACACGGGAGCCTCCCACAAAATATATATATATATATATATACATATATATATATATATATACATATATACACACACACACACACACAGGTTGAGTATCCCGTATCCGAGTATCCTTTGTCCGAATTATTCCGAAAACCATACATTCCAGAAAGTGAAAAAAAAATATTTTTTTTGCTAAAAACTCACTGGGGACATTTGTAACAGCACTACTGGTGACATGATATGTAACTGGCACTATATATGTGCAAGAAAATGATTGCTTGGCATTCAAATTCAATATCTGAGATAGTACACAAATTTTGTTTCAGGTTTTGAAACCTTGTTTTTTGAACAAATAAAATAGATTTGTGTGTATTTTATGTGTTTATACAGCATACATGCAAGATACTTCTAAATACATAATTGAAATATTAAAATATTCCGAAATACGGAATAATCCGTTATCCAAAATTCTCCTGGTCCCGAGCATTTTGGATACGGGATACTCAACCTGTATATATGTGTATATATATGTGTATATATAGGTTGCGACGAAGGATTCAATCGGCGGCACTCCCAGGATCTTTTTAAAGTGCTTTAATAGTGCTCCAACGTTTCGGGAATAACCCCGTTTTCAAGGAAAAAAACAACAGTGAATGTGTACAATGTAAGTCCTACCTTAAATACCTATGGAAGGAGTGGTGCAGGTGAGGTCCGTCCGTGTTACGCCCCCAGCTGTGTTTCCGGGCTGTGCAGTGTTTTCCGGCGCTTGGATGACGCTGGTCTGCCTTGTTTACTGGTTGCTAAGTAACCATGCGACTCGGCATAGTTCTGTCAAATGTTTGTAAATACGCCCCTGTGTTATGCTGGCTGGCGGCCACGGAGGGACCTGTAAAACAAAACATTAAATGTGAATAATCTAAACATGATGCTTGTTACAAACTTAGATAATTAACAGTGGCTGTGAAAGAATGAAGATGAATAATAAACATAAAATTTCCGCGGTCATACACACTATGCAATTTACATGCAATCGCTCGTTTTTCTAATGAAGTTTAGAGTTATTTTATATGATATATGCAGCGATGCTAGAAGGAAAAAACTGGATATTATTGTACTGCAGAACATATTGACTACAGAGACTATTGGGTGGACTCGAGGGGCAGGTTTAAATGAATATATTCCAGGTGAGTCTCTCATTTAGTCCCTTAGGGTTGCATGTGTCCAACAAATATATCCATTTCATCTCTCGTTGTAATAGGATCCCTGCTCGGTCCCCTCCTCTCACTCTGTGCGGAATATGATCGATGATCATATGCTGTAGATCTGTGACAGTATGTCCTTTTTCCAAAAAATGGCGGGCCACCGGTTGGTCAGATTTTTTCTTAGCAATTGCTGCTTTAATTGCTGATCTATGTTGTGCCATTCTTTCACGTACAGTGCATGTGGTTTTACCCACATACATTACTTTGCACGGACATGTTATTATGTATACCACATGGGTTGACAGGCAATTTAGAACATGTCGAATTTTGTATTCCTTTTTTCCTGACGAATCTAGAAATGAGTGGCCAGTTGTCATGTTACTACACGTCGTGCACTTTAAACATTTGTAACAACCTGGCTTGCGCTTTAGGAAGCCTGGTGTTTGTGTAGGAGATGAAAAACTAGATATGTCAGTGTGCACTAGGTGGTCCTTTAAATTTTTTCCTCTTGTGTAGCAAACCATAGGTCTTTTGTTTTTCATGCTGGGTAATGTTGTGTCAGTCTTTACTATGGGCCAGAGGGCTCTTGATGCCCGTGGTAGGACGGCACTTGATGTGTTATATTTGGATACCCATGGTATGGTTTGGTCTTTAGATTTCTTTTGATGAATAAGAAGGTCTTCACGTGTCATGTTCAACACCTCAGTTTTTTGTTCGTCAAGTCTTTTCTTGTTGTACCCACTCTCCATGAATTTATTTGTTAATTTGTTCAGCTCATCCGGTAATTTGTTTTTGTCGCTCGTGATCCGTGCCGTGCGGATCATTTGCGATCTTGGTAGCCCGTTGATTAATGGTTTTGGATGATGGCTGTTATAACGGAGAAGATTATTTTTGTCGGTGGGTTTTGTGTACACCGAAGTGTGTAACTTTCCATTGCATATACTAACAGTGACATCCAAATAGTTTATCGACGTCTTAGAGTATTGATGTGTGACTCGTATGGGCGATGATCTTGTATTGATGCCGGCTATTAATGCTTGCAGTTGTTCCACTCCGCCTGTCCATAAAAAGAATAAATCGTCGATAAATCTACAGTAAGCCCTAATATTTGATGACACTGTTGTATCTGCAAAAAACATTTGGTGCTCTTCAGAAAACATAAAGGTGTTTGCAAATGATGGAGACACGTTACTGCCCATGGAACATCCATTAAGCTGTAAATAAAAATTGTTGTCAAACATAAAATAATTTCGTTTCAATGTGAGTTCCAGTAATTTTAGGAATAATTGAATGTCCAGACTTGAGAACTTCTCTTTGATGAGGAAATCTTGCATAGTCAACAGGCCTGCCCCATGGGGTATGGTGGTATATAGACTGCACACATCTAAGACTACTAGATAGGTACCATTGGGTATGGGTCCCACTTGATTTAATTTATTTAGGAAATCCGTTGTGTCTTGTATATACGTGCTTTGTTTTTTTATTAGCGGCTGTAATAGGCCGTCTAAGAATATGGAGACTGGCTGGTAAAGTGAATTTTGGGCCGATATTATGGGACGCCCAGGTGGTTTGACTAGGTCCTTGTGTACCTTAGGAACCGTGTATAGGATGGGTACTATCGGATTTTCCTGACTCAGGGCTATTTTCAACTTAATGGAGATTTGATGGTCTTCATAAGCTTGTTGCAACACTGTGTCTAATTCTCTTTTGTATTGATGCGTGGGATCTGACGATAATCGTTGGTAGGTGTTAGAGTCTGCGAGTTGTTGCAGGATTTCAGTGCGGTAGTATTCGATGTCCAAAACTACTATCGCCCCGCCTTTGCCGATAATTTCAGCCAGGGGTTCTTTGTATCACAAAGTTTCCACTTTTCTGGATGCGTATCTCAATCCCTGCATACAAAATACCAAATCATATTTAAAAGACACTAATATGTTAATAAATAAACTGCAGGATATTGACATATGGCCAGAAAATATGTTACTATGTAGTGCAGAGGTCACTGGTTTGTACACCTGCATCCCCCATCAATTAGGATTGGATGCAGTGAGTGAACTAATCAGTGACAATGTGATCTACAAGGGCCCCCCCGCCCAGCTCTTTATGCAATTATTGTCATTAGTGCTTAATAGAAACTTTTTTACCTTTGATGGCGGTATGTATAGGCAGAAACTTGGCTGTGCGATGGGGTCCCCTGTGGCCCCATCGTACGCCAATGCTTTCATGTGCACCATCGACAAATTACTGTTCCATCAGGGACCGCATAGTTCTAATGTGGTCTTGTATTTAAGGTACATAGATGACCTGTTGATCTTTTGGCAAGGGTCCAAACAATCATTGGAGGACATGTTCACAATACACAATCAATCATCTAGTCCTGTGAAATTTACATTCTCCATCAGTGACACTTCCATTAATTTTTTGGACGTCCTGATTACACAACAAAACAGAAGATTGTCTACTACTATTTATGTAAAAAGTACAGATAGGAACACATTGCTTCGCCATGAGAGCTGTCACCCATTGCCCCTGCGTAAGGGCTTGCCCTATTCGCAGATGCTCCGGGTGCGACGTATCACTAGTGATCCACAGGAGACCATAAAACAACTAGATATTATGCAAGCCAAATTCGAAGAAAGAGGATACAGACGCAGGGATCTTATTAAAATCAAAGAGAAAGTGTTACAGATACCCAGGGAAGTCACCTTAAATCCACCCGACAGATTGGATCAAGCCAATCAGAGGATCCCTTGGGTTAATCAATTTGCTAGTGATAGTCAAATAGTTACTAAAAAGGTTAAAAATCATTGGCCCCTTATTACCACCGATAAAGATCTACCTGGTCTAAATAAGCTGCGCATTATGCCAGCTTATAAAAGGGGAAGTAACTTAAGTGACTTACTAGTCAAATTAGATATTAGTAATCTAACTAAAAAATCTGTCCCTACTCATTTTATGACACGACCTATGGGCTGCTATAGATGTGTGGGTTGTACTACCTGTGGATCTTTACTTACAGGTAGTTATATATCACATCCCCACACAGGTCGCAGAGTACCCATTAGGTCAGTGGTCACCTGCTCAACCCGCTTCGTTGTCTATGTTCTGTCTTGCCCTTGTGGTCTTTACTACGTGGGCAAGACAGAATGTCAATTCAAAGAAAGAATGGCCAACCACCGCCATGCAATACGGCAGGCTATCTCTAGTGGAACTAGTGATCAGCCGGTGGCTCGGCACTGTGTCACCTTTGGTCATAGTGTAGCGAGTCTACGTTCAAAAATTGTACACCATGTGCCCCCCCCTTCAAGGGGAGGGAACAGGGGTAAATTACTGTTACAGGCTGAGGCAAGGTGGATCCATGTATTGGACACCATTGCCCCTAGAGGGCTTAATGAGCAGCATGGTTTACAAAGTTTTTTGTAGCACATATAGGTCTGTATTACAGACATACATATTGGTACGCTAAATACTTAAAAATAAACCAGTACTAGCTATGTACTGCTCAGATGGAAGGTTTGTTGTTAAGTAGTGGATGGTTGGCGCAGTTTTTCTATATATATATATAATATCATGACTTATTGCTAAAATTAAATAATCTATTTATATCTAAATGATAATAATGCGCTAGTCTTTTGACACATCTGGTATCCCTCTTTTTAAATATTTTTTATATTTTTTCTTTGTTATAATTTCACATATTTATTCACTTATTGTATTGTATTATTGATTCTGTAATTTTTCTGTATTATATGTTTAATTATATGCTAATTTTTATGCATGTATCGTATACACAGGTATCTCCCTGGTATAGATCAGCTGTGCGGGTCACGAGGCGGAAATCACCTAGTCTCTGAAGTTTCCCTGCGTGTCACAGACCGGGCGCGTCGCTGATGACGCATCCAGGAAGTGCAGCGGGGGATAGGAGACGGTAGGATGAGACGCTGGAGGCGCCACGCTGATACCGGTACCAGGTGAGTAACCCTGCTAATTACAACGGGGGGAGTGACCTTTTGGGGTATATAACATGGTGTGTGTGCAGTGATGGGTTGTACCCTGAGGACGAGCCTGCGGCTCGAAACGCTGGTGTTGGTTATTACCTTGTGCTTAATAAAGCAGTGAAGATTTGAATTCACCTGTCTCCGAGTGACGCCTTGCTTTTTCGCATATATTTGGACCTCGCTGTCTGAGGAGGGCACCGGAGCAAGAAACCAGTATTGTAACCAGTGGAGTGCCGGACCCCGCATCTCTCTATTGTGAGCTGGACCTTTCCGTGGCTGGACGGTCTAAGTCTCTGTCAAGGCACCCACGCCATTTCAATTGTCGTTTTCCCAGAAGGGATTCCCCAGAGAGATACCAGCTGGACATTTACCTCTACAAGCGACCCTTCCTGATTGGTGAGCAGCGCTATTATTTATAACCATGGATGCTGAACTTGGTGTCAACTTTTCACAAGTCGACACAGGGGATTATTTCAGTTACTCCGACGCAGATGTAGATCAGATATTACAAGCAGCGAAATCTTCAGCCCACACAGCTACTGTGGAGAATGAGGACTTATATAAAGATTGGTTTGCGCTGAAAAAACGTGAAATAGACTACATGCTGCATGCCTCAACTTTGGCGGAGTATTATACTGAAAAACACATCCCACGTGGCTTTAGAGTCACTAATATGCCAACCATAGGGCGACAGAACACGATGTTCTGTAAAAAATGGGTTGGCATACTCAATAAATGCTCAATGGACTTACTCCTGCTAGTAGTGGACGAATCCACTAAAGAACTAGGACTAGTAAGGAGCAAGTTAGCCTCATTTGAAACTACACACAAACCGGTGTTGTCTGCAGATGCTCAAATTGATTGGTGTGCTAAACTCAACCAACAAATTGAACAGTATCGACGTGAGCTCATAAGATTCAAGCGTGAGAAGAAACGCAAGGTAGAACTGGATTATGAGCAAAACAGAGTGTACTTATGGCTGAGCACCGACAGACCCAAAGGGGGCAAGAAACCATTTGAAAGACGCTACAGAAATCGCAATTATGCTGATTATGATGGAACTAGCACGTCTGCTAGTGATATGGATGTACAAACACCTTCAACGTCCACAACCATCAATACCCACCCTTTAGGTGCCACCACACGCGCTTCCCTCAAGCCACCAGCAGGTCGAGGCGCAGGACGAGGCGCGGACAACAAACCGAAAGGCAGAAGAGGTCGCAAAACCACTCGATAGGTAAGGACCTTGTATTTAATCTGTCTAGTGTCCCTTTAAATGAGAGTGAGGTGGCAGTACTATCTAAAGGACTATCTTTCGTCCCCACCTCTAAAAGAGATAAATTCCAGTGGAAAGTGGACACGTTTAGATTTGGACGTTCCTTGAGGCTCCGTGAGCATTTTTCTAATAATCCTAATATTACTTGTGACATTTTGACACCCCCGATGCCTGTACAGCTGAAAAAGTTACAAGAAAAATCCACCCATGACCCACAGTCCCACAACCCCTCCATTCGGTCCTTTACTAGAATGATGGACAATGCCATAGATTCTGTTGAATATGAGACACTTTCCTCGAATAATTTGACACGCATGGAACAACAAGCTTTGCGTGACTTACAACAGAGGTCTGATGTAGTCATAAGAAGAGCCGACAAAGGAGGTTCGGTTGTGGTACAGGACTTAAGTAAATATCTTCTTGAATGTCAGAGACAGTTAACTGATTTAGATGTATATGAACACCTAACCAAAGATCCTTCCTGTGAATACAAGAAGGAATTGGACAGTTTATTGTTAACAGCGGTCAATGGTGATTATATAACAGAAGAGATCAGTGCAGCCTTGCGCACTGAGTTCCCCATTGTCCCCCTTTTTTATACCTTGCCAAAGGTGCATAAGAGCTTAATTGACCCCCCAGGAAGGCCGATAATTTCAGCCAGGGGTTCTTTGTATCACAAAGTTTCCACTTTTCTGGATGCGTATCTCAATCCCTGCATACAAAATACCAAATCATATTTAAAAGACACTAATATGTTAATAAATAAACTGCAGGAGATTGACATATGGCCAGAAAATATGTTACTATGTAGTGCAGATGTCACTGGTTTGTACACCTGCATCCCCCATCAATTAGGATTGGATGCAGTGAGTGAACTAATCAGTGACAATGTGATCTACAAGGGCCCCCCCGCCCAGCTCTTTATGCAATTATTGTCATTAGTGCTTAATAGAAACTTTTTTACCTTTGATGGCGGTATGTATAGGCAGAAACTTGGCTGTGCGATGGGGTCCCCTGTGGCCCCATCGTACGCCAATGCTTTCATGTGCACCATCGACAAATTACTGTTCCATCAGGGACCGCATAGTTCTAATGTGGTCTTGTATTTAAGGTACATAGATGACCTGTTGATCTTTTGGCAAGGGTCCAAACAATCATTGGAGGACATGTTCACAATACACAATCAATCATCTAGTCCTGTGAAATTTACATTCTCCATCAGTGACACTTCCATTAATTTTTTGGACGTCCTGATTACACAACAAAACAGAAGATTGTCTACTACTATTTATGTAAAAAGTACAGATAGGAACACATTGCTTCGCCATGAGAGCTGTCACCCATTGCCCCTGCGTAAGGGCTTGCCCTATTCGCAGATGCTCCGGGTGCGACGTATCACTAGTGATCCACAGGAGACCATAAAACAACTAGATATTATGCAAGCCAAATTCGAAGAAAGAGGATACAGACGCAGGGATCTTATTAAAATCAAAGAGAAAGTGTTACAGATACCCAGGGAAGTCACCTTAAATCCACCCGACAGATTGGATCAAGCCAATCAGAGGATCCCTTGGGTTAATCAATTTGCTAGTGATAGTCAAATAGTTACTAAAAAGGTTAAAAATCATTGGCCCCTTATTACCACCGATAAAGATCTACCTGGTCTAAATAAGCTGCGCATTATGCCAGCTTATAAAAGGGGAAGTAACTTAAGTGACTTACTAGTCAAATTAGATATTAGTAATCTAACTAAAAAATCTGTCCCTACTCATTTTATGACACGACCTATGGGCTGCTATAGATGTGTGGGTTGTACTACCTGTGGATCTTTACTTACAGGTAGTTATATATCACATCCCCACACAGGTCGCAGAGTACCCATTAGGTCAGTGGTCACCTGCTCAACCCGCTTCGTTGTCTATGTTCTGTCTTGCCCTTGTGGTCTTTACTACGTGGGCAAGACAGAATGTCAATTCAAAGAAAGAATGGCCAACCACCGCCATGCAATACGGCAGGCTATCTCTAGTGGAACTAGTGATCAGCCGGTGGCTCGGCACTGTGTCACCTTTGGTCATAGTGTAGCGAGTCTACGTTCAAAAATTGTACACCATGTGCCCCCCCCTTCAAGGGGAGGGAACAGGGGTAAATTACTGTTACAGGCTGAGGCAAGGTGGATCCATGTATTGGACACCATTGCCCCTAGAGGGCTTAATGAGCAGCATGGTTTACAAAGTTTTTTGTAGCACATATAGGTCTGTATTACAGACATACATATTGGTACGCTAAATACTTAAAAATAAACCAGTACTAGCTATGTACTGCTCAGATGGAAGGTTTGTTGTTAAGTAGTGGATGGTTGGCGCAGTTTTTCTATATATATATATATAATATCATGACTTATTGCTAAAATTAAATAATCTATTTATATCTAAATGATAATAATGCGCTAGTCTTTTGACACATCTGGTATCCCTCTTTTTAAATATTTTTTATATTTTTTCTTTGTTATAATTTCACATATTTATTCACTTATTGTATTGTATTATTGATTCTGTAATTTTTCTGTATTATATGTTTAATTATATGCTAATTTTTATGCATGTATCGTATACACAGGTATCTCCCTGGTATAGATCAGCTGTGCGGGTCACGAGGCGGAAATCACCTAGTCTCTGAAGTTTCCCTGCGTGTCACAGACCGGGCGCGTCGCTGATGACGCATCCAGGAAGTGCAGCGGGGGATAGGAGACGGTAGGATGAGACGCTGGAGGCGCCACGCTGATACCGGTACCAGGTGAGTAACCCTGCTAATTACAACGGGGGGAGTGACCTTTTGGGGTATATAACATGGTGTGTGTGCAGTGATGGGTTGTACCCTGAGGACGAGCCTGCGGCTCGAAACGCTGGTGTTGGTTATTACCTTGTGCTTAATAAAGCAGTGAAGATTTGAATTCACCTGTCTCCGAGTGACGCCTTGCTTTTTCGCATATATATATATATATATATATATATATATATATCTATACACACAAACACACACACACACTTAGTTGAATGTAAGGAAAGTTTTCTTAAAATACAGATTTGTTTTACGCTTAACAAGATTTACTGCAGACAAGTTATTGTCTTGAACAATGGACCTTCAGATATGTAGACATCCACATAAAGGCACAAGGGATATGCTAAATTAGCGACTCTCTCAAGTTCCACCTGCAGCAAGTGAACTCATTTTCAGCACTTTTCTCAATATTGTTTCCCTGGGCCAGTTGTTTAGACAGGGGTTTCAGTGTGAGAAGAGCTCTGCTCAGGATAAGACTCCTTTGCTTACTTTTATCAATATAATAAGATGATTTCTATAAATATACGGTAGTTACAAATTTCCTGTTATAGAAATAGCTTCCTGAATTTTTTTTATCAACTTCCCAGCAGCAAAGTGAATGTTACCCCCACTCAGCACTGAGACTGATACATGCCCCACATCTGGCCTTTTGTCAGTAATCATTAAAACTACCTCACTAGGATAAAATACAGCAAGTAAGCTGCATAGAGTACACATTTTACACTTTTTTTTTTATACATTGCATACAAGTGCATGTGAATGGATGTAGATTTTTTTTTAAGACATTCCTTTTATTTGATATATATATATATATATATATATATATATATATATATATATATATATATATATATATATATATATATATACCCAGAAATCCCAAAAGGAGGGAAAAACAGCACTCACCAGTCTTCTCATGAATAAGAAAGTCCAGCATTTAATCCAATCAAGAATAGAATCATAACCTGCCAACGTTTCGACCCTGGTATGATCCTTTATCAAGGCAGAGCCAATGCACAGAGCAGTCCAAACAAAGGGATAGGGGTACTTGATTTAACAAGAGTAAACACAGTTGTTTGACAATAAATGGCTTCACCCAACCACTAACCATGGCCCTTATTCTGATCGGTGCGGAAATTCCCGCATGCGGACGGACCGCCGATGTTGATCGTCTGCGCATGTGCAGAGGTCACTCTGCGCATGTGCAGGCGATTTCGCCGCACGGATTCTTTATACGCCGCACAGGGGGCGTAGAGGGGCGTGAGGGGCTACTTAGCCTCATTACCCTATGCATACGCCCCCCGTTTCATGGGCGTTCCCATGCAAACGCGGGGCGTATGCATGGTAATGAGGCCGTGACGCGTGTGTACGGGGCGGGCATCTGACATCGCCGGATGTCAGCTGCCCGCCTCTATACATGATTTCACACGGACAAGTGTCCGTGTGGTCTTGTGTTGCGGGACCTGGTGGAGCGTGCGGCCCTGCATTCGATGTTCGGCGACCATCGAATGCAGGGGCTGCTCCCACCATGGAGGAGGCGTATCCCCGTCCAATTTCATGCGGATCGCCACATATCCGCATACGGACGGCAGGTGGCGATCCGTATGGAAGGCGGGGATTCGCCTGCACGGTTGCGGCCGCATATTCTGATCGGGCCGCACCGATCAGAATAAGGGCCCATGAGTGAAAGAAACGTTTGTTAGTTATCATTTATATTCTCTGACAAATGGCCATAAAAATCACAAATTCTGCTAGGGTATGTAAACGTATGAGCATAACTGTATGCCTGTAAGAAATAGCATTAGATGCACTAATAAAATGCATTAAGAATACCTAAAGCAGATTACTATAACAATTCCTATAAAAAGCACTTTAATTCAGAAAGTTAAGACCATTGTGCTCCATAGTTTTTAATACAACAGGGTTTTAATTTCTGTCTGCGACAGTCTTTTTTCTTTATCATTGATTTTACCCTGCAAATAAGAAAGGTTGCTTTGTCGAAAACTTTTGAGAAACTTGTTAGAAATGATGTGGAAAAAAATCCAGCAAAGCAAGCGCAACGGAATCTGCTGCGCTATATATGAAACTGTAAATAAATAAATAAATAAATAAATATGAACCTCCCTCACGAGGGAGATTGGAAGGCCAGTAGGTCCCTTAGGCAGAATAAGAAATAGTTATCAAACCTGCCATCTCAGGGAGGAAGTGTCGTGATCTTGGGTGTAGATAAATATAATAAGGAAATAATTAGACAACTTTCTGATACAAAACTTATAAGAAACGGAGGCGTAATCCAACTACCAACATAAAAAACAAGGTATTCTTGAATCTACTGTATATACTTCTAAATTGGTGATAACGGAAACAGTAAAAGAATATATCTGCTGTATATAGAAACCCTCTCAATACCTGTATTGTACATCTTGCCCAAGATTAACAAGTGCAGTATAAATCCACCTGGACGCCCTATAGTGGCGGGCACTAACTCTGTGCCGTCTAATCTTTCCCATTACCTCAACAGTTTGTTACAACCATTGGTGTGTAAAAATCCCACATTTTTACAATACCATAGGCACCTTACAAATGATAAAATAAACTCAGTGGCTTCCTGGATATATGTTGGTAACATCCAAAGTCACTTCATTGTACACCATCATTGATCATTCTATTAGTCTACAGGCTGTATTTTACTTTTTGGGTAAAGAATCCACCCCCCTAGATGAGAAAACGTTTATTCTAGAGGGGATTTCTCCTATATTGCATAATAATTATTTTTGGTTCGATGATTGTTTTTATTTACAGTTAACCAGTACAACTTTGGGCATTAGGATGGAAGCTATTTATGCTAATTTATTTCTGGCATGGTAGGAGGATCAGTCTGTGTGGGATAATTCCCATTTCAGTGCCAGCCTAGTGTCCTACAAACGCTATATAGACAATATTTTGTTTATTTGGAAGGGGGATCAGGAGTTGTTAAGTTCCTTCTGCAATTATCTTAAAACTAATAATGTAAATGTGAAATTGATCTTTCAATGTAGTGATGAAGAGGTACATTTTTTAGACTTAATAATATATGTGCAGGATAACAAACTTAAAACCAGGAACTTGGAAAAACATACAGACTGTTATTCATTAATCAATTTTACCAGTAATCATTATTCCAACTGGTTGTGCAGAAGTGACTTTTAAAACTATATTTGAAGTGCTCCTGTTTCATGGACAATTATTTATCTCACAAAAAGTGTGTGAAAAAACGATTTAGCTCAAGCAAAAATTGCACATGAACTGGCTAATATTAGCTTATTAGAAAAATGTGCTCAATTTTTGATTGTTCATTACTAAATATAATAGCTAGTTGAAACAGATTGAGGGTATACAGTAATTTAAAAAAATATTGGAGAGTTTTAAAACATGGCCCCATATCGCACTAAAACATTAAGGGGTTATTCTAATGCAATCGGTCCCCCGCGCGTTTGCATGGGGGGGGGGGGGGGGGGGGTCAGGGCAACTCGCAAGACTTGAGTCAACCAGATTAAGGACAGAAGGCTTGATTAACTTTAATTTACCGCAAGGCTAATAATCTTAAGGATATCATGGTCTGAAGGCCCATGTGCCTATTCCGTATTTTGTGTTTTACTGATTGTTACATGTGATCTGGTGATAGGTATAAAAGCCGTAAAGTTAATTTAACTTTCACACCTTGAAAAAGTGCTACTGTACTTACAAGGCCGAAACATGATGGTGAGTGGAGATTACACTTGATATCATTGTTGAGACTTGACTTGTCCATATGGGAACTGAGGGATGGTCTCCACTATCATAGTGTTCTTTTAATTGATTTTATACTTTTTTATTCTGCATTTTCTCTGATATACAGTACTATATCCATTTGTCTTTGTGACCACCATTAAATTCTGCTTTATACGGATGTTTCTGTGCCATAAGTTTTTATCCAGTGTAGACACCGGTGGACAGAGAAAGATACCTTGATACACACATAGGGCTTTGTCCCAAGGGAAGTCATTTGTCTAAAGCAGGGCTGGGCAATTGCGGCCCTCCAGATGTTGAGAAACTACACATCCCAGCATGCCTTGCATCAGTTTCAGCATGGCCACATAGCAAAACTAATGCAAAGCATCCTGGGATGTGTAGTTCCTCAACATCTGGAGGGCCGCAATTGCCCAGCCTTGGTCTAGAGGGATAGCGGATTGGTGATGGTGGTAACTGCTGTTGGATCATGAATACTGCCTGAGTACCTGGTCTTAATATTATTTGGCATTAAAAAACCCTTATATGTTTATAAGGTATTTCCTGAAGGTCAATTCTCCTTCTACCATGTAAAAGACTGGTGTCTGATTTGTCTAGTGAAGTCTGTTGAGGAAGAAGATTTTCACTGATTAAAAGAAACCCTTATGTGAATGTAGGGCTCTGACTGAAGGTTAGTTTCACCATTCTGGTTCTCACCGACCAGACATATGAACGGCCAAATTCAACTATATGATTTTTTTCACCAGATTTAATCAATATATCTTTTTGATTATTTGGAACTTTTCCATCCACAGTGTTGGGTAATTAATTTTGGTGCTTTAAGTGTTTACATATGTTTTTTAAGAAGAGGAGCAAGAAAGTATTTGTGAACACACCTTAAAGCATATTAAAAATAAACCTAAAATCTATGCAGTTAATGTGTGTTAGTAAAAATTAAATTCACTGTGCTCATGTAATCTGCATCACTACAATTGTATATACATTTAGCTCTTTAATTAGAAAATTAAAACCAGCTACAGGATATTTATAATTAGCAAACAATGCATAAAACTCAGGGGGGCGATTCTTGTTGGTTTGCAGAAGCAAACACTTCTTTAATGGACAAAACCATGTGCACTGCAGGGGGGGGCAGATGTAACATGTGCAGAGAGAGTAACATTTGGGTGAGTTATTTTGTTTCTGTGCAAAGTAAATACTGGCTGCTTTATTCTTACATTGTAATTTAGATTTCAGTTTGAACACACCCCACCCAAATGTAACTCACACACATGTTACATCTGCACATGGTTTTGCATATTAAAGCAGAATTACCCCCTTAACACAAAAATTAGAAAACCTCAGTGCTAGTGAAGCTAGAACTGCCAATTAACTAACTGTATTTTTTTAATGAAATAATCATATAAAGTAAATATATGTCAAGCCTACAGTATGCATATTCCCAATGTAACAGTAGTAAAACTGAAATCTGGATAAAATAATATCCAACAAATGTACACGGACGAGCACCGCCTAAATTGCTCCTTGGTGGCACCGCTGATCGGCAAATGGTCATGTGAATGTTAAAAAGTTTTTGAAAACTTAGGAGATAGGACCTAATTCAGACCTGATCACAAAGCACCTCTGCCACTGTACTGAGTTGCTCTGTGGCAGTAGAAAACCCACTGCTCGCTCACTCACTGCTGCCTCACAAGCTGCTCCATGGAGGAGGTGGGAGAGAGGACCCATTGCTTTTTTTTATGCCTGGAGACGCACTGAGATGGCGGTAGTAATCAGGAAGAGGACCTGCTGCAAGACCCGTTCCTTGGAGGCAGAATTAGCTACTGCTGCTGCCTCAAGCCACATCATGTAGGAGACGAAGGTATAGCCCAGTGACAGTGAGCACCAACCCCTCCATCTGTTTTGTCAGTCTGTCTCATCATATAGTACGCTGTCCTTCTGTCTATGCCACACTCCCTTCTGTCCATCCATCTATGCTGCGCAAAGCCTGCCCCCACCCCCTTCTAGCTTTCATTCTGTCCCCCCAAATGGTGCTGTGCTCAACCATCTATACCCCCCCCCCCCCCCCATCTGTCATTCTGTCCCCCTAGATGCTGCTCTTATGTGCATCAGGTTATCTCCCCCCATCTTGTCAGTCTGGGTACCGATATGGTGCTCTGTTCATCTATACCCGACCCAGTCTGTCCCCTTCTGTCTATGTCCTTGTCCATCCATCTATGCCCATCACCCATCAATCTTTTCATCTATGCCTCTGCATGGTGTTCTGTAGATCAGTCTATGCCCCATATGGTGTTGTCTGTCCGTCCATTCATTTCTCTGTCTTTCCATCTATACCCCTATATGTTGCACTGTCCATCTGTCTGTCCATCATTGTACCCCCATCTGCTCATGCCCTCTCCCGTCCCATCTATCTATGGCCTCCCTATCCCCAATTTTGTGCTGCTGTGATCAGGTAGTGTCTCTCCTGCTTGCTCTCCCTCAATCTTTTCCTCTCACTCACTCTCACCTTGACTCTGTCATTCACTGACACCTTCTCTCTTCCTCTGCTTGACACTTACCCTTTTGTGCCCCTCTTTTTCCATCCCTACCTGACATTCTCTCTCACTACTGCTAGCACACCTCTCTAATCTCCCCACTCTCTTAAGATACCCTCTCCTTCTTACTCCTATCTTTATCACATTCCTTTTTTTCCACGAAGCCCTCTTTCTCATTGGGCACTCCTCTCTTTCTTGCTCCACTTTTTATCTTTCCCTGACACCCTCTTTGTCTCTCACTCCCCTTACTCTTTACTTCTCTCTACCTAAGGGCAGGGGCTGGCTGGCAACTTTTAGCCTGGGGTGCAATCCAGAGCACTGGCCCATAAGTAACAGCGCATCATTAAAATGGAGGTTTTTCGTTAAAAATATAACGACACCACAGGCTTCTCCCCCTGTATAAAAACAGGACACCACGGACTGCTGCCCCTGTATAATAACAGGACACCACAGACTGCTGCCTTGTATAATATCAGGACACCGCAGGCTGCTACCCGCACAAGGATCAGCGAAAGCCAGGCACTGGCAAACACAAACTCACAGTAGCCGGCGGAGGGCTTTTGCACACACCACTCCACCCCCTTGCCATGCTTACAGCTGGCTGCGGATGCTTTCAGGTTAACTAAGATTTTGCTCAAGTGCAGAAGCTCCGATTGTGGCAGCCAAGGTTTTGTATGTATCAGCCTGGCTTGGTAGGAGAATGTCCACTGAGAGGGGTGCGGGACACGGCACACTGAAAATTTGCCTGACTTCCCGTTATCGCAATTCGCCCCTGCCACAGGGCTGCTCACCTGCATAAAAAAAGAAGAGGAGGACACCGCTGGCTGCTCTCCTGCATAAATAAAGAACCGGACACCACAGGCTGCTGCCTTGCATAAATAAACAGGACAGCACGGGCTGCTCCCTTTCATAAATAAAGAACTGGACACCACAGGCTGCTCTCCTGCATAAATAAAGAACAGGACACCACAGGCTGCTCTCCTCCATAAATAAAGAACAGAACACCACAGGCTGCTCCCCTGCATAAATAAAGAACAGGACACCACAGGCTGCTCTCCTGCATAAATAAAGAACAGGACACCACAGGCTGCTCCCTTAAGTAAAAAAAACAGGACACCACAGGCTGCTCCCCTGTGTAAAAAATAGGACACCACAGGCTGTTCTCTTGCATAAAGAACAGGACATCACAGGCCGCTCACTTGCATTAAAAACAGGACACCACAGGCTGCTCCCCCTGTATAATAATCATGCCAATTGCCATGACATCACGTGCTGTTCCTCCTGTATAATAATCATGCCAATTGCCATGACATCACAGGCTGCTCCCCCTGTATAATAATAAAGCCATGACACCACAGGCCGCTCTCCCTGTATAATAAAAGTAATGACATGACACCACAGGCTGCTCCCCCAGTATAATAATAGTGTCATGACACCACAGGCTGCTCCCCCTGTATAATAATTTATTATACAGGAGGAGAAACCTGTGGTGTCATGGCATTATTATTATTATTATTATACAGGGGGAGCAGCCTGTGGTGTCATGGCATTTTTATTATACAGGGGGAGCAGCCTGTGGTGTCATGGCATTATTGACACCACAGGCTGCTCCCCCTGCATAATAACAGGAGGACACAACAGGCTGCTCCCACTTAACACATTAAAAAGAGCACACTTTAGGAAACAGCAGCATTTTTTTAATATATGTGAGTTTAATCCTCACCTGCTGCTGCGGCGGCTCCCAGTTTCTCTACAGTGTTTGCTGCTTCCAAGTTCCTGCGGCCAAAGTCCCCGGCTCCCCGTCCACTCCTCCGCCTGCCTGCTGGCTACTGCTGCTCCAGACGCATGGGTGGGTGGGCGGGCGGAGTCATCGTCATGCGCCCACACCCAGCGTCTGTCACCCACGGCCGCCGGGACCTCCTCCACGTAGCACTGGAGGCCGGCGGCCATGTTCCTGTAGCCGCGGCCATGTTTTCAAAGCCTACAGGAACATGGCCGCCGACAGTGTGGAGGAGACGGTGAGGTGGCCGCGGCCCGCAGCACTCCTGATAGAGCGGCCTGGGGGGGCAGATGGCACCCTGCCCCCCGGCCCAGCCCGCCCCTGCCTAAGGGGCATTGTAGTGACAGCAGTGAGGGGGGAATTCGTTAGACAGAGGATTGTGCATGCAATATATTTAATATCTCTTGAGTCCCGTATACACGGTGCAACCAACGTGCTGAGCAGGGGACTTAAGCACAGATCACTCAGCACACAATCTATGAACCCACCATCTGTGCTGAGCAGTGTTTTCCTAGGCAATACATGGCAATGTAGCTGGATAGAGAGTGCATGCACTGTCTATCTCTGTGGGAGATAGTGACGTGCAGGACCGTGCATCTCCATAGCTATGGGGCATAAACACAAAACAATTCCTGTGTCATTTCTAGTCAGATCGCTTAGAAATGGGGCTAAAATTGCCTCATGTGTATGCCCCATTACTGGCCACTAAGACAACAGAAAAGTAGTATTTAAAGATTATTTAGTTGTAAACAATCTCAAAATCCTATTCCATAAAGTGCCATTCAGTTTTGCAAATGCTTTTTAGTTGTTCCATATTACCTGTGAAACTGTGAGAACTGTAGGGATTTCAGCATGAGTAACTACCAAATCATCCAGACAGAAAGCAGGCAATGTGTGAGGGCAGCTACTTATCAGTTTCAGATTCGTGACCTTGGCTAGTGTTAAGCTTGTTGAAGTAGATCATCTGCTCATGAAATACATGGATGGTTTTGTTTAGTAAACATTGTTTTAACTTTGTTATTGCATGAACTTTGTCCCACTTCAGGCTGAAGTTATTTTTGAGAAAAAAAAATCATCTTTAATTTTTCTGGATAGGATAAGTCCTGTAGATTCATGGTTTTATTCCTATTCGTCATTTTAGCATCCTAAACCTTCTGCAGTTCCTCCTTGGATTATTATTACCAGTTGTTTATATAGCGCACACATATTCCGCAGTTCTTTACAGAGAATATTTGAACATTCACATCAGTCCCTGCCCCCACACAGACATTCTAGGGTTAATTTTGTTCGGAGTCAATTAACCTTCTTGTATTTTTTGGGGGGTCTGTGGGAGGAAAGCCACATGAGCATGGGGAGAATATACAAACTCCACAGTTAGGGCCATGGTGGGAATTGAACCCATTACCTCTGTGCTGAGAGGCAGTAATACTAACCATCACACCGTCTGTGCAATGCTGAGAGCTCCTTTTCTTTAAAATACTCCATAAGTCAGTAAAATTGGGGAGTATGACTTCTCAGTTTGGTAACTACAAAGCACCTAAAAGCATACCTCTTGAAGGATAGAATACATATCCTCCTCTCTAGCGGTCTCTGAAAATTACAAGTGCTCGGGCCTATTCAGATGCTCAAGTGTTTGGCTTCCAGGGGATCATCAGGGGAGCAGAGGCAAGGTGTGGTAGTGGCATGTGGTCAACAGTGTGAGCGTTGTGTGTGGGGGAAGGGACAACAGTGCACACCTACATGTCAGTAGCATTTGCCAGCAGTTCAGCCTGGAATAATTCCAGGCACACCACCCACAGGGTTACATTTTTTTATGAAATTTAAAGATGAATCTTTGTCAAGATGTACGGAAATAGTAAGATAAATCTTAAGATCACAGATCTTTCTAGCGTGTGTGCACCTTAAATTTTCCGCCAGAAGACTCCAATTTTAGAACATTCTTCATCAGCCTTGCAAATGTTTAGGTTAGCATCAGCTTCTCAAAAGTATGTAACCGGAGGCCACAATTTTTGATGTCATAGAAGACATTTTGTTCAATAAAACCATACAGGGGAACTCAAATTCCTTTTTGTATAATTCCCACTTTTCTATAAGTATTCGGTTCACTTCCACCTGGATTTCCATAGTTTGCTTCCAGAGCTTGCCATCTTTCAACTTATGGAGCTCAAAAGTGGATTACTAATGGAATTGTACTTCTAGCTGTAGTAGACAAACTAGCTATTGCTGCATTTAGTTTAGGAACGTGACTACACTACAATATCACCAAAAAGGGCACAAGCACTCTAGTCTCTTTCCATTCAAATGTAATTTTTCATGTGAACCTAGCATTTATGGATTAAACCGTTCACCACCTAAGATCCTGGGAAACCTTTATTGTGCCAGTGGCCCTCAAAAGAGATAGAGATTACTCCTCTATACCCAAACACTTGCACTATATGCGTCGTATAGCAAATAGTCTTAGTATCCACTATTTTCAAACTCACAATGTATTGCTAGATCTTCCTCTAATACCCTTTTCAGGCCTCACTTATTTCCGGGTAAAATGCAGTTTTTTTTACAATTTCAAAATGGTAATATGTGCGGTGTGAAAGGTCAGTTTTGAATTTACCAGTTTAAGAATACCGGCAATTATTTATTATTATTATTCAAACGGTTAAAATTCAGGGTCCTACCCGTTTCAGTGTCCCTGTGTAATGTGATGGGTCAAAACGGCATAGAAACAGTAATACCCCTTTCAGACCGCACTTAAAAGGGTAATATACCATTTAAGATATGCGATTTGAAAGGGGTTAAGGCTGTCTGACCCATTTTTAAAAACGTTTTACCGGGTCAATGCCGTTTTTGTGGTGTGAAAGCCACATAAGAAATCACTCTCTGCATGAGCAAACCTCTTCTGTAGCCATGTGTCTACTGAAACAGATTATTGTATACATTTGATAAATTGCATGAGTTCCATAATACTCCATTATTTAGGGGAGACAGAAATTCATGTCAGGCTGCACAGATCTACTGTGACATGTTCTCTTTCTTTATCACAGTCAGTCCTGCATAGGCACGGAAGAAAATACACTAATCAGTACCTTTTCAGGTTTTGAGCATTTTAAAATATTCCTAATTTAGCTGAAATATATCTGGTTGAGGTAAACACCTGTTTAGGATCAGATTCTGGTAACATCTTACTTCCAAACAATTTCTACTCCATGGTTTGTTCTATCGACTCTTTCTGTTTGACATGCTGCACTTACATGTGCAGACCAGTGGTGTACAGTACCGCAGTTATTCTGACCACCCAATACTTACAGCAGCCTATTACGCATTACTGTCACTTACTGCTCTGCTTGCAGCGGTGAATAAATGCTGTGTGCACAGTGTCTGCTCATTGAAGACAGGAGGGATGGTGGCATACCAGCAGGTCATAGAGAATGCCCCCATGGTGACTAAAAATGGAAGGCGTAGCCCCTTATATAAACCACACCCTTTTCACATATGCACAGGACTCCTGATAAGGTAAATTACACTAATATGTGCCAAAGAATTGTGTGTATGTGTTATATATATATATTTTATTTTTTTTGTTGGATGAATTAGGTTTCTTTTTAATTGTTTGAAAGATAATTTACATTTTACAACCAATGTGTCTTGTGTACCCATGAAAGATGAAAGGCACAAATTAATTATATTACCCAAACTAACCAGCTCAGTGTATTTTTTGTGCTTTTTGGATTTTTACCTCTGCGAGGTTCTTTGGCGAACTCTCTTCCATATGCAGCAGTTGAGTTTGGATCAAATTTAAATTCCAAATACCAGTGTACTATATATATATATATATATATATTATTTATTTTTCTTGGTTTAAACAGCACTAGGGTCCCAGTCTGTTTTGAATCTTGTAATCCATTGTCATTTGTATTTTGAGACACATATAGCTAACAAATACTAAACAGCTGCATTTTAACACTGGTATTTAAATTTCAGTTTGAACACACCCCACCCAAATCTAACTCAATGCACGTTTCATCAGCCCCACCTATAGTGCAGCATGGTTTTGCCCAGTTTTTTGCATTTTCTGCTTTAATTACAATGGATTTGAGGGTCTAATTCATATTTGTAAGGGCAGTAATATAACACTGAAAAAGGAATACAGTACTGTTCTTTTGGACTATACCACCCAGGTCAGCAGTGTCCTGCATTTGGAAGTCCCCCCTGCTAGGGAATAGATGCTGTTCCCACAGCATCTACTCACAACAAGCAATGGCAGAGGCCAACCAAGCCCTTTTGAACAGACCACACCCCTTGCCATGAGCGTAGCATCTAGAGTCCTGCGCTGCATATCTTCAAAGTTAGGCGGTATGGGAATATAATCATTTAGATAATTCATTCTGTATACGGTGCTGAAGATTTCAGTTTTTCTATCCATACTAGTACTTCACTGTAACGTCACAACAAATCTTTTCCAAAGATTCTTTAAACACAGCAATGAGTATTTCTGGTATCTTTTCTTCTACAACAGACATTCCCATACTGCGTTCTCAGGACACACTGAGGGGTAAATTTACTAAGATGGGAGTTCTATTTCAGATGGGATGTTGCTATGGGCAACCAATCAGAATCTTATTTAGCACCTTCTAGATTCTAGAAGGTGCTAAATAAGATTGATTGGTTTCCCATAGCAACGTCATATTTGAAATATAACTCCCATCTCAGTAAGTTTACCCCTAGGGGTAGACCTATTGACCGTCTATCTAGGTACAGTCTAATTAAAAATCCACAGCCAAAAGTAGATGTTCTATAAAAACAACAACCCTCATAAGGGATTTGCATTAGATGCAGTAATATAATTCGAGCTAATTGATAATCGCACAAATGCTTCAAACATTGTTTATTTATCTAGTAAACAATGGGAATGTTATACTGACAACAGGTGTTCAAAGAGCTCAAGAAAAGAAAAATATTGTTGATAAGGAATGCCAGTTTGGAATTACATGCAGGAATTCTTAGTACACTGATCACAACTGGACAAGTAACAAGGCAATTTGGGAAATATTAAACATATCAAATGTATTGCTTTGTGGCTAGAATGAAAAAGCAGAAAGAGTTAAGGTCCATACTCACTGGGAGATTATGCCCAGTGTAAATGGACAGTGACATTTTTGTTTCCAAAAATTCAGTGTACACCCCTGATCTGTTTATAACCTATTATGAGTAATGACTCCCCCCTGCTTGATGTACTGAAAAACTAAGTATGCCATATTTTATAAGTTGGTCTCACCACCCTTGTACTTACTTACTCCTTCAGCCCATACCGCTGTTAGCAAGTTTTCTTACACAAATTCAAAGCAAAGTATTCCCCTATGTGTATTTCTGTTACAATCCATTAGAAATAAAGAATCTCACAAATAAAATCTTTTAATAACAGAGGACACAAGGGAAAGTACATCAAAGATGAAAATGGAAAGTACCCCGTTTATGTTCAACACATTTTCCTAGTTTCAACATATGAATTAAACAGTTTTCAAACAGAATATAGAATAAATCCATGACTGTCCACTGTATGATGTGAAAGGTGTGCATTTCTGATCAGGTAACCCAAATCAGAAAGTTTTGAAAGCATCAATATTTAAGGACCCTAATTTTTAACTCCACTCCACTGTGGTTTTCACCTTGCATAACAAAAACAGTTACATAATTTGTCTTTAAAGTCCTCACAATAACATACTTCTACTTCTGGCAGTTTAGAATAGATAAGGTTTCCAGTTCGGTTTTTGTCCAGGCACATTAACTAAACACCCTTAATTAATTTTTCCAGATGACATTGTTATAATTGGTTATCTGTTCAGGTACTGTACATCAGATTTGTTGACCATGTTGACAAACCGTCCCGGGTTGGCCAAGGGGTGTCTTACCTTCTCTCGGTGGTAGCACCAGAATCTTTTTTATTGTCCTGGCAATAATGTGAGAAGCGGCTCTAGCTGCAACATCCAGTGAATATTCACCCCCACTATTCCTGGGACTGTGTCTTGGATAGTTTCCTTTCACACATACAAAAAAAACCAGGATCATGTACGTTCATGTGCAGAAACAAGGGTTTTAGATGCATGTGTAAAAGGGGTATAATATTTGGTACTGGGCTTTCTAGGATACAGGGGTAGATTTATTAAACTCGGTGAAGTGATAAAGTGTCTGGTTTTTATCACCAGCCAATCAGCTACTAACTGCCATTTTCAAACCGAGCCTGTAACTTCAGTTTGGCCGGTGATAAAAACAGACGCTATCACTTCACCGAGCTTAATAAATCTGTCCCAGTCTCATAATGCTATGGCTAGATTTCAATAAACAGTTACATCAGTGGTTCTCAACCACAGTCCTCAAGACCCCCACAGAGGAGGTCACCCAGCATGTGCTCTCATTACTCACTGACACATTTTTAAAAAATCCACAGGTGGAGCTAATTATTTCACTTGTGATTCTGTATGGAGACATGGAAAATGCGCACTGTGTGGGGGGTCCTGAGGACCGAGGTTGAGAACTACTGAGTTACAGTACTATACACTGCTTATTGCTAAGCAATTAAATGACAGATCTGATGTTATGTTAATACTCAAATTCAATATCCTAAAAGGCTAGCACTACTCCTCACCTCTATGAGAGGAATGCATCTGACGGAGCAGGCGCACATAACCACAGGTGCGGACATTACTGAGGGGCTGGTAACTAGAGCTCGCTCAAGTGTTTAGGAAACAAAGTAAATATATTTTCAAGTGGTGTACGACATACAACGTACCTTTTTCTTGACCAATGCAGTACATTATATTACAGAAGACTAATTTTAAGCTCTGCAGTGCTGCCCTCTCCCTGTTAACTCAAGAACTGGAGTTTACGACACTGCTTTTACCATCTAGCTCAGGCTTTAAAGCCCACTTCTTCTACAGACTCCAGTTATATACCAAACCTTCTGCTGCCACACTTTTCCCCCATCTTTGACACATTACATTTAGGGTTCTCAATAGTATGATCATGTGAAGCCTGCAACTTAGTGCAGCTATATGCCACACATATGTTAGCTCCAGACTCCCTGATTATTGTTTGCAGACACATCGGGAAAAGTACAAAAATAATTTATTCTAGGGCAAGCCTGTTGCAACAACAATCCCACCCCCCCACCTGCAGATAATTGAATTAAGCCCTTAACCTTCACATAATTCTTGACAGGGGAGATGGCTGTGGAGCCCTATTCAATGCGGTATTCCCTGACAGCATTGAATAGGGAATCCCCTTCAGAATGAGCCCGACTTCACAAGCAGACAATCTCAGACCCCATCCCCATTGCTACATATTACAATGTATTAGAGCGCTGAAGTGTTCCACATAGTGAGAATAATCAATGTATTTTGCATTAATCAAAGCAACATAATTAGATATGGAAAAACGAGAATAACAAACAAGTAAATAAGACGGTAAACCATTCAGGAACTTTATTTCACCTTTCATACAAACAGCATACCTTCAAATAGCTTCTTTCACAGCTTAACAATGTTTATGTACAAAGTAAATCCAACAAAATTATTATGTGGCTCTTCTTAAAAGGCTTAATAAAGAACACAAACCCACACAGGCTTGTTTTTCTGCAGCATACGTAAATAATATTTTTGGGCATGACCTCTGTTGCCCAAGAAGTAGTGCACGTCATTTGGGGGGAAAAAAAAAATCCATTCAGCTCGACTGAGTGGCATGAGACTTCAATAACCAAAAAGGAAGAAAGTCTTAGAGCTATTTTCAAGTAATTTTAGACCACGTTAGTTGAAAATATTGTTATTGTTGCGGAAATAAAAGTTTTGTTGTGTGGTAACTGCACTTAAAGTCGTAAACTGATGATCCCGGATATGACCCCTATGGCTGAACATAGTATGCTTTTAAGACATACTAGACTGTCTTACAGATTGCAGTAGAGCTCATGTAATAAGGTTTACCCCATCAGGAACGTAATGAGTGCATTAGAAGCAAAAAATAATCAACACGCAATAGAGGGATGAGATCAAAAGGAAAATAGAAAATTATCAAAATTATATAATGCTAAATCTGCTCTGTATTACAGTGGACCAAGCGTCCCATAACACTTCTAGCCAGACACTGGCAGAGTCCAGAAACAGATGAAGGAATTTTCATTTAATATGGAATTTCGAAATGCTAATTGTTGGAAAACCAGTTTTCTGTTCTTTTAAAAAGAAAACATTATATACGCTTTAAGAGATTAGCAGGTTAGGGTGTGGATGATTAGGTTGACAGGCAGAAGTTAGAAACATGGAAAAGGTTGATATGGTCAAAAGATCTCCAAACCAAAAAGGGTTGACATGAGTTTTTTCCAGGTTTTTTTGGTGTCTGTCGATTGGACACCATAATGTTACATTCTTCCTATATGCCCACTGTGATGGTAAAAGTATGTACAAAAAAACCCACATTAATGAAAAAGTAAATTTAGAGCTTTTTTTTTTACAACATTTTGTTGTGTCGATCTTTTGACCATGTCAACCTAATGCATGTCAATTTCTTGCGTTGACCTTCCACCTGTAGACCAATAGTAGTCGACCGAATGACAACATACCAGTAGGTCAAACATATTCAAATAGTAACTTATTTTATTTCAATATCATAACCATTGAAATAGATCTCTTAAGTCTGCTTAGACAGCATTATTGGTTTGTTTTAAATGCAATTATGAATATTTTTTAAGTGTAACCAAGACAACTTTTAACATTGCGTACATGTTTTATTTTAAGTGTGTGTGTTCTGGGCTTATACTTTTCAGTATTATTAGCTTTTTGATGACCAAGTAATTTGAAGTCTCATTAACAAAGCTTTAGTTTACCAAAACCAATCACCAACATCAAGCAATATAGGTTTGCTTTGAAGTCAAATACCTATAACATACAACTTTTTCATTTAAGCGGATACAGCAGGTTGTGATAAAGAGCACTACTACTGCGTTCATCCACCTCCACCATAGCTGCACATAACTGAAAGTTACTAGCAGTCATTATCGGTGAACGGCCATACTGGGGCTGAGGCAGAATCCATGAGAATGCAACAAACCACTGGGACAAATCCACTTATTACAGAACAGACGACTGACTCTCTGCAACAGCATAAAGGTGGGATGTTATGTAGGATGGAGTTACTTAGTTTAAGCAGCTACATGAGATTGCATGTTAAGTTTATGGTAATCTAGCCATTTAATTCCAATATCAGTTGAGCACTAGACAAATTCCATTATTAAAACCATGCATATTAATTGCATCTTTCCTAAAAAAATTGAATGTCATTACCATGGTGAAAGCCAATAGCATTGTCTGAAGTGTGTGTATAGAATAAAGGTTACCACAACAAATAGCATTTCTGAAGAAAAGCAGTTGTGTGAATACATTTTTTATTGCTCACTTCCACACATGCATCAGGTTGTGTCAGTACTCATAATGGAGGTGGGGTTAAAAAAAAAAAAAAAATGTAGTTTTCTGAATAGGTTGTCATTTGTATTGCCTGAGCTCTACTGAACTGCTGTTGAAATAATCTCAACTGGTGTAGTGTCTCCCCTGTCCAAAACCAGACTGATTATATTGATACCCTCCATGTTGAAAATGCTGCTCAAATTGACCACCTTGGTTATAGCTCTGTGCTCCACGACCACCCCAACCACCACCTTGTCCTCCTCTTCCACCACGGCCACCTCGACCTCCTCTCCCACCTCCTCGATCACCATCTTGGTATCTGTTGTCTTGTTGGTATCCTCCACCCTGGTATCCACTTCCAGAGTAGGATGAACCTTGGTAACCACCATAGCCTCCACCTTGATATCCACCACTACCACCTTGGTATCCACTACCACCTCCCCGATATCCACCGCCTCCTTGATATCCACCACCTTGGTAGCCCCCTGCTTGAACGCCAGAATCTCTATAACCACCATCTTGATAGTGTCCACCAGAACTGCTGCCACCATCCGTCCAGCTTCCTTGAGTTTTGCCTCCTCTACCACCTCTGCTACCTTGGTCATAGTTTCCACGGCCTCCTCCTCGGCCACCACCTTGTTCATATCCACCTCGACCACTGTACGATTGTTCATATCCACCTCGTCCTCCACCCCTACCACCACCTTGTGGTGGGCCATCTTGTCTCTTCTGCCAAGGAGGCATCTCTGGTGGAGGAGGTTCTATTTCATTAGGTCTACCACCTCTGTCAGGAACTCTACCCATTAACACCTGCAATACAAAGACATTGCTTATATAAATCTTCTAGTACAACTGAATAGATTTACAAATCCATTTACTTAATTATCATATAGACTAGATTTTCAAAAACAAGCAAGGAAATATACTGAGCTCCAGTCATCTGATGTTTATATATTCAATAAAATGCCCATGTCCACTTACAGATGTGTCCTCCTACACCGATTTTCAAAACATGTGGTGCAACACATTTCTCTGCACAAGGCAGCTCCACTTCTTGAAAAAGCTACCTCAAACACAAAGTTTAAGGACCTCTTTAGACACCATTAAAAACACAACATTGTTTTGCCCCTGATTTTCATGGTTGTTACATCTATGGTGGATTTTTTTTTTTTTTTTTTAATAAAAGCCAAACATCGAAGCCATTTAACAGAAACTAGCCAGCTCTGAGAGGCACCCTACAAGAGGTGCTGTTTAGTCAGCTGAGACCGAGGTGGATACAGCCGCTAGTACTAACCAGAGCCCAATTCGCCAGCTCAGAAGCACACTCTCCCTCTTAAAGCCTCATACACACTACACGACGGGAGCCACAGCCGATATAGTTAATCATACCTGTCGTGGTCGGCTGATATTGTGCGACATTGCTGCTGGCTATTGAAGTCTAAAGGCCCCCACACATTAGTCCGACTTGTCCTAAGGACAAGTCAGACCTGATTTCCCCTGCAGCTCCCCGGGAGGGGGAGACACGATTAGGCACTGATGTGCCAAGTTTTGCAAATGATACATGCAATGTATCATTTGCAACTCCCGGGGAGCTACAAGGTGGAGGGAGCAGGGGGGCAAGGGACATCCAGGTGACGGGTGGAGCACGCTGCAAGGTGGCTGCGGGGCGCTGCTAGTAGCCCAGAGGCAGCGGACGCTGCGGGGGACACAGGCGGCAGTAACCGAGAGGCAGGCAGGGGGAGCCGGGAGCTGTCAGCGCTGGAGAAAAAAAAAGCCCGTACAATGAATGGGCGGCCTGTGATTGGCTGAGCGCTCTCTCAGCCAATTGCTGACTGGCTGAGAGAGCGCTCAGCCAATCACAGTCTACCCATTCATTGTATGGGCTTTTTTTTTTCTCCAGCGCTGACAGCTCCCGGCTCCCCCTGCCTGCCTCTACGTTACTGCCGCCTGTGTCCCCCGCCCCCCTCCCCCCCCCCTGGTTACTCCACCGGACGTAGAATTGACAGCTTCCTGCTCCGGCTCCCCCTGCCCATCTCCCTCGCCAGCATCCGCCACCTGTGTCCCCTGCCCGGCTGCACATAAGATTTAGACCGCGCATTGGGTCGGACCGGGTGTCTATACCTGCGATTTGGCCCGATCCATCTGAATCGGGTGAAATCGGGACCAAATCGCATAGTGTATGGGGGCCTTTACTGTAGCTCACTATTTGGGATCATTATAGAAGACCTGAAACTGTCACATTATCAATTGCCCACACCATCTGAGAATGACGGGACTACATTGAGAATCAGTGTGTGCTCAATTGAGCACACAATGATGTCAGCATCGCTCAGAATGCTCAGCTGCGGGATGGCGTAACAGGAGCTATATAAAAAACCAAGCTAACCAGAATCACCCCAAAGTTTTCATAGGACTGTCAATAAAATAGAATAAAAAAAGAAAACCTCTTGAAATCCGTGAGCATAACTCATCCTAGCAGAAGATTAATAAAATGGACATAACTATATTCTCTCCCAAACACAGGAAACCATTTCACAATAGGAAAAGTGTTCGTTAGAAGATTTTAATTAAAATGCCCAAGTTAGCAGCCGGGAATTTCATTATTTCTTAGAAAAATCAATTCACACGTTAAATGTCAGCCTTTAGGATGTCTGGGGAAACGGTATTAATACAATGTTTTGGTTGCCGTTACATATTTAGTCTGGAAAGTATTTTTATCTAATCTTGAGAAGGAGTGGAATGCTCCAAGTAATAATGATCAGAAAGAAAAAAAAAATTACAAACTTACACTAAAGGGTAAAGGATAGGGAATAAGCTATATAATACAATACTGTGCCTGTGCTCACACCATGGAATAAAGATTTATTCAGATAAAAAAAAAGTCACCACTCAAAAAAAAAAAAAAAAAAAAAAGTACTAGTTATACCGTTTGTAAAAATAAACCATACATTTATCATCTACAGTACGTATGGGGGGCAAATCAAATTAGTCAGGGTATTGCATGATCTGTAGCTGAACAGATTTGTAGCAATTCTGTTATTGATCGCTTGCTTGTGCCTGCTGATGATGATACAACTTAACTGGTAATTAAATCAGAACCTTGGAGCAGGTCTTACCTTTCAGCCTCCCTTTCTCAGACTTGTGGGAAAAACTGATAAAACAAGGATGCCAATAAAGAGAACCAGAACTGCAAAATAGGTTGCAGCAAAATGGTGGATAGAGGTATGGCACTAAGTGAAGGTAGAATTTCCACCTACATCTTGTCCACCTGTATATAGCCTCGAATCTGCCATGCAGTATGAGATGCCAGGTCCTGTGAGACATCTTTTTTGCCAACCATGCATCCTAGATACAACGCATGATTTAGGCTCACCAGGATAGTGTTCAGCTTAATCTTTTACGCTTGTTTAGCGGTTTGCGACTGAGCCTCTGTCTGAGTCTGTATACTTTGTGTACAGATTCAGAGTTGCATGGGACCTCTCAGCTCACTAGTGACAGGCATATCCTGCTGCATACGCCTACTGAAGCTAAATATATGAGAGCGACTGCATCAGTATACATAGCATGATGGAGTGTAGCATGGAGAAAAGTCACAATTGCAACATTACATTTGTATGGAGAATCAGACTGAAGCTGGCACTGGCTGATCTAATGAAAAAGTTGATATATTGTGCACGCAACACTGCATTGTGACCAGGTTGCATTTCTAAAAATAAAAGATGGCCGATGCTGGCAGGGTATCATGGGCCCAAGCACACCTAAGCTGTTTGGCAGGGCTGCAGTAATGATGTATGACACATTTCATTTTTCTAAAGGCAAATAAATAAAATTGAAGTATCCTTAAAATGTAAAACTCTCCAAGAGGATCATAGACTGACCGATCTTTCTGTAGTACATGAATACAAATATTCATATCTGAAAGTTTATTGCAACAAAGTTTCAATCTAAAATTGATATGCGGTGGACATTCAAACAACATACTTTTAGAATAATAATAGGAATACAAAAAAAAAAAAAGGATTGATTGATTTTTGGTGAATAAATTCCCAATTGCTTTGATTGCCGAGTGTCCTCCTTACCTTATTAATAGCACAAGCAGTTTTCTCCCGGGTTAAACCACTGCTAGTCCTCAAGATTTTGGACAGATCATGACGGGCCGCCAATAGATGTGCGACACAAATGGAGCCACTATTCGATAAGGCCGCACGTTTTGGCTGGTAAACTTTACCCAGTTTGTCAGAGTGAGTCTGTGGAAAAAAAAAAAAAAAAAGAACCATAAACACATTAGATAATGCAAGCAACAATATTACTATTATTCCAAGGAATAATTATTTGTCGTCATTAATTACCTCCAGATTCCTTAATTCGATTTTTATTTTGTTTTAGTTATGCATTTGTCCCCAGAAGCAAATGTAAAATCTAACAAATGCAATGGGTATTTTATTTACTACTGCCTTCTTCTGGAGTAGTGTTTTGTGACTGGTCACTAACTTTCTCTACACTGCAACTAAATGACCGCAAAAAGTGGATTTTTGTCCTTACCCAGAAAATACTTATTTCTGAATCCTTTGATGGACACTGGGACAGTGGGGAAGGGGCAGAGCCATGGCGACAAGCACCAAGTAGTAAAAAACTTCACTGGTGCAGCCCAAGACCCTCCTTCCCCACACTCCGCCTTAGGTCAGTTTAGACTACAATAGGACTTAGGAGCACAGGAAAAGGAGAGGAAAAAGAAAGGAGAGAGAGAGCGACCTTGTACCTACGTGAAAAAAGAGCTTCCCCTAACACCAACCCTCCAGCTGATCAGGGGCATAAAGGCGGGTGCCCAGTGTCCACCAAAGGCTCCAGGGCCTGTAGAATGGACCTCATGGATTCCATTTGGAAACGAGGAACCTTCAGGTGCACATTGAGATCCTTGAGGTTCAGGATTGGTCGGAAAAAGCCATCCGGCTTTCTGACCAGGAACAGGATGGAATAGTAACACTGACTGTTTGGTAGGGACCTGTTCTATCACCTGAGTCCGAAGGAGGGTTTAAATGGAGAGCTTCCAACTTGTGATGGCAGGCTGGGCGCCCGTGGTGAAGAAGCTGGTCGGAGGACGCCTGTCGAAGGAGACACAATATCCTTCTGACACAATGCTCAAAATCCAGCGATCTGATGTGGTCTCCCTCCACCTGTTGGCAAAGTGTAGGAGACGAGCGCCCACCAGCGGGGAATCGGCCTGACAGCAGCTCTGGGCTGAAAAGATTGTCTCCCAAAAAAGGCAGGGCCTCTAAAGCCTTTTTGGACTCTGCATCCGCGTTCCATGTGTGGAGCCATAGGGCTCGCCTGGCCGCCACAGAAGAAGCTGAGATCCTAGAGGATAAGGTAGCTGAATCCAAAGCCACTTCACTTAAGTATGTGGAGGCCTCCCGAATCAGGTCCTCCAAAGGAAGTAACTCTGATCTGCGGGTGCCTGAAGAAAGGTTCTGTGTCAGAGCATCTGCCCACTTACCAACTGCTCTTGCCACCCAAGCCGAAGCCAGCATCGGCCTAGTCAGAATACCCGCATGTGAGAAGATGATTCTAAACACATGCTCCATCTTCCGATCTGTGGAGTCCTTCAGAACCGCCACCATGGGTATAGGCAGGGTAGTAGACTTTACTAAGCGTGCGACATGAGAATCCACCTGCGGTGGGCATTCACATTTCTTGGGACCCTCCTGCGGGAAGGGATAAGTAGTAAACATACCTTTGGAAATAGTAAACTTCTTATTAGGATAAGCCCAGGCTTTAGCCAAGTCTCCCTCTAGCTGAGTGGAAGGAGGGAAAATGGCTGGGTCCTTCTTGCGCATAAAGTAGGGGGCCTCCTCCGCAAGGGGCTGGTCTGGCGCCTGTATGTTAAGGCATGAGCGAACCGCCTTGACCAAAGCATCTACCCTGGACTGGGTCATAAAGTCATCCTGAGACACAGACTCCTTTCCAGAGTCATCTGAATCTATTTCACCCTCAGAAGAGGACTCTGACGAGTCTGTCCTCTGGGTGCGGATCCTGGAGGCCTTAAGCTTACTAGAGGCACCCAGTAAAGATTGCAGGGAAGAGGAGACCTGTACCAGGCCCTGCACCGAGGAGGACTGGCCTTGAACCCAATCCGGCTCTGTAGACGGTGCCGTCACCTGAGGGGGGAGGGGTCATCTGAGGGGAAGGAGCCACCTGAGCAGGTGTAGGGGGTCACCTGAGTGGGTTGAGGGACCACCTGAGTGGGCTGAGGGGAGCTACGAGATGCGGCCAACTGTCCAGCAAGGTCCCTCATGGCCGGCCGTAAGGGCCTGTGCCCAGTCTGGATCGGGGGGGGGGGGTACCTGAGATGGGCCCAAACCCCCAGAGTCCTCCCCATTACAGCGTGAACACACACCCCCATGGTCTGCAGATGTAGAAGAAAAATTTCTCTTACCTGTACATCTGACACAAGTAAAAGCCTGCAGGGCAGGAGCGTCCCCTGACCATGAGGGTCTAGTGGACTTGGAGCCAGACCGGGAGGTCATAGTATATGGGTAGGCTCCTGTCACACGGCAGTACAAGTGGCAGTAGTGACAGAGTTCGAAAGAGAATGCAGGAATAAGCACAGAATTCTCTATATATATAAAAAAAGGTGATGTAGATGCACCGTACTGAACACCTAGAGGTGCAGTATCAGTGCTACAACCTGAACCGTCGTGGAGACTGGGAAAGGAAGGGTGCCTCAGTGTCCTTTCAGTGTGTCTGCCGCAGTAGCTGTGCTCTGGCTGCTGCTACTGCCTGCGCAGGAACACTGTCAGGCCCCGGCGGGAACTCAGAACGAGGCTCCCTGCAGGGACCTGGGCGGGGAGTAAGTGAGGGGGACTAACCTCCCCTTCCTGGAACCAGGCCAGGGTATGCAAAAAAAATGGCGGCCCCCCACCGCTACTGAACTACCCTTGGTGGTCTAGTGGCCACGGTCTCCCTCACAGGGGACCGGGTGCCGCTGCCAGGCAACCGCCGGGAGCTCTAGGCTCCCTCCCCCACTCTGTGTCTACCTGAGCCGCATCGCAGACCTCTCAAGTCCGCGGTCTCCCCCAGCCGCGACACCGCAGCATGCTGTAGGGAGGAGGGGGGGGGGGGGGGGGAATAGGGGAGCGCGGCATTTCTGCTCCTCGGCGCACATCCCCTCTGTGCCTGGGAAGGGGTCGGCTTGTCAGCGGCAGTTCGCGGGAATATTGAGGAATAACCAGCTCTGAAGTGCTCTATAGGCAATGGCACAAACTAACAAAGCGTGATATAGACTTTCTACTAAGGAAGTGTCATTGTCGGAATACCTGTGAGAAAGAATGATTCCGCGGGGCTTCAGAGTGAGGAATGTGCCCAGGTCAATTCTGAAGTATGTTGGAAATGGATCCGCATTTTAAATAAATGCAGCCATGATCTCATGGTACTGGTTGTGAACGAATCCGGCCGGAAACTTCAGAACACCAAGACCAAATCACCAATGTTTGAGTTTGAGCATAAAAACACTAATTATCAGAAGGAGCTGCTTAAGTTTAAGAGAAATAAATATTTTACAGTCAAAGAAGATTATGACCATAACATGGTGTATCGCTGGTTAACAGAGAGACCAGGGCACTTCTAAACACGACCACAAAGAGCTTGGCCTTTTAGGAGAGCACGAAGTGCAACTCCTAGAAAACTACATAATTAATCAAGAATTTTCCCTTTAGGGTCCTCAACAGGTTGTGCCAAAGCAATGGGCACAAAAAAGAAGGCAGAAGGCCAACCACCTATAGGAAGGGGGCCAGATCAATAAACTGTCACACAGACAATTTATTGATCTGGAATTAAAAGTTCTGTACCATGGCCTTTCCTTCATTCCCACCACTTCCTTCGAGGATTTAAATGCATTTTGCTTCCTCCCAGCAATAAAAATTCTGGTCATGGCCCCTGGGTTTTCATGCCCAGATAGATACGGGAGGGGGGATTCATCAGTGTGGGCTGGATACCACAAGGTTTAAACATAGGTTACCAGTCCTGATCAGCTCCAAGACACCAGTCCAGGGCACCATCGGTAACACGCAGCTCACGCTCTTTCCCCACACCGAGTACACAGCGCGCTGGGACCCTTGCGGGAACAGACAGGGGAGAGTCGGCCTGGATGAAGGACAGTGAACATCACCGTAGCCACGCCCTAATGCATTTCAGATGGATGGACGACTGAAATATTGCCACTAAATAAACTAGCCAGATCAAGCGCCCAATAATGTGTTTGAACCCCATGTATTTTAAAATGGTTTGTTCAGGTGCGAAGAAACACCATTTTATCTCCACGCTGAACCAGGATTTATATAAAAGCTCAGTCACTCTCCTTAAAACCAATAGAACTTTAAGATGTTGGCATATACCTACAACAGTGGGACAAATAGCTTTTGTATATTAAAACCCTTTATGGCCTTACATTAGGGGTTAAATTGTATCACCAAGGTTATAGGCACCCATAATGCTACATGGGAATATTTTTTTTCATTTAAATTTTCAAGATAGACAATCCCAGTCAGCATTTCTTTCATTACTGTTAGAGAAAGTGATTGACCCATTAAAAACTGTACAATACATATTGCAAAATGTACTTTACCTTTGCTCTATCTGACCAACCAAATGATTGTACAGTCACATCCAGACGTTTAATTAACATTTTTCTACGGACTTCATATTCATTAGTTATGGCTTGATTGATTGTTTCAATTTTTTCCTGGGTAAAGAAAGTTTTTTTTCATCATCAGTAGTCAATTTATGGAAACTCAACTACAAAATAATAAGAGTCTTATTGATGTAAAACGAACATTGTACGAACTGTTAAATGCATTTTCCAAAGTCTATGGGCTGTATTCAATGAGAATTATTCTCTGTGCATGGCGAGAGATTTTTTCAACTAGATTCCAATGAATCTACACCACAATGAAATAAGGTTCTTTCAAAACCCACTCAGGAATTGCCAGGTTTCTGGTTTTGAAATGAATCATTAGAACAAAAAACTGCATTCAAATATTTTATTGAAAAAAAAAAAAAAAAAAAAAAAAGTGGCTAGGGTGTGGTTATACAGCAGGTGGCAGTCACATCCCATGTGACTGCCAGCTCAGTGATTAAGCCCCACCACCCCACGGGATCCCAATGGCAGAAACCAGCGGTAGAGGACTTTTACATCAGCTTTTCTTATTTGAACTCCTGTAGTGATGAGGAAATGTTGTACTTGTTATCATATTAGCGATATATGCTAGAAAACCCTATGCATTAAAGGGGTTAATTACATTAAATCAATAAGCTATGGTTTATGTACAAGCTCTATTAAGACCAAATGTTATGTATTTTGTTAAGGAAATTAATATTCATATATTTCTGTATCTTAATCCGGTACTTGTGTATTATCACGGCGTCCAGTTTTGCCACGTACGGCACCGTAGGGAAAATCGCATCGCATTCGATGTTGTGGGGCATGCGATGCGATTTTTTAGTGTCATTTATTCACTGCTCTGTCAGTCCCGTGTGAGTGTGCAATGCCATTATATAAGCTATACAATAATATGATTGTATGGCCCCAAAATAGATTTAACGCACCCCCCCCCCCCCACTATCCACGCCACCCTAAAGCGTGGAGAGTGCTGCAAGCCCCGCTAGGGGCGGTGGAATGCGTCCTCTGACCTTTTCATTCCCCCACTATCCACGTCGGCGTGGAGTTGAACTTATACCAGGCCCAAAGCGAGGCGAGCGCAGCGAGCCCCGCGAGGGGACGCAGATTACTTTACATGTATTCCGCGTCCGCTCGCCACGCTTCGGGCTCGGTGGCTCGCTGCACTCCCCACACTATATAAAATCAACTCCACGCCGACGTGGATAGTGGGGGAATGAAAAGGTCGGATAAAGGGTTACCAGCCCGAAACGTTGACTCACACAGCCTTGTGTTTATTGTCTACTTTATTGCAAGTCTGCCGCCGTGCAGCATTAGAAATCTTGAGAGTGACCTCGTACTGTTTGTATATACTCATCCTGCTTGGATTGAGGTGCACCCAAGTTTTTGCCATTTCTGCTGAGTGCCTGGACTCATATATATATATATATATATATATATATATATATATATATATATATATATATATATATATATATATATATATATATATATATATATATAACGAGCGACGCTGGAATTTTTAGCGGATTTTTTGCGCATCTGAGACGTTGGCACTCAAAAGGTTAAGGAATATAGTAGAGCATGTGATCTCTAAACTGGGCAGATTATATATTTCCCATGCAGGAACAGGTTTCAATCTAGGTTTCAATACATTGCAAATGATGGTTCTAGCCTCCTTCATGAGCCCAAATCCCCCATGAGTAGGATATGCATTTGACTACAAAGATGACACAAACATTGCTCTGTCTTCATAGCCCACTAGCATTCCAGCAGCGGGAGAACAAGACTGATTTCCCCGATGTACCCTATTTTTGGCTGCAGCACCACTTTTCATTCATGTAGCATGTGAGCTTTAATGATTGAACTTACCCAATGAGATGGCCCCAAAGTCTTGCTCAGGAGAGGTTTTCCTAAATGATTAGGTGGCACTTTTGCTAAAGTTTCCTTTAACTAGAAAAAATAAAAATAAAAGTCAAATACTAATATGTAAACCTCTATACATGCACCAAGAATATCCCACTATTTAAACACCTTTTGTTCTGATCACTCTTAAGGGGTGTACACACGGGGGCAATCTGTGCTAAGCAATTTTGCTTAGCTATTTTGCTAAGCAATTTCGCTGGTGTCAAGATCTCCCATAAGGAGTGATTGTGTGCTTTTTCTAAGCAATCTGACTAGATTATGTAAAAAGTAAGCACAGATCTCTCTGTCTGTTCACTGAGTCATTAAATATCTCCTGCTAACTAAATGCATGCAGTCAAAATCTAGTCAAATTGCTTAGCACGTGACTGCAAATCTGTGTGTACAGAATGAGAGATAGTGTCAAAATCTCTCACTCAACCACTAACCAGCCTCTTTTGTTTAAGCAAAATTGCTTAGCACAAATCTCTGCATGTGTATGTGCTCCCCATTGGAGATCTGGACACCAGGAAATCGCCTACCCCATCATGCCTTCCCACAGTTTTGCTTACAGGGATTGCTAAAACTATGGCAAGGCATGCTGGGATGTTTAGTTTCACAACAGCTGGAGGGCCATAGTTTGGACATGCCTGGCCTTCCCTATATAGCTTAGCAAAA
The DNA here is from genome assembly GCF_055691185.1 of Crinia signifera. Taxonomy (NCBI): domain Eukaryota; kingdom Metazoa; phylum Chordata; class Amphibia; order Anura; family Myobatrachidae; genus Crinia; species Crinia signifera. Next base: position 82,095,966 of record NC_139219.1, on the reverse strand, counting down.
ATCTATACCTGTGTATGCCCCTTTACATTATTTTCTCTACAATTCCATTTTAGGGTTTTGCTGCACTTGTTCTCCCTGAGCAGTATTTTACCAATAGCCCTAGAGGCTGACTGTTTGACCACAGGACAGGATGAAACTGCCCCAGGAATACAACTGACGAAGAAGATGCAGCAGCTGACTTGATGGCTGTACATTCTGGTCCCATTAGAAGCCAAATGCACTACATACATCCAGTTTATAGAAGATAAAAAATATCCTGTATCATGGTGTTTCAGTCATTTATGAAATAACCTCATTTTATACGTAACCTAGAAATTGCTATTATTTTCAGAAATAAACAGAATCTATGGAAGGATCATTTTCAAAGATTGAACATATTTTCTCAAGTAGCAATTAAGATATGACTTCTTGCAATGTGAAAAGTACACAGTACAAGTGGATCTACCCACTGCTGAGTTACAGGATGTTGAAGTCCGACCTGGACAAAGACTGTTACATTGGAGAGCTAAGGGAACAAATTCAACTAGCCCCATGGTTCCTGACTGGGCCAAACAAATGTGATCAGAATACTACACTCTGGTATATTTTAAAATGATTTGAACACTTTGTAAATATTAATCAAAACCAGCAAAGCATTTCCATTTAGCTTTATTAAGAAAAACAAATGCTCTAAAAAAAAAAAAAAACCCAGACCGATTAAAACAAACCTTTTTCTCGATTCCACTAAAAAACTGGAACATCGTTATATTAGCTGGAGGCTTGGACATTCCCAGAGTCATGCATACCATCTTCAGTTCCTTAAAAACATCACTGCCGCCGCCACCATCTTGTTCCTTCTTTGCAGGTATATTTACACATAGCATTCTTGCAGATTCAAGTTCAGATATCAAATATGCTGCAAGGAGTGAAAAAGCACATAGACTGCTAACTTCAAGAAATCATGCATTGATAAAATCTCAATTGAACGGATAAATAAGAATCACTGTTGCTTCCTTTTCTCTAGATCAGGCATTCCCAACCACGGTCCTCAAGGCACACCAACAGTACAGGTTTTAGTGATATCCAGGCTTAAGCACAGGTGACTTAATTAGTACCTGAGTGATTCTGATTAATCCATCTGTGCTGAAGCCTGGATAGCACTAAAACCTGCACTGTTGGTGTTCCTTAAGGACCGTGGTTGGGAATGCCCGCTCTAGATCATCAACAATAAGCACATGGGCCCTTATTCTGATCGGTGCGGATATTCCCGCATTCTTACGGAGCGGTCCGCACGCCACGGTGTTTTGCCGCATGCGGCCATCGTCCGTAGAAACGCCCACGTGTCCTCCGCATTCGGACGGACTCACTCTTTAAGAACAGGGCGTGTTTACGGACGACATACAAACCATGCGTGTGCGGGAGAAACACTCCGATTCTGCACGGTATTACAGAGTATTACAGAGTATGCTCGGGAATACCGCATCCGAACGGGAGCCAAGCGGTGCTACCGCACGTAAGCGGAGTATTTACGCCAAACAACCCACTATTATGTATCTTCTGCAATACATCACAAGACCCACTTATTCAATTACCTATCCTCATAAAAAACTTCTTATTTGGAATTGGAATCAATTAGATGCCAATATATCCTTACAAGCATGCCTAACACATGCATTGCACACATTAACCCTTACAGCCATTGAAGTGCAATGGTTTCAATTAAAGCACTGACAAGCGTCCTATTAGTGAGTAATGAGTAAAGGAGTCGATTCTATTGGGTTCAGGTGTTAATGCTTGTAGTCATTAGGCGTACGTTCGCCTACCGCATGAACGAGTGGTGTCCGCAAAGCAATAGTACACTTGTGGACACCGCACATTTCTTCCCCTTTTGATCGCGTGCATTCGGAGTGGTATCCGAATGTACGCCCCCCAACATAAGTGTACTCCCCCGTGTCCGCCCATGTTTCCGCCCCGTTTTGCCCACTTTTAAACTACGCCCATGTGACATTCCGCATGACGCCCATAATACGCCCATATTTCCCGACTGATAGCGGTGAACAGTTTTGGACGGGATTTGGCCGAACTGGTACCGAGTCAAGGCGTGGCACATGCGCGTAGCGTTCTCCACGCATGCGCAGACGCCGTAAAGACGCGATCCGAAAGTATGCGGTAAAGTCCGCGTCAATCAGAATAAGGGCCATGATGAGGAGAACTTTTGAGGAATAGGATGATGTAATGTTACTTTTCTTACTCCTTCCCTGCTGGGCAACACAAATTCATTTGAAAGAAAAGTTTCTACAGTGGCAACGTACAGTAATCAACTTCCTAGAAGTCAACAGACTTGTCTGTGTTACAGTGACACTTACAGATTGTACCAGGCAGTTACATTAGTGTGGATATCTCTCTCAGGGTTAGATTTATTAAGCAATGTCTGGTTTTTATCAACGGCCAATCAGCGCCTACCTGTCATTTTTCAAAGTAAAAGGTGCCCATAGAAGGTCCGTTCGGTACTATGAGATGCGCGCTCCCACGCATCTCATCGTACAGTACAAAAAGTATGTGCTGCACATACTTTTTGTACTAGCTGTTCATCGCATGCACAAGGCATGCGATGTGTACTATTTAAGTACCGAACGGATCCAATGAACGGACAGTCTATGGGCACCTTTAGCCTGTAACTTCACAGTAAGGAACTGTTTGGCCGGTGATCAAAACCAAATACTTTATCACTTCACCGACCTTAATAAATCCGCCCCTTAGTTACTATAATGGCTTATTGTAAAATATATCCTGACAAAGTCCCTTTGGATATCCTCATACAATGTGACATTTATAATCCAAGCTCGTTAATATGATCTTTATATAGTTTTTTTAATATTTATGTTTGTCTCATGTTCCTATTTGCCTAATTTGATGTGATGCATTTAAACCGGATCAATAAACATTGTTTTAACCACCATTGCAGTACAGTGATAGCAGACATTAATTTCCTTTCCTCTTGCTACAATCCATACAGAATTATACTTTCAGGGGTGTACCTCTAGTGGTTTATTATGATGGACCCATATTCGCATAACAGTCTGCAAATAGATTCCCCTCCTACTTAACATTGGCATATACAGTAAGAACACCTGTGCTTACACCACCCTTCCATTGGATATTATATACTTTGGTACCAGTAAGCTCTTACAGCACATAATAATTAATTCCTTAACCGTCTACAGTTTTTTTTCTTTTTAAATACGAATGAGTATTTAACCCCTGTGTTCTAAAGCGGAAAAAACCCACAGATTCTATTTATGATATTCCAGAAGGTGGTAAATAAAAAATAGAATCGGATCAGTTGCTATGGGTAACATCCCATCTTCAATAGATCACCCATCTTAGTAAATTTAACCCTGAGCATCTTGTAAAAATTGTATGGTTGGAAATACAAGACACCATAATTCAGTCTGCAACAAAACGCAGGCCAGGGAGAAAATTCACTTTTCAGAAGGACAATGATCCCAAGTACAAAGCCAAAGCCAACACTACTGGCATAGATGAACAATACTGTATAAAGGTGAATGCTCTACAGCGGCAAAATAAAACATTAGATCTCAATCCAATTAATCTTTGGCACTGTTTTAAAAAATTGTAGTCCGCACAAATTGTCCAACCAACCTGAACAAAGCGGAGCAAATCTGCACAAATATCACTCCCTGGAAAAACACCTTTCCCCAACAGACTGAATGCTGTTATTGCAGCAAAAGCTGCTCTACCAATTACCAGTCTGCAGGGGTTGAACAACATTTTTCGGTTTCCATTTTTTGTTTTTTAATATGCAAATATAAAGGTATGTGTGTGGAAGTCTACTTTAAAAAAACATACTGAATCATAATAAAAAATATTGCCTGGAACAATCGGTGTCACTTTAGGGTGATGAATAGATCAGAGCATTAACTGTTAGAGCAGTGGTTCCCAACCCTGGTCGTCAAGTACCCCCAACAGTGCATGTTTTCCAGGTCACCAGGGGAGGTGCCCTCATTATTCAGACACATTTTAAAAGATCCACAAGCGGAGCTAATTATTTTGCCTGTGATTCTGTCTGGAGACCTGGAAAATGTGCACCGTTGGGGGGTACTTGAGGACCAGGGTTGGGAACCACTGCGTTAGAGAATCAGAAGCGCATGGTTTGCCATCAGGACATGCTACTGTTTATCTAACAGTTGGGCAGTATATGGCTTATGTTTTGGTTGAACATCACAAGATGGTTAGGTATGGAAATTTGTGAAAAGCATGAATACTTACTTACCTGGGATTGTTATCCCTTAACGGTTTACCAATAAATGCATGTCAACCCATACGGCACTTACTTAACAGCAGTAGACAGTTCTTCTTGTCCAGAAGACGTTTAGCGAGGTCTCCAGATGTCAATGATGTGTATGGACAGTTCATCTCCATCAACAGACCGCTCATTTCTAACTGAAACCCTTCTGCCTCACTAGGGCCTATAAAAGTAAAGACATTTGGGTAACAATGAATCCCCACCATGACAGCTACAAGACTATTGGTCAGCCAGTCTTATTCCCTTAGGAAATATTATGAAAATGGATTTTAAAATCAGCTAACAAAATTATCTTAAATTGATACATAGCAATTAAGGCCGAATAAAGACCATAGAGTTTAACCTTGGTTAGTGTGTATGATCCATTTGCTACATCCCTTATTATGCATTACGTGTATTCTGATTTACTTAAAGACAGATTATGATAATTTGGTACTCTTTACCTAGAACGGCGCCCACGATTGAAATCGCGGGCATCGCGGGTAAAATCGCGGGCATCGCGGGTAAATCGCGGGTACATCAAAATCGGGTACCCGCGATTACCGCGATTTTCCCATAGAGAACAATGTTAAAAAGCCTGATTGACCGCGATTTTAGCGTTAAATGCCTCAATGCCCGCGATTTTCCCATAGGAATCAATGTTAAATGGGCTACAGAGCCCAAATAGCCCCAATTAACCCTTAAATGTCCCCCCAATTTTTGTACGCCACCCCACGATCCACGCCAACCCGAAGCGTGGCGAGCGCAGCGAGCCCGCGAGGGGCGGCGGTACGCGTCCTACGACCTTTTCATGCCCTACTATCCACGTCGGCGTGGAGTTGAGAATAGAATAGTGTGGCGAGCGCAGCGAGCCACCGAGCCCGAAGCGTGGCGAGCGCAGCGAGCCCCGCGAGGGGACGCGGATACCTTCACAGTTATACGCGTCCCCTCGCGGGCTTCACAGGTGTCCGCGTGGCCACGGACACCTGTGAAGCCCGCGAGGGGACGAGCTTACCTGTGAAGGTATCCGCGTCCCCTCGCGGGGCTCGCTGCGCTCGCCACACTATTCTATTCTCAACTCCACGCCGACGTGGATAGTAGGGCATGAAAAGGTCGTAGGACGCGTACCGCTGCGCTCGCCACGCTTCGGGTTGGCGTGGATCGTGGGGTGGCGTACAAAAATTGGGGGGACATTTAAGGGTTAATGGGCTCTGTGGCCCATTTAACATTGATTTCTATGGCCAAATCGGGTGGATTGAGGCATTTAACACTAAAATCGGGTCCATCGCGGCTTTTAACATTGCTTCCTATGGGAAATCGGGAGCATCGCGTCGCGGGCATTGCGGGTACATTTATGGCCGGCCGCGACGCGACCGACGCGATTTTTCAGGTTTAACATGGTTTTCAATGGGAAAATCGCGGGCATCGCTTCGGTCGCGTCGCGGGCAGGCATAAATGTACCCGCGATGCCCGCGACGGGCGCCGTTCTAGGTAAAGAGTACCGATAATTTTTTTGCACCCCTGGATGTTTTAGTATATCTTTGTCTGACCATATTTTAAATGTATTTATTGTCTCTACCAACACAATAAATGTTTTTTTTTTTTTTACAGGAAAAATAAAAAACTGAATATGTATGGTTTCCATTGAACATTCCGGACTATACACACTGTGCAATTTTGACTATATTGCAGGGTTCGCAAAAACGCGCTACACCGCATATTTTACTCTAAATGGCACCCGAGGACTCCGTTTCTAAAACTGAAGGAGTCCCCGGGGACACGCTGTGCTGCAGCCGAGAGCCACCCATGAGCCAATCACTGGAGCGGCTGCCAGGACCCAATCATTGTGCCGGCAGCAACATTAACACACACACTTATGTGATTTAGATCCCCATGACTGCAATTTTATTTGTTTAATTTTAGACATATTGGGGCTGTACCGAGATGGGACTGCAGGAAAAAAAATTGCTTTGAATCTGTAATGAACCCCAATGCAACAGATACAAAACACTTATTTTTTGCATGATGGGTAAATACTGGCTGCTTTTGCATGTAGCCCACAAATACTGGACTTTAACACTAAAATATAGACATGAGTTTACACACACACACACACACACACACACACACACACACACACACACACACACACACACACACACTACTTACTGTTTGTGGCTTCTACATTTTCTTCCAGTTTGCAAAATAATCTTAGCTCGGTGACCAACCATGCACAGAGTTTGGTGTATTCTGGAGAAAGGGCTCCTTGGCAGGCAGCTTCCACCAAGGCTCCCTCATCCATCAAGGATCCTTTGTACCTGAAAAGACAGTTACACGATTCACATAAGAAAGTCTGTAAAGCAATGAGACTGGGCACTGTAGAGCTCAGTCAGTATTGTAGTCTGTAGCTATTGTAAGAACAATATAAAACTCAGTCATTGAACAAGTCAACAGTTAAATAACCGATTGAGAACCACAAGATAAACTAGCCATGAATAACAAAGTAGGGAACACATAGAAGAAAACATATAGGCAAGCTATATTTTAAATAAGGAAGTTTCTTACATAGAACAGTAAAGCTGTGTACACACGGGAGCGATAGGGCGACCATATTGCCAGTGATTGGAGTGTGCCCCGGCGATAAATAGCCAGGTGCGCGCTCCCGTTTTCAGCCCTGTTCTAATCGCTGGTCGCAGGAGCTTGCTCCTGCGACCAGCTGATTACCTCTGAGTCTCCCCCGGCAGAGGTCCCTTCTCATCAGCGACCATCTCTGGTCGCTGATGAAAAGGAGAAACTGAGCAATATATTGCTCAGCCATATATTGCTGAGCAATATATCTCCCCCCGTGTGTACGCACCTTAAGATCACACTTCCAACATAAATTGCTGTGCACACTTCTGCACCTAAATGAATTCTACTACCATTCAAATAAAAATGGAAAGAAAAAAAAAAGTTACAGACAAGCTGCAAATTTACAGCAGGCTTTTAGCACGTGATTAATTGTATGGAAATATACGGTTATTTCCCATAGTAAGTACAGTGTTTAATGCAGGGCAAGGCACAAATTCCAGCAGCTTCTGCTGATAAAATGTGTCATATCTAAATTAGGGGGTCTGGCTGTATCTGTATATGAAAGGTCACATTTCACTGTTCCATTTCTTATACGATACAATGGCAGTCACATACATAGACATGTTGCACATTTTTGCTTGTGTGCCCTATTTGCTCTGTTTTGCAAATACTTTATGGAAAAAGTAAAAACCAAACCAAAGTACCAATACATGCCATGGCATGACAAGAAGGGCTGTTTAATGTGAAAGAAGTCTATATGTACAGGGATACATCTGTATACTCCATTGAGTGTAAAGCCTATCAGTCTAACCAAGCTGCTTACAATAACGTATTTTTGTACCTATGGTTTATGTCTTGTCATACCACTCCACATTGTGTCCTCCACTATACATGAAATTCACAATGCTGGATTATGTGGAGACAGCTGAGGAGGGGCAGTACGGATTGTGTAATGGTTAGCATTACTGCCTCACAGCACTGAGGTCTGGGTTTGATTCCCACCGTGGCTCTAACTTTGTGGGGTTTGTATATTCTCCCCATACTTGCGTGGGTTTCCTCCGGGTACTCTGGTTTCCTTCCACAATCCAAAAATATACTGGTAGGCTAATTGGCTCCCACCAAATTAACCCTAGAATGTCTGTGTGTACATGTGGTAGGGAATATAGATTGTAAGCTCCACTGGGGCAGGGTCTGATGTGAGTGGTCAAATATTCTCTGTAAAGCGCTGCGGAATAGGTATAAGAAACTGTTAGTAAATAAAATATGTTGGGGCAGATTTAAGCACAAGCTACCATTGTCACACTGCTTTAATGAGACTAAAATGCCACAGATGAGAATCACAATTTGGGCATATTCAGCACTGATCACTAGTTTTGATCGCAGGCAGCGATGCATTTGCAGATCCACTTGCAAAAATGGAATCATAGAACAGTTTTTTTCCATTTGAGTTAAGTGTAGGGCTTACACTAATCTGCTAAAGAAACAGGCTGGAAGTGGTTATCGCTGATGTAAAGCTGGCCATACACTAGTGCGATTTAGCCATTTTTCACCTGATTCTGATGGATCGGGGCGAGAAATTGGGTAACAAGTGGAAAAATTGCATGCGTTTGACATCCGATCCTATGCACGCTCCCATCCTGGTCCTATTCTATAGGACAGAAAATATCTATTTTCTAATTTATTACCATATATACTCGAGTATAAGCCTACTTTTTCAAAACATTCATTATGCTGAAAAAGCCCCCCTCGGCTTATACTCGAGTGAGGGTCCCACTTGAGTCAATACGTTTTCCCAGTTTTTTGTTGTAAATTTAGGTGCCTCCGCTTATATTCGGGTCGACTTATACTCGAGTATATACGGTACATGATTACAACAGGAAACCGTTAAATAGATGAAGCATACTATCCAATAAGAATTATGAATACATTACTGTAAGAAGCAGAGCTTCTTACAGAAGTCAGGCTACAAACTCATGTTATGGCTCAGAATAGAAGCGGTTCTATGATCTGTCAGCAGTACAAGGTAAATTCCAGCACAGTTATAGCATGCAGCCTCCATTTTGCAGAAGCCAGACCATAAAGCACAAATGTCATGCAATAATAAATCTACATTTAATAGTCGCCGATGTCAGATATAAAATGGAGGACGCTCAGAAATGTATGACCAAATGAAATATGGTACACTTAGCCAACTCTTGATATTCTAGAATGTAGTATTTTTGCAGGCATTTTAACATGTCATGCATGTTCGAACTTTGGGCCTAATTCAGATTAGGTGGCTGCTTTGCGAATCTGCGATCAGAAAGCTGCCACCCCAACAAGGTGAAATTCCAGCCCCGTGCAAGTCAACAATTTACTTGCAAATCAATTCACAACTCTCACCATCAAATGATTTTCCCAGTCTGTGCAGGTTTGTGTAACTGACTCTTCCACAACTCTACGACAGATAACAGGCCTAAAAATGCCAGCGCTGTCCCTGAAATTCTGGGCACGCCTGCATTTTGCTGGTGACTTCCTGTCAACGACACCGAAGGAGGATTGCGAATAGATTAATCACTGGTTGGCATTGCACGTGCGCACTGTGATCCAGAAGTATGCACAAACGATCACCTTGGGATCCGGTCTGAATAACCCTATTGTTTGTTTATTTTCACAATGAACAGAATCCCTATTTTCCACAAAGCATTGATGGGTTAGTTATAAGCCTCCTCAAACAACTTTTTCAGGAAAGCACTATATAGAAAAAAAAAGGGTACTGGTTTCCTAGCACGGCCACAATCGCGGGCATCGTGTACCTTAAAGTTAAGGTACACGATGCCCGCGATGGACCCGATTTCCTTTGAAACGGCGGGCATCGCGTCGGTCGCAGCCATTAACATTGCCCCCGACGCGATGTCCGCGATTTTGCCATAGGCTTCAATGTCAAAATAATTTTTAACATTGAAATCGGGAGCATCGCGTCGGTCTTGTGCCATTATAATGGCACAAGATGAGATGGACTTGATTAAGTCCATCTCACATAGGAAACATCTCACATAGGAAACAATGTGAAATGGGCCAATATGACCCATTTCACATTGTATATGGCCCCGTCGTTACCCCACGATTGACGCGAACCCGAGGCGTGGCGAGCGCAGCGAGCCCGCGAGGGGCGGCGGTGCTCGTCCTCTGACCTTTTCATTCCCCTACTATCCACGTCGGCGTGGAGTTGAGAATATAAAGTGTGGCGAGCGCAGCGTGCCCGAAGCGTGGCGAGCGCAGCGTGCCCCGCGAGGGGACGCGTATACCTGTGAAGTAATACGCGTGCGCTCGCCACGCTTCGGGCTCGGTGGCTCGCTGCGCTTGCCACACTTTATATTCTCAACTCCACGCCGACGTGGATAGTAGGGGAATGGAAAGGTCGGAGGACGCGCACCGCCGCCGCTCGCCACGCTTCGGGTTCGTGTCAATCGCGGGGTGGCGTTCAGGGTGTCAAATTGGGGGTGTAGGGAATATTTTACATTGAATCAAATGTAAAATCGGGGCCCAGGGACCCGAATTCACATTTGATAGAATTAAAAAAAACGGGTCGGTCGCATCGCATGCGATTTGGTCGCATGCGATGCTACCGACGCGATTTTTCCGACACTACCACCCCGATGGAAATCAGTGTGGCCGTGCTAGGAAACAAGTACCAAAAAAAGGTCTAGTCTGCCAGCACAGTACCTACAAGTGGGCTTTTCACAATGTAGCAGAAAGTGTTTATTGCTCAATTTGCATACATTTTTCATTTCCATGTATACAGCAACCAGCTTTAATTACAATATGGCCTGCCGGCTATACAAAGGCCACCCAACTCACAAAACTGAAGGAAGTAGCTTCCATCCTCTTCGAAGCCTTTAAAAAGTGGGTTGAATGGGTGAGGTAAAAAGAAAGGCTGGTACACATGAGAATGACATGTATCCCAGGAAACCCGAAGACCAATAGTATACTATATTGCACAGCCGTAAATACTGCATGATTCAGTATACAGCTGCCCACTACATTCACTTGCGTCGGCCAATCTGACAGGCAAAATGTAAAATAGGTCAACCCCAATGATAGAAATCATGTGTGCACAGCTTGCAAAATGGTTGATATATTGTTGCAGTCAACATCATAACAATGTACTGGCCAATATATCCCACTTATGCCAGCCTAATGTTCATAGCTTAATCTTCACTTTTAGTATATCACCTAGAAGTGCTCTGAAGAGGTGTCAAAAACCGGCTTTAACCTTTTGAAGACAAATATAATCACTGAGGAATTAGAATGAAAAATAAATGAAAATCATTTTATTCACAAAAGATATTTATGGAGACTTCAACAGTGCTGACTCATAGGAATTGATTCAATTAGCTCACCCTTGCATCTGGCTGCATTTACTGTAGCTTTAGACTGGTTTATACTTTTTGCACACTTATAGGGATTTGATCGAGCCTCGAGGGGAGAGAGAGAAGTGCTGCTGCAATGGCAATTCTCCGCTGTCTTGGCTATGTGCATTGACCCCTTAGATCAGGGGTGGGTAACCTTTTTTGTGCCAAGGGCCGTTTGCATGGGGAAAAAAAATCCTTTAAAAAATTTCTCTTACAAATTGTCCCGCTTCAGCCGTCCCATGCTCTGGCGGCTGAAGCAAAGATTTTGTGACAAAGATTTTGCATACAAAAAGTATTTACCCAAATATTTTGTAGTATTCCATACCTCTCAACTTTCCACAATGCGGAAGAGGGACCTTTACACGCAGCCAAAATTTGGGAGCGTGTCCTTCAAATCACATCACTCATGCAAGGCCACACCCGTTTTGACGCTGCTGCCCCTCTGCCTGCAGGGAACAGATGCTGTGCGCATGCACACAGGGTTTATTCACCCAACTGCCCACACCATGGGAACGTCCCCAAAAAAACAGGACGTTCCCGTGGAATGCAGGACAGTTGGGAGGTATTTTTTTTATTTAAACATTAAATTTTAGCAAAGTATTTTATCTACATTACACTTGATTCTGTGAGGCGACCTGCAAAACATGCACTGTGTGGGGTCCTGAGAACCTGTGCTTTAAGAAATCAGACTCTCCACTATTAGGGCCGCGTACAGTATATAGCTTGTATCCAATGTTTTGTACAGTTTTCTGTACTTTATGTTTGAATGATCTCTGTAGCATGTAAGGTGCTGCATGCCGCTTGTGGGGCCATATAAATGATAACTTTCTTCATGGGGGTAAAACCAAACTCACCATTTCCCTTTTAATTACAATCACTTTAAAACATGGTCAGACTCCTCAGCAATGAACCCAGGTCTACATCCTGCAAGTTATTTCAGGATTACAGCCCATGGCTTGAACTGACTCATGATCCCCTGCAGCAAGGTAGATTATAAGATGCCCAGAGAGACCACTGACCCTTTGCCAGCACAACAATCTGACATTACAATGTATTATAGTTCATAAGGCATACTGTACGCGATCTGATCATGCAGTGGCCCTGTGGCACTCCTAGTATAGAACTCCCATACCCCAGGTCTTCCAGGGCCTCCAGAATGTCATTCTCCATGATGTCACACTCCATGATGTCGGCAGAAACACCGCTGCGCTTGCGGGTGTCCAGATTGACAGCTGGTGCAGGATGACGACACGCCGGGACAGCTGCTACCGGTCTATACGGGCGTTCAGGGAGGCTATGGTGACTGATTGCTGACGGAGACCGGAACCTGCCTTTCTCTCTGTATCACCGTCCGCCTCCCCGGCCTCCCGCAGCGGCAGCAGCAACTGACAGCAACCAAGAGAGAGCGACTGCCGGGCTGGCAGAGGCAAGGACCCCTCCGTTCGCCTTGCCTCCATATATCGCCATTGGTGCGCCTATATAGCTGCCTGTTTATAAACGTTATATTTTTATAGAAATAGAACATTATACCTTACAATAAACATTTTAATAAAAGTCTTGTAAGTGCGTATATGTTTTTCATAGCGATTTATTAATTTAAAATTTACTAAAAATGACTAAAACTAATTGAATAGAAACAGGCAATACGTCAGACAGTACTGAAATGGCAAGCAGCCAGTTCCCGTGTGGAACACGTGGAGAGGAAGTAGAATATCTGTCACGTGGTGTTTCAGCAGCTCTGATTTATCTGTTGCTGTCGTTCATATAGTTGCATGTACAACGCATTGCTGTAAATTTACTAAGATGGGATGTTGCCCAGAGCAACCATTTAGATGATATCTCTAGAAGGTGCTAAAGAAATAAAAAGAAGAATCTGATTCGTTGCTATGGGCAAACTTGCCTACCTGACCTCCATGAGAGAGAAAATGCTCTGTTCCTGGACCCCCAGCCCACTGGCTGCGGGAATAGACGCTGTGCGCATGCGCACAGCGTTTATTCCCCGCTGCTTAGCAGCTGACAGGGGGGGACTCCCAACAGCCCCCCCCCCACACCGCGGGACACTGCCGCCCGCGGGTGGGACAGCGGGACAGGCCCTGATAATCGGGACTGTCCCGCTAAAATTGGGACTGTTGGGAGGTATGAATGTATGATTACCATCGCCGGTGGTGAAACACCTTTCTTATCAATTAACCTGTTCAGCACAGGTGTGGCAGGGGCTGGAAAGTGCCCTAGATGGGAGCAGAGAAACACTTGGTCTAACTCTGACTGGCTGTCTGCCTGGAGTCCGAGGCTGCACTGTGCCCCCCTGGGAAACTCGGGGGTGCCGGAATATGCACTGGTGATCCCAAAATCACTATGCACAAGTATGGCACTTGCACCGCGCACTCTACCTTTAGGTTCGCATTTCATGTCCTTACCCCGGGCCTTTTGGCTGGGGTAGGACAATTTTTCACACCTCCACCCCGGCCTTCTGGCTGGGGTCTCTTTATTATTTATTTCTCTTCTCACGTTCGTTCACTTTTCATGTTTTCTGTAGTGTGTCATGTGTTTTTGAGCTGTGTGGGCCATCAACTCCCCAATGTACCGAAGCTCTCGTCCTTTTGGGGAGAGCTTCGGTCCTTCGAAGGTGAGCCCAAGCCACAAGGCAGAGGGAAGCCTTCTGTGGGTCTCTCCAAACTTTCGGGTGCGGAGGACCCACAGTTCTAACCACTCCGGGGGTTGAGGAAAGAGGGTCTCTCTAAGCTACGGCGAGGAGGACCCACCGATTCATTTTTTCCCCTCTTCGGCCTTATGGCTGAGGAGGGTTAGAGAAGAAACGGGGCCCTTCTCCTTTGGGAGAGGGTCCTTAAGTACAAACAGCCCCCTATACACGATATAGGTCACGCACTGGGTGTTGGGAGCACACCTCGGGCTCCCTGAGTTTCTTCAAACACATTTTATTAAATAAAAAAAAAACAAAGGTGATAGCAATCATACATTACTAGGGAAGTCCAGGAACAGAGCATTTTCTCCCTCACGGAGAGGGTCAGGTAGGAAAGTATGTCTATGGGCAACATTACATACCCTCCAACATGTCATGCATAAAAATCAGTACAATCAGTTGCACAGGTAAAGGGACATGGCCCCAGGTAAAAGGGGTTTGGTCACAGTGGCCCAGACCCAGTAGCGGCTCCTACAGTGAAGACTGCTTTGACTCTGCATGTTCCTTCTCATCCTCCCCTACACATGCTGCTACCCGCCTGCCGGGCCACTCTGCTCCTCGCCTGCCCAGCCGCTCTGCTCCCTGACATAGCATTGGACTTTTAGTTGTTAAGCTGGACACATTAGGTGGACTTCGCAGAGGGGAGAAGTATTCCGTGATCCCCCCTTGAGCCCCTGATATGTCGTGTGCGGTCCATTTGCATACATTATATGGCATCAGATGCTAGCCAAGCCTACCTGGCTTGGCTGTGATCCAACAGATCTCTTCTGCAGCCAGTGCAACTCGCAGGTTCTGGTATGCTGCCCATGGGACCAAACATTGCATCGGACCTGCTGTCAAATACATGTGATTTAACCAAATTGAATATATCGCCTAGTGTATGGGATCCTTTTGTGTGCTACAAATAGATTTGCAGAATCTTACAAAGTACAGAATTAGATTGATCAAAAGAAGAAATAGTACAGGATGTTGCTGGACATAGTTTTAGATATATACATTGCTGCAACAGACGTTATAACGAACTGAAGGGTGCAATTTTTTACATTAGGGAGTAGATGATCAAAACCAGCCATCTTTCATACTAACCGTCACTTCCATGCTCACAGTCTACTCCATCTGTCACCCTTTTCTGACTGTCCTATTTTATAATGTAAGCTCTCACAAATAGGGCTCTCTCCCACTTGAAATGCCCAGGCGGTAGGATCACATACGATACACCGTGTATCGTATGCAACCCTAGCAATTGCTGCCAAATCTGATATAGCTATACTGCAGCAAGTGGGCACTAATACAGAGGTGACTGTGTAACCATAGCAATAACATAAACAATGCACTGTGCACTAATACAGAAGTAACTGTGTAACCTTAGCAACAACATAAACAGTGCACTGTGCACTACAGAGGTGACAGTGTAACCATAGCAACAACATACACAATGCACTGTGCACTAATACAGAGGTGACTGTGTAACCATATTGATGCAATGTAGGGTGACTGTAACCATAGCAACAACACAAATAATGCGCTGTGCACTAATACAGAAGTGACTGTGTAACCATAGCAACAACATAAACAGTGCACTAATACAGAGGTGACTGTGTAACCATAGCAACAACATAAACAATGCACTGTGCACTAATACAGAGGTGACTGTGTAACCATAGCGACAACATTAACAATGCACTGTGCACTAATACAGAGGTGACTATGTAACCATAACAACAACATAAACAATGCACTGTGCACTAAAACAGATGTGACTGTGTAACTATAGCAACAACAAATGCACTGTGCACTGATGCAGAGGTGATTGTGTAACCATATTGATGCACTGTGCATTAATACAGAAGTGACTGTGTAACCGAAGCAACAACATAAACAATTCACTGTGCACTAATACAGAGGTGACTGTGTAACCATAGTGATGCACTGTGCAATAATACAGAGGTGACTGTGTAACCATAGCAACAACATAAACAATGCCATGTGCACTAATACAGAGGTGACTGTGTAACCATAGCAACAACATAGACAAAGCACTGTGCACTAATACAGATGTGAATGTGTAACCATAGCAACAACATAAACAATGCACTGTGCACGAATACAGAGGTGACTGTGCAACCTTTGCAACAACATAAACAATGCACTGTGCACTAATACAGAGGTGACTGTGCTACCATAGCAACAATATAAACAATGCACTGTGCACTAATACAGAGGTGACTGTGTAACCTTAGCAACAACACAAACAATGCACTGTGCACTAATACAGAGGTGACTGTGCTACCATAGCAACAATATAAACAATGCACTGTGCACTAATTCAGAGGTTACTGTGTAACCATAGCAACAACATAAACAATTCAATGTGCACTAATACAGAGGTGACTGTGTAGCCATAGCAACAACATAAACAATACACTGTGCACTATTACAGAAGTGACTGTGTAACCATAGCAACAACATAAACAATGCACTGTGCACTAATACAGATGTGACTGTAACCATAGCAACACCATAAATAATGCAATGTGCACTAATACAGAGGTGACTATGTAACCATAGCAACAACATAAACAATGCACTGTGCACTAATACAGATGTGAATGTGTAACCATAGCAACAACATAAACAATTCACTCTGCACTAATACAGAGGTGACTGTGTAACCATATCGATGCACTGTGCAATATTACAGAGGTGACTGTGTAACCATAGCAACAACATAAAAAACAATGCACTGTGCACTAATACAGAGGTGACTGTGTAGCCATAGCAACAACATAAACAATACACTGTGCACTATTACAGAAGTGACTGTGTAACCATAGCAACAACATAAACAATGCACTGTGCACTAATACAGATGTGACTGTAACCATAGCAACACCATAAATAATGCAATGTGCACTAATACAGAGGTGACTATGTAACCATAGCAACAACATAAACAATGCACTGTGCACTAATACAGAGGTGACTGTGTAACCATAGCAACAACATAAACAATTCACTCTGCACTAATACAGAGGTGACTGTGTAACCATATCGATGCACTGTGCAATATTACAGAGGTGACTGTGTAACCATAGCAACAACATAAAAAACAATGCACTGTGCACTAATACAGAGGTGACTGTGTAACCATAGCAACAACATAAACAATGCACTGTGCACTAATACAGAGGTGAATGTGTAACCATAGCAACAACAAATACACAATGCACTAATGCAGAGGTGATTGTGTAACCATGTCGATGCACTGTGCACTAATACAGAAGTGACTGTGTAACCATAGCAGCAACATAAACAATTCTCTGTGCGCTAATATAGAGGTGACTGTGTAACCATAGCGATGCACTGTGCAATAATACAGAGGTGACTGTGTAACCATTGCAACAACATAAACAATGCACTGTGCACTAATGCAGAGGTGACTGTGTAACCATAGTAACATTATAAACAATGCTCTGTGCAGTAATACAGAGGTGACTGTGTAACCATATCAATGCACTGTGCAATAATACAGAGGTGACTGTGTAACCATAGCAACAACATAAACAATGCACTGCACTAATACAGAGGTGACTGTGTAACCATAGCAACATTCTAAACAATGCACTGTGCAGTAATACAAATGTGACTGTGTAACCATAGCAACAACATAAACAATACACTGTGCACCAACATACCTCCCAACTGTCACGATTACAGCGGGACAGTCCCGATTTTCGGGTCCTGTCCCGCTGTCCCACCTGCGGCAGGCATTGTCCTGCCAGAGCCGGCCTTAGGCATAGGCAAACTAGGCAATTGTCTAGGGCATTTGGAATGTCTAGGGGCATCAGCAGCTTCTTCTGATTAAAATGATATGCAGCATGCCTATATTCTGTGTGTGAGTGAGGCTGTATCTACATATGAAATAGTGTATTCATGGAAATCACTGTACTGTAACATAGCATTCTGTATGCAGGTACAGCCACAGTCGCACACAAAATATATTCATGCCACATATCATTTTAATCATCAGAAGCTCCTTGCGTGTGCTGGTCATAACAATGCAAATAAGACGAATTTTAAGCAAAAAATGCACCCAACGTTAGCAGAACTAGCCAGGAGCTGCATGGCTTATTGAGTCAAGATGTATGAGGAAACATCTTGATCAAAGCTGAGGCAGAGGTCACAGTGTTAGCAGCTGTGCGAGTGCTGTCTGTGGGTGTCATGTGTATTAAGGGCATTAATAATGTGCAGCATATGTGTGAGGGGCATTTTGTGTGTCTTTATGTGTATGAAGGGCATTAATAAAGGTTGGCATAATGTGTAAGGGGCATTATGGTTATAAGGACATTAATAATGTGTGTCATGTGTAAGGGGCATTACTGTGTGGTATTATCAGGGGTGCCGAGAGAAAGAGGTAGGGGGTACAAATTACCCAGGCCAAAGTGTGATGGAAGGGCCCAGTGAGGGCCCCGGGCCTCCTCCATTTAAATGACAGCAGCAGCTGCAGCTGTTCTCCTGTGCCCAGCACACACTGCTTTGTGCTGGGTTGCAGTGTGACCATGGAGGTGCTTAAAATACAATATTTTCTCAGGATTTTTTTCTAAGGGTATAATGTAAATAATGTGAGGAGTAATGTACATAAGGTAAAGTGGTACTACGGTGTGATGTAACGTGAATAAGGGACACCATCGAAAAATATGTGAATAAAGTGGCACTACTGTGTGGCATAATTTGAATTGGGGGTACTATTGGGTGGCCATGCCCCTTCCCAGCAAGAACACACCCCTGTTTGGGCTGCGCACCAAATGTGTGCACTGTTTCCATTTAAAATATTGCGGGTAGGAGCACCAAAATGATGACTGCTATGATGATGGTTAATGGTGCTGGGAAAGGGGAGCAGGGTCAGAGGCGGAACTAGTGGCGGTGCTAGGGGGCACCAGCCAAAATCTTGCCTAGGGCGTCATTTAGGCTAGGGCCGGCTCTGTGTCCTGCTGCGGGGGGTGGCAGTTGAGAGACCCCCCAATCTAATAGAACAGACGCTGTGCGCATGCGCACAGCGTCTATTCTCGTATGAAAATGAGGTTGCGGCTAATTAGCATAAGCCGCACCCTCATTTGCATACGCCCGCCCCCTTTCCGGACGCTCGCGCGGCTTTGCCGTGCGAGTGTCCCTATTTCATCAGTACAGAAGTTGGGAGGTATGCACTAATACAGAAGTGACTGGGTAACCATAGCAACAACATAAAAAAAGCACTGTGCCCTAATACAGAGGTGACCGTGTAACCATAGCAACAACAAACAATGCAATGTGCAGTAATACAGAGGTAACTGTGTAACCATAGCAACAACATAAACAACGCACTGTGCACTAATACAGAGGTGACTGTGTAATCATAGCGATGCACTGTGCACTAATACAGAGATGACTGTGTAACCATAGCAACAACACAAACATGTGCACTAATACAGAAGTGACTGTGTAACCATAGCAACAACATAAACAATGCACTGTGCACTAATACAGAGGTGACTGTGTAACCATAGCAACAGCATAAACAAGAGGGGGGGTCACATCAACTGCCAGTGAGTCCAAGACAGTGATGTTTGGGGTGGCATTAGGTGTGGCTCCCCTTTTTGAATACTTAACTGTGCTGCAGGCTCAAGTAATATCTGTAACTGCCACTGGTAAGGAAGTGCAGAAACAGAGCATTTTGTACCTAATAGAATGGGCCATGTTGGAGGGTATGACAATGCACTGTGCACTAATACCAAGGTGACTGTGTAACTATAGCATCAACATAAACAATTCACTGTGCACTAATACAGAGGTGACTGTGTAACCATAGCGATGCACTGTGCAATAATACAGAGGTGACTGTGTAACCATAGCAACAAAATAAACAATGCACTGTGTAATAATACAGAGGTGATTGTGTAACCATAGCAACAAAATAAACAATGCACTGTGCACTAATCCAGAGGTGACTGTGTAACCATAGTAGCAACATAAACAATACACTGTGCACTAATACAGAAGTGACTGTGTAACCATAGCAACAACATAAACAATGCACTGTGCAGTAATACAGAGCTGACTGTGTAACCACATCAACAAAATAAACAATGTACTGTGCAATAATACAGAGGTGACTGTGTAACCATAGCAACATTCTAAACAATGCACTGTGCACTAATACAGATGTCACTGTGTTACCATAGCAACAACATAAACAATGCACTGTGCACTAATGCAGAGGCTACTGTGTAACCATAGTAACATTATAAACAATGCACTGTGCAGTTATACAGAGGTGACTGTGTAACCATAGCGATGCACTGTGCAATAATACAGAGGTGACTGTGTAACCATAGCAACAAAATAAACAATGCACTGTGTAAGAATACAGAGGTGATTGTGTAACCATAGCAACAAAATAAACAATGCACTGTGCACTAATCCAGAGGTGACTGTGTAACCATAGTAGCAACATAAACAATACACTGTGCACTAATACAGAAGTGACTGTGTAACCATAGCAACAACATAAACAATGCACTGTGCAGTAATACAGAGGTGACTGTGTAACCACAGCAACAAAATAAACAATGTACTGTGCAATAATATAGAGGTGACTGTGTAACCATAGCAACATTCTAAACAATGCACTGTGCACTAATACAGATGTCACTGTGTAACCATAGCAACAACATAAACAATACACTGTGCACTAATACAGAAGTGACTGTGTAACCATAGCAACAACATAAACAATGCACTGTGCACTAATACAGAGGTGACTGTGTAACCATAGCAACAACATAAACAATGCACTGTGCACTAATACAGAGGTGACTATGTAACCATAGCAACAACATAAACAATGCACTGTGCACTAATACAGATGTAAATGTGTAACCATAGCAACAACATAAACAATGTACTGTGCACTAATACAGAGGTGACTGTGTAACCATAGCAACAACATAAACAATGCACTTTGCACTAATACAGAGGTGACTGTGTAACCATAGCAACAACATAAATAATGCACTGTGCACTAATAAATGGAAAGATTTATTCCGGCAAATGTGTTAGATATATGTCAGTAAATATGATAGATACATGATGGCAAATGTGTTAGATATATGCCGGCAAATGTGATATATGCCTGCAAAAGTGATACATATATGCCGGCAAATGTGATAGACACATGCAGGCAAATGTGATAGATACATGACGGCAAATGTGATAGATACATGACGGCAAATGTGATAGATTTATTCCAGCAAATGTGATAGATATATGCCGGCATATGTGATAGATATACAGTATGCTGGCAAAAGTGATAGAAATATGCCGGCAAATGTGATAGATAAATGCCGGCAAATGTGATAGATAAATGTTGGCAAATGTGATAGATTTACATGCCGGCAATTGTGATAGATTCATTCTGGCAATTGTAATAGATATATGCCGGCAAATTAGATAGATTCATAAACCTTGCACAGACATGCACGTGCATCATCATTCATACACCTAACTTATCAATAAACATACGGACAACTGAATTGGCGTGAAAGGGGTCAGCTTTTTATTTATGAATGAGGGCGGCCTATTTGAACTAACTGATTTAGATTCTAAAATTCTGAAAATTTATTACAAAAATCTAGACCTGCCCTCACTAGCTATGGTGGCGGGGAGAAGAACGGTTAAGGTCAAAGGTAGGACTTAAAATATCAAGTGTTCAAAAATTCAAAAATTCTCCAAAACAAAAATAAAAATATCAAAAGGGGGAGGGCCATTTGCCCCACCGTCCAAGGACAGACCTCCTGCCTTGTCCTTGAACAAAAACTCAACTCACGAGAGAATGGCTAACCGCCGTTCCCTCGCTGGGAAAAATCTCACCAAATTAAAATCGGGCCACCTGCCCATCCTACTGCAACTTGAGGGAATCGCTCAACTAAAATGGTCGAAAGGGCCCACCTGGTACGGTGAAGCCCCCGCTCAAGGTGTAATAAGACCAGCCACTTTCTAAATTGGAGCTATCCCCCAGGGAAACTACTGTATACAACGAACAAACTACCATTCTGAATCCGGACACCTAAAACTAAAAGCTGACACAACTGAACACTATGCTATATGAAAAACTCAGGGCAGGCGGGTCGGGCAACGATCAGAAGCAAAGAGACAGAGGCTTCTGGAAGGTTCACTAAACTAGCCCAAACCACGCCCTCATGACTATGACCTAACCAATCATCTACAGTCTAAAGTAAAAAACCATCCTCCCTCACAACAACAAGCCAACCCCTTTTAAGTCAGTGTAATCCTGATGTGCATCATAACAGTCTGGAAAGTTTATGTCATTACAGGCACACAGGGCACCTTTCATGATCTTAAACCTTGCACAGACATGCACGCGCATCATCATTCATACACCTAACTTATCAATAAACACACGGACAACTGAATTGGCGTGAAAGGGGTCAGCTTTTTATTTATTAATAAAATATCAAGTGTTCAAAAATCTGGCTGATCCAACGAACCATGACTAATTCTGGAAAAGTCACATAATCTGTCCCCAACTGGGACCCTAACAGCCCAAAAAACAAATCCCTTGCGAATCTAATCGCATTCCTGTAAAAAAAATTTTTAAATGAATTAATTCCAGTAATTTTTGTTTACTTTATGCAGAAATAACCTAACCTGACAGGAATGGGAAAGGAGAGGGCAGTGTGGGTCACCCAATTTGAATTGAGGCAAAAACTTTTAAACTTCCGACAGCCGGCAGAAACCGTTACTAACACTGACAGTAAAAATCAAAAATTCCTCAAGGCCCCCGTAAAACACAGCAAGCAGCTAATCCTCAAAGGGGTGCACTGGACGATGTGGGCCTGATGTACCTACGAAAGGCATCAGACCCCCATCGACCCAGTGTTCGAATGCGCCCATCGGACCATCCAGCCACAGCAGCAGGTGATGCAGCACCGATGTGAAATGGATGTGTCCCATAGTCATTCGAAGATAGACCCACTTGCATGATGCAACGCTCCAGGACCGCCACAAACTGAAAACAAGTCAAAGGAGACCCGTCTGAATGCATTAACCAAGCACCCGGCACTTTGGGTCGGGAGGTTAAATAAGCCCTAGCCGCCTCAACCGGACAAATCCGGGTGTCGGGGCACAGACCCATTCGTACCCACCTGCCCCTGCCTGTTACGTCGGTCTTCGAGCGCAGCACCCTACAACATAATCCGTCATTCTGAACGTCGACGTGAACATCCAGCATGGGGGAAACAGCAGCCCTAGATTGTGCCACCAATTCGCCCACCCTAAATGCCCCATGATAAGCCATTATGAATGCCATTGAAAAAAGAAAGGACTCATAGTCAGAAGAACAGACCGTGGGTAACACTTCAATTAACCTCTTTAGTAGAGGTCCGTCAATGGGGCGTCTGGAATCAGGCAAGGTCGGGACCGGCCTTGCCCAACCCTTCAGCATCCTGGAGAGGAAAAAGGACTTTGTAATGTCCTCCTCCCCACCAAGACGCAGGAAGTATGAAACCCCGGCCATAATTCTTCCGACATAACTTTGAGATTTGCCGGACTCATAAAAACGCCAAAATTAAGTCATGCTGACTCTTACCTCTGTAGCCCCTATCGATGAGGAACTGGCTCCATTGCTGCCAAGCAGAGGTGTATGCTTCAAAAGTAGCGGGCGCCAATGACCGATGAGCTAGCCCCTCCATTCCGGTCGCACCACCTGCCATACATAAAAGGGGCATTGCTCACCTACTGCTTGCGCGCCAGTTGCCAATTTCTTGAACCTTTCCATTTGAAAACGTGAAAGGGCGTCGGCAACCTCGTTATTGATTCCGGGAACATGCTTGGCTTGCAACATAATGTTGTTCACCAAGCATAGCAGAACAATTTGTGAAAGGACCCGCAGGACCTGGATGGAAGTGGACTTTTGTTTATTTAACGCATAAACAACGCCTAGGTTGTCGCACCAAAAAAACACTTCCCTGTTCCGCAGGTCACTTCCCCAAATTTCAAGCGCAACCATGATAGGAAATATTTCTAAAAGAAGCATATTTCCTGTTAATCCCTCATTAATCCAATCTGCAGGCCATTTATTTGCACACCATCTACCATTGAAGTAGGCCCCAAAACCCGTAGAAGCCGCCGCGTCGGTGTACAGATGTAAGGTTATATTTGAAACGGGTTTTTTTTTCCAAATGCATAACCCATTGAAGTGCGACAAGAAGGAATCCCACATCAACAAATCCCTGCGGATTTCTTTAGAAAGCTTAAGATGGTGATGTGGCCTCCTTATTCCCACAGTGGACCTTTCCAATTTTCTGCAGAAGATCCTCCCCATAGGGTTAACCCTACATGCAAAATTGAAAAGACACAGTAATGATTGAGTTTGTATCAAAGTGAGCTTCCCAGCCGCCAAGGTGTACAAAATCTCATCGTGTAGACGATGAATCTTATCCGCTGGAAGCCTGCAAAGCCCCGAAACCGTATCAATTTCAATGACTAGATAAACAATCCTAGTTGCGGGTCCCTCAGTTTTCTCCTTCGGGATGGGCACCCCAAAGCTATGTAAAATCTCTAAAGACTTAGTTAAAAGTAAACCGCATCTCTCAGAGTCTGCAGGACCCGCAAGTAAGAAATCATCCAGATAGTGTGCGATCCCATGCTCCCCAGATCCAACCCTCAAGCACCATTCGAGAAAGGTACTAAAAAGTTCAAAGTAGACACATGAGATCGAACAACCCATGGGTAAAAATCTATCAATATAAAACCCGTCATCTAATTTAAATCCCATGAAGCGAAAAGCGGAGGGGTGCAATGGGAGTAGCCTAAAAGCAGAGTCAACATCCATCTTACACATCAGAGCCCCTGTGCCGAAACCTCTGATCATAACTAAAGCCTCATCGAATGATTGGTAAACCACTCGAGAAAATTCCTCTGGTATGGCATCATTAACAGATGCTCCTCGTGGATAAGACAGATGTTGAATCAACCTAAATTTCCCCTTAGTTTTCTTAGGCACTACCCCGACAGGTGAAAGGATCATACTATCAAGTGGAGGTTCGACAAATGGCCCTATCATTCGAACCCAACCTGACCTCTGTTGCAACCTTTTCCTTAAAAATATTGGGAAATTCGGAGGCCGAACTTAGGTTTTTAATAGAGCCCTGTGATACAACCCCTTGAATAGGCAACGTGAACCCCTCCTGAAAACCCTTAATCAAAAATCTTGCATCCCTCCTGGCTGGATACCTGTCCAGCCATGGCTTCATGGCTTGCAGATTGATGGGGGATGGTGCCTTAAGCAGAGTGTTGTACTGCTGGACCGCGGTTTTGCTGCTGACTGCCTCCCCCCAAACCTGATTTATTGCAGTCCTTAATGGGATGGTTTGCTCCAGACCTGATGCACGAGTGTCGAAAACGACACCTTGCCCCAGCTGTACAGGCCCCATTATTGAATGCAAAGCATTTTCCATGGGACACCTTCGGAGTAGCCCCTCGCTTCTGAAAGGAATTAGGCAATAACTGTTTACCCCAAAACTTTCCCCCAGACGCCTTACCGACAGACCATGCCTCTTGTGTTATGTCAACGTACAATTCGACATCCTTTTTACCGAAGTCGAATATCTCCTTGCCATGCTGCTTTCTACGGAATTCCTCATCATAAATATGCCAGGCCGCACCCTTATATTTATTGAAGAGGCTATGTATCAGATACTGATACCATACCAAACCCATGTATTCGTCAGGCCTTGTCTCTAAATAACAGGCCGCAAAGGTCAATATCCCTTGCACCCAGTTATTGAATGACATATATGCCTCTTCTGCCCCTGAACCCTTTTTCCTTGCGGCTAGTAAAGCATTCCTAGTTTTACTGGTTAGGGCGAAAACATTAACATAACGCCCTTTCCTAATACGATCCCTAATTCTGGGTCTAAGGCCTCGCATAACGGCTGTGTTCCCACAATGAACCGTGTCAGATTCAACTGAAAGGAGGGAAGAATCGGTGCTACTCGCCCGTCTAGACCTCCTTTTCCTCTTTTTCTTTTTTGCGACTCCATCATCAGAGGAATCCCCAGATGTGGAGGTAAGAGAGCTATCGGAAGTATGTCTTCTGCGCCTGCCCCGCCTACGTCATTTGCCATCCTTCTTTCGCTTATGCCCATCTCAACAACTGTCACTATCGGAGTTAGTACCCCCAGAGTGGTTAGAATCTACCCACTCTGGGTCAGAAGAGGACCCACCTTGCCGATGTGAATCCCGATCGGATCCATCGTTGCCCCTGCCGGGTCCCCTTACAGATCCACCTCCAGAAACACCCGAAGGACCAGCTGTCGTCTCTCTCTCCATTCTCGATGACGGATTACCTACTGATTGCACAACAGGTAAGATATTTCCCGCAATGGCCACACTAGGTTCCGCAGCAGTAATGCCAGGAACATCTCTAGGGGTAGCCCCCCAAAGCTGATGTTAATGCAGGCACTAATGCTCTTGAAATGGAGGAGGACAATACCGATGTATCAGCTACCCTATCAGCTCCCCGCCCCTGCCCACCTGGACCGGTGGTTAACAGGGGATCTACTGCGGAAACCACAGCAGCACAGACGGAAGTAAGAGAACTCAAAGACAAACCTCTAAAAGCATCGTCTCTCTCATCACCCCTAACCACATATGCATATGATCTGCATGGAGAATAGCTAACCAGCTCGCCCCCTGTTGGTGACAGATCATTATCTTGCATAGGTACAACTTGGCTCTGAGATGAGCCCTGCGCATCTAAAATGTCTGCGGTTGCAAAATGGTGCCGCCTCCTATCAGCCCTCCTAGTCCTAGCATTACTAGGCAAGTTGGATGGCTCCGCCTGCCTACTACTAGGATTGTTAATGGTGCCGCTGCCCACTGTGAGGTCGGGAGCTTGACTCCCCTTGCGCTTTCTTTTGCATCCCCCACCAGCAGTGTGCCCCCCTTTTGCCTGGCTGGGATCAGCCTGTACATTGCCCTGCACGGCGGAGCGTGAGTGGCCTCGTCCTACAGCAGGCCGTGAATGGGACCCATCCGCCGTGTCATCTGACAGCGCCTCCGGAACTTGGCAGCCAGCCCGAGAGCCCACGCCGAGTCCGGGCTCGCGCACCACGGATGAACGCCGCGCCGGAGAGCCCAACAGATCTCTGACAGCAGCCCGCCCCGGAGGCCTGGCACGCGGAGGTGGAGCCTCCGTCTCAGCCAGAGAAACCACAGAGACTTCCCTACCCCGGCGCAGAGCTAGTAAGGTACAGTATCCTCACTAGCACTACCTGCTCTTTGCAGATAGCAGGCTGGCAAAGCAACTGCGCGCTTAGGCCTAGCTGACATTCTGACAGAATGTGAGGCAGACTAAAGTGTACAGAGATAGAAGGAGGAATAAAGAGGGTGGAAATGGAAAAATAAAGCGGAGATAGAGTATAAGAGAGTATAAGAGGATTTTATTAAGATGAAACGTGTAGATGGATGTTTGACAGAATTATAATAGAAGAGATATGAAAGATTCAATGCAAATCACAGTAAGGTACTCAACCTTCCAATGATCAGAAGCAAAGAGACAGAGGCTTCTGGAAGGTTCACTAAACTAGCCCAAACCACGCCCTCATGACTATGACCTAGCCACAGCTCCAAAAGATAAAGAACGCATGCTAAGAATTGTAAAGGCAGCAAGAAAAGATGGGGAGGTGGATGCCATCGTCCACCTAGGCACAAATGACCTGGTTAATGCTGAAGTCATGGCCGTAAAAGATGAATTTAGAAAGTTAGGAACTGCTCTAAAACAGGTGGCAACCACTGTAACTTTTTCAGAAGTATTGCCAGTACACCAAGGGGAAGATAGAACTCTGAGAATTAGAAACTTCAATGTTTGGATAAGGAAATGGTGCAACGAGGAGAGATTTGGATATTTAGGTCAAAGTCAAGCTACCTGGCAAGACAGAGCCTTATATAAAAGTGATGGCCTGCACCCATCTTTAAGGGGAACGAGAATATTAAGTGAGAAGTTTGGAAGCTTCATAAGCAACTATTTAAACTAGCAGAGGGAGGCAGTGAACCGAATAAGAATGAAGAAATCTGCTCCCCCAACCTAGAGGTATTGTCTCTGCAGGCAAATGGAACAGAAAGCCTATCCACTGCAACAGAAGATAATGCCGATCAAAACCGAATAGATATAGGCAGAAAGATGAACAT
Organism: Crinia signifera; assembly: GCF_055691185.1. Lineage (NCBI taxonomy): Eukaryota > Metazoa > Chordata > Amphibia > Anura > Myobatrachidae > Crinia > Crinia signifera. The sequence goes on along the minus strand of NC_139219.1, from coordinate 82,067,768 downwards.
AGCTAGCAGCAGGAGAAGCACAAACACAACTTTAAGAGCTATGTGTGCAAATGCTAGGAGCTTAGGAAATAAAATCCCAGAACTAATTACAATAATGACAAGGGATGAACTGGATATTGTGGCTATTACAGAGACATGGTGCAATGAAAATCATGACTGGGACATAGCTATACCAGGATATACTTTATTTAGGAAGGACAGAATGGGAAAAATTGGAGGAGGGGTTGCAATATATGTGAAAAAATATATAAAGACTACCTTAATACAAAGTATTGAAGAAAAAACGGAGGCCCTTTGGGTGACCATAGAAACAGGGGAGAAGGCGATTCTTCGTATAGGGGTGATCTACAGACCACCAGGTCAGGAAGAGGAACTAGACAAGAGCCTATTGCAGGACATCAATAAAATGGCATTAAAAGGAGAGGTGATAATCATGGGAGACTTTAATCTACCTGATGTAAACTGGGAGCTGCCTGTTGCAAGTTCCACCAGAAGTAGGGACATGCTGAATTCCTTGCAAGGAGCATCCCTCCAGAATATCTGACATAAATGTCGGTGAAAATCTGGGATCCAGTGACCACTCATCGCACCCAAAAACAAAGGTGTTAGATTTTAGAAAAGGCTGATTTTGTAGAGATGGGAAACTCTGTAAGGGATTCTTTGGCAGAGTGAAAGAACTTGGAAGGAGTGCAGGATAAGTGGGAAAAATTAAAAAGTGCAATTCTAAAAGCAACAGAACTTTGTGTCAAAAGAGTTAGGAAAAACGCAAGAAAAAGAAAGCCATTGTGGTTTGCAAAAGAAGTAGCAAGTATTGTGAAAGCAAAAAAGTTGGCCTTTAAGAAATTTAAGCAGACGCAGAAGAATGAGGACAAAGAGGTGTATCTTGTTAGACAGAAGGAGGCTAAGAAGGTAATCAGATGTGCAAAAGCACAGGCTGAAGAGAAAATGGCCCAGTCAGTGGGTAAAGGGGGGACAACTTTTTTTAGGTATATAAGTGAAAGGAGAAAAACAAAAAGTGGAATAATTAGACTGAATACAGAGAGTGGAAGTTTTCTTGAAGGGGACAATGTAATAGCAGATAATATTAATAATTATTTCTGCTCAGTATTCACTGCTGAAAAAGAGGGGAAGGGGCCACAGTTATTTTGCAAGTATAGTCAGAAAACTGAGGGAGAGACAAGTACATTTACAGAGGAGAAGGTCCTCACAGAACTCTCAAAACTGAAAGTGGATAAATCAATGGGGCCAGATGGGATACATCCAAGGATACTAAAAGAGCTTAAAGGGGAGCTGGTAAAACCAATAACAGAATTATTCAACCAGTCACTAGCTACTGGAGTAATCCCAGAGGACTGGAAAACAGCGAATGTAGTCCCACTGCACAAAAGTGGAAGCAAGGAAGAGGTAAGCAACTATCGACCAGTGAGCCTTACATCAGTAGTAGGGAAATTGATGGAAACACTCTTAAAACAAAGAGTTGTAGAATATCTCAAAACCAGCAATTTACAGGATCCAAAACAGCATGGGTTTACTGGGGGAAGATCATGTCAAACAAATCTTATTGACTTTTTTGACTGGGTGACTAAAGTAATAGATCAAGGTGGGGCTGTAGATGTAGCTTATCTAGACTTTAGTAAAGCTTTTGACACTGTCCCACATCGCAGACTGTTAAAAAAACTTGAAAGCTTGGGATTAGATTCTAAGATAGTTGAATGGATAAGAGCGTGGTTGCAGGACAGAAAACAGAGAGTTGTAGTAAACAGAGTACAGTCAAAGGAGGGAAAGGTTACAAGTGGAGTACCCCAGGGATCTGTACTTGGACCGGTGCTTTTAAATATCTTTATTGGTGATATTGCAAATGGAATTGAGGGTAAAATGTGCCTTTTTGCAGATGACACAAAGGTATGCAACAGGGTAGACACACCAGGAGGGGTAAAACAAATGATTGAGGATCTAGGCAGATTAGAGAAATGGTCAAGAGAATGGCAACTACAGTTTAATGCCAAAAAATGCAAAATCATGCACTTGGGTCTCAGAAATCCAAAGACTCAATATAGTATAAATGGCACTATAATGGAAACTACTGAGGAAGAGAGGGATCTAGGTGTCACTATTTCAGGGGACTTAAAAGCAGGTAGGCAATGTAACAAAGCAATGAAGAAGGCAAGTCAGATGCTTGGTTGCATAGGGAAAGGTATCAGCAGTAGAAAGAAAGAAGTAATAATGCCACTGTATAGGTCATTGGTACAACCTCACCTAGAGTATTCTGTTCAGTTCTGGAGGCCATATCTCCAGAAGGATATAAATACATTAGAGACTGTACAAAGAAGAGCAACTAAAATGGTGCATGGCCTACATCACAAAATGTACCAGGAAAGACTAAAAGATCTTAATATGTATACTTTAGAGCAGAGAAGGGAAAGGGGGGACATGATAGAAACTTTCAAATATATCAAGGGCTTTAACAAGGTACAGGTGGGAGACATTCTTCACAGGAAGAGGAGCAACAGAACACGAGGACATGCACTGAAACTAGAGGGAGGAAGATTCAGGGGAAATGTGAGGAAGAATTTTTTCACAGAAAGAGTAGTAGATAAGTGGAATAGCCTCCCAACAGAGGTGGTAGACGCAAATACAGTAGTACAATTTAAACATGCTTGGGATAAGCATATTGATATCCTTACAAAAAAATAAGGATCAAATATGGTTTGAGGTAACATGTTTAAAAAAAAAGGGCAGACTAGATGGGCCAAGTGGTTCTGATCTGCCGTCAAATTCTATGTTTCTATGTTTCTACCTAACCAATCATCTACATTCTAACGTAAAAAAACATCCTCCCTCACAAACAACAAGCCAACCCCTTTTAAGTCAGTGTAATCCTGATGTGCATCATAACAGTCTGGAAAGTTTATGTCATTCCAGGCACACAGGGCACCTTTCATGATCTTAGATACATGGGATGCAGTTAAAATCCCGGCGGTCGGGATCCCGGCGTTCAGAATCCCGACGCCGGAATCCCGACCGCCGAAATACCGACACATTCTCCCTCCCGGGGTTGTCCACGACACCCCTGGAGGGAGAATTAATTAGCGCGCCGAGCGTAGCGAGGCACCGGGCCCGCTGCGTGGCGAGCGCAGCGAGCCCGCAAGGGGGGGCGATCCACGTCCCCCCCTTGTCGGCATTTCGGCTGTCGAGATTCCGGCGTCGGGATTCTGAACGCCGGGATCCCGACCGCCGGGATTCAATACTGAATCCAGATACATTCCGGCAAATGTGATAGATAAATGATGGCAAATGTGATAGATACATGCCGGCAAATGTGATAGATACATGACGGCAAATGTGATAGATACATGACGGCAAATGTGATAGATATATGATGGCAAATGTGATAGATATATGCCGGTTATAGATACACAAACGTGATAGATACTGTACATGCCGGCAAATGTGATAGATACATGGCAGCAAATGTGATAGATACATGACAAATGTGATAAATACTGTACATGCCGGCAAATGTGAAAGATACACAAGCAACAACATAAACAATGCACTGTGCACTAATACAGAGGTGACTGTGTAACCATAGCAACAACATAAAAAAGCACTGTGCACTAATACTGCGGTAACTGTGTAACCTTAGCAACAACAAACAATGCACTGTAGTAGTAGTAGTACGTTTATTTATAAGGCGCCACAAAGTGTCCGCAGCGCCGTACATAGCAAAAAAAAAAAATTACAAGGTAACGTACAGGGTGTGTAGAAAGATACAGTATAAATAGGGGTATAGCTGGTAGAACTAAAATCAGCATCAGTTCAGAAGTAGGTGTCAAAATAGTCAAGGAGACCGAAGATGAAGTAGAGGAAGGGAAGAACAGGACAGGAGCACAGGTGAGGTAATGAGGTAGGGTGAGTACGTGAGGAAGGAGGGCCCTGCTCATAAGAGTTAACATACTAAAAATAGGTGGGTGGACGAACAAAATACAATAGGATAAGTAGGAACGGAGGGGAACGGAGGCAGGATAGGAGGATCAAAAGAGGTTAGGAGGAGGGATAGGCTAGTCGAAAAAAGTGGGTTTTGAGGGAGCGCTTGAAGGAGGTAAGGGAATCAGATAGCCTGATGGGTGGCGGGAGGTTGTTCCAGCGCGAGAGAAATCTTGGACACGGGAGTGGGAGGAGGTGATTAGGTGAGAGGTCAGTCGGCGGTCAGCGATGGAGCGAAGAGGACGGGAGGGAGTGTGGATAGAGATCAGTGAAGAGAGGTAGGGAGCTGTGGAGGAGGAGAGAGCCTTGTAGGTGGTGGTGAGAAGTTTAAAGAGAACTCGGAAAGGAATGGGGAGCCAGTGAAGAGATAAACAGAGGGGGAGGCGGAGGTAGAGCGGCGGGAGAGGAAGATGAGCCTAGCAGCAGCGTTAAGAATGGATTGGAGAGGTGCGAGGCGGGTGAGAGGTAGCCCAGAGAGAAGGATGTTGCAGTAGTCAAGGCGGGAGATGACAAGAGAGTGAATGAGAATTTTGGTCGCGTCAGTGGAGAGGAATGGTCTGATGCGTGAGATGTTGCGTAGGTGAAAGCGGCAAGACTGTGAGAGAGCACGAATGTGGGGGGTGAAAGAGAGGGAGGAGTCAATGATGACACCGAGGCAGCGCGTTTGGTCGGTGGACGTGATCTCGGTTTCACCAATGCTGATGGAGATAGTGGGAGAAGAGGGGATGTTCGGGGGATGGAAGATTAGAAGTTCAGTTTTAGCCATGTTTAGTTTCAGGAAGCGTTGGGTCATCCAGGCTGAGATGGCCGTGAGTCATTCGGAGACCTTGGACAGAAGTGATGGGGATAAGTCGGGGGAGGAGAGATAGATTAGGGTATCATCAGCATAAAGGTGGTAATGAAAACCATAGGAGCTGATGAGGGTGCCCAGAGAGGTGGTGTAGAGGGAGAAGAGGAGAGGGCCAAGGACTGACCCTTGGGGAACACCGACTGGCTGGGGGGTAGTAGGAGAGGAGGAGCTCGGAGTGGAGACGGAGAAGGAGCGATCGGAGAGGTATGAGGTGAACCAGGAGAAGACCGTGCCAGTGATGCCAAAGGAGCGGAGGGTGTTGAGCAGGAGAGGGTGGTCAACAGTGTCAAAGGCAGCCGACAGATCAAGCTGGATGAGGATAGAGAAGAGGCCTTTGGATTTAGCCGATAGTAGATCGTTAGTGACTTTGGTCAGGGCAGTTTCAGTGGAATGTAAAGGGCGGAACCCGGATTGGAGGGGGTCTAGAATGGAGTTAGCAGTAAGGTGGCTTAGGAGACGATTATAGGTCAGACGTTCTAGGAGTTTGGAGGCAAAAGGGAGGAGGGAGATGGGCCTGTAGTTGGATGGAGAGTTGGGGTCCAGATTTGTTTTTTTGAGAATTGGGGAGACAAGAGCGTGTTTGAAGGAGGAAGGGAAGATCCCAGAGGATAGGGAAAGATTAAAGAGGTGAGCCAGGTGAGAGCAGACTGATGGACTGAGACAACGGATAATATTGGAGGGGATAGGATCAAGCGGGCAGGTGGAGGGAGAAGCGGATTGAAGGATAGAGTGGACTTCAGCAGCAGTGGTGGGGTAAAATGAGGACAGGGGTTGGAAGGAGGGGAGTGGAGATGTAGGAGGGGAGGAGGGAGAGGGTGAGGTCATGGCAGCAGTGATGGCAGTCCTGAGAGAGGAGATTTTGGTTGAAAAGTAGGTAGCAAAATCAGCGGCTACGATGGAGGACGGAAGAGCTGGAGGAGGGGGGGAGAGCAAGGAGTTGAAGGTGGCGAAGAGCCTGCGGGGATTGGATGATTGGGAAAGGATGAGGGACTTAAAGTAGGATTCCTTGGCCAGAGCAAGGGCAGAGCTGAAGGAGGAAAGAATGAATTTGAAATGGAGATAATCCGCAAGGAAGCGTGATTTCTTCCAGAAGCGCTCAGCAGTGCGAGAGCACTTTTTAAGGAATCGGGTGATAGGTGAGTGCCACGGTTGGGGGTTGGAGCATCGAAGGGGGATAGAGGAGGGAGGGCAGGCAGAGTCCAATGCCGAAGATAGGGTGTCATTATAGAGGGAGGCAGCGAGGTTCGGGCAGGACATGAGGGCGATTGGGGTGAGAAGAGGACACAGCGTGTTTGAGAAGGCAGCAAGATCAAGTGTGTTTACGTTATGCCGTGAGACAATGCGCTTGGGAGGGGGGGTGGGAGAGGGGGAAGCAGTGAGGGAGAAGGAGATGAGGTGATGGTCAGAAAGAGGAAAAGCTGTGCACTAATACAGAGGTAACTGTTTAACCATAGCAAAAACATAAACAATGCACTGTGCACTAATACAGAGGTGACTGTGTAACCATAGTGATACACTGTGCACTAATACAGAGGTGACTGTGTAACCATAGCAACAACAAACAATGCACTGACTTACATTCACAGGGGTGCGGATTCTATCTGAACCACACGCTATTTGCCAGATTTCATCCTATTTCTCGGCCCAATGCGTCAGAATCAGGTGAAATTGGACAAAAGCGTATGGCCAGATTTACCTACTTTTCCTTCTCCTACTTGCATTATATTCTCCATACTCTCTACAACAGGCATCTAATTAGGCACCCTGATGCTAATTTCAGAGTCATGTCATGCTTCAATGCATATATCTAATGTACTTGTGGTACATTACTAGTGGTCCAAGTTGTTTGCTCATTGTTTATGCAGTTTGTTTTGAGTTGTGGAACCCTTGTGGCTCCATGTAAAGGATAATACTAATCATAATATAAGTAAGAAGAAGAAAAGCACATGACTGAAGGGATTCTTGCTCTCGAGAGCTTAAATATTAAAACAGCTAGAGCTTAGCACACATACACATAGGAGTAAATTTATTAAGATGGGAGTTCTATTGGAGATGAGATGTTTCTTATAGCAACCAATCAGATTCTATGTATTATCTTCTAGAAGGTGATAAATAAATAAGAAGCAAAATCGGTACTTGTGTATTTTCACGCATAGCAGAGCACGATTTTTCATCGCATCGCATGCCATACACCCGTTGCACAGCGGTGCGATGCGATTTAAGCCTATACGATTTTACATGGTATAAGCACCTGAATGGGTGCTTACAATGTTAAATGCACCCCCACACCACCCCCAGTATGAACGTGAACCCGAAGCGTGGCAACTCCACGTAGCTGACAGTCAGGCTGTTAACTTTACTGATCTTTTATTCAGTGATCCAAGAAGTCTGAAAAATCTGCTGAATTGTATGTTACTGAAGATTGCTCTCAGCACTGGCTTAGAGATCTGTGGAGTCTTCAGGCAGCTATGCCTCTATCCTAGTGCACTGCCTCTCCTGTTCCACTGAGCAGCCACTGCTACCACCTGCAAGCTGCACTCCTGGCTCCCTCGCTACATGCAGATATCCATAGGGGGCACCTGGCTGTCCACAAGCGTGCACCCCTGTCCTGAGGATTCTCTTCCACAGCCACCCTCTCCCACCATGCCATCCCCAAAGCCTTCAAAACTAGAATATATATTAAAAAAAGAAAAACATGCAGAGCAATAACTCTGAAAGGAGCTCTTCTCTCCAATTGTGTAAGAAATTAAGTGCACATATTAGCAGTCACTTCACTTCTGTTTGGTGCATCCACAAGGCTGTCATGCTGTCGCCATCTGCTGACCACATGTGTGGTGGCCATTCTGCAGAAATTTGCAGGGGTCCTGTAATTATTGTCTAATGGGGTTTCAGAGAAAAATAGTTTGAGAACCTACACATATTCTACAGATATTCTGAACACCGAAGTTAATAACATGAAATATATTTTAACAAACAACTTTTTCTGGTATAGCAGTGAGTTTTACCTACATCTAAAGGAACTGCTATGGGCACACTGGTAGCACCTAGCTATGCTAACTTATTCATCGCCAAATGTGAAGACGATAAGATATGGGACAGTAATGAATTTAAAGAGAACATCATCAGATTCATCGATGATCTATTCTTTATCTGGCAAGGCCTACGGCCAACTATAGGAGTTTCTAAGATACCGTAAATGAACAACAATGAGTTATGACTGAAATTCTCGACAATCACAAGCAAAGAAAGTATAACGTAGTAAGATTTATAAATGTTCATCAAAAATGAAATTGTGGCCTCTATTCTGGATCTTTTTTTTTTTTTTTAATAAAACTATAACTTCATTATCTAGAAGAAGAATTAACAAAATTTCAGCATTAAACTGCAGAAATTATTAAATATGCTACAAATAACAACAAAATGGACATCAACTGCATTACACAATATCATTCTTAACATCATCAGATCGAAAAAAGGATTTACCAAAAATTGGCATCTATTAAAATGAGACAATAATGTGAAAACTCTCCTAGAAGACCATGGATAATTTATAAACAAGTAAAACAAGAAGTTATCCCTATGTAAAAGAAAGAAGATACTGTAACAAATCAAAAGGTTTCTAAAACCAATACCTGAATTCAAATTTAACCAAATGCAATTTTTTTTAGCTCAAACACCATCATCTCTATATGTATGTCTAGTGTCTGTGTGGCTCCGAAACACTGCCATCTGTTGGCATCAAGTGAAACTACATCTACTAGCTTTTACTTTGAGCGAGCTTACTAGTATTACATATTTCTTAATCAAACATCCAGTGGACATCTTTTTTGTTTGTATTGTAACAAAGAACAATTGTTATTCAAACTTTATTACTTCAAAAACGGATTAAGTATCCCAAAAGGAATCCTTAACAAAGTGCATGAGCACAAAATGTATTTGGAAGAGGACCGGAACTTTGTCATACCGAAAGTGCTGCGATCACTACTTCCGGTGGAGTGAGTGGTACCTGTCAGGCAGGACCAAATTAACTATGGAGTGAATGGAGCTGCAGCTCCAGGCTTCCACATGAAAATAGGCCCACCATCACGACAGCATAATTTTCATCATGCAGACACCATGGTTGGCCATATATCTTAAGTATTAAAATGTAATTCCATTTTTACACATTTATGCAATTTTGTACATTTATATATTTGGGGACAAAGTGTGGCATATAGTGTATGGGTTCTACATGTCGACCCTCTCATTGTCGACCTAATGCTTGTATCGACCTTCTGACCCTGTGAACCTCAGCCACATCAACTTTTTTCAGGTGTCAACCTAAGGTCTGTCAACCTTCAGTGATCAACTCAATGCATGTCGACTCTAATAGGGTCCACCTAATGTATCCCGTGTGGTTTTCACCCTTTTTTTCCCCCAGTACTAAAATGAGCTCAGAGCACGAGCGCTGATTATTTCAGGGGAGACCAACACATGTTTTCCTGACATTTAACACTTTAATATACTGACATGACACCAGGCTATAAAGCTTTCATAGATCATGTTGACATGTGCAGTGCTTTGATATTTCACATGTTGAATTTATTTTGTGAAAAAATATGTATTCTCACTGGATTATCTAGAGAAATTGGAGCTGCTGGTTTCTAGAATTTAAAAGAAAAACAGACTTGGGCACTACTACAAAATGTTTAGAAATATATATAAAACATTTTTGTAAGTAATATTAAATAATATATGATAAATGTAACTCAGCTGCAGTCCTCTATATGTACAAGTGTGTGTACACAGAACTACCCTTCACCTGAATCTATAATTTACAGACCCAGGTAAAAGACAGAAAAAGTTGCAAAACCAAAAAGATATTGAGTTACTGCGCTAATTAAAAAATGATAAAGGCACCACAGATGAATGCACTCACAGATATTTTTAGTGATATTCAATAATATATCATAATATTTATTGTAAGTAATATAAAGAATTTTATAAAAAAAATTTAGGCGGCCACCTAAAAAACATGGTTTGCCCTATCAGAGGGCTTTAAAAAAAAAAAAAAAAGCTCTCTGATAGGGCGAAACACTTTAGTAACACCCAGCCAACAACATCCCGGATAACCAGTACAGAAACCCGCTATATCCACCTTTGCACCGGTCAATCAGGTGAATACACCTTCCACAGCTTGGAACAGACTGAACCAACCTGAAGTCACCGTGGCAGATCCTATCCAGTGATGCCTACAGAACTCCGGTGAGAGAGCAGGCAAGCGGCAGCATCAGTGAGAGAGGCGCTAGCCGCTGCGATTCAACATCGTCTCAGGCAAGGAGGGTGAGAGAAGGACCGGCCAGACCATCTATACGTCCACTCCCCACCTGCCTTCAACTGGAGGGACACTCTAGCACATTCCAACAGCTGTACCACTGGCGCATGGAGGCGCAGGTGAGAGAGGTGCTGACCGCACGCTTACAAACATCACCCCATTGCTAATTCTGTTAACCGGTGAAACAGTACATTCCCCGGTGGAGATTGAAACTTGATGCAATTGTGTTCATGACTAAGCAAATTAAACTGTCCACGGCAAATCTAAACCATATTCAAAACTTAGTGGTTTCTGAAAACTGGACCGGGTGCACTTTAAATTTAAAAATACTTTAAAAATACTGCATTTTTTAAAGGGAAACACGTAATGTTGTATTTTATGGCTCATTCCTAATTAACTATACATGTTTATATTATATTGACTTATTTTATTATTATATTGTTGTTACATATTTATTTTTTAGGTGGCCACCTAAAATGTTTTTTTATAAAATTCTTTATATTACTTACAATAAATATTATGATATATTATTGAATATCACTAAAAATATCTGGGTGACTGCATTCATCTGTGGTGCCTTAATAATTTTTTAATTAGCGCACTAACTCAATATCTTTTTGGTTTCTAGAAATTAATATATTGCATGCAATACTGCAATATACCAAAACTACTAAATTATTATGCTGCTGCATTTTCAAATCATGTCACAAACCAGCTTTTTTAACAAAAATAACAGGAAAAGGGAAGTCATTCAAGTATGCAATCTATTCTACTTATAAGAAAATAGTAATGTAGCATTGGTTGGAAAATATACATCATTAGTTGCTCTTAACTTAATGAACAAAGCAGCAATTTATCTGTATTCTGGAACAGAGCTGCATTATCCCCTATGACCAGCAGAGAGTGCAAAAGGACTATTAATAAAACTAAGCTGACAATTTATTTTGTCATTTATTATACAACAAAATTAAAAAGGACATAGGACAACTGATGTCCGCAGCAACATTCTACTAATTAATCTGTAACTTTTTTCAATTTCATCATGCTTTATGTTTGCTACACATAGGAGTAACAGGTTAACATCTTTTAGATTTTGTTAAATGCCACAATTTTCCTTTATTTTTTATTATTATTATAATTATTATTGTTATTATTAGAGACAGGATTATATGCAACATAAAAAGCTTGAAATATGCATGCAATTATGCATGAAAAATACTTAAAATATGCATGACTTATTAACTTATTTATTTATTATTTATTATTATTTATTATTTATTTTAAAAATCAGCATAAAATGAGTTGCAAATAAACCTCAAAAATAGGCCCACAGCATCTGCAGATGTCTAGTGCTATACACAGGATTTTTTTTCTTCCTTGCTGCTACAGCAGACTGCAGCGTCCAAAGCTCTTCTTGCATCAACTGCACGGACCCTCATCTCCAGCCCCCCCCCCCCCCCCAAAGATAGTTAACAAGCTCTACAAACCTTCTAGTGCTGGCGCTTCTGACGGGTCCCCGCAGCTCTCCCGACTCTGGCTGCTAATAAAAAGTGACACTTTCTGTTAGCAGCCGGCCCGGGACCCGACAGAAGCGCCAGCGGCAGGAGATACCAGCGGGCGGGGTGCGCGTCGCTGGCAGCCGGGCAGCCAATGTGGGGAGCGTGTTTACAAGTAGAAGCCGCGTCTCACCTACCCGGCGGCCGGCAGCAGGAGCAGCAGGGGGAGGGGGAGCGTCTTGGCCACACTGACAGCTAGCCGGAAAACCCGGCACAGGAGCAGCCAGCCGCCCGGCTCCCCGCACCCAGAAGCACCGGCGGGCGGACAACAGCAGGTAACTATAGCCCCGCAGACCCCCCGGCGCCCACACCTTCTTAGCGCCTCCCCTCCACCGCGGGGGGCTGCGGGACTATAGTTACGCCACTGCAGGCACCAGTAATAGCATAGTTTGTAGATCCAGAAGGGAAGCTATATAATACATAAGTGCCTCAGAGGGTTATGCGTATGGAACTTAAATATGATAGGCTTGCCTGAAGAGGTGAGTTTTCAGGGAATGCTTGAAAGTTTGGAGGCTAGTGGAGAGTCTTATTGTATGTGGAAGAGCATTCCATAGGGTGGGAGCAGCCCGATGAAAGTCCTGTAATAGTGAATGGGAGCTGGTGATCCGTGCAGAAGAGAGACACATATCTTGTGCAGAGTGGTTGAGATGGGAGATATTTAGAGATAAGTAAAGAGATATAAGCTGGTGCAGTATGGTTAATAGTGAGGTTTTTACAAGCGCTAAGGAGAGGGAGGTGGGTGGGTACCGTAGATATGCAGAGTGCAGAAGCAGGTAAGTATAATGATAATAGCAGTGAGATAAGTAAAGAGGAGTAGATGAAATGAAATAGAAATAAAAATAAATAAATTGAAAAAATAAAAAATAATAATAAATAAATAAATAATAAAAAATAAAATAAAATAATAAAAACAAATTGACGCGACAAATTGATGTTTACACTCCTTATTGGAGTTTGTGGAAGCAGTCCAGTAGTATGGAGAGAGCTAGGCTGGCTTACCCTGCACTAAATATGTACTGCCGCAAGACGCAGGCTGAGTACCTTTCTGGCGGGGTTCCGTTTTTTTTTCCACAAGTGACGTCACCTGCCGGCTTTTACCTTGCGCTTGCAGCGGCACTGGTGGGGCTTGCTCTGTGTCTCCGTCTGGGGGCTTCTTAGTTCAACCAACACGTTTCACACAACAGTGCTTTTTCAAGGATGTTTGTGGCTTCATTTTTTTCTTCTTTATATAGGACAATCTTTATTGATAAAAACGGAAGTCTAAAAACGGAAGTTAAGTATAACCAGCGGGAACCAAATGGTCTTCTTGGGCTATTCTTTAGCTGTTGGCTGGCATTTGGTCTTTGATTTTTTTAAAAACAATGAAAAATATATAAATAAAAATAAAGATTGTCACACGCAGCCGCGGCGGGGATTTACTCAGCCGTTCACGCCCGCCGTCGGCTAGCGTGTAGTGGTCTCCGGGCCAGCGGCAGCAAGTAGCGGCAGTCTGGTGGGCAGCAGGCAGCGTGGGACGCCGGCAGGTGTAGCAGTATGGGCTGTAGTGGCGCCGGGAGGCCGGCGCCGCCATCTTGGTTAAGGGCAAATAGCAGATTGGCCCAGGTCTGCGGTTTCTGCCCATACTGACCTGACAGCCAATGGCAGCCGCCCTCTAGGGATATAGGGGATCTGCCTAGGCCTGTTCAGTGTCAGTACAAAGAGTCTCCAGAGGCGTTCGCAGCTCCCAGCTGACTCCGGCTCTCTGACTCACCTCTCCTGACTTTGGTGCCTTGCTTCCTGTGCTCTGTGGCTGGTCTAGGTTACTGCTTAACCCCATCGCTGCCAGTCCTGTCCACAGTCTTGTCTCTGCCTGTATCCCTGAGCTTCCTGGTCTAGCTCTTCAAGTCTCCTGCTCCCAAGCGATTCTTCATTCTTCATTCATCATTCATCTTCTTCCAGTCTTCAAGGATCCTTCATTTACCATCAAGTACATTCTATTTCCTGATCCTCTCATTCTTCAAGACCCCAGCCTATCGTCCTCAGTGCTTTTGAACTGTCATTATTTAAATGAACTTTCTTCTTCCAAAGTGCCGTGCTGGCTCAAGTATTATTTACCACTAACTGCCACTTAAAGAAAGTATTCAAGTGTGTATTGTTTTCCATTTATGAATTCTATTATTAAACCTGCATGATTTAATCCTTCCTCCTCTGGTCCGCCTCCGGTTGCTACACACCACATGACTCCATCCAGCCCTTCAGTTGTGACAGTTTGTACTGACCCAATGGAGTCGGGTGAAGAGCAAGCTTCCATGGCGGACGTATTTCAAGGCATCGTGGCTCGTCTGGAACAAGTAGAGACTACCCAACGCCAAGTGGCTCAATTTCTTCAGGCCTTGTCCCCGCCCCAGGCGGCTCCCTCAGTTTCTGTGGCTACAGCACCAGAGGTTCCAGTCCCTGTTCCTACACCAGGACCAGTAGTTCCTCATCACATGCAATTACCAACCCCCAGCAAGTATGATGGTTCGCCAAAGGGATGCCGTGGGTTCCTGAACCAATGCGATGTTCATTTCACCTTGCAGTCGTCTCACTTCCCAACCTCCAAGGCAAAGGTGGCATATATGATGTCTCTCCTGGCAGGGCCAGCTCTGGACTGGATGTCCCCTCTCTGGGAACGCTCTGACCCCCTGCTCAATGACTATGAAGCTTTTATTACCTCTTTCCGTCGCATCTTCGACGAACCTGGCAGAGTGTCTTCCACAGCCACTGAGATCTTGAGGATTCGCCAGGGTAGCCGATCAGTGGGACAATATGTTGTGCAGTTCCAGACCCTGGCCTCAGAATTAAAATGGAACGAAGAGGCTCTCGTCTCCGCCTTCTGGAATGGGCTGGCAGGTCGTATCAAGGACGAATTAGCTACTCGTGACTCTCCTGCTACTTTGGTCGAGCTCATCTCTTTGAGCAATAAAGTAGATCTACGGATGCAGGAGCGCCAACTAGAGAGAAATCACTCCAATCGCCTCCGCCCTCGTTTCACCACCAATGCTGTTCCTGTTCCTAGACCAGGCCCTTTTACAACTACACCACCAGATGAACCCATGCAGATCAACCGATCTCGGCTCTCCTTGGAAGAAAAATCCCACAGACGACGAGAGAATCTGTCACACCAGGGGTCTGAGTCGACGAGACTGAGACCTCAGGTGGGGACCTGGACCGGTACCTGAACCGGGGAGGTTGGAGAGGACCCTTACGCATAGAATGCGTGACAGTGCACCCGAAGCCAATGAACAGTCAGTAATAAAATACAACCGAGTTTATTTAGCAGATGGTTGTAAATAGACAGGCAGTAAAGTATGCAGGAGATATGATACAGTCTATGCAGATAGCGATACTTTACAGCTGGATGATGATGGTATGGTATCGATGGTGGAACATCGGATCCGGAATATCGGATATGGAGTGGAGACTGTGGGTCCGGAATGACGGACGGAAACTGGAAACAGGAGATCCGGAATATCGGACTTTACAGGTGATGATGGAACATCGATGGTGAGCGATGATGGAACATCGGAAGGACCAGAGTCCCGGAGCTAGGCTTGAGTGCTGGGCTGTAGAAGCAGGATCACAAGAGATGGAATAACCTGGACATCACAGGAGATGGAATGCCTGGAATATACTGCAGCATAGAGGAGACAACACCAGCAGGAATACACTTGCACGGAGACAAGGACAGCTGAACACACACTGGAGACAACTGAAGCACTAGCAATGGTTCTGAGAGCTCCCAGCATACTTATACCCACTGAGTGGCCAGGATTGGCCGGGCAGGTATGACTGGGAGATCAGAACCATCAGGATTGGACAGAGCAAACATGTGACTGGGAAAAACATGGCAGCCCCCATGTCTGCTATGGCGGGAAAGAGTGTTTGTGCATGCCATGCTTGTGGCTGGGAGCAATGGCGGCGGACAGACGGATTGCCGTGCACTGAGTACTGTCACTGGGGATCAGGAGAGCGGTGCGCCGCGCAGCCGCGGACTCAGCAGCGCTGAGAGGACTGAAGGATGGCAGCAATGATGGCGCACGGCAGACAGGACGCCGGCAGGGATGACACTTGAACCGCAAGCTCAGCCTGCGGAGGCACTTAGCCGGTAAGAGAGTCTGTCTGAGAGCTCGGATCGTGACAGAATCTTTGCATGTACTGCGGTTCTTCCGCCCATTTGCTGTCCTCCAGTCCATTGCGTCCGGGAAATGACCACTCCTAACCTCCCCGAGGGAGGCCCGGTTAGGAGTCCTGCTTTCAACTCCCTACTCAAATGTTTCCACCATACCCATTACCCTTGTGTGCCATCAGGGGAAAATCCAGGCCCTATTGGATTCTGGAGCAGAAGGAAACTTTCTTTCATCTTCTTTCGTCTTTCAACATTCCTTGGCAGTACAACCTTTGGTCCATCCCTTGGTTCTCACAGCAGTGGATGGGAGTCGCATCTGTAGTGGGCAAATCACCCTCCAAACCAATCCAGTGACAGTGCTTGTGGGTGCTTTACATCAAGATGCTCTAGAGTTTTTGGTCCTTCCTCAGTCGTCACACCAGATGGTCCTACCATGGCTCGCTAAACACAATCCTCATATTGATTGGACCAGTATGGAGATCAAAGCCTGGGGTACGAACTGTCTAACCACTTGCATGCCTCGTATCATTCCACTTCATCAAACTAATCCTCAAGAAGAAGGAGGTTCCAGTCTTCCGTCTTCACCAGCTCCACCCTTGTCTATACCCACACCATATCATTCTTTTTCTGACTTCTTCAGCAAGGGAAGTGCCGATACCCTGCCTCCTCATCGACCTTGGGACTGTCCGATAGAGTTGATGCCTGGGAAATTTCCACCTCGGGGTCGCATCTACCCCTTGTCTCTACCTGAGACCAAGGCTATGTCTGACTACATTCGTGAGAACTTGAATAAAGGGTTCATTCGTCCATCAACTTCGCCAGCCGGAGCAGGGTTTTTCTTCGTAAAAAAAAAAGATGGAACTCTCCGGCAATGTATCGTCTATAGGGGCCTGAACGATATCACTATCAAGAACCGCTATCCATTACCCCTCATCACCAAACTATTCGATAAGATCAGAGGGGCTTCTATTTTTACTAAACTGGACCTGAGAGGGGCGTACAACTTGATCCGTTCCGGAGACGAGTGGAAGACGGCATTCAACACCCGAGATGGCCACTACGAATACCTGGTGATGCCATTTGGCCTTTGCAATGCCCCGGCAGTCTTCCAACAATTTGTAAACGATCTACTGTATCATTCCATAGTGGTGTATCTCGATGATATCCTCATTTTCTCCTCTAAGCTCCATCTCCATCGTCAAACAGTATCTGAAGTCCTGCGGCGCCTTCGCCAAAATCAATTGTTCTGCAAACTAGACAAGTGCGTCTTCGAGGCCACTTCCATTCCATTCCTCGGCCACATCCTCTCCAGCACTGGGATAGAGATGGATCCAGAAAAAGTAAGAGCCATCCTAGACTGGACAGCGCCCACCACACTCAAGGGCATCCAGAGGTTCTTGGGGTTCTCAAATTATTATCGTCGCTTCATCCGGAACTTCTCTACCCTTGCTGCACCCCTTACTGCTCTAACCCGTAAGGGAGCAGACCCAAGTCAGTGGTCATCCGAGGCCTCTCTAGCCTTCCAACAACTAAAGAATGCTTTTGTCTCTGCTCCAATCCTTCTTCAGCCAAACCTCGACAAGCCCTTCATTCTCGAGGTGGACGCATCCTCAGAGGGAGTAGGGGCAATCTTGTCACAGAGAGGGGAGGACCAGG
The DNA here is from genome assembly GCF_055691185.1 of Crinia signifera. Lineage (NCBI taxonomy): Eukaryota > Metazoa > Chordata > Amphibia > Anura > Myobatrachidae > Crinia > Crinia signifera. The sequence continues at coordinate 82,050,258 of NC_139219.1, read as the reverse complement.
AACTTCACCCATGTGCCTTCTTCTCCAAGAAGTTTCTTCCAGCGGAGAAGAATTACCCCATTGGGAAGCAGGAGTTACTAGCGGTCAAGTCAGCGTTGGAGGAGTGGCGGTACCTCCTGGAGGGGGCACGACATAAGATCACTGTGTACTCTGACCATAAGAATCTCTTATTCCTCAAGCACGCCCAATGTCTTACTGCTCGTCAAGCCCGCTGGGCCATGTTCTTCGAACGTTTTGATTTTCAAATCAAATTCAGACCCGGGACGATGAATGCCAAGGCCGATGCTCTTTCACGCTCTTTTGAGACTCCGGCAGACCTTGAGACTCCTCCTCGACCAATCCTCGATCCCCTGGTCTTTGCTCAAGTAACGGTCCAGTCTTCACCCCCACCTGGCAAGACCTTCAATCCCCTCAATCTCCGCAAGAGAGTGCTGTCCTGGGCACACGCTTCCCGTTTTGCAGGACATACTGGTGCACAGAAGACCCTGATGTTCCTGTTACGTTCAAACTGGTGGCCCACCATTCGTCATGATGTAACCAGCTTTGTCGCCTCCTGTGTAAAGTGCGCCCAGCATAAATCTTCCAGAACATCTTCCGCCGGTCCTCTTCTGCCTCTAGCCATACCAACAGAACCATGGTCCCACTTGTCTATGGACTTTATTTTCGAACTTCCTCCCTCCAAAGGGCATACAGTAATCTGGGTGGTAGTTGACCGGTTCTCAAAAATGGTGCACTTCTTCCCATTGAAAGGCCTCCCATCCGCTCCAGTTTTGGCTCCGCTCTTCATTTCCACAATCTTCAAACTCCATGGGTTGAGATTATATCTGACCGTGGAGTGCAGTTCGTTGCAAAGTTTTGGAGGGCTCTCTGTTCCGCTGTACAAGTCAAGCTCAAGTTCTCCACTGCTTTCCACCCACAAACCAACGGACAGACGGAACGTGTCAACCAGGACTTGGAAGCCTTCATTCGTTTATTCATTTCTTCTTCTCAAGATGACTGGGTAGACCTTCTGCCTTGGGCGGAATTTGCGCACAATAACTCCTATCATTCATCCTCCGGCACCACTCCCTTTTTTACTGTTTTTGGCAAACATCCCCGATCTCCAGAGTTCTCAGACTTATCTCCATCCGATGTCCCTGCAGCTGCATCTTCCTTACAACGGTTTGCAAAAATCTGGTCAGACGTTCATACCGCTCTCCTCAAAGCATCCGCTCGACATAAAAGGATGGCGGACAGGAAAAGAAGAGCAGCTCCTAAATTAAAGGTTGGGGATCGAGTGTGGCTGTCTACCCGCCATATACGCCTTCGGTTACCGTCTATGAAGCTGGCTCCCCGGTTCATCGGGCCGTTCCCAATTACTCAAGTTATTGCCTACAGACTACAACTCCCTTCTTCCCTGAAAATCTCAAATTCTTTACATGTGTCTCTTCTAAAGCCCTTGAGATTGAATTTATACCAGAAGAGGGATCCCAAACTGCCCAAAATTGGCTCAGAGAGAGAGACAGAGTTCGAGGTGAGGCGCATCATCGACTCACGTTGTCGTAATACCCATCGTCAGTATCTGGTAGAGTGGCTTGGATTCGGTCCTGAAGAGAATTCCTGGGTTGATGCTGCAGATCTCCATGCTCCCCAACTGGTGAGACAATTCATCCAAAGGAACCCACACAAGGTGCGTAGGTGCCCTGGGGTCACCCAGAAAGGGGGGCGGTACTGTCACACGCAGCCGCGGCGGTGCGCAGCGGGCATATTACTCACCCGTTCACGCCCGCCGTCGGCTAGCGTGCAGTGGTCTCCAGGCCAGCGGCAGCAAGCAGCGGCAGTCTGGTGGGCAGCAGGCAGCGTGGGACGCCGGCAGGTGTACCAGTATGTGCTGTAGTGGTGCCGGGAGGCTGGCCCCGCCATCTTCTAAATAAAATACATCTAAAAATAAAAATAAGACTAAATAAAATACAAATAAAAAATAATAAATAAAAAATAAAAATAAATAAAATAGACAAAAATAAATAAAAAGACAAAATGTGAAGTATAAGTAAAGGGGGAAGAAGGTACCCAATTGAGATGACGGGGGAGGTTGGGGCAGGGATTCAGAGGAATGCTTTAAGCTCAATGTCAATGTTAAGGCCTTTCGGTATGAGAGTATCTAATGTGTATATCCACTTAGTCTCGATTTTTTTCAAATTGGACACTGTGTCTCATCCTCTCCAATGGGGTTCCACATGTTGGATGCCCATAAAGGTGAGGCCTTGGGATCTTTGTTGTGTTTTTCAGAGAAGTGTGCTGATACACTGTGGGTTTGCAATCCTCTTTTGATGTTGTAGAGGTGTTCAGCGATCCGTACTTTGATTTTTCTTTTTGTCTGCCCCACATACTGGTAGCCGCATGGGCATTCAAGAAGGTATATTGCTCCTTCTGTTTAGCAAGACATGTTTTCCTTTATTTGGAATGTTTTTTGTTCTGATTGGATGCGAATGTTCTGGTTGGTTTTGTTCCAGTTTTTTTGATTTCTGCATCCTTTACATTTTGTGCAGTGGAAGAATCCATTATTTGTTTTCTTGCTTTTTGGTTCTTGTAGCGGTAAAAAGCTTTTGGTCAGTTTCTGTCTCAAATTAGTGGCTTTTCAGTAGATTATTTTTGGTTTTGGGGGAAGTATTTGTTTCAGATCTTCATCCAGTAGCAGTATATGCCAATGTTTATTTAAGATTTCTTCTACTTGTTCATGATTACTATTGAATTGGGTGATGAATGTGATTGGCATTTCTGTTTTTGGTTTTGTAGAGTAATTGATAAGATCCTCTCTTTCTATGGTTGTGATTTTGTTGATTTGATCGGTCAGGAAGGGTTTTTTGTATCCTTTTTCAAGTAATTTTTGGTACTTGTTTCCTAGCACGGCCACACCGATTTACATCGGGGTGGTCATGTCGGAAAAATCGGGTCGATCGCATCGCATGCGATTTGGTCGCATGCGATGCGATCGACGCGACCGACCGATTTTCGACCCGATTTTTTTATTGAATGAAATGTAAATCGGGTCCCTGGGACCCGATTTTACATTGGATTCAATGTAAAATATTCCCAACCCCCCCAAATTTCACGGCGTACACCCCACCCCACGATAGACGCCATCCCGAAGCGTGGCGAGCGCAGCGAGCCCGCGAGGGGCGGCGGTGCGCGTCCTCCGACCTTTTCATTCCCCTACTATCCACGTCGGCGTGGAGTTGAGAATAGAATAGTGTGGCGAGCGCAGCGAGCCACCGAGCCCGAAGCGTGGCGAGCGCAGCGAGCCCCGCGAGGGGACGCGTATACCTGTGAAGTTATACGCGTCCCCTCGCGGGGCGCGCTGCGCACGCCACGCTTCGGGCTCGGTGGCTCGCCACACTATTCTATTCTCAACTCCACGCCGACGTGGATAGTAGGGGAATGAAAAGGTCGGAGGACGCGCACCGCCGCCCCTCGCGGGCTCGCTGCGTTTGCCACGCTTCGGGTTGGCGTCTATCGTGGGGTGACGACGGGGACATCTATAATGTGAAATGGGTCATATTGGCCCATTTCACATTTTTCACATTTTTTCACGATTTCAATGTTAAAAAATCTTTTAACATTGAAGCCTATGGAAAAATCGGGGGCATCGCGTCGGGACCTATGTTAATGGTCCCGACCGACGCGATGCCCCCGATATTTTACCTTTCCCGACACGATTTCAATGTTAAAATATTTTTTAACATTGAAGCCTATGGAAATATCGGGGGCATCGCGTCGGTCGCGTCGGGACCAATATTAATGGTCCCGACCGACGCGATGCCCCCGATATTGTCTCCTAGCCGGCAAAATGGACCTGATTTCAAAGGAAATCGGGTCCATCGTATGGATCGTTTACCTTAACTTAAAGGTACACGATCCATAAGATTGTGGCCGTGCTAGGAAACAAGTACCTAATTTTTTCTTCAGGTCTTCGCTTTGCTCTTTGAATACTGTGTCTTCTGTGCAGTTTCTTTTGATTCTCCTGAATTGTCCTCCTGGTATGTTTTTAACCCATTGACGATGGTGATTGCTATTGAAAGCTAGCATATTGTTGCCGTTGCATTCTTTTATGTGTGTCCTTGTGTGGATTTTGTTATTTTTTTGTGTATATTTCTAGGTCTAGGAATGTGACCATGTTTTTACTGAAGTTGGTGCTGAATTACAGATTGAGTGAGTTATTGTTCATATGTGTGATGAATTCTTCTAGACTTGTTTGTGGGCCATCCCAGATAAAAAATATGTCGTCAATGTATCTTTTCCAACAGACGATGTTTTTCAGATGATCATTGTTGGACCAGATCTTGTTATCTTCCCACCAAGCTACACACAGGTTTGCGTAGCTTGGTGCGAAGGGGGTCCCCATTACGGTCCCTTGTTCTTGATTGTAGAATGTTCCATTGTACCAGAAGTAGTTGTATTTTAAAATAAAGTCAATATTGTCCATGATGAAATTGATCTGAGCATTTGAAATGGTGGTATTCTCGGTTAGATAGTGACGGGTGGCTGTGCATCCTTCTTCATGTTTTATCACTGTGTCGAGTGATTTGATGTCACTTGTACACAGGGTATATGAGTCTTTCCATACTATGTTGTCGATGGTTTGCAGGATACTCATGGTGTCTTTTAAGAAACTTTTTTGTTGTTTCACTAGATCTTGCAAGAAAAAGTCAATATATTTTGATAGTTTTGAAGTGATAGACCCGATTCCAGATATTATGGGCCTTCCGGGAGGGTTTTTCTGGTCTTTATGGAGTTTAGGCAGGTGGTAAAATGTTGGTATTCTTGGGAATGGTTCAAATATGTACTCAAATTCTTTCTTTGTAATGATGCCAATCTCTAGGCCTTCCTGTAGTAGTTGCTGTCGGAGTTGTTCTTGGTAGTGGGATGTAGGATCTTCTTTCAGTTTCTTGTATGTGTTTACATCGTACAGTAGTTTTTCGGCCTGTCCATGACAGTAGTTTTTTCTCTGTCCATGACGACAATACCCCCCCCCCCCATATCTGCTGGTTTGATTGTTATACTATGATCTTTTTGGATATTTTTGAGTGCCGATTGCTCTTCTTTTGTGAAGTTTTGTTTATGTTTTTTCCTTGTTTTTTGTATGTTGGTAATGTCTTTTTCGACGAGTTTCTGAAAAGTTTTGATGTGAGGTCCTTTTAAATGTTTGGGGAAAAAGGTTGATCGAGGTTTGAAGTCTGTGTGTTTGAAGTCATCATTTTCTTCTTTATTTATTGGTTTTTTTTTCAAAGAACTTTTTTTATGCAAACTTTTCTCACAAATTTCTGTGTATCTATATATACATCGAAGTTGTTGATTTCTGATTGCGGGGCAAATTTTAGTCCTTTTCTTAGTACTTTCAATTCTGGTGTTAGAGTTTTTATGCTCAAATTGAACACAGTTTCTTTTTGTGGTTCTTCTTTCTCTTTTGTTCTTTTTTTCTTTTTTCCCCCTCTTGTCCCTCTTGGTCTTACTTTCGGTTGTTTTTTCTTTTTTTCTGTGCAGATTTGACATAGTCTGGTGGTTTTTCGTCTCCCCAGATTACATCTAAAAAATCATCTTGGTCTTCATCATCCTCGTCCTCACTCTCATTTTCTTTGTTTTCTACATAATTTCTTTTTTGGGGTCATTTTGTTCCATCTTTTTCTAATTCTTCTATTCTGGTTAGAAGTTTTTTGTAATTTATTGCATCTTTTTCTTGTGCTTTTTGTTTTCCTTCTTGGAAAGATTTTCTTATGAGTTTGTAGGGATTTGTTGTAATTTCCGCTGGTGTTTTTTTGTATTCTTGAGTTTTTGTCCGTATTTCTTTTTGGGGTGTTTCTTTTTTGTATGTAGTGTGTTTGTTGAATATTATTTTTCCAATGTGGGTTTCTTGTTGGTTTCGTGTAGCTTGATTGCTGTATTAGATTTCTTGGGTTCTCTTTTTCTTCTCGGTCTCGCTGGAATTTTCTTTGTTTGATTGTAATGAGATCGTCTTCTATTTTTTCCATCTTTGTATTGGTCATTTTCATTAGGTTTTTGAAATCTTCCATTTTGATGAGTGGTTTGAATTTCTTCTCTATTTCTTTGATGGACTCATTGATGTTTTTTAGTGATATTTTTCTATCTTCAATTATGAGTGTTATTAGTTCTTTGGAGCATCTCTCTAGACTGTTGTTCCATTTGGTTTTGAAGCTTGTATCCATAGATTCAAATGTACAGTTCTTCTGTATCTTCAAACCTTTGGGGATTAGATTTTCTTGCAAGTATTTTGATAGTGTTGTCACCTCCCACCATTGTTTTATATCTGTTGTATACAGCTTTTCTAGTTTCATAAACTGCTCACAGAAGCCTTCTTCTTCAATCTTTTGTGGACCGCAATGGGGACCCCCTTGCACCAAGCTATGCAAACCTGTTCGTAGCTTGGTGGGAAGATAACAAGATCTGGTCCAACAATGATCATCTGAAAAACATTGTCTGTTGGAAAAGATACATTGACGACATATTTTTTATCTGGAATGGCCCACAAACAAGTCTAGAAGAATTCATCACACATATGAACAATAACTCACTCAATCTGGAATTCAGCACCAACTTCAGTAAAAACATGGTCACATTCCTAGACCTAGAAATATACACAAAAAATAACAAAATCCACACAAGGACACACATAAAAGAATGCAACGGCAACAATATGCTAGCTTTCAATAGCAATCACCATCGTCAATTGGTTAAAAACATACCGGGAGGACAATTCAGGAGAATCAAAAGAAACTGCACAGAAGACACAGTATTCAAAGAACAAAGCGAAGACCTGAAGAAAAAATTCCTTGAAAAAGGATACAAAGAACCCTTCCTGACCGATCAAATCAACAAAATCACAACCATAGAAAGAAAGGATCTTATCAATTACTCTACAAAACCAAAAACAGAAATGCCAATCACATTCATCACCCAATTCAATAGTAATCATGAACAAGTAGAAGAAATCTTAAATAAACATTGGCATATACTGCTACTGGATGAAGATCTGAAACAAATACTTCCCCCAAAACCAAAAATAATCTACCGAAAAGCCACAAATTTGAGACAGAAACTGACCAAAAGCTTTTTACCGCTACAAGAACCAAAAAGCAAGAAAACAAATAATGGATTCTTCCACTGCACAAAATGTAAAGGATGCAGAAATCAAACAAACTGGAACAAAACCAACCAGAACATTCGCATCCAATCAAAACAAAAAACATTCCAAATAAAGGAAAACATGTCTTGCGAAACAGAAGGAGCAATATACCTTCTTGAATGCCCATGCGGCTACCAGTATGTGGGGCAGACAAAAAGAAAAATCATAGTACGGATCGCTGAACACCTCTACAACATCAAAAGAGGATTGCAAACCCACAGTGTATCAGCACACTTCTCTGAAAAACACAACAAAGATCCCAAGGCCTCACCTTTATGGGCATCCAACATTTGGAACCCCATTGGAGAGGAGACACAGTGTCCAATTTGAAAAAAATCGAGACTAAGTGGATATACACACTAGATACTCTCATACCAAAAGGCCTCAACATTGACATTGAGCTTAAAGCATTCCTCTGAATCCCTGCCCCAACCTCCCCCCGTCATCTCAATTGGGTACCTTCTTCCCCCTTTACTTAAACTTCACATTTTGTCTATTTTTATTTATTTTTGTCTATTTTTATTTATTTTTATTTTTTTATTTATTATTTTTTATTTTTATTTTATTTAGTCTTATTTTTATTTTTACTTTATTTTTATTTAATTTTTGTTTATTTATTTTTTAATTATATTTTTTTATTTATTTTATTTTACTTTTCCTTATTTTCTATTTAAATTTATTTTTATTTTATCTTTATTTTTATTTATATATTTTTCATTGTTTTAAAAAAATCAAAGACCAAATGCCATCCAACAGCTAAAGAATAGCCCAAGAAGACCATGAGGTTCCCGCTGGTTATACTTAACTTCCGTTTTTATCAATAAAGATTGTCCTATATAAAGCAGAAAAAATTAAGCCACAAACATCCTTGAAAAAGCACTGTTGTGTGAAACGCGTTGGTTGAACTAAGAAGTCCCTAGACGGAGACACAGAGCAAGCCCCCGCCAGTGCCGCTGCAAGCGCAAGGTAAAAGCCGGCAGGTGACGTCACTTGTGAAAAAAAAACCTGAACCCCGCCAGAAAGGTACTCAGCCTGCGTCTTGCGGCAGTACGTATTTAGTGCAGGGTAAGCCAGCCTAGCTCTCTCCATACTACTGGACTGCTTCCACAAACTCCAATAAGGAGTGCAAACATCAATTTGGTCGCGTCAATTTGTTTTTATTATTTTATTTTATTTTTTATTATTTATTTTTTATTATTATTTTTTATTTTTATCAATTTATTTATTTTTATTTCTATTTCATTTCATCTACTCCTCTTTACTTATCTCACTGCTATTATCATTATACTTACCTGCTTCTGCACTCTGCATATCTACGGTACCCACCCACCTCCCTCTCCTTAGCGCTTGTAAAAACCTCACTATTCATCTTCTTATTTATATCAAGCTGCTTTTACCCTCTAGCGCAATTCCTTTTAAAAGGAATTTATTACTTTTTCTCTGCATCGCAGTATGGTTAATAGCTTTATATGCTAGCAGAAGGGTTTTATATTGAATTCGGTAATACACAGGTAACCAATGGAGGGGCTGGCAATTGAGGGCTATTCAGACATCAGCGTAAACATAGAATTCCAGTCCCAGTGTTCCCAGTCAAACAATGTGATGAACAAATATGCCATTGCTACCAATTGGGTTTATAGGGAATAACTATTTTCTTTGTTGACCTATATAAGGCTAAATATTAGCTTGGGTTCTTTGTACAAGCAAAAATAAGGACAAAATAACATTCTTAACTTCAATTCACCAAAAGGTAATTTTTTTTGCACAGTCCTATTACCATAGGCTCAGTAAGTAAGTATGTATATATGTATGTATGTATGATTCAGCTATTGCTGTCTTCAACATTGTTGACACTTTTTCATCCTGCACAAACACTACTTCCATGGACTTTTTTGGCATTGTTCTGTCTTCACTTCCTCTCTTCCATTTTGAATCAAGGTCCTCCTCCCATTATCTCCCTACCCCTATTGAAGTCCAACTTCATCTTTCTGTTTCTCTTGCAATGCTCCCTAATTGATAAATAAGCCAACTTTCTCCCCCTGTAACAGCTTTCTGCTCATGAAACCTAAATGTATCTGTCCTTTTACCTTCACATTTTTCTCACAGTTACAGCTAACATCTAATGAATGTTCCTCACATCTGTCCCAGCTTGGGCATCACTAGTCCATCCTCTGCTTCAAATGTATGCTGCCTGGAATTCACCTTAACTTAACCCTGTCTCCCAAATTCAAAATGCAAAGATAAAACCATTTCTCACCAGTGATGTTATTTCCCCTTGTTATTCTCAACTACAGTATCTCTTTTTATTTCACCACTCTCCCCATTTTATTTCACCCTCATGCTGCTTCATGCTGCAGTAGTTTTCCATCTCATATTATTCATTGTTTGACCTTCTGCTCTGCTAATCTCTGCCCTGGCTCCTCTCTACCCATACATGATTCAATTAATACTTTGCAACCCCTATTACAAAGCACTCAACACTATCCTCTCCCTTTTCAGCTCTGACAAAGAATGAATGATGCTTCTGTTTTGTATTGCCAACTATATTCCAAGATTACTGTGCCACTCAGCACCTGCTGAATATAAATCTACACCCAACCAAACTATTCAACTGCCCAATTTGTACCAGGTTATCTGTCCTTCTCTCTTCTATACAAGCCTCTCCCCTTTTGACCATGCCAGCTTCTCTGCTCTTCTCTTGTTTGTGTCATGCATCATACTTCTCATGCATATGCTAGTCTTTCTTATCCTCCGGGCTATGTCAGTTCTAGTTCATAAATAACATTCATTCTTTGTATTCATGTATGTATTTGTGTATTATGCTTCTGCAAGTAAGACATACAGGGACAAATGTAGTAAGGTGTGATTTTCTCACAAAATCGTACATGTAGCTGTTTTGCGGTAAAAATCGCATGATTTGACAGGTCTAAAAAAATCACACATTAGATATCGCATCCAGGGGTGAAATGTAATAGGACGAGAGATTCAGAAAGTGAGAGATTTGGTAAGAAATCTCCAGTTTTTTTAAAGTGGCAATCATTTACACAGCAAAACCAGTGTGATTTTGCTGTGTAAATGATTGCCACTTTAAAAAAACTGGAGATTTCTTACCAAATCTCTCACTTTCTGAATCTCTCATCCTATTACATTTCACCCCATATGTTTTCTCATAGAAATCATCAAAATCGCAAATGTAATACGGTGCGATTTTTGGTAAACATTACCAAAAATCACAAACAAAATAGACTAGGTCCAGGCTGGCGACTTTGACAGAAACATGCACAGATCAGTGAGATATGTCCATCGTTCTGTCCGAAAAAGTAAAAAAAAAAAAAAACGCGAAGTGGAGTTGCGCAAGGACTCAACTTGTTTAATATTTTCATTAATGATATTGGAGGTGACATAGTGAGTAAAATTGAAATATTTGCGGAAGACACAAAATTGAATAAGGAAATTAACTCAGGAGAGGATGTGGAAACACTACAAAGTGACTTAAATAAACTGGAAAGGTGGGCGGAAAGGTGGAAAATGCAGTTTAACATTGAAAAATGTAAAGAAATTCATTATGGGAACACAAATGAACAATCTACTTATAGCCTAAATGGAGATATTATAGCGAATTCTGCTGTAGAGAAAGACTTGGGGGTCATCATAGATGAAAAATTGTGTAATAGTGCTCAAGTGCAGCAGCAAAAGCAAAGCCGGACACTGTTATGCATTAAAAGGGGTATGGAGACAAGGGATGCCAATGTGATTGTGCCTCTTTACAAGGCATTGGTGAGACCACAATTAGAATACTGTGTTCAGTTCTGGGCACCGCACCTTAAAAAGGACATAAATGAATTGGAACAGGTACAGGGAAGGGCGAATAAGCTAGTAAGAGGTCTCGAATCACTAGAATACAAAGATAGGTTAACCAGGCTGAATATGTTTTCACTGGAGAAACAGAGATTGAGAGGGGATATGATTAGTATATTCAAATACAGGATTGGGAATCATATGGAACTGGGACATGATTTGTTCACTAACAGGCCTATATGTAGGACAGGCGGGCATGTACTGAGGCTCGATGAAAAGAAATTTCGTACTGAATTAAGAAGAGGATTCTTCACCATTAGAGCAGGCCCAATGTAAAAGTCATCTAGAATAAACTACAATACCCAGAATGCCGCAGGATAAATATCTCTGGAAACGCGGCTATCTAACAATGTCCACACAGATTATGTTTTTATCACATTTATAATGCATTAATGTATCTTAATTGCTTATGATGTTTAAGAAGGTTTTTCAAATGTAATTTATATCCTTAATAGTGATATGAAGTAAATAGGAACAGGAAGTGCAGCCATTGTTAATTAGAATTATACTTCATAAGGAGTTCTAAGAATAGCAGTCTCCATGCCTTGATAAAGAGATCATCTCGAAATGCGTTGGACAGAGGGAGTGTCCAGTTGGCGATTGTGGTGTGTGGATTAAAATTGGTGGAAGGTAGGATCTGTTTGTTACTATCTATATATTGAATACCGGTACTACACTATATGATTCACATTCTGAAACCCAGGTCACCACCACCTCACTCCTAACAGCGCTCCAGAAAAGTTTTTAAAGTTTTTTACCAATTTGTATATATGTGTTTTTGCCTGAATAAATATAATGTCTTTGTAAGAAACTTGTGTAAAGATACCTTTTTAGGAGTTTATACATCGCTAACATCATGAGGATGAGCACACCCCCTTAAAGAAACCTTTATAAGTGTCCCTGACTTACACATATGTTTTTTATTCTTCATATTTGGAAATTCTAACATCAAATACTGGAGAGAAGGAATATCCGTGAAATAAAGATTTTTCAAAAGCTACAGTAAGTACTGTATACACCATTTTGCATCCTCTCAGTGCCTTGTCTATATGCTCCTTCACCAACTTATTTATTTTATCTTTCTAGGATCAAAGGGATTGATCCCGGGGTGCAAATAAGAGAGCAAATATCAAGGAGTGGTACATCTTTCTCTCCCCAAATTCCAAAGAAATCCACTGTATTAATGTGTTTCTTTGATTACATGAATTGTTGTTTACATACATTTACAATAGATGGCAGGTTTTCACTGTTCATTGCAGTTTGATTGTCATTTTTTAGTGAACATCTTATTTTCTAATAGAATAATATTTGATTTCAAAACTTGACATTTCTAAAATGTGAATATGCTGTACTGTCTTGTTGAAATTGCATAAACATGCTTGGAATAGGAAAGCAAGTTATTGATTTTACAACTAGGAATTTCAGTCTTGTCTTGTAGATGACTGTGGTAAAAAAATGTACAATGCAGTTTCTCCAGCAGGAAAACAAGCATAGAGAAAGCAAATATGCAAGAATATGAAAATTAACATTAAAATCAACATTTAAAAAATAATGTCTAAAGAATCACTTGAATTTAACAAGGCTGCAACCCACCAGAGTGAAAAGCCCATCTTTAATTGCTGCATACTACTTAATTAGTGTTGGTCCAGGGGAATAACTACAATGGATCATACTTGCTTAGTTCTCAAAATGCGTTTCCATTGCTCAAAGTGGACTTATATACACCAGTTAGGTATACCGGCACTTTGAGCACTGACTGAACCCCACTACCATCAAATCTGGCACTATTCACGTGCCAATTGAAGCTCTGGAACCGGTAGCCAATCAGGAGCAGGCATACAGGTTCTTCTGATTGGCTGTCGGTCTGCGTTAGATGTAAACTGATGGTGGCAATAGGCGGACTGGATGCAGGTGGGGCATCACATTCAGAGCTGCACCGCAGGCCACAGCCTCCACCGCAGACCAATGCCTCCATCTCCTCACTGCTGCCTTCGCACCGCTGCCCACGACAGCATCTGTACATTAAGTAATCTTTCCTTGCCGCCTTCCTCTGTCCCTACTGTATGTCCTTGCTGTACCTCTCTCTGTCACTCTCCCTGTCCCTATGTCTCTACTGTCACTCTCTCTGACCCAATGTCTCTACTGTCGCTCTCCCTGTCCCTATGTTCCTGCTGTTACTCTATGTCACTACGTTCCTGCTGTCACTCTCTCTGTCCCTATATCCCTGCTGTCACTCTCTCATTCCTGAATTTTGGCTCATACTGTGTGGCATAATGTGAATTTGGACTAATGGGCTTTATTCAGACCTGATTGCAGGACAAATTTATTCTAAAATGGGCATAACCATGTTGCACTGCATGTGGGGCAGATGAAACATGTGCAGAGAGAGTTTGATTTGGGTGGGGTGTGTTCAATCTGAAATCTAAATGACAGTTTAAAGATAAAGCAGCCAATATTTACCCTGCACAGAAACAAAATAACTCACCCAAATCTACAGTAGGACATGTAGGCAGAGCCGGATTTGCCACTAGGCCCGTGAGGCACGGGCCTAGGGGCGGCACAAACTGTGAGAGGCAGGCAGCCAGGAGCCTCGCCCGGCACATGTCACTAGCTCCGGGTCTCTACAGGCAGCAGCATCGGATAGCCAAGCAGGAAGCAGGAGCACTAACATCACAGTTTTGCACAGCTGCCCATAGAGACTTGGAGCTAGTGACCTGCAGGCAGAGATGTTCCAGCGGTGTGGAGAGGCAGCTGGAGGACGCGCTGGCGGGGCCGCTTTCCAGTTCCGTCACCAACCTGCAATGCAAGGAGTGGCAGCTGCAGGAGAAGGCAGAGAGGCTGAGCCAGGCGGCGGGACTGAGTGCCGGCCGGGGGCTGGCCAGGTACTCGCCTACTTGGGGGGGGAGGGGGCGTCTAACAGTGTGGTGCCTGGGGGCAGCAAGACCCCTAAATCCGGCCCTGCATGTAGGCCACAAAACTTCTTTACCTCATGAATGCATTTGTATTCAAGTATTCCTGTTAGCTGATATTAGCTTTCTTATTTGCAAATATTTTCTCATGTTTAATATGATATGACTAACAAATACAGGTAAGTTCCATTTCAGTACTTTACATTTAGATGCTATGAGCGCAATATAATGCCACCCGAGTTTGGCGGCAGGGCAGGATGCCGGCCCAACTTGGACGTTTTTCTAAAGGGGCAACCACTTACAAGGCAAACCCATGCCTTGTATGTGAATGCCCCTTTAAAAAAGTCAGAGTTCGGCTGGCATTACACACTACCGCCAAACTTTTGCAGCATTACATTCTGCTCCCACAATTTTAACAATGTGGTTTATGATATGGAAATTATATATGAGGGTGGATCAATAAGTAATGTAACAAGACCTCTTACAAGGGGTGTATTAAGAAAATAGGTGGCCCAGGCGGAGACTGCATACAGGCCCCCTTCTATCTAATTAGCAGCACAGAAGACTAGGGTCACCTTGAGACCCTAATGCTTTGTCAAAGTCTAGTGTGCATTCTCCGTATAAATGGCCGTCACACCATTTTCCTAGTGATTTGTGCAGTTCTGCTGCTACTGGCACAGGTCTCCGGAGAGGTACAGTATGTATTTAAGAAATGGGTATGAGTTTTGCAGTATGTGTCTGTATGCACCGCAAACCTTGCACTCATTATAGATACGTCACTGCTTCTCATGTTTGATTGGTTCTAATTTCCCACAAGGCCAGAGCTGGTAGAGCACTGCTTCCCCTCATGGACATTAGACTGTGCCTCATAACAGTCATACTGCCCCAACATCAGTTGTAAGATAGCGGTGCTGGTGTAAACTTGCTTGTGGTGCGTAGCGTGATCATATTTTTGCATCTAATGCCAGCTTATCAAGGTGTACGTGGATAATGTGATGCACAGCCTTTTATAGGGGCAGGGAAGACATCTCTATGCGAAGAACCTCGCTCGAAATGCTAAATTTTATTGCAATGAATATTATTAATAAATTAGGAGTCTGAATTGTGCAACATTGTCTTTGTATGCAGTACTAATGAAAGGTCTCTGCAGGGTCGCACCTCTCATTACCGGTGTGCACCCCAGGACCCCACCCCTGTATACCTAATGCTGTATATTTACATACACAATAGTAGGCCAGAGACCCCTTCTGCCTGGTGGTAGCACCCACACCCAGCTGTACTACACATTGGATTTAATTAGGTTCCTGACTGACTTAGACTGCATTCAGAGCAAGGTGAGTCCTGCACAAATGTACATCAGATTATCAGATGGGGGTGGATTTCTGGGTTGTGGGTCCCCTGGACTGCTGTGGCAGTTTGGCCTCAGGAGCAACACAGATTAACACTTATTTTCATATTTACTTCCATCGCTATCGTGTGTAACTAATTTCTCATGTTAACTTTGTCACGTTTCATGAGCTTGCTGAAGCACCAGCCGGAGTGTAACGGAGGCTGGGTGCTTTAATGTAGGGCTGTTGCATGAACGACAGAATGGAGTGAAGCAATTGAATAAAATTAAACCTTTTTTAATGAAGATACTGCGGTACAAAGATATGGATTATGGCACAATGAAATAACTGTAGATATTGGTTGAATGACAAGGAAGACAATAATAATAATACTTATTGAAGAAGCTTGAAGATGATTGGAAGATTGGATGGTTGGATGATTGGATGATTGAAAGATTGGATGATTGAAAGATTGGATGGTTGGATGATAACAAGAAGGAATGGAAATAAGATGAAGTCCAATAGTAGTTCTTGCTGATTGAGGTCGTGGCTGCCAGAATACAAGGGATACTGGCCACGGATATTAACGTCAGGATTGCAGGAGGAAGATGACACCTTTGGGGTGTTTAACCTTGTCCTTATCCTAAAAGGCGGCGAAGGAGTCCCGTGGGAGGATATGGCTTGAGCAGTGGACGACCAGCAGAAATTATCACAATAGACTTCACCCAGAAGTTAACGGAGTTAGCCTGCAGTCGATACTACAGTAATTGTCAGGGATGCACAGAGATGCTATCTGGGGGACAACAAGAAGATGGCTGCCACCCGTTGTGGCGACAGAAACCAGCCGGCGGAGAATACTACGCGGAGGCACTGCGGCCGGCGCTTCCCAGCCTGAGGCCTAGAAGGACGCGGACACCATCATGGCGGATCGTGCCTCACGCCACCGAGCCAGTATGCCAAAACACTGCACACCAGAACTGACACCCGGCAAATGGAAATGGCGCCTGGGTGACAGAGTAACAGAATGTAGCAGGTCGGCATTGGCATCAGCAGCGGAGGTGAGCGCCAGGGCAGAGGGCATAGCGTCAGAGGTCTGCAGGGCTGGAACAGCACAGGGAGCACGGGTAGCTGCAATGGTGGTCGTGACAGACTTCTCACTATTTTACTTCTCGCTACTTTATTTCTCACCTCATTGCCTCTCACTAATTTACCTCTGTTATTCTCAGCTGCCTCTTTCACTAACCTATCTTCACTTTTATTACTAAGTATTTTTTCACTTTTGTGTTGCCCTGGGGTCACTCAGCTGCTTTGCTTTGGGGTACCCCCAAAATGTTAAGAACTCACCCAAATATTAATATGACTGTTGCATGAATGGACAATGCAGTATACTAATCACAGTGATGCTAGTTCAAATATGACTGTTGCATGAATGGTATTTTACCTAAGACAATGCAGTATACTAATCACAGTGATGCTAGTTCAAATATGACTGTTGCATGAATGGTATTTTACCTAAGACAATGCAGTATACTAATCACAGTGATGCTAGTTCAAATATGACTGTTGCATGAATGGTATTTTACCTGCAATGAGAAGAGAATAAGACGGGAGTTACGTCACAGCAAGTCCAGGCTAAGTCTAGGCTGACAGTATGCGGTTGTATAATCCTACTTAGAATCTTCCTACTTTGAATTCTGACTAAATATCTAAAGCCAGCTTTCTATAGCCAGCCAAGGCTTAGTCAGCCTCCAATACTCTAATAAGTAGGTCTGTAACAGCTGTTTCTAACTTCAATAATTAAGACCGCACCCAATGGCGGTGCAGTCACCTGGACGCTGTAGGCAAGCCGTTACTTATGGCCATAACTATGCAAAGAACCATGCTTAATTTTATTGCAATGATTATTATTAATAAATTGGAAGTTTGAATTGTGCAGCTGCAACCTTGTCTTTGTATGCAGTACTACCTCTCATTACCAGTGTGCACCCCAGGAACCCATCCATGTAGACATCTAGGTAGGCAGCGATTCGACTGGCCAAGCACGTGCAGTGCAGATCACAAATTGTGCAACATTGAAGGTTTGATTTAGGAGGCCATGATGTCCTGTCTTTACTGTAGGTACATGATACTAAATTTTAATGTCAGGATAAATGCCTTGGTGTACTGTTGGAACAAATGCTTATGAGGATTTTGGGGGATATTTAATTGGTGATGATTTTTTTTCCTAGGTGAGTGTGTAACTCAGCGAAGCCGAAAAAATGTGGGGGCATCGCCTATCATAAGGGGGTGTGGCCTGTACATGCGACGCTGCCCGTACAGCAGGTACACTACCCCCCTATACGTCCCCCCAGTGACCTACAGTACCCAACCTGGCCTACCCACCCAGCCCCAGTGATATACACTACTTCCAGCAGCCCTATCTATGTAATGACCCATTTTAGACAAGTCCCCCAGGCACAAATGATACATTATTATACATATACTGCTGCCCCCCAGACCCCATGCCCTGCCATGCCCCATCATGTGACTCACTGAACTAACTTATCTGCTGCAGTGCAGACAAAGACAGACTCACTCACCTACAAAATAGATGCACCAGTCCAGGTTTAGGCAGCAGTGCCAGTGTCCGACTCCACACAGAAGCAGGCTGGTTAAGACTCCTAGCCCACTCAGGCCAGGTCACTCGAACAGGAGGTGGAGGAGCAGAACTTGAAGACTGCGCAGTGCGCAACATAAAATGGCACCAGATTGAATACCCGCCAAGACGATTCCCCCAAACTACCCCCCTCAGTGAGTGACAGGCTCAGCCTGCGCGCCCAAGCCGGGTCCCTCCTCCATCCACCGGGTGGCCAATCCCCAGAGCAGGAGGGGGAGCCACCAGCAGTGAGTAATAGACAGCCTGCGCACAAGCTGGGTGGCAGCCGGCTCCCTCCTCAGTCCCCTGGGGTGGCCAATCCCCACAGCAGGAGGGGGTGGCACCCGCACGGACACTGCCAGCCCAGCCTTCCTGCACAGTGTGCGCATGCCAGTCCCTGCTGCCCCGCCCTGTGCTGTGCGCCGCTTGCAGCCTGGCTGTCAGTCATTCTTACTGACAACCAGGGAGCCCGGCGCCATCCTCAGCTGCACTGCCACTGGCTGCCTGCAGTACACTGCACATTGAAAAAGCGGGGGACGAGCCGTGCGGCATCCCGGGCAAAGCGGCCCTGAGCGTGCCTGATTTTGGTGTCACCCCAGAGACTGGTGACACCCGGTGCAGGCCGCACCCCCTGCACCAGTCTAGTGACGCCACTGGGTTTTACTATATCTGTTGCTTGCAAAAAATTCTATGTTTCAGAATTACGGATATGGGAGACTGAACTTATACATAACAGTTTTTCACAACCTCCTTGTTATATGATGAAAGTAAATTCTTTTTATAAAACAATTTAAAGTATCTAACAAGTAAATTTCACTATAAGAGAAAGCCTGGAAACAGATTATAATGCAATTTTATATAATTATAGTCTGACTTGTAAAACATTGTCTTTTTTATGATGTATTAACAAGATTATCTCTGAAGAAGGCATTTGATATGTGCATGGCTTGTTTCCATTATCACAGTGTGTTATCTTTTTTTCTGCATCTCCGAAAGTAATTGCAATGGAAGCAAATACTTAATACCAAATGCATTGATGTATCTCATTGTGAAAGCATCCTGGCTCATCTGCTTTTCGATCAAAAACTATGTCAGCTTGTACAGTGTGCAGTTCTATTATTCTAGAGTGTGCACAGTAACATACAATTTATTCTGATCTGTAATTATAGTGTGTAAGCTCCTAACAGTTCTGATATGCATTGTAAATTTTTACAGAAAGCATTCAACTTCATATAAAATAAAATAAAATAATAATGAAGGTACAGATGGCGCCGGCCTTATTATTGCCGCCTATGGCGATGTTTCCGACACACGCCATGGCGCATACATGTAGCGAATCGCCGTGGCGCTTCACGACGAGTGCAATATCACAGACCAACCACCAGATGTCACTTTTAAAAACCTCATTTGCGCATGCGTAAGATTTGTGCTTCAGCGCGTGCATGATGCGCAGGAATTACATGAACTTTATTATACGATGAGCACCTCTCTAATGCCGCTGGCACGAGCGTGATCCAGTCTCTTCAGCCGAGAGTGCATCATGCTGATGCGGACAGAGAGTGTCGTACATGTACGTCATGGCCGGGAGGTACTTCCCGACACATGACGTACATGTACGTCATGGCTTCTAACTGTCACTGCGTCTATAGACGCAGTGACAGTTAGGAGATGTAGCCGCACAGAGGCTAATGCGTAACATCAAACACCGTACTGTAGTTCTAAAGGTTGTACGACACGGACGCTATGCGTCTCAGTATACAGTACAGTATTGTTCTAAAGGCGGTCACAATATTGGAAACTTGGTCACAATATGGTTTTGCAGCATTACGCATGACGCTCGAGCTAACGGGACGCTCGAGCTAATGAGACGCTCGAGCTAATGAGACGCTCGAGCAGCAACGACGGTATCCGCTCCCCGTCGCTAGGCCCTGCTTTCCCCGTCAGCTCCTGACTGTTAAGCTACAGGCTGGGTGTAGAATCAGTCATGGTAGTATAGTAGTCATTACACTGTACAGTTCTTGGCTGTAGTGTAGTGGTTATCTGCATGGTGTTTCACGCCGGAGACCCGTGTTCGATTACGGCGTTAAACCTTTAATATTATAGTATCAAATTTTACAGTTTTAACTAAGATATAATTATTGACAATATACTGTGTGATTAAAATATAATTATTTATATTTACAGTATAGTATTACATTTTACAGTATATTGTATAAGTAATTTATTACAGTATATAAAAACTACTGATAAACTACTGATAAACTACTGTACCCACTACTCAGCGGCGGGCGCACAGAATGGGACGCTGTTCCGCACAGGACGCACGGCGCATAGCACGCACGGCGCATAGCACGCACGGCGCATAGGACGCACGGCGCACACGCTAATGCAGTGTACTGTAGGCGCCATTATCTGTATCGCTAGTATCTGTTCAGTACAGTATGTCGGACACTGGCAGAGTCAGGAGGGCAAGGCCCTTTGGCAGAGGGGAGCTCCTCACCCTGGTGGCTTGGCGGGACAGGCTCCTGGTCTCTAATCGGGAGATTGTGGAGGCCTACCAGGGGGCCCGTCAAGCCATCAGGGTGAGGTTCCATAGAGACAGGCCAGTTAGGAGCCTCCAGAGGAGATGGTCCGACCTGGTCCGTCGGGACCCTCAACTGCTGCACTCCCTCAGGCAAAGTAAGTACTGTACATACTGTACCTGTACAATGTTGAGTGCTATTGTATACAGTATTTTTTTACTTGTTGCCATGGTGGATTTTACAGTATACTGTACCTGTATTTTTTTTTAATGTGCTGATTGCTGTACAACTGTTCAGGTAGATTTTACAGAACTTGCTATTAGAATTAGAATTTAGAATTAGGGGGTGTGTCATTCTCCACCTGAAGGGTGTGTCTACAGTACTTCCATACAGTACACTACTGTACTGTACATGGAGATACTGTATTGTGTGGGGGGGGGGGGGCGCTGACCTGGACAGAGAGGTTTTTTGGACCGGGTCTGAGAGCGCCAGAGTCAGCTGTTCAGCAGTGGTATTGATACAGATTTGGGGGGAGCAGTATTAGACAGGTCCTTCTGAGCATTGTTCCGCTCTCCAACTCCAGGGCCTGGACCCCACTTCTTACATTCCCATTCCTGCAGCCACCAGACCTGGTTTCCAGCCCATGGTTGGGGTGATGTCAACATGTTAACCCCCGGAATCCATGGCAGATCATGTACTGTACAGTAAATTCTTTGCAATGAGCATGTTAATCCCTTCCATAGTGTGCAACACCTGGAAGACCAGGTTCATCCCATGGCAACGAGCATGTTAACCCCCTAATATGCAATGAGCATTATAGTGTGTGTAGTAATGGGTAATGGACATTATGGAATGTGGTAAAATACTGTACATACTGTACTGTAATACAGTAGGTACTGTACAGTATTTTGGTGTACAGTATGGCATAATGTGTAGGACTAATGAGAGAGAGATGGAGATTGCTGCTACAGTACTGTGCAGTATTTCAGGGAGTCTCCTGCTGAAGAGGGAAGGCAACTACTGTATGCTGTACAGTACATGCTTGTTGCCATGGGTGATTTCCTACAGCATTGGTTTTCATGACATACTGTACAGTACTGTACAGTAAATTGTGGGCCCTTACAAACTTTTGATATGGGGCCTACAAATACTGTATCTGCAGTAATTACAGTATGCCTTACGCACTGTATTTCTTATTTTTCCAGGTATCAGCAGGATGACGCTGCGGGAGAGACAGCACCGCCACTGTAAGTACAGTACAGTATACTGTATACAGTACAGAGCGGAACATTGCATATTGACTTTCAAACATGTGGGATACTGTACAGGACCACAGCATTTCATCCCTCCTGGAATGGGTCATTTTGGCAGGTACTGTACTGTACTGTACTGTACTGTTATGTACTGCACAGTACAGTATGTACTGTAGTGTTGATACAGTACCTTAACACATTGTACTTTATAGTAGTTTTTTTGTGTGCTTTTCCGCAGTCCCAGTGGATGTCGCAGCTCCAGAAAGCCTCCCAGCCGCCACCCAGGAGGAGAGGGCCACCTCTGCCCCCACCCAGCTGGAGGAGGAGTCTCTGAGCGCGGTTGGTAAGTATTGTACAGTATAACACCAGGGCTCTCACCATCTGTACCGGAAAAGTATTTTTGAACAGGCTCCAGCATGTACTGAGGCCCTTGTTCTTCTTCACTCTCTGACAAAATCCTTCTTGGATGGACAAACCCATGTGCACTGCAGGTGAGGCCGGTGTTACTGGACTTGCGCAGAGAGAATTACAGTATCTACTGTACAGTAGATTTGGGTGTGTCATTTTGCACTGCCTCGCCTGCTGTGCACATGGGTTTGTCCATCTACTGTGGGGAGGATTTTGTCAGAGAGTGAAGCAGAGTAAGGGCATCAGTTCCTGCTGGAGCCTGTTCAAAAATACCCCTGCTTGCACGATACACCCTCTTTATTTTGTCCTTTTTTTTTTTGACATTTGCAGCTCCAGAAAGCCTCCCAGCCGCCACCCAGGAGGAGAGGGCCACCTCTGCCCCCACCCAGCTGGAGGAGGAGTCTCTGAGCGCGGTTGGTAAGTATTGTACAGTATAACACCAGGGCTCTCACCATCTGTACCGGAAAAGTATTTTTGAACAGGCTCCAGCATGTACTGAGGCCCTTGTTCTTCTTCACTCTCTGACAAAATCCTTCTTGGATGGACAAACCCATGTGCACTGCAGGTGAGGCCGGTGTTACTGGACTTGCGCAGAGAGAATTACAGTATCTACTGTACAGTAGATTTGGGTGTGTCATTTTGCACTGCCTCGCCTGCTGTGCACATGGGTTTGTCCATCTACTGTGGGGAGGATTTTGTCAGAGAGTGAAGCAGAGTAAGGGCATCAGTTCCTGCTGGAGCCTGTTCAAAAATACCCCTGCTTGCACGATACACCCTCTTTATTTTGTCCTTTTTTTTTTTTGACATTTGCAGCTCCAGAAAGCCTCCCAGCCGCCACCCAGGAGGAGAGGGCCACCTCTGCCCCCACCCAGCTGGAGGAGGAGTCTCTGAGCGCGGTTGGTAAGTATTGTACAGTATAACACCAGGGCTCTCACCATCTGTACCGGAAAAGTATTTTTGAACAGGCTCCAGCATGTACTGAGGCCCTTGTTCTTCTTCACTCTCTGACAAAATCCTTCTTGGATGGACAAACCCATGTGCACTGCAGGTGAGGCCGGTGTTACTGGACTTGCGCAGAGAGAATTACAGTATCTACTGTACAGTAGATTTGGGTGTGTCATTTTGCACTGCCTCGCCTGCTGTGCACATGGGTTTGTCCATCTACTGTGGGGAGGATTTTGTCAGAGAGTGAAGCAGAGTAAGGGCATCAGTTCCTGCTGGAGCCTGTTCAAAAATACCCCTGCTTGCACGATACACCCTCTTTATTTTGTCCTTTTTTTTTTTTGACATTTGCAGCTCCAGAAAGCCTCCCAGCCGCCACCCAGGAGGAGAGGGCCACCTCTGCCCCCACCCAGCTGGAGGAGGAGTCTCTGAGCGCGGTTGGTAAGTATTGTACAGTATAACACCAGGGCTCTCACCATCTGTACCGGAAAAGTATTTTTGAACAGGCTCCAGCATGTACTGAGGCCCTTGTTCTTCTTCACTCTCTGACAAAATCCTTCTTGGATGGACAAACCCATGTGCACTGCAGGTGAGGCCGGTGTTACTGGACTTGCGCAGAGAGAATTACAGTATCTACTGTACAGTAGATTTGGGTGTGTCATTTTGCACTGCCTCGCCTGCTGTGCACATGGGTTTGTCCATCTACTGTGGGGAGGATTTTGTCAGAGAGTGAAGCAGAGTAAGGGCATCAGTTCCTGCTGGAGCCTGTTCAAAAATACCCCTGCTTGCACGATACACCCTCTTTATTTTGTCCTTTTTTTTTTTGACATTTGCAGCTCCAGAAAGCCTCCCAGCCGCCACCCAGGAGGAGAGGGCCACCTCTGCCCCCACCCAGCTGGAGGAGGAGTCTCTGAGCGCGGTTGGTAAGTATTGTACAGTATAACACCAGGGCTCTCACCATCTGTACCGGAAAAGTATTTTTGAACAGGCTCCAGCATGTACTGAGGCCCTTGTTCTTCTTCACTCTCTGACAAAATCCTTCTTGGATGGACAAACCCATGTGCACTGCAGGTGAGGCCGGTGTTACTGGACTTGCGCAGAGAGAATTACAGTATCTACTGTACAGTAGATTTGGGTGTGTCATTTTGCACTGCCTCGCCTGCTGTGCACATGGGTTTGTCCATCTACTGTGGGGAGGATTTTGTCAGAGAGTGAAGCAGAGTAAGGGCATCAGTTCCTGCTGGAGCCTGTTCAAAAATACCCCTGCTTGCACGATACACCCTCTTTATTTTGTCCTTTTTTTTTTTGACATTTGCAGCTCCAGAAAGCCTCCCAGCCGCCACCCAGGAGGAGAGGGCCACCTCTGCCCCCACCCAGCTGGAGGAGGAGTCTCTGAGCGCGGTTGGTAAGTATTGTACAGTATAACACCAGGGCTCTCACCATCTGTACCGGAAAAGTATTTTTGAACAGGCTCCAGCATGTACTGAGGCCCTTGTTCTTCTTCACTCTCTGACAAAATCCTTCTTGGATGGACAAACCCATGTGCACTGCAGGTGAGGCCGGTGTTACTGGACTTGCGCAGAGAGAATTACAGTATCTACTGTACAGTAGATTTGGGTGTGTCATTTTGCACTGCCTCGCCTGCTGTGCACATGGGTTTGTCCATCTACTGTGGGGAGGATTTTGTCAGAGAGTGAAGCAGAGTAAGGGCATCAGTTCCTGCTGGAGCCTGTTCAAAAATACCCCTGCTTGCACGATACACCCTCTTTATTTTGTCCTTTTTTTTTTTTGACATTTGCAGCTCCAGAAAGCCTCCCAGCCGCCACCCAGGAGGAGAGGGCCACCTCTGCCCCCACCCAGCTGGAGGAGGAGTCTCTGAGCGCGGTTGGTAAGTATTGTACAGTATAACACCAGGGCTCTCACCATCTGTACCGGAAAAGTATTTTTGAACAGGCTCCAGCATGTACTGAGGCCCTTGTTCTTCTTCACTCTCTGACAAAATCCTTCTTGGATGGACAAACCCATGTGCACTGCAGGTGAGGCCGGTGTTACTGGACTTGCGCAGAGAGAATTACAGTATCTACTGTACAGTAGATTTGGGTGTGTCATTTTGCACTGCCTCGCCTGCTGTGCACATGGGTTTGTCCATCTACTGTGGGGAGGATTTTGTCAGAGAGTGAAGCAGAGTAAGGGCATCAGTTCCTGCTGGAGCCTGTTCAAAAATACCCCTGCTTGCACGATACACCCTCTTTATTTTGTCCTTTTTTTTTTTGACATTTGCAGCTCCAGAAAGCCTCCCAGCCGCCACCCAGGAGGAGAGGGCCACCTCTGCCCCCACCCAGCTGGAGGAGGAGTCTCTGAGCGCGGTTGGTAAGTATTGTACAGTATAACACCAGGGCTCTCACCATCTGTACCGGAAAAGTATTTTTGAACAGGCTCCAGCATGTACTGAGGCCCTTGTTCTTCTTCACTCTCTGACAAAATCCTTCTTGGATGGACAAACCCATGTGCACTGCAGGTGAGGCCGGTGTTACTGGACTTGCGCAGAGAGAATTACAGTATCTACTGTACAGTAGATTTGGGTGTGTCATTTTGCACTGCCTCGCCTGCTGTGCACATGGGTTTGTCCATCTACTGTGGGGAGGATTTTGTCAGAGAGTGAAGCAGAGTAAGGGCATCAGTTCCTGCTGGAGCCTGTTCAAAAATACCCCTGCTTGCACGATACACCCTCTTTATTTTGTCCTTTTTTTTTTTGACATTTGCAGCTCCAGAAAGCCTCCCAGCCGCCACCCAGGAGGAGAGGGCCACCTCTGCCCCCACCCAGCTGGAGGAGGAGTCTCTGAGCGCGGTTGGTAAGTATTGTACAGTATAACACCAGGGCTCTCACCATCTGTACCGGAAAAGTATTTTTGAACAGGCTCCAGCATGTACTGAGGCCCTTGTTCTTCTTCACTCTCTGACAAAATCCTTCTTGGATGGACAAACCCATGTGCACTGCAGGTGAGGCCGGTGTTACTGGACTTGCGCAGAGAGAATTACAGTATCTACTGTACAGTAGATTTGGGTGTGTCATTTTGCACTGCCTCGCCTGCTGTGCACATGGGTTTGTCCATCTACTGTGGGGAGGATTTTGTCAGAGAGTGAAGCAGAGTAAGGGCATCAGTTCCTGCTGGAGCCTGTTCAAAAATACCCCTGCTTGCACGATACACCCTCTTTATTTTGTCCTTTTTTTTTTTGACATTTGCAGCTCCAGAAAGCCTCCCAGCCGCCACCCAGGAGGAGAGGGCCACCTCTGCCCCCACCCAGCTGGAGGAGGAGTCTCTGAGCGCGGTTGGTAAGTATTGTACAGTATAACACCAGGGCTCTCACCATCTGTACCGGAAAAGTATTTTTGAACAGGCTCCAGCATGTACTGAGGCCCTTGTTCTTCTTCACTCTCTGACAAAATCCTTCTTGGATGGACAAACCCATGTGCACTGCAGGTGAGGCCGGTGTTACTGGACTTGCGCAGAGAGAATTACAGTATCTACTGTACAGTAGATTTGGGTGTGTCATTTTGCACTGCCTCGCCTGCTGTGCACATGGGTTTGTCCATCTACTGTGGGGAGGATTTTGTCAGAGAGTGAAGCAGAGTAAGGGCATCAGTTCCTGCTGGAGCCTGTTCAAAAATACCCCTGCTTGCACGATACACCCTCTTTATTTTGTCCTTTTTTTTTTTTGACATTTGCAGCTCCAGAAAGCCTCCCAGCCGCCACCCAGGAGGAGAGGGCCACCTCTGCCCCCACCCAGCTGGAGGAGGAGTCTCTGAGCGCGGTTGGTAAGTATTGTACAGTATAACACCAGGGCTCTCACCATCTGTACCGGAAAAGTATTTTTGAACAGGCTCCAGCATGTACTGAGGCCCTTGTTCTTCTTCACTCTCTGACAAAATCCTTCTTGGATGGACAAACCCATGTGCACTGCAGGTGAGGCCGGTGTTACTGGACTTGCGCAGAGAGAATTACAGTATCTACTGTACAGTAGATTTGGGTGTGTCATTTTGCACTGCCTCGCCTGCTGTGCACATGGGTTTGTCCATCTACTGTGGGGAGGATTTTGTCAGAGAGTGAAGCAGAGTAAGGGCATCAGTTCCTGCTGGAGCCTGTTCAAAAATACCCCTGCTTGCACGATACACCCTCTTTATTTTGTCCTTTTTTTTTTTGACATTTGCAGCTCCAGAAAGCCTCCCAGCCGCCACCCAGGAGGAGAGGGCCACCTCTGCCCCCACCCAGCTGGAGGAGGAGTCTCTGAGCGCGGTTGGTAAGTATTGTACAGTATAACACCAGGGCTCTCACCATCTGTACCGGAAAAGTATTTTTGAACAGGCTCCAGCATGTACTGAGGCCCTTGTTCTTCTTCACTCTCTGACAAAATCCTTCTTGGATGGACAAACCCATGTGCACTGCAGGTGAGGCCGGTGTTACTGGACTTGCGCAGAGAGAATTACAGTATCTACTGTACAGTAGATTTGGGTGTGTCATTTTGCACTGCCTCGCCTGCTGTGCACATGGGTTTGTCCATCTACTGTGGGGAGGATTTTGTCAGAGAGTGAAGCAGAGTAAGGGCATCAGTTCCTGCTGGAGCCTGTTCAAAAATACCCCTGCTTGCACGATACACCCTCTTTATTTTGTCCTTTTTTTTTTTGACATTTGCAGCTCCAGAAAGCCTCCCAGCCGCCACCCAGGAGGAGAGGGCCACCTCTGCCCCCACCCAGCTGGAGGAGGAGTCTCTGAGCGCGGTTGGTAAGTATTGTACAGTATAACACCAGGGCTCTCACCATCTGTACCGGAAAAGTATTTTTGAACAGGCTCCAGCATGTACTGAGGCCCTTGTTCTTCTTCACTCTCTGACAAAATCCTTCTTGGATGGACAAACCCATGTGCACTGCAGGTGAGGCCGGTGTTACTGGACTTGCGCAGAGAGAATTACAGTATCTACTGTACAGTAGATTTGGGTGTGTCATTTTGCACTGCCTCGCCTGCTGTGCACATGGGTTTGTCCATCTACTGTGGGGAGGATTTTGTCAGAGAGTGAAGCAGAGTAAGGGCATCAGTTCCTGCTGGAGCCTGTTCAAAAATACCCCTGCTTGCACGATACACCCTCTTTATTTTGTCCTTTTTTTTTTTGACATTTGCAGCTCCAGAAAGCCTCCCAGCCGCCACCCAGGAGGAGAGGGCCACCTCTGCCCCCACCCAGCTGGAGGAGGAGTCTCTGAGCGCGGTTGGTAAGTATTGTACAGTATAACACCAGGGCTCTCACCATCTGTACCGGAAAAGTATTTTTGAACAGGCTCCAGCATGTACTGAGGCCCTTGTTCTTCTTCACTCTCTGACAAAATCCTTCTTGGATGGACAAACCCATGTGCACTGCAGGTGAGGCCGGTGTTACTGGACTTGCGCAGAGAGAATTACAGTATCTACTGTACAGTAGATTTGGGTGTGTCATTTTGCACTGCCTCGCCTGCTGTGCACATGGGTTTGTCCATCTACTGTGGGGAGGATTTTGTCAGAGAGTGAAGCAGAGTAAGGGCATCAGTTCCTGCTGGAGCCTGTTCAAAAATACCCCTGCTTGCACGATACACCCTCTTTATTTTGTCCTTTTTTTTTTTGACATTTGCAGCTCCAGAAAGCCTCCCAGCCGCCACCCAGGAGGAGAGGGCCACCTCTGCCCCCACCCAGCTGGAGGAGGAGTCTGACAGCTCTGATAGTGGTAATCATTGTTATGGTCACTATTTTCTACTATTATTTAACTGTATACTGTATGACGATACTTGATACGTACTCCATCTTTTACACACAGGACGCCTGGTGATTGATACCAGTGCGGAGGAGCAGGAGTTGCCCAGTGCAGATGGTAAGTACAGTATTGTACTGTACAACAGCACACAGCATGTACCGGATATTACAGTAATTGTGGGCCCAACATGTGTACTTAATCACATCTGTGGGCCCACCATGTGAACCCTCTAATACTGTACAGTACTGTACATACTGTACAGCAGGGGTGGCCAAACCTTTCCTCAAGATCTACAGTACCAACAGTTCATGTTTTTCAGGCAACCCGTGGATCTGTATAGTAGGAATGAATGCAGCAGGTTTGAAAATGTGACAGTTACTGTACTGTAGTAATGACTGCAGCTGTGCTCCAGCTTGGTGATATGGAAAACCTGGACCGTTGGTAGATCTTGAGGACCGGTTTGTCCGCCCCTGCTGTACAGCAAAGTACAGTACAGTACTTGTGGTGCCCACATGTGTGCCATATACTGCACAGTACTGTAACTGTGGGTCCACCTTGTGCAACGGAAAATACTGTATAGTACAGTACAGTATCTGTGGGACCGACATGTGTACTGTGTAACACCTGCTTCACTCTCTGGCAAAATCCTTCTTACTGTAGATGGACAAACCCATGTGCTCATCAGGGGCCAGATTCTATAAGCTTCAAAAGAGATAAGTTTCACAGTGATAAACAGCCAGCCAATCAGCTCCTGCCTGTTATTTTTCAAACACAGTCTGTGACATGGCAGGTACTGTAGGAGCTGATTGGCTGGCTGTTTATCACTGTGAAACTTATCACTTTTAAAGCTTATAGAATCTGGCCCCTGGTGAGGCAGTGTTACTATACAGTACTTGTGCAGTTAGATTTGGGTGTGTCATTTTGCACTGCCTCCCCTGCAGTGCACATGGGTTTGTCCATCTACTGTAGGAGGCAGAATAAGGGCATCAGTTCCTGCTGGAGCCTGTTGAAAAACACCCCTGCTTGAGATTATACTGTACAGTGTCTTTATTTCGTCTTTTTTGTACATTTGCAGCATCTGAAAGCTTCCCCCCCCACCTCGAGGAGAGGGCCACCCTCGCCGCCACCCTGCCGGAGCCTAGTCCAAGCGCGGTCGGTAAGTACAGTATTGTAGGTACTGTACAGTACTGGTGTAATGCTGCATCTGCACGCCCGATATTATTGTACGATTGTACTGTATGCCTTAATTTAAGGCATACAGTACAATCCGATTCAATGTGATTATCGCATCGCATCACATGCGCCCAAATTGTATGCGATGCGATTTTCCATACGATTCAACATACAGTACAGTAGAATTGTATGGGAAAAAGGGTCCATGTCATTGTGTGTACTGTACCTTATACGGTACCTACTGTACTGTATCTGGGGTCCAACCATGTGGCACATCTGGATGCCTCAGCCAAAATAGATTTTGGTGACCATAACACTGTACAGTAAATTACAATATGTTGCAAACTAACCTCTTTTTCTGTTCTTTTCTGCAGTCCCACCCATCCACATGACCCTCCGCCCCCGCCCCCGCAGACCAACCGAACCATCCCACCCCAGGCCAGTGGCAGCTGGTAAGTACTGTACAGTACTGTACATTACTCTGATTTCATCTGGGACAGAGACAGCATGGAGTCTCTGAAAAAGGGGCTACTGTACATGGATTATACTGTCCATACTGTACGACTTCCCCTCTCCTCCCAGCATGGCGACTAGGGTGGCCAATCCCGGGGCATTTTTTCAATCCCATGATTCGGGATTGAAAAATGCCAGATCCCGGGATTCCCGGGATTGGCTCCCCATTAAAAAAAAAAAAAAAAAACTCCCCGGCCGCCCCGCATATCTACTGTACTTACAGTACTTTTTCAAACACAGTCTGTGACATGGCAGGTAGGAGCTGATTGGCTGGCTGTTTATCACTGTGAAACTTATCACTTTTAAAGCTTATAGAATCTGGCCCCTGGTGAGGCAGTGTTACTATACAGTACTTGTGCAGTTAGATTTGGGTGTGTCATTTTGCACTGCCTCCCCTGCAGTGCACATGGGTTTGTCCATCTACTGTAGGAGGCAGAATAAGGGCATCAGTTCCTGCTGGAGCCTGTTGAAAAACACCCCTGCTTGAGATTATACTGTACAGTGTCTTTATTTCGTCTTTTTTGTACATTTGCAGCATCTGAAAGCTTCCCCCCCCACCTCGAGGAGAGGGCCACCCTCGCCGCCACCCTGCCGGAGCCTAGTCCAAGCGCGGTCGGTAAGTACAGTATTGTAGGTACTGTACAGTACTGGTGTAATGCTGCATCTGCACGCCCGATATTATTGTACGATTGTACTGTATGCCTTAATTTAAGGCATACAGTACAATCCGATTCAATGTGATTATCGCATCGCATCACATGCGCCCAAATTGTATGCGATGCGATTTTCCATACGATTCAACATACAGTACAGTAGAATTGTATGGGAAAAAGGGTCCATGTCATTGTGTGTACTGTACCTTATACGGTACCTACTGTACTGTATCTGGGGTCCAACCATGTGGCACATCTGGATGCCTCAGCCAAAATAGATTTTGGTGACCATAACACTGTACAGTAAATTACAATATGTTGCAAACTAACCTCTTTTTCTGTTCTTTTCTGCAGTCCCACCCATCCACATGACCCTCCGCCCCCGCCCCCGCAGACCAACCGAACCATCCCACCCCAGGCCAGTGGCAGCTGGTAAGTACTGTACAGTACTGTACATTACTCTGATTTCATCTGGGACAGAGACAGCATGGAGTCACTGAAAAAGGGGCTACTGTACATGGATTATACTGTCCATACGACTTCCCCTCTCCTCCCAGCATGGCGACTAGGGTGGCCAATCCCGGGGCATTTTTTCAATCCCATGATTCGGGATTGAAAAATGCCAGATCCCGGGATTGGCTCCCCATTAAAAAAAAAAAAAACTCCCCGGCCGCCCCGCATATCTACTGTACTTACTGTACTGTACATTGCGGTGCGGCCAGGGAGCCTGTCGGGGGGGGGGCGGGCGGGCTGTGGCGGTGAGCGTCGGGAGGGATGTCCGGCGTCCTGCGGGGGCGGCGTCCTTGGCTCTGCGCAGCGTGACCTCTGCAAACAAACCTACAGTTTTTCACTGTACTGTACTTTGCATTTTCACAGACAACCGTGAGAGGCTGCGGCTTCTCTGGCCACTTTTTCATAGGATGATTCGGTTTGTCTGCAGAGCTGTGGCAAACAGCCATCCTCTCCCCGAGGACCCAGTATCCAGAGGTAAATCATATTGCACTGTACTGTAGGTACAGTAGTAACTGGAATGCTGATTTTTGTGACCTCTAGATTTTAGTGACCTTAAATTTAGGCAGACACGATAATCTCGTCGATCACATCACATCCGACCAAATCGCATGTGATGCAACCAACGTGATCGTCCCTATTTTTACATAGGATGCAATGTTAAAATGGACTGAGTCCATTTTAACATACAGTACGTAGAATTTTATCGGAAAAAAGGGACCTGTTCATTTCCCTACTATCGAACTACGCACGGAGTTGGATATACTGTACTGTTAACCTGGCCAAGCCCGAAGCGTGGCGCCCCACGATAGAGCGTGGAATACTGTACTTTTTAACGAATCCGCGTGTGCTCGCCACGCTTCGGGTTTACAGTACAGTATATCCAACTCCATGTGTACTGTAATTGGATAGTAGGGAAATGAAAAGGTCCCTTTTTCCCCTATGTTTCTATACTGTACTGTAGTTACAGTACAGTACTGTACTGTATGTTTCTTAAAGTACAGTAGTTTTTTGCTTACTGTATCGTACAGTAATACTACAGTATCCTTTTTATTCCCCAACAGAAAACTTCCATCGCACCATGGCCAACATAGAAGCCACCATGCACCAGCTCGTGGACCATGCTTTTACGGTGGCCTTCCAACGGCTGTAATTTTTTATTTTTAAATGCTGTACATAAAAGGGTTTACTGTATGTTCACTACTGTAGTATTGTCTCTTTATTGACAGCACATGTGCGACAAGGGATATACTGTACAGTACAGTAGTCCAATCAGTGGGGAAAAGGTTACAAGGTGAGGAAGACACAAATTTTTTTTTTTGGAATTTTTTATTTTTTTGGGTTGGAGGGATGGAGGGGGTTACCATTACTTTGGAACACTGACACACACAGAGGTACTGTACAGTAAGCCTGCTGAAGGAAAATATTGGATGCAGTGGGGAAAAAGGTAACCACGACACAGAACAAGAAAAACCATGTTAACAAAACACACAACTTTTTTTTTGCTTTTTGGAATTTTGTATTTTTTGGGGTTTTTTTCCCTTTTTTGGAGGGATGGAGGGGGTTACCATTACTTTGGAACACTGACACACACCGAGGTACAGTAAGCCTGTTGAAGGAAAATATTGGATGCAGTGGGGAAAAAGGTAACCACGACACAGAACAAGAAAAACCATGTTAACAAAACACACAACTTTTTTTTTGCTTTTTGGAATTTTGTATTTTTTTGGGTTTTTTTCCCTTTTTTGGAGGGATGGAGGGGGTTACCATTACTTTGGAACACTGACACACACCGAGGTACTATACAGTAAGCCTGCTGAAGGAAAATATCGGACGCAGTGGGGAAAAAGGTAACCACGACACAGAACAAGAAAAACCATGTTAACAAAACACACAACTTTTTTTTTGCTTTTTGGAATTTTGTATTTTTTGGGTTTTTTTTCCCTTTTTTGGAGGGATGGAGGGGGTTACCATTACTTTGGAACACTGACACACACAGAGGTACTGTACAGTAAGCCTGCTGAAGGAAAATATTGGATGCAGTGGGGAAAAAGGTAACCACGACACAGAACAAGAAAAACCATGTTAACAAAACACACAACTTTTTTTTTGCTTTTTGGAATTTTGTATTTTTTTGGGTTTTTTTCCCTTTTTTGGAGGGATGGAGGGGGTTACCATTACTTTGGAACACTGACACACACCGAGGTAAGCCTGTTGAAGGAAAATATTGGATGCAGTGGGGAAAAAGGTAACCACGACACAGAACAAGAAAAACCATGTTAACAAAACACACAACTTTTTTTTTGCTTTTTGGAATTTTGTATTTTTTGGGTTTTTTTTCCCTTTTTTGGAGGGATGGAGGGGGTTACCATTACTTTGGAACACTGACACACACAGAGGTACTGTACAGTAAGCCTGCTGAAGGAAAATATTGGATGCAGTGGGGAAAAAGGTAACCACGACACAGAACAAGAAAAACCATGTTAACAAAACACACAACTTTTTTTTTGCTTTTTGGAATTTTGTATTTTTTTGGGTTTTTTTCCCTTTTTTGGAGGGATGGAGGGGGTTACCATTACTTTGGAACACTGACACACACCGAGGTACTATACAGTAAGCCTGCTGAAGGAAAATATTGGATGCAGTGGGGAAAAAGGTAACCACGACACAGAACAAGAAAAACCATGTTAACAAAACACACAACTTTTTTTTTGCTTTTTGGAATTTTGTATTTTTTTGGGTTTTTTTCCCTTTTTTGGAGGGATGGAGGGGGTTACCATTACTTTGGAACACTGACACACACCGAGGTACTATACAGTAAGCCTGCTGAAGGAAAATATCGGACGCAGTGGGGAAAAAGGTAACCACGACACAGAACGATGAAAACCATGATAACAAAACACACAACTTTTTTTTTTGCTTTTTGGAATTTTGTATTTTTTGTTTTTTTTTTCCCTTTTTTGGAGGGATGGAGGGGGTTACCATTACTTTGGAACACTGACACACACAGAGGTACTGTACAGTAAGCCTGCTGAAGGAAAATATTGGATGCAGTGGGGAAAAAGGTAACCACGACACAGAACAAGAAAAACCATGTTAACAAAACACACAACTTTTTTTTTGCTTTTTGGAATTTTGTATTTTTTTGGGTTTTTTTCCCTTTTTTGGAGGGATGGAGGGGGTTACCATTACTTTGGAACACTGACACACACAGAGGTACTGTACAGTAAGCCTGCTGAAGGAAAATATTGGATGCAGTGGGGAAAAAGGTAACCACGACACAGAACAAGAAAAACCATGTTAACAAAACACACAACTTTTTTTTTTTTTTTTGGGAATTTTGTACAGGTATTTTTTTTTATTTTTTTATTATTATTATTAATTTTTGTTTTGGGGAATTTTTTTTTTTAGATTTACTGTCTTTGGGGTGGGGTGTAGGAACAGCAGCACACACACTCGGAAAACCGACCGGTGAAGAGAAACACTTTGCAACTTTTTTATTATTATTATTATTATTATTATTATTATTATTATTATTATTTATTTTTTTTTATTTATTTTTTAATGATATCATGTTTTGTTGTTATTCCTGTATACAGTAGTAATGTATATTTGTACTGTACAGTATGTTTTGTTTTACTGTAGGTTTACTTTTGAAGGAACTGAGACAAACTCACGGAAAATTCAGTATTCGGTTAAAAGTACAGTACAGTAACACCACTGCTTCATCACCGAGTTGTGCACAAGGGAGGGCAAACTGTTGGCAACGGTGGTAACGGTTGCCTTACATGATCGAGGCGTCTCCATGCTGTTCTCCTCTTCATTCGTAGTAGTCCGTTGAGGGTATTGATGATGGAAGTTTTATGGTGCTTCTGAAGTATAATCCGTTTGCCACATCTTCTCATGATGTCTTTTCTTACATTTTTTGGCAGTGCAGATTTCCCATTCTTCCCATTGTAATTCACATGGTTTGCCCATGACAAATAAAGGTCATGTGGCACATGTTCTTGAAAAATAAATTGTGCATATCTGTTCAGTTGTTCATGTGCCTTTCCATAAAGCAGGTCGTCCGTTGCATCTGTGATGTCGCACAGTGGAATATTGGGCAGAACAGGTCCACAGTCTGTCTCGTTGTCTGGCTCTGCAGGGGTGCTGCACTGAGTGGGTGCTCGAGGAAGCTGCAGAGTCACTTCACCAAAGTCCATCACTTGGTGTGCTGTAGAAGGCAGTTCTACGTGTCTATTCACGACTATTGTGGTGTCCACTTCACTGGGTGCATTCACTTCGCCGCCAAAATCCACTTCACAGAGTGCACCCAGTTCGCTGAATGTAGACACTTCGCCCGGGCCATCCAATCCACCGAGTGCACCCAGTTCGCCAAATGAATTCACTTCACCCGGTTCATCCAATTCGCAGAGTGCATCTATTCTGCCAGGTCCATCTTCAATTCGACACATCTGCACAGCTACTTCATGGGTTTGTGGTGTTGCTTTTTTCACTGTGTTAACGATGATGTCTTCCATTGCGCAGATGATCCGGTCATTCACTGATGTTGTGATGGTGTGAGTCGCTGATTCGATGAGGGCATTGACTGATGTCATGATGGTATTACTTACCGATTTGATGAGGTCTTCTTTCACTGATTCAATGAGGACCTCCTTCATTGATTCAACGGTGTTCTTCAATGTATCTTTTAATACAGCATTTTCGATCTCCAGCCGATGTACCTTTTCTTGAAGCTCCTGTGCACCATGGTCGTCTTGCAGGTTGTCCATCAATTCTTTTGTTCCTGAAAGATTTCCAAAATCCAGCTTTCTTCTTGGTGAAGAATGTTCTTGTTGACCTGGGGTCGAAACAAAATCCAAAACAACAAACTCCTCATTTGGATCAATACTTACTGCCTGTACCAGTGTTTGATCAATGCTGACCACTGGTACAGGTACATCTTTAGCCAACACAGTCTCCAGCTTTCTTCTTGGTGAAGAATGTTCTTGTTGACCTGGGGTCGAAACAAAATCCAAAACAACAAACTCCTCATTTGGATCAATACTTACTGCCTGTACCAGTGTTTGATCAATGCTGACCACTGGTACAGGTACATCTTTAGCCAACACAGTCTCCAGCTTTCTTCTTGGTGAAGAATGTTCTTGTTGACCTGGGGTCGAAACAAAATCCAAAACAACAAACTCCTCATTTGGATCAATACTTACTGCCTGTACCAGTGTTTGATCAATGCTGACCACTGGTACAGGTACATCTTTAGCCAACACAGTCTCCTTGTATGAAGGACCAGCTTCAATATCTGTAATAGAGAAAGGGACGTTGTTATCGTTACCTACAATCTGCTCTAAAACACCATTCTTTGCCTTGGCATTTTTCCTTGGCTTTACTGTGACTGGAATGTTCTCTTTTTTGGCAGTAGTCTTCTTTGCCTTTTTGGGTGCATTCTGTGGAACCAATGCATCCAAGGCCAATTGTCTCTTGTTGGAACGTGCACTGCGTTTTCCATAGAATGTTGCACTTGATACATTCATTGTTGTTTGTCTACAAAAAAATAATTACACATGAAATTGTGTTCCACTATCCAGTAAAGCAGTTTTACAGTAGCACAATAATGTCCAGTAGATTACAGTACAGTACATGACTGTACAGTACTGTATGTACTGTACTGTCATGGCCGTAACTACTGTACCATACAGTAGGTGCAAGGGGTGCAGCTGCTATGGGGCCCAGAGCTGCAGGGGGCCCATCTTTACTGTTTAAGTAATATGTTAATAGAGTTACACAAAATGGCCGCCAAACGCCTAGGGGCCTCGTGGAAGCGGGGGGGGGAGGGAACACTGGGAGAGGTTTGGGAAAAGTTGGAAGCACGGCTGCACGTAGAAAAGACGGGGAAAGCAGGACCGAGCAACGGGGAGCGGATACCGTCGTTGCTGCTCGAGCGTCTCATTAGCTCGAGCGTCTCATTAGCTCGAGCGTCTCATTAGCTCGAGCGTCCCAGGCTCCGGGGAGGAGGGGTCGGTGTGCTATACGGGCAAGCGTCGGTCGCTCGATATACCGCCAAACGCCTAGGGGCCTCGTGGAAGCGGGGGGGGGGAGGGAACACTGGGAGAGGTTTGGGAAAGGTTGGAAGCACAGAGAAAGGACGGGGAAACCAGGGCTGTGCGACGGGGAGCGGGCATACAGTAGCCCCGGGGAGGAGGGGCAGCGTCGCTCGAGAGCGCTCGAGGCAGTTTCGCACGGAGGCAGGTTTACACAAAATGGCCGCCAAATGTCTACGGGCCTCGTGGAAGCGGGGGGGAGGGAACACTGGGAGAGGCTGGAAGCATGGCTGCACGGAGAAAAGACGGGGAAAGCAGGGCCGAGCGACGGGGAGCGGGCATACAGTATCCCCGGGGAGGAGGGGCAGCGTCGCTCGAGAGCGCTCGAGGCAGTTTCGCTCGGAGGCAGGGTTACACAAAATGGCCGCCAAATGTCTACGGGCCTCGTGGAAGCGGGGGGGAGGGAACACTGGGAGAGGCTGGAAGCATGGCTGCACGGAGAAAAGACGGGGAAAGCAGGGCCTAGCGACGGGGAGCGGATACCGTCGTTGCTGCTCGAGCGTCTCATTAGCTCGAGCGTCCCGTTAGCTCGAGCGTCCCATTAGCTCGAGCGTCCCAGGCTCCGGGGAGGAGGGGTCGGTGTGCTATACGGGCAAGCGTCGGTCGCTCGATATACCGCCAAACGCCTAGGGGCCTCGTGGAAGCGGGGGGGGGAGGGAACACTGGGAGAGGTTTGGGAAAGGTTGGAAGCACAGAGAAAGGACGGGGAAACCAGGGCTGTGCGACGGGGAGCGGGCATACAGTAGCCCCGGGGAGGAGGGGCAGCGTCGCTCGAGAGCGCTCGAGGCAGTTTCGCTCGGAGGCAGGGTTACACAAAATGGCCGCCAAATGTCTACGGGCCTCGTGGAAGCGGGGGGGAGGGAACACTGGGAGAGGTTTGGGAAAGGTTGGAAGCACAGAGAAAGGACGGGGAAACCAGGGCCGTGCGACGGGGAGCGGGCATACAGTAGCCCCGGGGAGGAGGGGCAGCGTCGCTCGAGAGCGCTCGAGGCAGTTTCGCTCGGAGGCAGGTTTACACAAAATGGCCGCCAAATGTCTACGGGCCTCGTGGAAGCGGGGGGGAGGGAACACTGGGAGAGGTTTGGGAAAGGTTGGAAGCACAGAGAAAGGACGGGGAAACCAGGGCCGTGCGACGGGGAGCGGGCATACAGTAGCCCCGGGGAGGAGGGGCAGCGTCGCTCGAGAGCGCTCGAGGCAGTTTCGCTCGGAGGCAGGTTTACACAAAATGGCCGCCAAATGTCTACGGGCCTCGTGGAAGCGGGGGGGAGGGAACACTGGGAGAGGCTGGAAGCATGGCTGCACGGAGAAAAGACGGGGAAAGCAGGGCCGAGCGACGGGGAGCGGGCATACAGTATCACCGGGGAGGAGGGGCAGCGTCGCTCGAGAGCGCTCGAGGCAGTTTCGCTCGGAGGCAGGGTTACACAAAATGGCCGCCAAATGTCTACGGGCCTCGTGGAAGCGGGGGGGAGGGAACACTGGGAGAGGCTGGAAGCATGGCTGCACGGAGAAAAGACGGGGAAAGCAGGGCCTAGCGACGGGGAGCGGATACCGTCGTTGCTGCTCGAGCGTCTCATTAGCTCGAGCGTCCCGTTAGCTCGAGCGTCCCATTAGCTCGAGCGTCCCAGGCTCCGGGGAGGAGGGGTCGGTGTGCTATACGGGCAAGCGTCGGTCGCTCGATATACCGCCAAACGCCTAGGGGCCTCGTGGAAGCGGGGGGGGGGGAGGGAACACTGGGTGCAATGAGCGTTTACATACAGAATACAGTTTAAAAATAAGGTATATTTATATCGAAATACTGATAGAAAAAGATTTACCGTTCAGGAACTTTTGCTAGTAGCACTTGAAACCAGCCGAGTTCCGTGAGGCCAGCAAAGATTTCAAATGCAAGCAGAAGTACAGGAACGGTATCAGGAAACTTCAAGAAGTCTTGAGAGGAGAGGAGCCGAACAGCAAGTCTGCTTACGAGGAAACAGGTTTGCCGAGTGGTAGCTGGAGTGCCTGGGGACGCCCTTTTTATGTGAAACAAACAAAAGGTTTTTTCCACGCCCAAAGCAGGTCCTGTGATTGGATTATGGAAATTGTTCACGCCCCAAACATATCTGCAGAGACCAATCTCAGGGTCTGGATCTTGGGCGGGAAAAACCTTTTGTTTGTTTCACATAAAAAGGGCGTCCCCAGGCACTCCAGCTACCACTCGGCAAACCTGTTTCCTCGTAAGCAGACTTGCTGTTCGGCTCCTCTCCTCTCAAGACTTCTTGAAGTTTCCTGATACCGTTCCTGTACTTCTGCTTGCATTTGAAATCTTTGCTGGCCTCACGGAACTCGGCTGGTTTCAAGTGCTACTAGCAAAAGTTCCTGAACGGTAAATCTTTTTCTATCAGTATTTCGATATAAATATACCTTATT
This sequence comes from Crinia signifera, assembly GCF_055691185.1. Classification (NCBI taxonomy): domain Eukaryota; kingdom Metazoa; phylum Chordata; class Amphibia; order Anura; family Myobatrachidae; genus Crinia; species Crinia signifera. The sequence goes on along the minus strand of NC_139219.1, from coordinate 82,010,095 downwards.
TTTAAACTGTATTCTGTATGTAAACGCTCATTGCACCCAGTGTTCCCTCCCCCCCCCCGCTTCCACGAGGCCCCTAGGCGTTTGGCGGTATATCGAGCGACCGACGCTTGCCCGTATAGCACACCGACCCCTCCTCCCCGGAGCCTGGGACGCTCGAGCTAATGGGACGCTCGAGCTAATGGGACGCTCGAGCAAATGAGACGCTCGAGCAGCAACGACGGTATCCGCTCCCCGTCGCTCGGCCCTGCTTTCCCCGTCTTTTCTCCGTGCAGCCATGCTTCCAGCCTCTCCCAGTGTTCCCTCCCCCCCGCTTCCACGAGGCCCGTAGACATTTGGCGGCCATTTTGTGTAACCCTGCCTCCGAGCGAAACTGCCTCGAGCGCTCTCGAGCGACGCTGCCCCTCCTCCCCGGTGATACTGTATGCCCGCTCCCCGTCGCTCGGCCCTGCTTTCCCCGTCTTTTCTCCGTGCAGCCATGCTTCCAGCCTCTCCCAGTGTTCCCTCCCCCCCGCTTCCACGAGGCCCGTAGACATTTGGCGGCCATTTTGTGTAAACCTGCCTCCGAGCGAAACTGCCTCGAGCGCTCTCGAGCGACGCTGCCCCTCCTCCCCGGGGCTACTGTATGCCCGCTCCCCGTCGCACGGCCCTGGTTTCCCCGTCCTCTCTCTGTGCTTCCAACCTTTCCCAAACCTCTCCCAGTGTTCCCTCCCCCCCCCCGCTTCCACGAGGCCCCTAGGCGTTTGGCGGTATATCGAGCGACCGACGCTTGCCCGTATAGCACACCGACCCCTCCTCCCCGGAGCCTGGGACGCTCGAGCTAATGGGACGCTCGAGCTAATGGGACGCTCGAGCTAATGAGACGCTCGAGCAGCAACGACGGTATCCGCTCCCCGTCGCTCGGCCCTGCTTTCCCCGTCTTTTCTCCGTGCAGCCATGCTTCCAGCCTCTCCCAGTGTTCCCTCCCCCCCGCTTCCACGAGGCCCGTAGACATTTGGCGGCCATTTTGTGTAACCCTGCCTCCGAGCGAAACTGCCTCGAGCGCTCTCGAGCGACGCTGCCCCTCCTCCCCGGGGATACTGTATGCCCGCTCCCCGTCGCTCGGCCCTGCTTTCCCCGTCTTTTCTCCGTGCAGCCATGCTTCCAGCCTCTCCCAGTGTTCCCTCCCCCCCGCTTCCACGAGGCCCGTAGACATTTGGCGGCCATTTTGTGTAAACCTGCCTCCGAGCGAAACTGCCTCGAGCGCTCTCGAGCGACGCTGCCCCTCCTCCCCGGGGCTACTGTATGCCCGCTCCCCGTCGCACGGCCCTGGTTTCCCCGTCCTTTCTCTGTGCTTCCAACCTTTCCCAAACCTCTCCCAGTGTTCCCTCCCCCCCCCCGCTTCCACGAGGCCCCTAGGCGTTTGGCGGTATATCGAGCGACCGACGCTTGCCCGTATAGCACACCGACCCCTCCTCCCCGGAGCCTGGGACGCTCGAGCTAATGGGACGCTCGAGCTAATGGGACGCTCGAGCTAATGAGACGCTCGAGCAGCAACGACGGTATCCGCTCCACGTCGCTCTGCCCTGCTTTCCCCGTCTTTTCTCCGTGCAGCCATGCTTCCAGCCTCTCCCAGTGTTCCCTCCCCCCCGCTTCCACGAGGCCCGTAGACATTTGGCGGCCATTTTGTGTAACCCTGCCTCCGAGCGAAACTGCCTCGAGCGCTCTCGAGCGACGCTGCCCCTCCTCCCCGGGGATACTGTATGCCCGCTCCCCGTCGCACGGCCCTGGTTTCCCCGTCCTTTCTCTGTGCTTCCAACCTTTCCCAAACCTCTCCCAGTGTTCCCTCCCCCCCCCCGCTTCCACGAGGCCCCTAGGCGTTTGGCGGTATATCGAGCGACCGACGCTTGCCCGTATAGCACACCGACCCCTCCTCCCCGGAGCCTGGGACGCTCGAGCTAATGGGACGCTCGAGCTAATGGGACGCTCGAGCTAATGAGACGCTCGAGCAGCAACGACGGTATCCGCTCCCCGTCGCTCGGCCCTGCTTTCCCCGTCTTTTCTCCGTGCAGCCATGCTTCCAGCCTCTCCCAGTGTTCCCTCCCCCCCGCTTCCACGAGGCCCGTAGACATTTGGCGGCCATTTTGTGTAACCCTGCCTCCGAGCGAAACTGCCTCGAGCGCTCTCGAGCGACGCTGCCCCTCCTCCCCGGGGATACTGTATGCCCGCTCCCCGTCGCACGGCCCTGGTTTCCCCGTCCTTTCTCTGTGCTTCCAACCTTTCCCAAACCTCTCCCAGTGTTCCCTCCCCCCCCCCGCTTCCACGAGGCCCCTAGGCGTTTGGCGGTATATCGAGCGACCGACGCTTGCCCGTATAGCACACCGACCCCTCCTCCCCGGAGCCTGGGACGCTTGAGCTAATGAGACGCTCGAGCTAACGAGAAGTTGACGCATTAGCAAATGAGTGCTGTACAGTACATCATTGTCAATTATTACCACCAACGTTGTTTTTTTTGGGGGGGGGGGAGGGGGGGGGTAAAGGTACTGTAACATTTTTTAAAAAAAATGTTTAATGTACTATAGTAATTTGTATTGCGAAAAAGTCCATGTACTGTATTTCTAAATGTACTGTCTTCTCTTCATACAGGGAAGTCTCTAGTACAGCTGTCCAAAATGCCAGTTAAGATCAACAAGGCGATGAGCAAAATAATTGCAAACATGAAAAAAGAAAATAAAACTACCAAAGAGATCCAGGCTTGGCTGAGGGAAAGTGGGATTGTAGTCACTTTACAAACAGTGCGCTATCATGCTTTCGAGAGAACAACGGCCAGAAAGGAAATATTTGCTCCAAAGTGCTCTTGGTAAGATCAGTGTTGTGTAGTAAATTACCTGTAATGTACTGTACTGTATTGTTTGTTAAAATGGTACTGTATAAACTACTGTACTGTACAGTATGTCCAGTAGTATTAACCTTTGCTGTACTACAGTAATATAGAACATGAAACGTTTCAGTCATTGCCTTGTACTGTACTGTACATTAACTCTTATTTACTGTGTGCACTGTAGGAGAGCTGAAAAAATTGTGGAGAAAATAACTCGTGAGAATGATGAAATCTCTGCTCGACAAATTAAAAACATCTTCAAAACAGAGTATGATTTTGACATATCACTCACCAGCATTCGAAAAATGCGTCGGAGAATGGGATGGAAATATTGTGCTACAAGGTACAGTACAGTAAGAGTTTTGTATAGAGCAGTAATGCGCGCCATTTCACATTAACCCCTTGAGTGGTGGGTTTTGCTGTACAAACCTACAGTACCAGGGCAGCGGCGGCAGAGCTTGATGCTACTGTTCCTCATAGTGACAATGGCGTCATGATGAGGGATTTTCGTGGCAGCTCTGGAGGTCTCGGCCTGAGCACTCGCCAGCCCCCACAAGCCGCACCAACCATACCCGGCAGTGGGGGAGGGGTGGGGGAATTGACTGGAGGTGCTGCACCAGTGGTGCACACAAGGACACCACTGGCGTACACCTACTGTATAGTGGCATGCCTTGAGATTTTCCGGGACAGCCCACTGCACCAGCACAGCTGAATCCGGAAAATCTCCAGGCATTCAGTACAGTACCACTCAAGTGGTTAATACCTACATTATTTGCATACAGTACTGCACGGTTGTTTAATGATGTCTATAATACAGTACTGTATTAAATTACCTGTATATTTTTGTGCTGTTGACAGGATAACTCCCATGGTTAGAGATGTCAACAAAGAGAAGAGAGTGGAACAGGCACGTCGTTGGATTGAGAGCGGTGAAACTTTTCAGGATGTCCTTTTCACCGATGAATCCTCAGTTGCACTCGAGAGGTTCTCGCGAATGTCATTCCGTAAGAAGGACCATATCTCATTGAAGCCACGGCCAAAGCATCCACTGAAAGTCCACGTATGGGGAGCCATATCACGATTGGGAGCTGGCCCATTGTTAATGTTCGAAGGTACAGTATAGTACAGTATACAGTACCATGCGTTGTCTGTGTTTGTAAGAAATAATGTACTATACTGTACACTACAATAATTAAAATTGAATGCAGTGGTTATTAATAAACAATACTGCTTTTTTCTCTAGGGATCATGGATAAACAATTCTTTCAAGAAAGAATAGTAGAGGGATGTATGGTGCCATATGTGCGGAAACGTTTCCCATCGCATCATAGACTATTCCAGGACAATGATCCTAAACACTCTGCCTCTGCAAAATTCATGGAAGAGAAAGGCATCAATTGGGAACGCACACCACCAGAGTGAGTATTGCTTTAATATTGTACTGTACTTTTATGTTCTAAAAGAAACATTATTGAAATACCTTTATTGTATCATACTGTTTACTTTAGATCCCCGGACATGAATCCAATTGAATTGGTATGGGCTCAAATGAAGTATTACATCAGGAACACTGCGAAGCCGACAACAAAACAGCAGCTGTTGGATGGGATCCGTAAATTTTGGCAAGAAGTGCTGACACCGGACATTTGTAATAATTGCATAAATCATCTATATAAAGTATTGCCTGTTATAGTCAAAATAAATGGACAACCCAGTGGTATGTAGTACTGTATTAAAATAGTATAGAAGTACTTAATCAGTCTGTTTTCTGTGTGTTTCTCTATGAACCCCCACCCCAAAATACTGTATAATAAAAATAAAAGTTGTGTGTGTGATGTTACAGTACTGTACAGCAGTGTTGCAAGCAAGGGGGTACGGTGTGGTACAGAGTACTGTACAGTACCTGTAAGAAATACAGTATGTTGCAGGTACGCAGTACCACTTACTCCCTGACCCACTGTCAATTCTATTTTTAATTTAAGTCTAAATATAATACATCCGCAGCCCGCCCACTCAGCGTTATGATTGGCGTAGCTACCGCTACTGCTGATTTAGCCTGTCACACTGACAGGCATCTGCAGTGGCGATAGCATGAAGAGCAGGCTCCACAATTGTAAGCACAATCTGCCCAGCTCTCCGCCAAGCAAGAGCCAACCGACCCCCAGTCATTTCCTGCTTCTCATTCCCTGTCTCCTGATGCCACGCCACTATTGTCATTTAGGGCCTTATTCGCATTCACTCTTTCTGTCACAATTCTTCTTAGATGGACAAAACTGCAGGTGGGGCAGATGTACAGTATAATGAGCAGAGAGAATTAGATTTGGGTGAGTTACAGTATTTTGTTTCTGTGCAGGAAAAATACTGACTGCTTTATTGTTACACTGCAATATAGAGCTTACTGTACTGTACTTTGAAGTACAGTACAGTAAAACCCCACCCAAATCTAATTCTCTCTGCAATAGTAAAATCTACCCCACCTGCAGTGCACATGGTTTTGTCCATCTAAGAAGAATTTTGTCAGAAAGAGTAAATTCGAATAAGGCCCTTAGTCACTCTTCTAGCTTTGTGTGACCACGAACACTCATGACACATGGCCACACCCATACAGTATTTGGTAGAGCCCATGAGTACTGTACCACCAAGAAAAAAATTCTACCTGCACCACTGCTGTACAGTACCTTTTGTTTATTATTCTGTCCTGCACCTTGCTACTGAACTGTACCTTGTCCCCTCTGATTGTACTGTATGCCATATTATCCATCTGTTGTCAATAAAAGTATTTTACTGTACTGTACATGTGGATAACAAGTAGAAAAATGTTGATTCGGTGCAATGTACTGTACTGTAGACAGTCTGTTTTACTGTATTTGTGTGTCTTGCTGAACCCCCACCCCAAACAAATAAAAAAAAAAAAATAATCTGTGTGTGATTTTTTTTTTTTTTCTATTCTGTACTGTACTGTACCTTGCTACCTTTTCCCCACTGATTGTACTGTATGCCATATCATCCATCTGCTGTCAATAAAAGTGTTTACTACAGTATTCAGTATTTGCAGTAGCATACAATAAGTTACTGTACAGTATCGTCTCACGCTGGAAAAAAGACAAGGATACATTGGAGTAACAATAAAATATTTATAAATACAGTATGAAAAAAAAAGAAACAACGCCAGAATAACAATTAAATTAAACGAACTAAAAATTGGAAAATGAAATCAATGAACTGGTGCATCAGCACCCGCACCGCCTCAAGCGCCCTGAGCCGCTGAGCCCTCTGTTGTTGTTCTGTGGTGGGGAAGTAAAATGTTAACGTTACTATAGTGTACTGTACGGTAAGTACTGTACTGTACTGTATTATTATTCTACAAAAGCAATCCCAACCACTGACATACTGTACTGTAACTGTACCTCTATAATTGGGGCCGGGACCCGGGCCAGGCCCCTGCGAGTCTGATCCTGGCCTGTGCTGGCTTATCCGCAGTTGGTGTCTTGGGCCCCCATGGACGATTGGCACTGTAGTGGGAGAAAAAGTGAGCATTACAATACAGCATGTACAGAACCTGTTCCACTTAGTGGCCCTTCTTCACTTCAACGGTGGTGGTCGTACTGTACTGTACAGTATGCCATAAAATAAAGCATGCCATGCCAAAAGAAGAAGCTGGTGGGTGGGACAGGCTTTTCTATTGGAATTACTGTTCAGGACTGTGTCAGAGGCGGAACTCAGTTCCCTCTACCATTGGAAACCAGTTGCCCATCACTTTTACACCTCTGGTTACAGTGCAGTACTACAGTAATTCTTACCACTTTCATCGTCCTCCTCCTCATCTTCCTCCAGCTCCATGGCCTCCACCTCAATGATGTCTGAGTGGAGAAAGGAAAATACAGTAGTACAGGAAAAAAAACATCATTTGCCTACTTACAGGTACTGTACTGAACATGTACTGTACAGTACAACTCCATAGAAGAAGGTCCTAATGGTGTAGATTGAAATGTCTACACACCATCTCCAAGCGGGCACCACCCACCTACAGTAGTGTACTGTACAAACAGGCAAGGCCCAAAGTCTGCGTGACACCCAGCGCAGAGCCCCCCCAAAGTGAAGTCCTACACCAAAGGCATTGTCAGTTCCTCCAGAACCACCTGCACTTCCAACCACTTCAACAGCTGACCCCCACCTCCGCATCCCACAAAGCACCCCCTCCACCGGACCACTGTACTCACTGCCTGGCTCCTGGTCCTCCTGCTGCTCCACCTCCTCCTCCTGTTCCTTCTCGGTGTCGAGGAGAACCGCCTCTTCTACCCGGGTGTGGCCTAGTGATGCTGCATTAAAAATAAAAAAAAATAAAAACATTGTAAACGTACTGTACTGTAAAGTAAATTCCCTTCTACTTTTAGAACTCCATAGAACGGTTGTGTCAAAGTCATGGCCCTCCAATTGTTGTGGAAGTACTGTACACATCCCACCCAGCATGCCATGCCACAGTTTTAACAATCCATCATACTGTACTGTATACAAAAAGTGGCATGCTGGGATGTGTACATATGTACTGTACAACCAGCAAAGGCCCAAAGGCTGCGTGACACTCAATGCAGTGCACCCCAAAGTGAATGCCTTCGCTGAACGGCATCTTCAGTTCCTCCAGAACCACCTGCACTTCCAACCACTTCAACAGCCAACCCCCACCTCCGCATCCCACAAAGCACCCCCTCCACCGGACCACTGTACTCACTGCCTGGCTCCTGGTCCTCCTGCTGCTCCACCTCCTCCTCCTGTTCCTTCTCGGTGTCGAGGAGAACCGCCTCTTCTACCCGGGTGTGGCCTAGTGATGCTGCATTAAAAATAAAAAAAAATAAAAACATTGTAAACGTACTGTACTGTAAAGTAAATTCCCTTCTACTTTTAGAACTCCATAGAACGGTTGTGTCAAAGTCATGGCCCTCCAATTGTTGTGGAAGTACTGTACACATCCCACCCAGCATGCCATGCCACAGTTTTAACAATCCATCATACTGTACTGTATACAAAAAGTGGCATGCTGGGATGTGTACATATGTACTGTACAACCAGCAAAGGCCCAAAGGCTGCGTGACACTCAATGCAGTGCACCCCAAAGTGAATGCCTTCGCTGAACGGCATCTTCAGTTCCTCCAGAACCACCTGCACTTCCAACCACTTCAACAGCCAACCCCCACCTCCGCATCCCACAAAGCACCCCCTCCACCGGACCACTGTACTCACTGCCTGGCTCCTGGTCCTCCTGCTGCTCCACCTCATCCTCCTCTTCCTCCTCGGTGTCGAGGAGAACCGCCTCTTCTTCCCGGGTGTGGCCTAGTGATGCTGCATTAAAAAAAAAAAAAAAACATTGTAAACGTACTGTACTGTACAGTAAATTCCCTTCTACTTTTAGAACTCCATAGAACGGTTGTGTCAAAGTCATGGCCCTCCAATTGTTGTGGAAGTACTGTACACATCCCACCCAGCATGCCATGCCACAGTTTTAACAATCCATCATACTGTACTGTATACAAAAAGTGGCATGCTGGGATGTGTACATATGTACTGTACAACCAGCAAAGGCCCAAAGGCTGCGTGACACTCAATGCAGTGCACCCCAAAGTGAATGCCTTCGCTGAACGGCATCTTCAGTTCCTCCAGAACCACCTGCACTTCCAACCACTTCAACAGCCAACCCCCACCTCCGCATCCCACAAAGCACCCCCTCCACCGGACCACTGTACTCACTGCCTGGCTCCTGGTCCTCCTGCTGCTCCACCTCATCCTCCTCTTCCTCCTCGGTGTCGAGGGGAACCGCCTCTTCTTCCCGGGTGTGGCCTAGTAATGCTGCATTAAAAAAAAAAAAAAAAAACATTGTAAACGTACTGTACTGTACAGTAAATTCCCTTCTACTTTTAGAACTCCATAGAACGGTTGTGTCAAAGTCATGGCCCTCCAATTGTTGTGGAAGTACTGTACACATCCCACCCAGCATGCCATGCCACAGTTTTAACAATCCATCATACTGTACTGTATACAAAAAGTGGCATGCTGGGATGTGTACATATGTACTGTACAACCAGCAAAGGCCCAAAGGCTGCGTGACACTCAATGCAGTGCACCCCAAAGTGAATGCCTTCGCTGAACGGCATCTTCAGTTCCTCCAGAACCACCTGCACTTCCAACCACTTCAACAGCCAACCCCCACCTCCGCATCCATAGGCGTGCGCAAGGGGGGTGCCGGGGGTGCACAGGCACCTCCTAATCATAGCTGAGGGATGGGGCTTTCCAACGAGCCCAGCCCCGTGTCTCTAGCCCCCTGGGAACCGGAGATACTGCCAGGCAAAGCTGGAACGTTTTCCCTATAGGATAACATGGGACCCGCTAATTCCGACCCCCACCCAGTTCAATGGCTGCCAATTCCCCCTTCGGCATCACTGAAGCTCGAGGTTGATTTCAGTCGAACCCAAATCGCTGGGCCTTCAATCTGATACCAGGCGGATCCATATGGATTATTTGATTCCAGGGATATTGAGGTTAAACCGTTTTTTTTTGTTTGTTTGTATGTGTGTGTGTGTGTGTGTGTACACTATGTGTGCGGGCGGGCATTTGCCCCTGGGCACTTGGGGTACAAGTGTCCCGTGCCCGCTACAGCCTCCTTCCCTTTTGAGCGGCTGACCAGATGCTGCCTGCCGCTGACAGGTAAAGTAGCTTCAGTGTGCGGCGTGCAGCATCCGGCCAGCGGCTCAAAAGGGAAGGAGGCTGCGGCTCCGGTGGGCATCTTATAAGAAGAGTGCACAGCGCTACCCGTAAGTGCGGATTCACGGGAGCACTGGTGTGCAATGCGCACCCCCAGCAATGAGCATGAAACTCCCCTTGTCAATGAGCATTTAACCACCCCCTTCCCAGGGAGCATGTGACTTCTGGCAAAGAACATTTCACATCCCCCCCCATGGCATAATCTGTAATGGCCATCACAGTCTGAGGCGTAACGTGTAATGGGCATCATGGTGTGAGGCGTAACATGTAATGGGAATTACACGTACAACGTGTAATGGGCATTATGGAATGTGGTATACTATGTACAGTAATGGCTGTGTGATGTGTAATATGCATGTAAGTATGTGTTAATTTTTGGCGCGCGCCTTCGACGTGCACAGTCCCTATTGTCCCTGTTTTAATAATATTTTTTTTTAAGCCCTAACATAATGTGTAATGGGCATTACGGTGTGTGGCATGTGTGATGGGCATTATTGTGCGTGACATTATATCTAGTGTGTTTCATTATGTGTAATAATAGGAGATGATGAACACGCCCAGTAGATAGTGATGGACACGCCCCCTCCAATGGTGCACCCCCTAATAAAACGGGCTGCGCACGCCTATGTCCGCATCCCACAAAGCACCCCCTCCACCGGACCACTGTACTCACTGCCTGGCTCCTGGTCCTCCTGCTGCTCCACCTCATCCTCCTCTTCCTTCCTACAGTACACCGCATTGTTGATCCCTATTCACACACAGCCCCAATTGTTTATGGTGTACTGTACAGTACATGTACTGTAGGGTGTGGATTGAAATGTCGAATGACATAATGTCGAATGTCAAAATGTCGACACCACAATGTCAAATGTGTAAAAATGTCGACATGGGTTAATGTCGACATTTCAAAAATGTCGACTGCCATAATGTTGACTGGGGTTATGTCGAATTGCTCTTTTGGGTTTTTTTTGGCCCGAAATGTCAACAGTGTCGACATGGACACTATTGACATAGTGAATCGGACCCTCGCATCGCTCGCTTCGCTCGCGATGCTTAGGGCATTTTTACACATTTGACATTGTGGTGTCGACATTTTGACATTCGACATTATGTCATTCGACATTATGACCGCATCCCGTACTGTGAAAGTGCGCCGTTGATATGGTCTGCTGCCCAGGGCCCACACAGACCATATCGACGGTGCTCTCTAGAGCCGCCAACCCCCCCTCCCTGTACCCCCCTCGGTACAGTACTGTGCTTACAGCGCCTGATGGCCTGAAGTCTCTCAGGATCCCTCCTGACCAGGTCACTCCAGCGCCGCTCTAAGGAGCGGATAGACCGCTGACGGCCAGTGTCCCTAAGGATAGCCCTGCGGGTCTTTCTGTAGGCCTTCATTTTCTCCTTGTTGCTGGAGAGAGTCCTGTCTCTCCAGCGCACAAGGTGCCTCAGCTCCCGGGTGCTGTACGGGCCCTCTCTGCGCTCCGCCATTGTACTGTACAATGCAGTGGTGCACAGCATACAGTACAATAAAGCACAGGTGACGCAAAATTTCGGCGCGGGGGTCCTAGACACATGACTTTCATCATGCGCCCAAAACTTTATTTAAAAGAGTTTGGAGATACTAAATCGCTAGGACATACTGTACTGTATAGTTTTATTAAATATCATTCTACAAAATACTGTACACACTGTATTCCAATAGAAAAAACCCTGAGGATGGCCCGCCAGCTCTGGAAGCACGTCTGGCACGGCCCGCCCCTTCGTGGATTCTTTGCTCTGCAGGAGATGTTGAAGTGTAATGACCTGTATTAGCCGACCCCCTCCACCCCTGGGGGGAGGGGAGGAGGCGCTTGACTTCATTACTCCTTGCAAGAGACAATACAGTATTGCAGCGTGTGAAATAGGGCTTTCTTAAACCAGTCACCCCCGGCAAACCTCGCACTGGACGCTTCAACTCATACTGTAACTCTTGGTCCTCGCGGAGGTTCAGTCGCATTAGCGGCTAAATCTCCCGAGTGTACTATCTAGATTCGGACGCAGATGCGCCTGAACCTCCGTGAAGTCTGGTCTGTCAGGACTCGGCTTGTGAATCCTTCAGTACACATTTAGTGGTCTACGCTAGCTTTATTGATTACTGTGCATTTATAAATAAATAAATGAATGAATGAATAAATAAATAAACATCAAAATTATCTTACAACCCCCTCCCCTCCGTAATCGAACTCGGGCCTCCTGCTTGGATTGCCGCGCAGCTAACCACTAGACTACTGCACGGTCATGTAAACCGTGGCAGGAGGAGGAGGAGCAGCAGTTGTGATGGCAAAACCAGTACCCCTGCAGCCTCTGAGACGCCCCCCTGGCGAGAACCCCGAGGACGGCACGGCCCGCCCCTTCGTGGATTCTTTGCTCTGCAGGAGATGTTGAAGTGTAATGACCTGTATTAGCCGACCCCCTCCACCCCTGGGGGGAGGGGAGGAGGCGCTTGACTTCATTACTCCTTGCAAGAGACAATACAGTATTGCAGCGTGTGAAATAGGGCTTTCTTAAACCAGTCACCCCCGGCAAACCTCGCACTGGACGCTTCAACTCATACTGTAACTCTTGGTCCTCGCGGAGGTTCAGTCGCATTAGCGGCTAAATCTCCCGAGTGTACTATCTAGATTCGGACGCAGATGCGCCTGAACCTCCGTGAAGTCTGGTCTGTCAGGACTCGGCTTGTGAATCCTTCAGTACACATTTAGTGGTCTACGCTAGCTTTATTGATTACTGTGCATTTATAAATAAATAAATGAATGAATGAATAAATAAATAAACATCAAAATTATCTTACAACCCCCTCCCCTCCGTAATCGAACTCGGGCCTCCTGCTTGGATTGCCGCGCAGCTAACCACTAGACTACTGCACGGTCATGTAAACCGTGGCAGGAGGAGGAGGAGCAGCAGTTGTGATGGCAAAACCAGTACCCCTGCAGCCTCTGAGACGCCCCCCTGGCGAGAACCCCGAGGACGGCACGGCCCGCCCCTTCGTGGATTCTTTGCTCTGCAGGAGATGTTGAAGTGTAATGACCTGTATTAGCCGACCCCCTCCACCCCTGGGGGGAGGGGAGGAGGCGCTTGACTTCATTACTCCTTGCAAGAGACAATACAGTATTGCAGCGTGTGAAATAGGGCTTTCTTAAACCAGTCACCCCCGGCAAACCTCGCACTGGACGCTTCAACTCATACTGTAACTCTTGGTCCTCGCGGAGGTTCAGTCGCATTAGCGGCTAAATCTCCCGAGTGTACTATCTAGATTCGGACGCAGATGCGCCTGAACCTCCGTGAAGTCTGGTCTGTCAGGACTCGGCTTGTGAATCCTTCAGTACACATTTAGTGGTCTACGCTAGCTTTATTGATTACTGTGCATTTATAAATAAATAAATAAATAAATAAATAAATAAATAAATGAATGAATAAATGAATAAATAAATAAATAAATAAACATCAAAATTATCTTACAACCCCCTCCCCTCCGTAATCGAACTCGGGCCTCCTGCTTGGTTTGCCGCGCAGCTAACCACTAGACTACTGTACTGTCATGTAATCCGTGGCAGGATGTGATGGCAAAACCAGTACCCCTGCAGCCTCTGAGACGCCCCCCTTGCGAGAACCCCGAGGACGGCCCGCCAGCGTCTGATACCTGTAGTTCTTTCATGGATTGTCTGAGTTTGTCCTTTCATAGATTAGTGCTGTCATGTACTGTAGTACTGTACTTTATTTTAGCGCAAGTCGATACCGTCCAACTCTGGAAAGGCAGGAGGCACTTTGACTTCAGCGCCTCCTCCATTTGCTCACTTGTACTGTATTGTACGTTCACTAGTGTCTCATTTTAATTTACTTTACTGTACTGTACTGTACTTTATCATTTCCCACGAGCACCTCATCGTGCATGAGCGTCTAATCGCGCACGAGCTTCTCATACAGTATAGTAATACGGCGAATGGAGGAATCACTCCGACTGTATCTTGATGGAGCATTAGCCACCCAGTGGTGGCAGATTGTATTACATGGCGAGCAACCATGTCGCTTGGCGGACGCCAGCGCCATAAAAATATCGATGCGCCAGAACCTCCGCCATGGCGTCCAGGCGGCAATAATAAGGCCGGCGCCATCTGTAGCACAATAGTCATCTGTCACTGTTTACATTTACCTTGTTTCAACTCCTCACAACTATGTACCTACGTCCAAAGTTGAACTGTTCAATGCAATAAATGTTATCTTCAAATGTACTGTAAGTGATACATTTTTAATTCCATCCCTAATAATTCTATGCATCAGAATTGATGTAGTGCCAGCATACTCTGCACAGCTTACAATTAAAAAAACAATAAATGATAGTAGCCAGTAATGGCTACTGTCATTTATTGTTTTTTTAATTGTAAGCCAAACAAGCTGTCCTCTGAAACTGCATTTGGTGAAACATATGCAAAGTATCAATAAAGGGTATGTTGCACTGCAGATGGGTTTGATGTTAAGTGCAAGATATTTAGATTGGGGCAGGGGGGGGGGGGGTGTTGCAAACTCAAACCTGAATTGCAGTTACATAGGGCCTTATTTTGGTTCATTCTTTCTGACAAAATCCTTCTTAGATGTGCAAAACCATGTGCACTGCAGGTGGGGCAGGTGTTACTTGTGCAGAGAGAATTAGATTTGGGTGGGGTTTTACTAAGTGAGATCTATATTGCAGTGTAAAAATAAAGCAGTCTGTATTTTCCCTGCACAGAAACAAAATTACTCACCCAAATCTAATTCTCTCTGCACATGTTACATCTGCCCCCCTGCAGTGCACATGGTTTTGTCCATCTAAGAAGGATTTTGTCAGAAAGAATGAACTAAAATAAGGCCCATAGTTACATAGTAGGTAAGGTTGAATAAAGACTTGCGTCCATCAAGTTCCACCTAGGTTTATAATAGTTTATCCCATGTTGTAAGTATGTTCTGATATTTTAAAGACCGATTTATGTTTCTTATTTGTACCCGTGGATGTTTTTAACCAATAAAAATAAATGGAAAAAACTTGACAATGCGCAAAGATAAATCAATAAAAAAAAAAGGGGTCCAAGTGATACCAGTCCCACAGGGTATATTCCTGTATGCAACAAGGATTCAGGTGTCTTGATTCCTTCACCTGTGGTGAGATTTCCTTTTTGCTGGGTAATTACACTGGCTTGTTTCTTAAGCCGGCTGCTCCACTTTGTAAATTCCCGAATCCACCGGGTCAATAATATCTAGAAAATGAAAGAAGTGGGCGCTCCAATAGTGTATTTCCACTTAGTTTTTATTGATAAAAAAACACAGAACAAGCGAATTGGGTCACGTACCGCAACATGTGGCTGTTACCTGCCGCTGGCTTTACAGCATAAACCAAGTACTCCGTACTCCAAAGAAATAGGAGAGGTTACACTCCACACTCAGCTCGATCACAGCTCCACGGACACAAACTTCACAGAGACGCTAGGCCATGCGTGACGAAACGCGTAGGGGCGTGGCCTAGCGTCTCTGTGAAGTTTGTGTCCGTGGAGCTGTGATCGAGCTGAGTGTGGAGTGTAACCTCTCCTATTTCTTTGGAGTACGGAGTACTCGGTGTATGCTGTAAAGCCAGCGGCAGGTAACAGCCGCATGTTGCGGTACGTGACCCAATTCGCTTGTTCTGTGTTTTTTTTATCAATAAAAACTAAGTGGTAATACACTATTGGAGCGCCCACTTCTTTCATTTTCTAGACAATAAAAATAAATGTTTATCCATTCTTATTTTAAAAGTATTTATTGTGTCTGCCGACACCACCTCTCCAGGAAGAGAGTTCCATCATTTGACTGCTCTGACCGTAAAGAAATGTTTTCTTCTAGATGAACAAAATCTTTTTTCTTCTAGTCTATACTCGTGCCCTCGCATCCTAGTTTCCTTTCTAGAAGAAATAAGGGTGTTTGACAGTTCCTTATATTGGCCCTTGATACCTGTATATTTGTACATGTTGAGCATGTCCCCCCTTAAACGTCTCTTCTCTAGTGTAAATAGTCCCAAATTGCTTAATCTCTCCTCATAGCTTAAATTCTCCAATCCCATAATTAGCTTTGTTGCTCTTCTTTGGATTTTTCTAATTCTATGATGTCCTTTTTATAGTGTGGGGCCCAGAATTGTACTCCATATTCGAGGTGTGGTCTTACCAATGCTTTGTACAGTGGCATAATTACAAATGAACAGAAATTAGAAGACTTGCGCTCCAAATAAAGGGTGCAGCTATACACAAATAATAGTCACCTACTATTATAATACAATACCAATAAAACAAGAATTTTTGAATATAGCGCTCCCACTTGGGATATGAATATAACACTCATTATAGATGATAGCTGATCCAATTCAAGTTAATTCCATGTACCTCAAAGACAAAAAGAGAAGTAATTGCCATCCTCATAGTGCAGCTATCCACAGGAAAATAAAACAAATTTAAAATTAAAATTAATAAAGAAGATACTTCGTACCAGATAAGGGCCTTAGCTTGGGCCTCAAGATTATTCACGACTGTTCCTTGATATATTGCAATATCCACCACTGGTGAGTTTATATTCCTTGATTACCTCGGGCAAGATTGGAGATACTCCACATAGCGTAAAACTATTTATATTACATAAAAATCAACAAACAATATTCATATAAAAAGGGCATAATATCGTATCAGGCCTTATCATCAAGGCTATGTGCAGATGTTCAATAACAATTTCAACTGGAGGTCGCGTATCTCCAGAAGAATCATGAAAGACATGAAGAAACATCAGAGTCACTTGCATGGCTTTGGACCGCGGGATCCCAGATCAGGCATCACTTTTTTTGTGGAGGAACGCCACCTCTGTTATTGTTGCCAAGCCAGGATCCCTTATCCACTACATTCCCAGTACAAAACTGTGGAGAAACCCCACATTTACCATCGCTATTGGAGGTAATGCAGTGGTGAGACACTACATCCCACTGACTCCCACTAAGCTATTGGGATTACAATCTTTTTGGGCCCAAAAGAGGACACGACACATCTGGATTTGAGGTGACTTTCGAAAATGTAGCCCAATGTGCACTAATTACCGCAGCAACAATTTCATGTATATTCACATCTTTTAAAGTGTTCTTAGCTATATAGCTATATACATATGTAATTATTTTTTTAAAAAAGGAATTCCTTTTCTCCCAAATAAATGTTATTGTTCTTATTAAGTGCATCACCTGTTATCAGTGTTTAACGCAACCACCCTTTCCACATTTGTAGATCACTTGCATGGCTGGCAACCTTTTACCCTCCATCACACACTGGCTGCTTTTGCAAATACTGGACAGATTTTGGGGCATGGCTTAGTCGAGCAAGGGAGCGGACGCAAGGTGCGGGAGCCCCGGTCCTGCTCATTCTTACCCCTGCTGCTCCTCTGCACCTGAGGCGCTGGTTGGGGACTTGGTGCTGCTGTGGTGACTTGTCCGGCCTGGTGTGTGCTGCCCTCTGGACTCCTGTGTATCAGTGAGCGGCCACCATCCTGAGAGGCACTTCTCTGGTTATCGCCCCGCTCTTTCTCCTGGGTGCTAAAGCTGGTGATACGGCATAGAAGCCTATGGGCTTCTTAATGTGACCCATGCCGCCCTGCATGACCCCCGATGCCTCGTGCCGCCCCCCCCCCCTCACCTGTGTCCGGGCAGCACAGCGCTGTGTTGCCCAGACCTGTGACCTCCTCCTCCATGCACTGTAAATCCTCTTCCAGGTGCAGCGAGAAGGAGAGCCCACCTGCCCGCAGCAGCAGCACATAAGCCAGATGAGGGAGGGAGTCCCCAGGACCCGCTGCGCATCGCTGGCTCACCGCAAAGAGCTGTCCTTTGCCATAATTATCGCATGTTAGTGCATATGCGATAATTATGTCTGCGGTAGCTGCCGATGTGCAGCACAGATCTTAGAGCATCCCACTCTAAGAGGGTGTTGGGGAAAACAACTGTGAAAAAGAGAGAGGAGTTAAAAAGAGGGAGAGAGAGGGCTTCATAGAAAAAATAAGGCATAAGAGAGAGGGAGAGAAAATGTCAGGCAATGGGGGAGAAGCAATAGAGGGAATGGTGCAAGAAGGTGTGTCAGGGAGAGAGAGAAAGACAGAGGCAATAGTCAGTGGCGTAACTATAAATTTTGCTCCCCCCTGCCAAAAAGTTTGAGCCCCCCCCCAGGCTCCTCTCCAGCATGTTTCCCCAGTGTGTGACATGATGACGTCACACGCATAACGGAGAAGATGAAGCAGGAAAGAGGAAGAGAGACCAGCAGACACTGCTGCTTCCCCTGGCTCCGACGCATCCCAGGCAACCCTAGCACGCCCATCTGCCTGCACATCCTGTACACAGTAGCCAATAGTCGGCTCTGTGTACAGTCAATTGAATCAGTGGGGGAATTTGACATCTCTGCCATGGCCCCACCCGCGCTGTGGCTGACTCACCTCCGGTGCTCTGTCAGTACAGTAGTTGCTCAACTATGAAGATACATATACAGAAATGTCAAAAGCAATGTAATAGTAGGCTCCTCTTTTTTCTGACAGAAAAAAATGACTGCTGCAGATTGGAATTATATAACAAATCTTTTACTTTTGTACTGTTTAATACAAATATTGAATTGTTAAACCGATCCCTTTCATGATTTCAAATCCTGCATTTAGGTATTGTTAGAGACAAGCAAAGAATTGATCACAATATGAGATCTGCAGTATGAAAACAAAACTGTTTTTCCCAATCTATTCAACCTACAGTATTGTTGTGACACCCATCTATTTCAGTTAAATGCAACATATGGAGAAAAAAATATTAAAAAACTCATACCCCTTTCCCACTGCAGCTCCTAAACGGTAAATTTAAGTTTTTTTTTAGCCTTTTTTAAAAGGGTAGAGCTGCAGTGGGAAAGCTCCACTAGCGCCACTAGCACTACTAGTTCCCATCCGCTGCAGGGACCTCCGCCGATTACTTCACAATCGCCGAACGGACCCCGGCTGCACACTGCCCACATTAGCGTTGCTGCCGCTGACAGGAGGCGAGTGGATGGGGCTTGTGACATTATATAAAATGACCACATTGCTTGCCTGTTAAAAATGCACCTATAATATCATGAAGGGTGGGCATATTAGCTGCCGCACACTGCCCACTGCCCGGACTGCTGCGAGCTGCCAGGTACCAGGGGAGGGCGGGTATATTACTGGTTAATTATAGTTTTGTACCTTTCACATTAAACCTGTTGCGAAACAGTAATTAACCAGTAATATACCGTTTAAAACATGCAGTATGAAAGTGGTATAACCCATACATGTTACAATTATTGTATACAATATTGCATGAGAAGGAATTAATCTCCGAGAGTGAACCAGAATAAGGCCCTGTATTACATATGCACGCACATGTACAAATCTGGTACTGCAACATTGGTTACAATGCCCAAAAAGCTGCACAGTGATTAGAATGCTGATTGTGTTGGGAGGTGGTAATGTGACTGACCATACAGTGGCGGAACAATCGAGTTGTGGGCCCAGGTGCAAAAATAAGGTTTGGGCCCCCCACAAAAGAAAATGCATAGTGCCTTTTTTTCTACTTCAGTTTCAACGTCAATTACACATTATGCCTCACACTGTAGTTCCCCGTACACATTATGCCTCACACCATAATGCTCATTACATGTAGGGTGACATTCTATGGGATGCGATTATCGTTTTTTTTGCGGTAATTAGACCACAAAATGGCGATATCGCATTTTCCCATTAAATCGTTTATTTAATGGAATGCGCTCAGGGACTGAAATCGCATATTATGTGCGTTAAGGTATGCTGAATAAAAATGCGAGATTAATTCGCATTTTTATCGCATCCAGATGTTTTCCAATACAAAAGTATACAAGTCGCATATTTAATGCTATGCGCATTTGCACATCGCATGTTTTAGGTGACTAATTATCGCACTAATTTCAGACCTGGGTCTGTTAGGCGAATTAGCCAGAACCCTGCACAGATCGCAATGTTCTGTGCAGGGTTCTGCTGTCAAAAATAAAAGAAAGGGTAAAAAATAAAAAAAAACGAGCGCGGGGTCCCCCGCCCGAGTATAACCAGCCCGGGCTCACTGAGCCGGTGCTGGTGACATAAAATCAAGGTCCCCGACAAATAGGGGTCCCCTTGATTTTATGAAACCAGCACCAGACTCAAGGTCCGGCGCTGGTTCCCAAAATACGGGGGACAAAGTGACTAGAGGTCCCCCATATTTTAAGAACCAGCACCGGACACCGGATGTGGTGCGCAAATAAAACATGCGCATTTAGCGCATAGCATAGAATCTCACCCCTGATGTCACATGTAATGCCAATTGCACATTATGCCACACATGTAATGCCCATTACATGCTATACCATACACGAAAATGTCAAGGAGAGTAAAGGGAGAGACAGGGAGCAAGAGAGAGGGGATATCAGGGAGAAAAAGGGGGAGAGAGAAAGTGAAAGAGAAGGGGTGTCAAGAAGAGCGAGAGAAAGAATGACAGCGCCAGGTAGGGACTGTCAGAGATAGAAGGGAAGTGTGGGGAAAGAGGTGGGGAGGAGAGAAATAGAATAGAAAGTGAGAGAAGAGGAAAAGAAGGAGGTGGAGAGGAGAGGGTAGAGAGGGAGAGGAGGGGAAGCAGAGGAGGAGGGGAAGAGGAAGCAGAGGAAAGGGAAGGTAGAGAGGAGGAGAGGGAGCAGAGTAGAGGGAGAGAGGAGGGGGAAAGTGGAGGAGAGGATGGGGATGGAGGGGACAGGATGAGGGGAAGAGGAGGGAGAGCAGAGAAGAGGGGGTGCATAAGAGTGGGGGAGGGAGATCGGTGTAAAGTCTGAGTGGAGTAGAGGGAAGGGGGAGTGGAGGGGAGGGGGAACAGAGGGAGGGGTAGCAGAGGAGGGGGGGAGCAGATGAGAGGGTATGGGGAGCAGAGGATAGGGGTAGCAGAGCTGAGGGGAAGGGAGAGAGCAGAGCCGAGGGGGAGGGGGAGAGGGGTAGCAGAGCAGAGGGTAGGGGGATCATAGTGAAGGGGGACAGGAGGAAGAAGGGAGAGCAGTGGTTTGAAGAAAACTAATACAGTCACCAGCAATGACAGCACTTGGTATTTCTTCTTCTGTTCCCTACAAACGGTCCCCGGCTCCTGCTCCATTCTTCTGTGCCAGACACACAGTCTTCCACTGCCTGGTGCTGGCTCTGGTGCAGGCAGCGCAGCCTATACTGTACAATCACGTTGTACAGTGAGCCGGCCTTTTCCTGTGCCTTGGCGCAGAGTGTCCCGCACCCTTGCTGCGGCTCTGCTGCCGCCAGTACATTCAAGCTGGCGCTGGGTCTTCTCCTGCGTCGCAGCGTGAGGTCCCCAGCTGACACTCAATGGAGCCGGGAGCCACTGGCCGGAACTGCTGTCGCCGCGGTAAGCGTCTGGCAGTATCTCCCTGATGGAGGCCCGCTGCTGCTACAATTAAACATTAAAAAGAAAAAAAAACATACAGAATATGTGCAGGCAGCAGCGGGCCCCACTAAATGCATGGGCCCCGGTGCACTGCACCGGCTGCACCGGCAGTAGTTCCGCCCCTGTGACCATATGTGATTTTGCAAGACTGCCTCAGTAACCTTTAAATCAAATAAAAGTGTAACTAACATCAAAATCCACTATATATAACGTCATAGTACATAACACAATCTAAAATGGTAACATCACTATAAACCCAAATGCTGAAAAGGGAGAGTCATCTTCAAGGAACACTCCTGGTCCCGGATGACGAATGGGAAACAGTTTGAGCATCTCCTATCCACGCACCAGGTTTTTCAAGGCACTGGGCCCGATTGTGCCTACGGGAGCAGACACTATGGAGAATACCCCAGAGAGTGAGGCAGCTTTCAGCTGGGACAGGACAGATATGCCGCTGCACCCTAACCATCTATACTGGGCACTTGCCGCTGCAGTACTCACGAGCAATCGCTAGTCAAACACCAGACCTTCACACTCTGATGGCCAGAGTAATACAACTGGGAATATTCACCAGACAGTAAAAGTCAGCATCTCTACAGACCGGAATACTGTAGGCCTGCATGCTTCTGCTGCTAACCTCAGTAAGATGATAAGGAAATCACTGTTGTGCATATGCAGTTACAACTTTATACAGCTCTATTTATCATCAGTCAAATTCTCCCAGAAATAAGTGTTTGGGACTGACCATACTAACCAAATAACTATTACTAATATTTAAACTTTGTCTTATTAACTTGGATTTTATTGGACAGAACTGTTATATTGGATGGACATTAAGTCGAATAAATAGTAATCAGTTATTAACTAACAATGGAAGTTATTCTGATTTGATGACTCCCCCGCGCGTTCGCATGGGGGAGCGATGTTTAGCAATGTTTAGTGACTGCGCATTAGCAGTTATGTGCATGTTCAGCCACTTGGTGTGAGCGGGTACAGCAAATTGCTTATTCGCCGTCCTATTCATACCAAGTAGTGCGGGTAGGGGGGGGGGATACCAACAGCTGCGCCCATGTGAATGCCCAGCGATTCATAGGTGTTTCCATGAAAACGCTGGGCATTCCCATGGTAATTCGGGTGCCAGTGGCGGGAAGATGATATCAGCGGACGCCTGCGGCCTCCCTGTATGCTTCCCATACAAGGAGGCCACAGATCTAAGACACCAGAGAGTATCTTATATTTGTGTGCGCCTTAGAAATCATTTGATCCTCGGCGACCATCAAATGATTTCCTCCCCGCACACAAGCTGAGGATCTAATCACAGGACAAATTTTCTTCTCAAAAACGGGCAATACCATGAGCACTGCAGGTGGTTCAAATGTAACATGTTCAGAGAGAACAAGGTACGCAAAATAAAGGGCACATCAAGTGCAAAGTTGTATGTGAGGACTCCCGGGAAACTGTTAGGGACGTTCAAGAGAAAATTGGTCCAACTTCTGCCTCAGACAAGTCACACCAGTCTCATTGGTGGGCGGCACCATCTTTTGTAGTCTGTATGGGGGCAGCCATCTTCTTTTAGCTCCTGCTGCATGCTCAGCAGCATACAGGAGCAGAGACATACTCTGCATGGCTTCTATAGCTAGACAGCTCTGAAATACTTATACCAGGTGATGGGTAACCAGGGGGGAAGATCGCTCTGCATATGTTTGTTGTCTGCTCTGAGCCAGCGGCGGAGCAGACTGCATAATAAAAAAAGGAAGTGCATTTTTTTTGTGCCCCGTAATCATGGGGCCCCTCCAACCCTTGGGGCTCGGGTCAGATGTTTCCCTTGACCCCCCTCCCTGTCGCTGGGCCTGCATGGGGGCCTTAACCTGAATGCCTGAAATGCTGCTAGATTTTGCCCCTAGATTTTGCATTATTATTTCTTAGGGGTAAATATACTGAAGCTTCCAAAACTGAAAATAAAAAAAAGAAAAGAAGTGATGTTGGCCATAGCAACCAAACAGATTCTGTCTATAATTGTATAGGTTTCAATAGAGAAATGAAAGACATAGGGGTTTATTCTAGTTCATTCTTTCTGACAAAATCCTTCTTAGATGGACAAAACCATGTGCACTGCAGGGGGGCAGATGTAACATGTGCAGAGCGAATTAGATTTGGGTGAGTTATTTTGTTTCTGTGCAGGGAAAATACTGACTGCATGATTTTACACTTCAATATAGATCTCACTTTGAAGAAAAACCCCACCCAAATCAAATTCTCTCTGCACAAGTTACATCTGCCCCACCTGCAGTGCACATGGTTTTGTCCATCTAAGAAGGATTTTGTCAGAAAGAATGGACTAGAATAACCCCCATAATCTGATTGGTTTCTATGGCAACATCACTTTTTATTTTATTTTAGAAGCTTTAGTAAATTTACCCCTTATTCTCTATAGTGCGCATTAGCACCTTTCTGGTAGGACAATATATTAAAATATAAACCTTTTAGAGGCTGATACAACACATTTAGATGTGATATATTTTATACTGCAAACTGTATAAAGAACAGACTACTTGTCCTGTTGAAATCTTACAAATTCCCTCTGACAGCTTTGCAGGGATAAAACAAATTGTATATAAAATGCATGGTGTTATTACAAAATAAATCAGATCGGTTTAGTTTTCACTGCCTAAGGTTTAAAAATCATCATTATAAAATATGTGTTCTATTGTTTTGTTTATCTGCTTCAAATGACCTTCAAAATCAAAAGTATGTGAAAATGGGTAATTGGCTTCAGTTGGCCAAGTTCTTCTAATTTAACTTCTTATTTTATAACTTAAAATTTTATTTTATCTCTTAGTAAAATTGACTTCTTAGAGAGGAAGCTATTCATTCACGTTTTATTGTTGTGACATAATCCAGATAACATTCAAGAACTGCACAATGTTACAATTCAGTGAATTAATGTTTTCTGGTCTTCGCATTGAAATGTGGGCATATTAAAAATGTCTTAGCAATGGACCATAACAACTTGGTGCATTTCTGAGCATGATTCATTGAGTGATAAATATTATCTGTAAACTTTCCATACATTATTCATTTTGCTTATTTTGAATCACTTTTCGCTTCCATTAGTCTATGCTTTGTAAAACTGGTCTCAAAAAAAGTCATAATGGCTGTTTTCTCAGAAACTTCATCAATTCTAAAAACTTTCTTGTAAAGTTTAGTTATTGTACAAGTTTATCCAGTAAAACACAAAGGCATAGATAATTCAGACTTTTTTCTCCATTTTTTGGCAGATTGTGGTATAGCTCCCCGACAGTTGTGATTCCAAGGGTTATTTTAGCGGAATCGGAATCCCAACTGCCGGTACACCGATGCGGAGGCAAGCAGTGTGGTCATGCACAGCACTCTATGAGCTGCTGGCATGCCCAGTGTCTCTTTCTGCCATTGTAGAAATGCTGTGGCTTCTTTCCCATAAGCTTTCAGTTCCAGATAGAGTGGTTATACTGTACCTATTAGAGGGGGAAAAGGGGCCCTGTGAGTCTACAATCATCACAAAAACCCAATGTACCTCAAACCAGCTCACTGCCTAATCTACCATTAGTCCAGATGGTCATTATTCTTTGATCGTTTCAACCTGGTTGTCGCCTACTGTCCAAGAAGGAAAAACATTAAAGCTTATACTCTACCTTGTTCTAGGCATTCAGTACTACTGAGGAAGACATAATACTGGAGGTTAAGCCCATTGTGAATCATCATGTGAAAGGAAATGGTAGTTTTACCAAAATTAGCGCTTCCCTTGTGTCTACCAAGCCCAAGAGTGATACTGCAGAATGGAGGAATAGAGGATGCAATAAATACAAATACCGTATACAGTATACTCGAGTATAAGTCAACCCGATTATAAGCCGAGGCACCTAATTTTACAACAAAAAACTGGGAAAACTTATTGACTCAAGTGGGACCCTCACTCGAGTATAAGCCGAGGGGGGATTTCTCAGCATAAAAAATGTTCTGAAAAAGTAGGCTTATACTCGAGTATATATGGTACTTCCTTTTTAAAGATTTTTTTCTTCTTACCAGAAGTAGATAAGGACCTATTCTTTTCAGGTGGTGATGGTCTTGCCCTCAGGATGTTATTTTGCATATAGGAAAAAATCAGAGGGGGGAACAATGTGTATATCTGAAATTGCTGTAATTGGTAGCTGGGGACGTTTACAAACAAAGCGTACTTACAGTAACTCATAAAAAATGCATAGATTAATCATATAATAGTTTCTTTATGGTATGAATGTGGGTAGCATACCCGTACTCACAATGTCAAATGTTGTTTCAATCCTATAGCAGTTTCTTTATCCCTGGATAAATGGATGTATTTTTATTGTACATATGCACATGCTCAGATGCTGCCCAACAGCTCCCTTCCCTGGTTGTATGACTCTAAGCAGTGTGATATGGTCAGGGGTCATGCTGCATATCCCGCACCGCTGTATGTCCGCACCCCTGCTCCCGGCTGCACCGCTCCCGCCCAGTTCCCAGCCGCACTACCCTCCCAGGTGAGTCAGATTTGTGGGGTGGTCAGTTTGGGGTGGGGGTGTTTTATTTATTAGGGATGCCAATACCAGGAATCCAGCAATTGAACATTTTCCATCCCGGGATCAAAAAAATACCCTAGCATCCCTAATTGTGGTACTAATTGTTACCTGTGCTCTTTTTTAGTTTTTCAGTTACTGTACTCTTATGTTTAATACAATGAAAAGGATATAGTGATCCTCTATTAGGATTTCTCTTAGGGGAGTAATTCCAGAGTCTCGACGTATGTATTCGACACATGCAACAACAACAAAATTAGAGAAATAAATAGTCTTATTGACAAAGTCGGTATCACAGTCTAATGTCTCTGAATCTGGTTCAAATAGTGGAACTGGGTACTCCCCAAGGTCCGTGAACTGTGATGTCAATCGGGTCACCACATGAGGGGATTCAAAGGAGACTAATGCTCACTTTATCGCTTACATCAAAATACAGGGGACAACACATCTAAAGGTATATTTTCAAAGGAAATCCCATTCATAGAAGGATGAATGTGTCCTTCATGTATCCTTACTTCTAAAATGAGTCTCACAATCCAATAAATGCTCTTTAGGTCCCAATGTTAGGCCAGTCTTTCTACCAAATATGCATAGGACCACGGTAAATTTTATTTTTTTATTTCTTCAAGCAAACAATATATAAAATCCAAATGGTTAAAAAATTATGGGTTATCTCTTAATAACAACAGATGGATAACACAGTATTGATGTTAATTTATCTTTATCCTTAATTCGGGACCATTACCCGGGATGCAATGTCACCAGAAAAATCAAACCTGTATACTGTGTTAGTCAGATATTCAGAGGCCCATCTTTAACACCACGCCAACATGTTTAGACTGAAACAGTATTTTTCAAGGAAGGCTTTGTAGGAGCTGGAAAAGACTAGGAGGAGGAGCTAAGGAAGAAAAATGGATGCTCATAGTAGGCTGACCTGATGAAGACATACTGGAGTATGATACGGTCCGGTGTGAGATAATGTTACTGCGTCTTTGTAGGAGCTGGAAAAGATGAGGAGTAGCTGAGGTGGAAAAATGGATGCTCATATCCTAGTTGACAAAGACATCTTGAAGTATGATATTGGCAGGTGAGAGATAATGTCACTGCGTCTGTGCTGTCTGAAATCACAGCCAGAATGAAAATGTCGCCAGGACTTATATAGTGTCTAGGTCTCACGAGAATGTGACTGGGATGATGATGTTTGGCCTTGTTCTGGATCCTGAAAATGGTGCAAAGGAGCGAGCTGTCCGCGAGCCTGCCTCAGATAAGGTAAGTAAATGGGGGTTCTGTTCTCTATGAATACTTTTGCTTATCTCTTTTTCTTTTTCACAGCATCAGTAAGTGAAGTATTGGAAGTATAAAACAAGAGAGAACAGCGCTATGGGCATATAAACCACACTTGTTTAGTAAAATATATGTACAATGTGGTTCACATACCTCCCAACTTTGCGTCCTCAGTAGTCGGGACACCCAGAAGCGCGCCTCCGCCGCGGCAACATTTTTTGGGACGCGGCCTATGCTCGCGGCTCCTGCAAGGCCACGCCCCCATTTTCGTCATTGTAGGGGCATGCCCAGCAGCTCCTTGAGCTGCTGGACATGCCCCCAGGACCCTCAGCAGCAGGAATAGACGCAGTGCGCATGTGCACAGCATCTCTTCAAGGTGATAGGGGGGTCTCCCAACTACCCCCCCACCCCCGCCGCGGGACACTGCCGGCCACAGGAGGGATGCGGGAATGTTCCTAAAAATCGGGACGTTCCCACGATAGGCGGGACAGTTGGGAGGTATGGGTTCAGTTATTAAAAACAATAGCATTTAATAATCTATCAATACAGATTAAACATATGTTTTACATAAAAAAGTGTCACTCAAGTGACACAAGTTAAAATGATGCTGTCTAAATTCTTATACATGCACAATACAGGCACAAATAGGATATAGTGGTATAGGGCCCAATTCAGCTTTGTTAGCAAAGTAAAAAATCATGCAAATAGACGAAAACAAGCTGTACTGCAGGTGAGGCAGATATAACAGGTGCATAGAGATTTAGATTTGGGTTAAATGTGTTCAAACTGACATCTAAGTTGAAGTGCACAGAATAAAGTAGTCTAACATGGGCTACATGCAAAAGTATTTATCCTGCAGAGAAATAATATAAATGTATTTGCTCCCATTGCATAGCAACCTTGTTTGTTCTAGAGTAGACACAAAATGACTTGCTTTATTGCTTACTGAATCTGACCCAAAGAGCGGTGGGATTGGAAGTAAGGACTTCTCTACTCCCTTAATTTAAAAACAAGCTATACAGGAAGAGCCAAAAACTGTTTTCTTTTCCAAAGAGTATTGAAAAAGCTCCCTGCAAGCAGCAAAACTCGTCAGAGGAAGGCCTTGGTGTGTTTGATCGTCCTGAAATTTGATTTGTAGCCATTCGCCATACATTTACATCTGGGAACCGGTATTTACAAATGGGCAATTTTGACGAGTTGCCACTTTTATGAATGGCAAGCTTGACCAAATTTGACTGTAAGAATGAATACACCATCATGTAAAAGAATGAGTTAATTTTTTTTTTTTAGAAAATGGTGTGTGGTCCCTCTCCCTGAGCATAACCTGAGCAGGTCTTGGTTTCAGTTTTTTTTTTCCTGATATAAAAGTTTAAAAGATAGTGGATTAGCTCCTAAGCAATAGGATTGGCTATGGGCTATGGTAGAGACCACTGGAGCATTTGCAAGAGTCTGTTTATGCTGTGATTAACTGTATGCTGCTGCCTGTAACTATGCTTGCCTATGGAACTCATCTGGTATGCTGCGACCTGCTTTATAAAATAAAGATCAAAGTCTTCATTTAAATTCCCGTATATGTGATCCTTGTCACAATATATAAAAATAGTTATGATATGGACTCCTATTGTTGCTAAAATACATTTTTTAAATAGAGTCACTTTCATTCATTATATATGTGTAGTGTTATGTGAATTTGGCCCTGGTGCACAATATTAACTAGCTTCGGTCTTTGTATTTGAAGGATAGACACAATACAGCTCTATAATGTTGGACATAAGTAGAGGGTGAGTTGTGTTCAGCAATGTTGAAAATGAATTACAAGTGCACAATTACAGCACATTTGCAATAAACATTCTTAAAAAGCTCCCAAAATATCTAATTTTCTGTACATACTGTATTTGCATTATTTTACCCTGCAAAATGCAATTTATTTGTAAAAGATTGCAATAGCAATCACAAGCAGCTGCTGTTGATTAAAATTATATGCTGCATGCCTATATTCTGTGTCATTTCAGCTGTACAGATGGAGCCTTCTTCAACTAGCCTTCTTTGGTGAGCCATTGCTCATCATGTCTTATTTTCATTGATTAATCTCAGCTGCAATACAAAACATAGAACAATACAGCAGGGGATTAGCAGGGGATTAAATTAGCTAATTTAATCCTATTAAAGGGATAGATGAGAATGGCTCTATCTCTATGCACAAAACAAATTATGTTACAGTGTTTGACAGGAAAACACTGTAGCATAACATTTTATAAGCAGGTACAGTTGCAAATACACACACACACATTTATACCACTTTTACACCAAAATCCCTGACTTGCCTGGTATTTGGAACATGGTTCTAATCTGGGTTAGATCTGGGATTTACCCCTTTTACACTGTGGTGCCGATCCGGAATATTCCTGGACCAGCACCATTTACACTGCACCTGGGTGCAGGGGGCAGAGCTTGTAGATGACATCCTCTCCAAGCACCGGGACCGCCGATCGCCATGCCGAGACCACTGATCTTCATGCTAGGGGCATGGTAAACTATTGGGCTGACCTCAGCCTCGGTGCACCCCCTATCCCTCATCCACAAGGTGAATAGATGCCGCACACAGGCATCCATTCACCTCCTCCCCAGCTCCGCTGCAATCTGCACAGTACGCCCCCACCCAACCTCCATACTTACCACAGGATGCTGCGGTTGGGAGGTTGGGCTCCACCATTGGTGTAAATGATAGCTGGGTTGGATTACCCGGCATATCCGTTTACACTGCCCCTCACCTGGGTCCTCCCAGTGTTCTATCCTGGTCAGGACCTGGGTATGATTCACGGGGAAATGGACACGGGTTTTATTCAGCTACCCCTTTTACACCAATGCTGACCCAGGAGGTGGGTTTTTCCCTCTGTGAAAAAGGGATATAACATGCTTCTGTGTACTATTGCATTGCTTTGCGAATAAAATGCATTTTGAGGTTAAAAATGTACAGTACCTGAGTTTTTATGGTCAGACATTATTTAAAATGAATATTTATTGCAAATGTGCTGTAAATGTGTACTTGAATTTTAAAATTGGCGAATAGAACTCACCCCGCCCCAAAAACAGCTCTAAATATGTCTGGCTTTATAGAGCTGCTTTGTGTCCAACTTTCGAACTCGGCTTCCTTTACATCAGCCAAGTATATGTTTTAGTTGAAGCTGAAAACATCTTACTTTTCATGATATCGGACATTATTACATTGGCTGATTCGGAAAATGATTGCATTTGACAAAATTGGACCAATATCAGCTCCCATTACATCCCGGCATATTTACTGATGGAACCGTTTTCATTTATCCTGGCAACATGCTGTGTCTTCTCATCTTCTCATTTGCTGCAAATAGGATGCGCATGTGCATGAGACACTCGTGCGCCCCATTTGCGGCAATGGGACACGTGAGCATGTGAGATACTCATGCATCCCCGTCTCAGCGAACGACGTACCAGGAAAAAAGACACGGTGCGCTGTTGGGATGAATAAAAACAGCTCCATCTATTTATTTAGTTACCAGCTATCTTCACACATAAACCTAGGCACCAGATATTCAAAGCACAGCAGGAGTGCTATTTGAGAGAACAGCGATTTGCGACCTAATGGATTACACAGTGTAAAAGGGTCAAAAGGGTCAAAAAGGCATCTTATAATACGTTATTCATTACATTTTAGGAAGAACTGTAATACAGATGGGGCAGGTCCCATCTTGGCAGGGGATGGCGCTGGCGACGCCAGCCGCCATCCCCTGCCAGCGCCATGGCGAGAAGGGGACGCGCCGGCTTGTCGCCGGTAACCCGGGGTCCCCGCCGCCTGCCTGCACCCCCCCCTAACCCTGTCCGTCTCCCTGAGGCGGAGACGGACAGGGTTTCCGTCGCCCCGCCGACGGAGACTGAGATGCACGCGCGTCTCAGTCTGATGGATGGCGAGGCTGCTGGCGGATCACCAGCGGGGACGTTCTGGCGATCCGCCAGCCAGGATGAAGCCTGCCCCATCTGTACAATGCAATTTGTTAACAATGTAAAAAAAACCTATTTTTTTGGGTTGAAAAATATATATTTTCCAACTCAAAATGCTGAATTATGCCTTAACCCCTTCCTGACACAGCATGTTTTTGCCTTCCTGACAGAGTCCTTTTTTTCAAATCTGAAATCTGTTTTCTCGTGACACATTGTACTTCAAATTAGTGGTAAATTTGGGTCGATACAGTCTGTGTTTTTTTGTGAAAAATACCAAAATGTCGTAAAAAAATGGAAAATTTAGCAATTTGCAAAATGTTAAATTTTCTGCTTGTGAGACAAATAATCATACCACTCAAAATAGTTAATAATTAACATAGACCATATGTCTACTTTATGTTTCCATCATTATTTCAACTTCCTTTTAATTTTTTTGGACACTAGGAGGCTTACAATATGAATAGCAAATTCTCAAATTTTCAAGAAAATTTCAAACACTGATTTTTTTAGGGACCAGTTCAGTTCTGATGTGACTTTGAGGGACTTGTATGTGAGACACCCCCATAAATGATGCCATTTCAAAAACTGCACCCCTCACAGTATTCAAAACAGCATTTTGGAAGTTTGTTAACCCTTTAGGTGTTTCACAGGAATTAAAACAAAGTGTAGGTGAAATTTCAAAATTTCATTTTTTTTGCAGATTTGCAATTTTAATACATTTTTCTAAGGAACACCGTAGATTTTACTAGAGAAATGTGACTAAAAATTGATTCCCCCAATTCTTTTGTTTTCATAAATATCCTATATGTGGCCCTAGTGTGCACGTTGACCAAACTACAGGCTTCATAATAGAAGGAGCACCTACTTCATTTTGGAGCCTCCTTTTTATGAGATTATTTTTTAGGCACCATGTAGGTTTCTAGGCACCATAAGATGCTAAAATTTAGGAACCCCCCCACAAGTGACCCCATTTTGCAAACTACACCCCTCAGGGAATTCATCTAGGGGTATAGTGTACATTTCAAACCCCCAGGGGTTTCACCAATTGTGGTACAACTGGGCAGTGAAAATGAAAAATTAAATTTTTTACACAAAAATGCAGTTCTGGCTCAAAATTTTTCATTTTCACAAGGAATGAAGGAGACAAAGCACCCCAAAATCTGTGCCCCAATTTCTCCCGAGTACGGCAATGCCTCTCATGTGACCAAAAAATACCATTTGGGTGCATGGCAGGACTCAGAAGGGAAGGAGTGATTTTGGGATTTTGCAGCTCAGATTCTGGTGGAATGTTGGTGGGTGCTATGTCGCATTAGCAAGACCCCCCAAGCACCAATACAGTGGAACCCCCCCACAAGTGACCCCATTTTGCAAACTACACCCCTCAGGGAATTCATCTAGGGGTATAGTGTACATTTCATACCCCCAGGGGTTTCACCAATTTTGATACAACTGGGCTGTGCAAATGAAAAATTAAATTTTTTACACAAAAATGCAGTTCTGGCTCAAAATTTTTCATTTTCACAAGGAATGAAGGAGACAAAGCACCTCAAAATCTGTGCCCAATTTCTCCCGAGTACGGCAATGCCTCACATGTGACCAAAAAATACCATTTGGGTGCATGGCAGGACTCAGAAGGGAAGGAGTGATTTTGGGATTTTGCAGCTCAGATTCTGGTGGAATGTTGGTGGGTGCTATGTCGCATTAGCAAGACCCCCCAAGCACCAATACAGTGGAACCCCCCCACAAGTGACCCCATTTTGCAAACTACACCCCTCAGGGAATTCATCTAGGGGTATAGTGTACATTTCATACCCCCAGGGGTTTCACCAATTTTGATACAACTGGGCTGTGCAAATGAAAAATTAAATTTTTTACACAAAAATGCAGTTCTGGCTCAAAATTTTTCATTTTCACAAGGAATGAAGGAGACAAAGCACCCCAAAATCTGTGCCCCAATTTCTCCCGAGTACGGCAATGCCTCTCATGTGACCAAAAAATACCATTTGGGTGCATGGCAGGACTCAGAAGGGAAGGAGTGATTTTGGGATTTTGCAGCTCAGATTCTGGTGGAATGTTGGTGGGTGCTATGTCGCATTAGCAAGACCCCCCAAGCACCAATACAGTGGAACCCCCCCACAAGTGACCCCATTTTGCAAACTACACCCCTCAGGGAATTCATCTAGGGGTATAGTGTACAATTCATACCCCCAGGGGTTTCACCAATTTTGATACAACTGGGCTGTGCAAATGAAAAATTACATTTTTTACACAAAAATGCAGTTCTGGCTCAAAATTTTTCATTTTCACAAGGAATGAAGGAGACAAAGCACCTCAAAATCTGTGCCCAATTTCTCCCGAGTACGGCAATGCCTCACATGTGACCAAAAATACCATTTGGGTGCATGGCAGGACTCAGAAGGGAAGGAGTGATTTTGGGATTTTGCAGCTCAGATTCTGGTGGAATGTTGGTGGGTGCTATGTCGCATTAGCAAGACCCCCCAAGCACCAATACAGTGGAACCCCCCCACAAGTGACCCCATTTTGCAAACTACACCCCTCAGGGAATTCATCTAGGGGTATAGTGTACATTTCATACCCCCAGGGGTTTCACCAATTTTGATACAACTGGGCTGTGCAAATGAAAAATTACATTTTTTACACAAAAATGCAGTTCTGGCTCAAAATTTTTCATTTTCACAAGGAATGAAGGAGACAAAGCACCTCAAAATCTGTGCCCCAATTTCTCCCGAGTACGGCAATGCCTCACATGTGACCAAAAAATACCATTTGGGTGCATGGCAGGACTCAGAAGGGAAGGAGTGATTTTGGGATTTTGCAGCTCAGATTCTGGTGGAATGTTGGTGGGTGCTATGTCGCATTAGCAAGACCCCCCAAGCACCAATACAGTGGAACCCCCCCACAAGTGACCCCATTTTGCAAACTACACCCCTCAGGGAATTCATCTAGGGGTATAGTGTACATTTCATACCCCCAGGGGTTTCACCAATTTTGATACAACTGGGCTGTGCAAATGAAAAATTAAATTTTTTACACAAAAATGCAGTTCTTGCTCAAAATTTTTCATTTTCACAAGGAATGAAGGAGACAAAGCACCTCAAAATCTGTGCCCCAATTTCTCCCGAGTACGGCAATGCCTCACATGTGACCAAAAAATACCATTTGGGTGCATGGCAGGACTCAGAAGGGAAGGAGTGATTTTGGGATTTTGCAGCTCAGATTCTGGTGGAATGTTGGTGGGTGCTATGTCGCATTAGCAAGACCCCCCCAAGCACCAATACAGTGGAACCCCCCCACAAGTGACCCCATTTTGCAAACTACACCCCTCAGGGAATTCATCTAGGGGTATAGTGTACATTTCATACCCCCAGGGGTTTCACCAATTTTGATACAACTGGGCTGTGCAAATGAAAAATTACATTTTTTACACAAAAATGCAGTTCTGGCTCAAAATTTTTCATTTTCACAAGGAATGAAGGAGACAAAGCACCCCAAAATCTGTGCCCCAATTTCTCCCGAGTACGGCAATGCCTCACATGTGACCAAAAAATACCATTTGGGTGCATGGCAGGACTCAGAAGGGAAGCAGTGATTTTGGGATTTTGCAGCTCAGATTCTGGTGGAATGCTGGTGGGTGCTATGTCGCATTAGCAAGACCCCCCAAGCACCAATACAGTGGAACCCCCCCACAAGTGACCCCATTTTGCAAACTACACCCCTCAGGGAATTCATCTAGGGGTATAGTGTACATTTCATACCCCCAGGGGTTTCACCAATTTTGATACAACTGGGCTGTGCAAATGAAAAATTACATTTTTTACACAAAAATGCAGTTCTGGCTCAAAATTTTTCATTTTCACAAGGAATGAAGGAGACAAAGCACCCCAAAATCTGTGCCCCAATTTCTCCCGAGTACGGCAATGCCTCAAGTGTGACCAAAAAGTGGCAGGACTCAGAAGGGAAGGAGTGATATTTGGATTTTGCAGCACAAATTCTGGTGGAATGTTGGTGGGTGCTATGTCGCATTAGCAAGACCCCCAAAGCACCAATACAGTGGAACCCCCCCACAAGTGACCCCATTTTGCAAACTACACCCCTCAGGGAATTCATCTAGGGGTATAGTGTACATTTCAAACCCCCAGGGGTTTCACCAATTTTGATACAACTGGGCAGTGAAAATGAAAAATTACATTTTTTTACACAAAAATGCAGTTCTGGCTCAAAATTTTTCATTTTCAGAAGGTATGAAGGAGAAAAA
This sequence comes from Crinia signifera, assembly GCF_055691185.1. NCBI lineage: Eukaryota > Metazoa > Chordata > Amphibia > Anura > Myobatrachidae > Crinia > Crinia signifera. Next base: position 81,974,873 of record NC_139219.1, on the reverse strand, counting down.
GCACCCCAAAATCTGTGCCCCAATTTCTCCCGAGTACGGCAATGCCTCACATGTGACCAAAAAATACCATTTGGGTGCATGGCAGGACTCAGAAGGGAAGGAGTGATTTTGGGATTTTGCAGCTCAGATTCTGGTGGAATGTTGGTGGGTGCTATGTCGCATTAGCAAGACCCCCCAAGCACCAATACAGTGGAACCCCCCCACAAGTGACCCCATTTTGCAAACTACACCCCTCAGGGAATTCATCTAGGGGTATAGTGTACATTTCATACCCCCAGGGGTTTCACCAATTTTGATACAACTGGGCTGTGCAAATGAAAAATTACATTTTTTACACAAAAATGCAGTTCTGGCTCAAAATTTTTCATTTTCACAAGGAATGAAGGAGACAAAGCACCTCAAAATCTGTGCCCCAATTTCTCCCGAGTACGGCAATGCCTCACATGTGACCAAAAAATACCATTTGGGTGCATGGCAGGACTCAGAAGGGAAGGAGTGATTTTTGGATTTTGCAGCTCAGATTCTGGTGGAATGTTGGTGGGTGCTATGTCGCATTAGCAAGACCCCCCAAGCACCAATACAGTGGAACCCCCCCACAAGTGACCCCATTTTGCAAACTACACCCCTCAGGGAATTCATCTAGGGGTATAGTGTACATTTCATACCCCCAGGGGTTTCACCAATTTTGATACAACTGGGCTGTGCAAATGAAAAATTACATTTTTTACACAAAAATGCAGTTCTGGCTCAAAATTTTTCATTTTCACAAGGAATGAAGGAGACAAAGCACCCCAAAATCTGTGCCCCAATTTCTCCCGAGTACGGCAATGCCTCACATGTGACCAAAAAATACCATTTGGGTGCATGGCAGGACTCAGAAGGGAAGGAGTGATTTTTGGATTTTGCAGCTCAGATTCTGGTGGAATGCTGGTGGGTGCTATGTCGCATTAGCAAGACCCCCCAAGCACCAATACAGTGGAACCCCCCCACAAGTGACCCCATTTTGCAAACTACACCCCTCAGGGAATTCATCTAGGGGTATAGTGTACATTTCATACCCCCAGGGGTTTCACCAATTTTGATACAACTGGGCTGTGCAAATGAAAAATTACATTTTTTACACAAAAATGCAGTTCTGGCTCAAAATTTTTCATTTTCACAAGGAATGAAGGAGACAAAGCACCCCAAAATCTGTGCCCCAATTTCTCCCGAGTACGGCAATGCCTCATGTGTGACCAAAAAGTGGCAGGACTCAGAAGGGAAGGAGTGATATTTGGATTTTGCAGCACAAATTCTGGTGGAATGTTGGTGGGTGCTATGTCGCATTAGCAAGACCCCCAAAGCACCAATACAGTGGAACCCCCCCACAAGTGACCCCATTTTGCAAACTACACCCCTCAGGGAATTCATCTAGGGGTATAGTGTACATTTCAAACCCCCAGGGGTTTCACCAATTTTGATACAACTGGGCAGTGAAAATGAAAAATTACATTTTTTTACACAAAAATGCAGTTCTGGCTCAAAATTTTTCATTTTCAGAAGGTATGAAGGAGAAAAAGCACCCCAAAATCTGTGCCCCAATTTCTCCCGAGTACGGCAATGCCTCACATGTGACCAAAAAATACCATTTGGGTGCATGGCAGGACTCAGAAGGGAAGGAGTGATTTTGGGATTTTGCAGCTCAGATTCTGGTGGAATGTTGGTGGGTGCTATGTCGCATTAGCAAGACCCCCCAAGCACCAATACAGTGGAACCCCCCCACAAGTGACCCCATTTTGCAAACTACACCCCTCAGGGAATTCATCTAGGGGTATAGTGTACATTTCATACCCCCAGGGGTTTCACCAATTTTGATACAACTGGGCTGTGCAAATGAAAAATTACATTTTTTACACAAAAATGCAGTTCTGGCTCAAAATTTTTCATTTTCACAAGGAATGAAGGAGACAAAGCACCTCAAAATCTGTGCCCCAATTTCTCCCGAGTACGGCAATGCCTCACATGTGACCAAAAAATACCATTTGGGTGCATGGCAGGACTCAGAAGGGAAGGAGTGATTTTGGGATTTTGCAGCTCAGATTCTGGTGGAATGTTGGTGGGTGCTATGTCGCATTAGCAAGACCCCCCAAGCACCAATACAGTGGAACCCCCCCACAAGTGACCCCATTTTGCAAACTACACCCCTCAGGGAATTCATCTAGGGGTATAGTGTACATTTCATACCCCCAGGGGTTTCACCAATTTTGATACAACTGGGCTGTGCAAATGAAAAATTACATTTTTTACACAAAAATGCAGTTCTGGCTCAAAATTTTTCATTTTCACAAGGAATGAAGGAGACAAAGCACCCCAAAATCTGTGCCCCAATTTCTCCCGAGTACGGCAATGCCTCACATGTGACCAAAAAATACCATTTGGGTGCATGGCAGGACTCAGAAGGGAAGGAGTGATTTTTGGATTTTGCAGCTCAGATTCTGGTGGAATGCTGGTGGGTGCTATGTCGCATTAGCAAGACCCCCCAAGCACCAATACAGTGGAACCCCCCCACAAGTGACCCCATTTTGCAAACTACACCCCTCAGGGAATTCATCTAGGGGTATAGTGTACATTTCATACCCCCAGGGGTTTCACCAATTTTGATACAACTGGGCTGTGCAAATGAAAAATTACATTTTTTACACAAAAATGCAGTTCTGGCTCAAAATTTTTCATTTTCACAAGGAATGAAGGAGACAAAGCACCCCAAAATCTGTGCCCCAATTTCTCCCGAGTACGGCAATGCCTCATGTGTGACCAAAAAGTGGCAGGACTCAGAAGGGAAGGAGTGATATTTGGATTTTGCAGCACAAATTCTGGTGGAATGTTGGTGGGTGCTATGTCGCATTAGCAAGACCCCCAAAGCACCAATACAGTGGAACCCCCCCACAAGTGACCCCATTTTGCAAACTACACCCCTCAGGGAATTCATCTAGGGGTATAGTGTACATTTCAAACCCCCAGGGGTTTCACCAATTTTGATACAACTGGGCAGTGAAAATGAAAAATTACATTTTTTTACACAAAAATGCAGTTCTGGCTCAAAATTTTTCATTTTCAGAAGGTATGAAGGAGAAAAAGCACCCCAAAATCTGTGCCCCAATTTCTCCCGAGTACGGCAATGCCTCACATGTGACCAAAAAATACCAGTTGGGTGCATGGCAGGACTCAGAAGGGAAGGAGTGATTTTTGGATTTTGCGGCTCAGATTCTGGTGGAATGAATGGTGGGTGCTATGTGGCATTAGCAAGACCCCCGAAGCACGGTGAAATTATGAACCTAATAATCCATAGATGTGTGGTATATTTTAAAACACTCCTTTATACATAAGCCGGGTTTGTCGGGGCAAGTGTCACACTGGAAAATAGTTTGCTTTCTTATTCCCTTTTTATAGCAAACTTTGCACCTTTTTTGTGTCCTGCCCTTTTTTCCAGTGGAGGGGATTTCATCAGGAAAATGCTGCCCTGGTACAATACGGGGGCCAGTACTAGAAGTACTGGGGCCCTCTGCCTGCTGGTTCCCAAATATTAGGCCCTTTATGACTTCCTCTTGAAAGTGCATAAATGTCCCCCTCTGGCCGGTAGAACGGAATAGCACGTAAGCGTTATACAGTGCCTTTTGGATGATATACACGGCCAGCTTCTTGTACCAGATTTTTGTTTTCCGCAGGGCACTGTACGGCTTCAGTACCTGATCTAAAAGATCCACTCCGCCCATGTACCTATTGTAATCCAGGATACAATTAGGTTTTGAGGTGTGGGTACTGGTACCTCGTACAGGGACGGAGGTGGTACTGTCTCCGTGAATTGTTGTCAGTATAAGGACATCCCTCTTGTCCTTATATTTGACCAACAACATATTTTCGGTGCATATTCCCCTGCTTTCACCCCTTCTGATTACTTGGGCAATGTGCGTTTTTGGGAGGCCTCTTTGGTTCTTGCGCACAGTACCACAAGCTGCTGTACCTCTTGAACCAAGGGCCTTAAACAGGGGGATGCTAGTGTAAAAGTTATCCACATAGAGGTGATAACCTTTATCCAGGAAGGGGTGCACTAAATCCCAGACAATTTTTCCACTAACACCTACGAGGGAGGGGGGGCATTCTGGCGGTTCAATTCTTGAATCCTTCCCTTCATATACCCTAAACATGTGGGTGTACCCTGAGGTGCTTTCACACAGCTTATACATTTTTATGCCATACCTTGCCCTCTTACTGGGAAGGTACTGGCGGAATTTAACCCTTCCTTTAAAATGTATAAGGGACTCGTCAATACAAATAAATTTTTCAGGGATGTACATCTCTGCAAATTTGGCACTGAAATGATCAATGACCGGCCTGACTTTGAATAGCCGGTCAAAGGTGGGATCATCTCTGGGTGGGCACTGTGCATTATCGTTGTAATGCAAAAATTTAAGGATCATCTCAAAACGAGCCCGAGTCATGGCCATACGGTAAAATGGGGTGCTGTACAGAACATCTGTACTCCAATATTGCCTAATTTCTGGCTTTTTTACTATGCCCATATGAAACACCAGACCCCAAAACGTCATCATCTCTACTGCATCTACAGGGGTCCACCTAGCAAATGATGACGTGGGGTTTTGAGCAATAAACTGCTGGGCATATAAATTAGTTTGGTCCACCATTAAATTTATAAAATCATCAGAGAAAAATAATTTGAAAAAGTCAATTTCTCTGAGACCTGTGGAATCAAATTGGATTCCTGGCATGGCCAAAAACTCAGGAACCTGGGGCTCAAAATTGTCTGGTGGTGGGGTCCATACGAGATCAATTATTGGGGGGGGGGGTCTCAGCTGCTCTACGGGGGCGTCTTTGAGGGGGTCCCTCATCACCAGAGGAGGAAGAGGAGCTTAAGACGAATCCTTCAAATTCCCCGCTTGCCTCACTGGCTGTGTCAGAGTCAGAGGCAAGCATGACTGGGATGACATTTGGGATGACATTTGGGATGACATTTGGGATGACATTTTTATTTTTGTGTTACTGGTAGTGAAATGTTTCAACACGTGTATAGTGTAGGGGGGGGGGGGGGTACAAACTTTATTTCAACCCGGGGGGTATGTAGTGTGTAGTGTGTATGTAGTGCAGAAAAAAAAATACTTTATACAGGAATTTGATCCCAATAAAAAAAAAAAAAATTGAAGGGGTTAAAAAAAAAAAAATTAAAGGGGTTAAAAAAAAAAAAAAAAGGTCCTGCGCCAAAAATTGAGCACAGATGTTGGTCAGTAACGTCCGTCACTGAACAGCGCTCAAAGGCAACAGGAATTTGATAAAAAAAAAAAAAAAATAGATCAACCCTGTGCCGAAAAAGCTGATCAGTGATGTACGTCACTGATCAGCGCACAGTGGCCACAGGACACCCACAAAATCACAGTGTGTGTAAAAAAAAAATTAAAAAAAGACCCCACAGCACCCTCAAAAAAAAAAAAGGTGATCAGTGATGCGACACTGATTACCAGTGAGGGGCAGCAGGTGCACAACCTTTGGTGCAACTGACAGTGCAACTGGCAGCAACTGACAGGTATATATAAAAAAAAAAAACCTCTGCAAAGTTGCTGATCACCTCAGATATAGTGATCAGCACAAAAGGCGGGGGCAGCAGACACAAAATATAGCACTCTCTATCACTCTCTGTCACTATCTCTCTCTATCTCTCTATCTCTCACTATCTATCACTCTATGACACTGCAGCAGCAGCACTGACAGTTATATATATATGAAAAATAAACCCTGCACCCCCAAAAAGTTGCTGGGGGTGCACAAAAGGGGGGCAGCAGACACAAAATATAGCAGTCTCTATCACTCTCTGTCACTATCTCTCTATATCTCTCTATCTCTCTATCTCTCACTATCTATCACTCTATGACACTACAGCAGCAGCACTGACAGGTATATATATATATATAAAAAAAAACCTGTGCCCCCAAAAAGTTGCTGATCAGTTAATTTATACTGATCAGCACAAAAGGGGGGGCAGCAGTCAGTTATATAAAAAATATATAGCACAATCTGTCACTATCTCTCTATCTCTCTCTATCTCTCTCTATCTCTCTCTATCTCTCTATCTCTAACTCTATCACACTGCAGCAGCACAAAATATAGCACTCTCTGTCACTAGCCCTCTCTATCTCTCTCTATCTCTCTCTCTCTATCTCTCTATCTATAACTCGATGATACTGCAGCAGCACAACACAGCACAACACAGCACAGGATGTCACAAGAAGTAGCAAGATCCAGGCAGTGATCAGGTAAGTATTTTGCAAGGTTCAGGTCAGTATACTGCGGCAGCTAGGCACGGTGACCGCACTGCACGCAATTCCAGACCGGAATGGCGTCTGCAGTGCAGTCACCGTTTGTTTAAACCCCCCTCCATGGCTGTGATTGGTTCGTCGGTCCGACGAACCAATCACGGCCTTTGGGGGCGGGCGGGGTGAGGTGGGGTGACACCAGTGTCACCCTTACACCCCGCGGTGATTGGTGCTGTACTTTACAGCACAAATCACCTCCGATCCCTGTGTCACCGGCGAACGTTATTCGCCGGTGACACAGAAAACGCTGTGAATGGCTGTTCACACTGAACAGCCAATCACAGCGATCGCCGACGGGGGGGCGGCATCGCAGCCCCCCCTGGGCATGCAGGGACATGTCTGCTGTCAGGGACAGCAGACATGTTTAAACTGTCACCGCGTCTATAGACGCGGTGGCAGTTAAATGGCATGACGTACATTTATGCCATGTGTCGGGAAGTACTTCCCGACCATGACGTAAATGTACGTCAAATGTCGGGAAGGGGTTAAAAATGTTGCAAAAATCATTGAAATTCTAATAAATCACACTTCATTACATTTGTCTATTATTATCTACTCATAAACCAATAATGCTGCTTTCACACCGCATAAACGGCATTGACCCGGTAATTTAAAACGTTTTTAAAAATAGGTCAGACAGCCTTAACCCCTTTCAAACCGCATTTCTTAAACGGTATATTACCCGTTTAAGGCCCTTATTCAGATCTGTGCGGCCGGAGCCGCACACGGTGCTCCGGCCGCACAAACCAATCCCCGCCCATGATACGGATCGCCACGGCCGTCCGTACACGGACGGCTGGCGATCCGCAAGAAAATGGTGGGGCGTACGCCTCCACCATGGTGGGAGCTGCCCCCTGCATTCGATGGTCGGCGACCATCGAAGGCAGGGCCGCACGCCCCACCAGGTCCCGCAAGCTGAGACCACACGGACAATCGTCCGTGTGATAGCTTGTATGGGGGCTGAGAGCTGACATCCGGCGACGTCAGCTTCCCGCCCCCATCACTGGCGTCATACCCTCATTAGCATGCATACGCCCCGCGTTTGCATGGGAACGCCCATGAAACGCGGGGCGTATGCATAGGGAAATGAGGGTATGAAGCCCCTCACGCCCCTATACGCCCCCTTTGCGGCGGACGAACTACGTCTGCGGCGAATTGGGCTGCACATGCGCAGATTGACCTCTGCGCATGTGCAGACTGAAAACATCGGCGGTACGGCCGCACGCGGGCCGTACCGCACGATTCAGAATAAGGGCCACAGTGCAGTCTGAAAGGGGTATTACCTTTTCAATGCCGTTTTGTCCCATCACATTAAACAGGGAAACGGAAACAGGCAGGACCCTGCTTTTTAACCATTTTGAATTATCGGTTTTCTTGAACCGGTAAATTCAAAACGGACCTTTCAGACTGCACATATTACCGTTTTGAAACGGTAAAAAAACAGCATTTTACCTGGTAAAAAGTGCGGTCTGAAAGAGGTATAACCTGTTTCTCTTTTGCAGATTGATCAAGTAGAAAAAGACTACTTTAAGAAACAATATGAAGGCTTTTTTACATCATTTAATATCTGTTAGCTCAAATTAAAATAGATCTGCCCAATTTTATAATGTTCATGTAGCACAGCCAAATCAGTTAAATTTTAAACAGTGATATATCTCAGTTATTACAAGTGTTGGCTTTTATGAGTAGTAGTAATATTTCAATTGTCCACTTGGAGGAGCTCTTGACTTGTATACAAACTGGCTATGTTTTACATACTACTGTATTGTATCAGCATTGTACTGTGCCCACTGACAACATTGTCATAAAGCATAATTAGATTTGAGGAAGTATCTTTCTTTTTTAGTTAGCAATTTGATCTACGGGGAGTGGGAGTTTGTAAACACATATGAATTATGTATTCTAAAAATCTCATTTTAATAAGTCTGCATACAAACAATACAAATAAGTTGAATGATATTTGTTTAAAAAAATATTTTTTTTCTCATCAGTTATGATAAGATGAATGTCTTTATTTGACACCATTTCATGGCAAATGCCCAGACAAAACATATTAATCATAGCTGCCTACCCTCCCGCATTCTGCAGGAGACCCCCTGAAATAACAGCAATCTCCCTCTCTCCCTCATTAGTCTAGCTATCTCCCTCGTTTCATCTAGCCCACATTACACTGTTACAATTTGGGGAAAAAAGGAATGAGAGATAGATCCGTTTACATTGAATCATCAGCCCCATTTCCCGGCACTTTAGCAAGTATAGTAGCTATTGCTAACTGCTTTGGGGCTCATCTACATTTGGATATACAGTAATTCATTTTAAAAGATTCCTCTCAGATGTAGAACTAGAATCCTACTCTTCTCTTTTCACAATCGTTCCTTATATGGAACTAGCCCTTTGGGTGGAGCATGACATGCTGCACTGTGAAAAAATCTACTACCAACTACAGTATAATCTCCCTGAAGCTAGTTTTCAAAAGTAGGCAAGTACTGTATCATATTAATGAATGAGAGGAACCTCTGTCTTGTTAAGCTGATACTTCTTCATATACAGTATGACAATATGAATACAGCAACAGGTGAGTTTGTGTTTTCCTCACATTACAAATGAGTCCTTATGTGACTGCTGATAGGATGCAGCTAAATCCCTCTGCACTGCACCATACACTGCACTGCAGAGAGGTACAGAAGCTGCTGCAGGAAAACTTCAGGGTGCAGCCTTCCTGAATGAGTCACTCTAACTTGTGTTCATGTGCTTGGAAGCAGCAATTTTGTAACTATGACAAGATTGCATTGAGGTCCTGCTCCTAGAGCGCTCTTACGAAATGCCTGTCACCACAAGTTAATATGCCCTCATTTGACATAAATGTATAAATATGTGTAAACAATAATAGTAATTTTTTTCTGAACTCCTAGGTATACATCATTTTCATTGCAGGAAGGTTTCCCTTGTGATTCTGATGTTAGACATTTTATTTTTATGAAAAAAAAACAAGGCTCCTGCTGTGAGGCAATAACTGTACTGTACAAAACAGACCTTTCTTTTTAATTAGAAAAACAGAAAGAATTAGAGCAATGTTTTGCCATATATTGTATGGCTTGATTAATGCTTACATGCTGATAATTTGAAATGTACTGTAGGTTGTACAGGGTCATCAGACCCATGGTGTCAGATCATTCAAACGTCAACTGTGGAACACCAAACGATCAGCTACTGCTAAATTTCTCCCACGCTGCTGAGCATCACCGCAGGAAAACTGGTCCTGGTTGATTTCTTAAATTCTAAGTATATACAGTATGTTCATCTGAATGTACTGCTCTTTCACTTGCCAAACAAGCATACTGCTTTTATCTCGTATACATCTATTCTCTTTGCTACATTCAATTGACTTTTCTGTCCAGCATATTCCACTTTTCTCCCATGAAATTTCTACCTGCATTAAAAATAATATATCAGTACCATCTAAAAATATATTTTTTCTTACTGTATGATAAATACTGCACATTCCTCCCATCTCTCCTACAGTTCCACCCTCGGTATATTCCCCCCAATATCCAAAGATAAGTTGACACTCTCCCAACTTATGTTTCCTCCCCTCATTGCATGTTCATAAGTACCCCATTTCTTAAATCTACCTCTCCACGGACACATTTCCATTCCCCTTTAAACACATTCTCTGGATGATGTAATGGTTAGCATTACTGCTTCTCGGCACTGAGGTCATGAGTTCGATTCCCACTATGGCCCAAATCTGGAGTTTGTATATTATCCCTGGGATGACATCATCTCCAAGTGCAGCATATCCACTTCTGTGGTCCCTTTAGATTGACCCAGGTCAGATATGCTGCATCATGACTTTCAAACTGCAGTCTACTTGGGTCAGTCCTGGGTTCCACCCTGGTCATGAACATGGGCGAGGTCCCGGAACACACAACTCAGGTAGACACTTTCACACTGGGGGGTAGATTTATGACCGGTCGATCAGGGGAATATGCGCTATCCCAGTGCATTGTGGCAGTGGATAGCGCTTCCCCTATCTAGCGTGTGGTGCTGTGGGGCAGGAGGTATAGCGCAGCTACGATATTTTGTAGTACGCGCCCACCTCCTGCCTAATTTATGAACGGTCAGCAAAGCTGACCGTTCCGCCTCCTGCAGCTATCGACTTTGACAGCTGCAGGTGGCGATTTCCAATGCCCACAGCAGGGACAGCGCTGCTGGCTCTGAGCTGTGCTGGGGATCTCGCAAGAGTAACGAGATTCCGCGCATGCGCAGTCAGCCGACCGGGGAGGGGGGGAGGAGACGGCGCATCAGTATTAACTGAAGCACTGTCTCCAGGAGGGACATCGCCGGAGGGGGGAGTGAGCGCTCCCCTGCTTCGACCGGCAAGGTGTTGATACATCTTGTCGATGTCCCTAATGGCGAAGCAGGAACTGTTATAGCGGTGACTGTTGGGCCGTCACCCTATCACACCATGCAGAGACCCATGTTGCCATGGTCAAATGCCTGGTGTAAAATGGGGAATAAATGATTATTGTTATAAATGAGCTTATCATGAAAATGTAATAATCAAATTATTTATTTGTAAGGTACAGTAGCTGTTAATGAGAATAATATAGGTTTTACGTTAAGAAAAATAACAGTTGTAAGTTATATGATTAGTGAGAAAGGCAACATACTGCTCATATACAGTTACCAGGTAGAATATTTCCTTTTCTGTGAGCAGATTGTGTAGCATTAAATCCTGATGGACAGGACATTTACAGACATTTAGTATCTGGTAGCTCTGCCACACAAATCTTCGACAGCCCGGAAATACTCTATCTGCCTGTTTATTACTTATCTGCAGCTAATAAAAGACTACACTATCAGGTACTAGCTACTGTAATACCTACACTAAGCTAAACTGGATGAAGAAAATGTAGTTTATTTCATGTTATAGACTAGAAAAATTAAATCAGAAATTGGCAATTGAAATAAAAATCATATTGAGTTAACAACAACAGATACGACAAACAGAAGTAAATCCTGTCCCTCACCACCTAATTTACCCGAAGGATGACATAGAAACACAATTTACTTAATTTAATGTTTTAAGAAACTTTTGGCCTAGAGGCTCCATGACTGGGTTCCGGACATGTTCCCGACAGTCGGGATCCCGACAGTCATTACCCCGATGTCGGGATCCCGACAGTCAAAACCCCAACACTCGGGGTCCCGACGGCCACCGGCTATTCTCCCTCGTGGGGGGCTTTGTTGTGCTCGCCATGCTGTCTGAGTCTGGCCAGTTGGGATCCCGATGTCGGGCTAATGACTGTCAGGATCCCGACTGTCCAGACCATATACCACACCCCCATGACTGGGGCGGGGGGTTTACTGCAAAGTGAGATCTATATTGCAGTGTTAAAATAAAGCAGTCAGTATTTTTCCTGCACAGAAACAAAATAACCCACCCAACCAAACTCTCTCTGCATATGTTACATTTGGTTTTGTCCATTTGAGAAGTAATTTGCCTTTGCGAGTGAACCAGAATAAGGGCCTATATTTTTTTCTTCAATCCAGTGACTAAAGTCATTATATATTTTGTATTATTTCTGTGTGTGTGTATGTGTGTGGCATTTGGGATACGGTCGATGGGTCAACTATAAGATGCCATTGGGTCGACATACTGGAAGGTCGACAAGGGTCTAGGTTGAGACATGCATTAGGTCGACATGTGTTAGGTCAACAGTAAAAATGTTGACATGGGTTTTTTCACTGTTTTTTGAGCCGAGGGGTTGACCTAATGACTGTCGACCAACATTTGGTCAACCCAATGATCCCATTCCTGACATATACAGTAAATGAGTTGTTGCTATGATAAAACACAGTGCCTGATGACTTTCCCTCAGAACAGAAATGAGACTGTACTGTATGCTGTGTCTATCTTTATTCTGTAGCAGGCCTGGTAAATCAGTTGTTTCTTCCAGTTCATGTCACCTTCACGGAATACACTGAATATATTTGATAACACTTTACTGCATATGACCTGTTGTCACTGTCTCAGTGGCGATGAAATAAAGCCTTTAAAAGAAGGATGTCTTTGTATGATGATAAATAAGGCCTAGTGTTTAAGCCTGTGCCCTGTATAATATTTGGCAGATGGATATTGGTGTTAGTCCAAGGAATGTCTATAGAAAATACAGTAGATTTACTTTTGTATCCTAATCCTATACGTAATATAATTACAAAGAATGCAAATATGTAAAGCTTATTTTAATTGCCCTAAAAATGTGGTCAAACTTTGGGAAAGGGTGAAACTTTCTATAGCTTGTTTATCTATTCGTCATCAGGAGCTGGGCCCCAGTAATATGGAGGGGGCGTGACCACCAGGCAGGGGCATGGCCACATCCCCATGAAAAACTAAATAAACATAATTTGTGTGGGGTGGTGGGTGGGATCATCATAGAACACACAGAGGGAGAGAGAGGACAGACTGCTGCTGTCTCAGTCCCCAGCTCAGCATACGGCACTGAGCAGCATGTGCTGAGTTTAGGAGAGAGGCTGTGCTACAGCGGGAGCCTGTCATCTGTGTGGCGTCCATGCACCTCCCGGAGGACGGATGGGGGGGGTTCACGGGGACTGGAGGCAGCCCAGCAGCTTACCTTGGTGCTGGGCTGCCCCCAGCATGATGATCGGCGGTCCCAGCGGGGATGACCGCGGTCCCGGCGCTTGGAGATGATGTCATCTCCAAGCGCCGCCTCCGTCTACACTGCGGGTGGGCACCGCAGTGTAAACGGTGTAAATATACAGTAATTACACCATATTCCATTTCACTTCACAATGGGAGAAAAACAATAGTAAACAATAAAATAAGACTGGGTAATAATATTAGATAGGCAAATACTGTAGGTAAGAATACCCTGGTGGGCGGGAAGCTCCGAGATCCGCTCGGATCCGTGCTTGGATGCATGCCGCTCAAGCGGGCTCGGATCTGGATAATCCAAGCCCGCACATCTCTAATTATTATTGTTATGATCATGAGTATTATTATGCTTTATTTATATGAGTACATTAACAAATAAGCAAACAGGAAACTAATTTACAGTTGAAGACAATAAAAAACGAGTACAGAGTATATAAACATAGCTGCATCAGCAGACTCCGCTAAAATAACTATCATGGTGGAAGCGAACTGCGGGATTTGGTGCCATCAAAGATGGATTAAGTAAGAGTGGGAAAAGCGTATGAGGGAAGAGGGCCCTGCATGTGAGAACTGACATGTCTAAATGCGCACATGATATGTAAAAAAGGGGTTGAACAGAATTAGATATTTAATTGAGCAAGCATTGTTGAGATTGTGCATTTATGAAGGTGTTTCTTATACTATGTGGCACTGAAAGGCTGTACGCTATGCAAAACAACCTGAAATTTATACCGCCCGCAAGTTAAAGAACGCTGTATTTTCATTAAATTTAATGTTCCTTGCATCATGCACTCACAAGTATGCCGCAAGTAAGACACAACACCCATAGATATGTGAGCAGAAACCAATGTATTCCGCAAAATTAAATATATTTTCATTTAAATGTTTTGCTTCCTAGGTATTCTCTACTTTGTGGCATTACATAAAACATGAAAGTAGAGACAGTACAGATAACAGAACAGCAAGTAAGACCTGTGATTCACTAGCAGTGTGATTAATGTGTGCAGCTACATAAAGTGCTGGAAAGTAATTACTTCTGATTAATACAAGGAAGAGACAAGTTCATGTGTGGGAACCGACCATAGACGCACATGTTAAAATCATAACATGCACGTCTATGTGGAGAAATGCAAGGTTATGCACATTGGGAAACATAACCAAGGTGCTAGCTATGCCCGAAGCGGGGAGGCACTGGGTGTTTCAGAACATGAAAAGGACCTAGGAGTCCAAATAGACAACAAGCTGGGGTGTAGTGCCCAATGTCACATAGCAACAAAAAAAGCGAACAGGATACTAGCATGCATAAAACGGGGTATGGAGACAAGGAACTCAAATGTAATTATGCCACTGTACAAAGCGTTGGTTAGACCACATCTAGAATATGGAGGACAATTCTGGGCCCCGCACTATAAAAAGGACGTCATAGAATTGGAAAAAGTCCAAAGAAGAGCAACAAAGCTAATAAAGGGAATGAAGAATTTAAGCTATGAAGATAGATTGAACCATTTATTTATTTATTTATTAACAGTTTCTTATATAGCGCAGCATATTCCGTTGCAAAGGAGAAATTGATACAACAAACAGGGTATTTACAGACAGTCAAAATGTAGGCGGGCCCTGCTAGCAAGTTTACAATCTATAGGGATTAGAAAAGAGGCATTTAAGGGGGGACATGCTAAACATGTACAAATATATCAGGGGACAATATAAGGAACTGTCAGACGCCACTTTTACTGTAAGGAAAGAATCAAGGACACGGGGTCATAAGTTTAGATTAGAGGAAAGAAGATTCTGTTCCATTAGACGAAAACATTTTTATTTTACAGTCAGGGCAGCCAAACTATGGAACTCTCTACCTGGGGATGTGGTGTCAGCTGACACAATAAACACATTTAAAATAAGGTTGGGCAAACATCTATTGGTTAAAAATATACAGGGGTACAAACAATAAACAAGGGAGGAAGCTAATACACCAAGGTTGAACTGGATGGACGCGAGTCTTTATTCAACCTTAACTACTATGTAACTATATAACTATGTCTATAGACATCAGGTGTGTAGGCTGAGAGAATTCCTAAGTGACTCAGTATTGGGAGCAACTGCTCAAAAACCAGCCCCAGGCTCTTGGACCAGTTCTGGTTACAAAAATGTTGTGGATAAAAAAAGTCGGGGTTCCAAGTATTTAGGTAACCAGTACTGGGCTCCAACAGTCAGCGGTGTAATGCCACAGCCAGGGGAAACTTTTTATACAAGTTTTCCCAGTCAAAGCATTATCACGCTGGCTGTTCAGCCCTGGCCAGGGTGTCTGGGGAGTGGGGACCCCCACAATTTAAGCGGGGCACCCTGCCAGGGATGAAGCCCGTGGCTATCCCCGGCACCCCCCCCCCCCCTGGGTTGAAAAGTGTAAAGAAATAGTTGAAATAAAAAAAATATTGGATACGGCTTTCCAGCAAGCCTCCCCCCACATCTCCACTTAGAGAACCAGAAACCCCTGCATTAAAGGGCCTGCTGGTACTAAAACAAACACGCACACACTGCTTAAAGTATACATTTAATAACATGCAGTACATACACATATACTGTATATACTACATACATACATACAGTACTTACTTCACAATGTCGTGCAATTTTTTATGTTACTAAAAAAATTGCACCCTATTACATTATTTTTTTGATTCCTGCCATTGGACCTAATTCTTCATGGATCGCTACTGTGAACTGTGAGGAGAATTCGGTGCCCAGGCAGAGGGTGAGATGTACTAAGCCTTGAAAAGTGATAAAATGGAGAGTAATAAACCACTAATCAATCAGCTCTTACCTGTCATTTTTCAAACACAGCCTATGACATGGCAGTCAGGAGCTGATTTTCTGGTGGTTTTTCAATCTCCATTTGATCACTTTTCAAGCTTAGTACATCTGGCCCAGAAAGAGATTATGACTTTTGCTAACTTGCATGAGAATTGTGCATGGATTGCTAATCGTTATCCATTCCTAAATCTGTACGCAATTCCCAAACCATAGAACAGTTTTTACTGCCTGTGCAATTCTAAGTACCGTAGGTCTGAGGCTTCCACTTATTTGCGACTAAGGCAAACTGGAAGTGGTCATCCCTGATGTCCCAGAAAATGGTAGGTTTCCACCCCCAAATGCCATCTTCCTGTCAGTTAACCTTGGGCTACCTTGCGCTTATGATCCATACGCATTTTCAGTTTTTTATTTCCCTCACACATGGGCAATGTGCACGGTACATTTGATAATTGCTCGATTTGCTTAATATCTGATTACCAATCCAAGCTGAATTAGGCCCATTATCACACCATGTATTTTATTTTAGAGTTTAAGGGGCAGATTTATTAAGCTTGGAGAAGAGATAAACTGGAGATAAAGCTGAGAAAAGGTAAAAGGAGATAAAGCACCAGCCAATCAGCTGTGTTTGAAAAAGACAGTTGGGAGTTGATTGGCTGGTGCTTTATCTCCTTTTACCTTTTCTCCGCTTTATCTCCAGTTTATCTCTTCTCCAAGCTTAATAAATCTGCCCCAAAATACCCTAATGTCCTATGATCAGTGGCGTAACTATAGCCCCACAGCCCCCACGGGAGTGGGGAGGCGCTGAGAAAGTGTGGTCACCGGGGGGGGGGGTCTGCAGGGCTATTGTTACCTGCTGCCGTCTCTGCCGGTACCTGGCCTGCTGCATCTGTCTGCGGTCACAGTCCCGTCTCTCCCAGCTCCTGCTGCTATAATGAAAAGTGACACTTATAAAATGGCTGCCCCCATACTTCAGACAGTTTTTGAGGATGCTAGAGGAGGCGGTGGTCCCCTCTAGCATCCTTAAAAACGGTCTTCTGTATGGGGCAGCCATTTTCGAATTTTCAATAGTTACGCCACTGCCTATGATGATAAGGAAACCATTTTCTGTCTTCTATTCAGGATTGGTAATCCATTGTTTTTTGAATGGATGTAATCCAACTAGTGATGTTTACAATCTGACTATGCTGTAAACAATGTTTGCAGCATTACGTGCATTGTGTCCTTTGTTGAGCAGTCAGGAGTTGCGTCCTGTTGCTCATCATTATCTTTCTAAATATTATTAATACCTTATAATTAAGGGTGTCAAAGTTTTTCTGTAGTAAGTTGTATTTATTTTTAAAAAGATGTACAAATTGCTTTCTTTTCTCAACATTTTATTGTGTTTCATGCCAAAGTCATAGGTCTGGCTGTATGATGAAGATTTGATTAGTTATTTCCTGCAAGCTATTTGTTTTATATGCATTGTGGGGTTACAAAGCTTCGAACAGCTGTGTGCTTTTCTCAGCATTGCCTGCTGGGGCATGGCTACAGGAGATTTCAGTGATATCACAGATTGAGGATGCATTTAATAGTTAAGAGCATGGTGTGGAAAAGAGTAAAATAATTAGGAACCTATTACAGCGTGCTCCTCAATCATGTAACTGTATGTCACTGTAATCCACTCCTATTGGGCTCAGTAACAAGATCAATAAAGCTACTGTATATGATCATGTCTCATGCAATTGCATGACACTTATCACATCAAACCCGCTGGCTACTTTGTATTGACAGGTCCCTGTGGACTGATAACATTTCAAAACATAGATTGCATGACTCTGTCACAAGTGGCTGAACTGTACTGAATATATCTGAATGAATGCATGTATGTTATCGTTTGTGTGTCTCCAAAACACTGACATCTGTTGGCAGCAGGTGAAACTACATCTCTTTCTCTCTCACACATGCACAAAACAAACACAGAGGCAATCACAAGGTAGCAGACTAGCTTTCTAAGGATTTGCTTCAAGCGGACTTACTATATGTACACTGTATATATATATATATATATATATATATATATATATATATATATATATATATATATATATGAAGGGGGCTGCAGGCTTAAATGCATTGATCAATTCATGAACCAAATCTCCACTATTTATTATCAGTTAATTTAGTGTGTGCAGAGCCCCTACAATGTCTGTTTAAACAATGTGGTCACAAAATAACTTGAATGAGGAGGCGTTCGCAAAATACAAAGAATCAAACAAAACTTGTAAAGGGGTAATCAAAGCAGCTAAAATATTATATGAAGAGTGCATAGCCACTGAAAGCAAAACCAACCCAAAGAAGTTTTTTAAATACATAAATAGTAAACGTTTAATTAAGGAAAACATAGGCCCACTAACTGATACTAGTGGAAAAAGTGTTACTGAGGACAAGGGAAAAGCAAAACTGTTAAATGAGTTCTTCTCATCAGTATTTACTAAGGGAGAGCAGACTGTGGAACGAACATTTACCACAAACGGGACAAATAAGCCAGATCTCATTGTGGATTTCACGCCGAAAGAAATAATACTGAGGCTAAGCAAACTCAAAACAAATAAGTCACCAGGGCCAGATGGGATTCATCCGAGGGTATTAATGGAATTAAGGGATGAACTAGCTACCCCCCTACATTATATCTTTAGCAAGTCACTATCGTCAGGTATAGTACCAAAAGATTGGAGAATAGCAGAGGTAGTGCCAATATTCAAAAAAGGAAAAAAGGAAGATCCAGCTAATTACAGACCCGTTAGTTTAACATCAATTGTGGGTAAACTATTTGAAGGATTTTTAAGGGATGGTATCCAGGAATATTTAGATCATCACCGTCTACTCAGTACTAACCAACATGGGTTCGTGAAAAATCGTTCATGCCAAACTAATCTACTAGGGTTCTATGAAGAGGTTAGCAAAAACCTTGATAATGGAAATGCTGTAGATGTGATTTTCCTAGATTTCGCTAAAGCATTTGATACTGTCCCACACAAGAGATTGATTAATAAAATGGAGAACCTAGGATTGGGTGAAAATATCTGCAGATGGGTAGGGAATTGGCTATGTAATAGAGAACAAAGAGTGGTTGTGAATGGTGCCGTATCAGATATGATACTGGTACTAAGTGGAGTGCCCCTGGGTTCGATTTTGGGGCCCATTTTGTTTAACATTTTTATTAACGATATTGGGATAGGGTTACTCAGCAATGTATCCATCTTTGCGGACGATACAAAACTTAGCAAAGTCATCAAATCACCAGAAGATGTCACCATGCTTCAAAATGATCTTGCAATTCTAGATGAGTGGGCCAAAAAATGGAAGATGAGGTTCAATGTAGATAAATGTAAGGTTATGCACCTTGGGAGACACAACCAGTGTGCAAGTTACAACCTTAGCGGAGAGGAACTGGGTAATTCCATACTTAAAAAGGATCTAGGAGTCCAAATAGACAGCAATCTAGGATGTAGAGCCCATTGTAATGTAGCTACAAAAAAGGCCAACAAAATTCTGGCATGTATTAAGAGGGGAATGGAAACTAGGGACTCAAGGGTAATTATGCCACTATATAAAGCATTGGTGAGACCTCACCTAGAGTACGGAGTACAGTTCTGGGCCCCACACTATAAAAAGGACATCATAGAATTAGAAAAAGTCCAAAGGCGAGCAACAAAGCTTATTAGGGGAATGGAGAATTTAAGCTACGGGGAGAGATTAAGCAATTTGGGACTATTTACATTAGAAAAGAGACGTTTAAGGGGGGACATGCTCAACATGTACAAGTATATCAAGGGCCAATATAAGGAACTGTCACACACCCTATTTTCTACTAGAAAGGAATCTAGGACGCGAGGGCATGAGTATAGATTAGAAGAAAAAAGATTTCATTCAGCTAGTAGAAAGAATTTCTTTACGGTCAGAACAGTCAAACTCTGGAACTCTCTTCCCAGAGAGGTGGTAACGGCTGGCTCATTAAATGCGTTCAAGGCAAAGTTGGACAAACATTTACTGGAGAAAAACATCCATGGGTACAAATAAGAAATATAATTTGTCTGTAAAATACCAGAACCTACCAAATCAGCAATGGATATCTATACCAGGTAGAACTAGATGGACGCAAGTCTTTTTTCAGCCTTACCTACTATGTAAGCCATAGGGCACCCCAAAACTAGGAAAGGTGAGTGCCGATGTTAAGTGTATATATTGTTTATTAGAATAATTTTTTTTTAATTAGTCTTATTGTGGTCACATTCTCTCATGCACCCTGTTTTTAACTAAGATTCCATAGCTTATGTTAACCATTTCCCTAGATGATTAGTGACAGGTGTGTTGGTAGCTGCTCACCTATAAAAGCAAAGTGTGCTGTGAGCTTCAGACCAGATAGCATGCCTGGAATCAAACATTGATGTGATAGCTATGTGTATTGTAGCCATTTTCAGCGATAGTGTTAGGACCTGCAGAAAAGTGGGGTCCCTTGAAGGGGGCTGCAGGCTTAAATGCATTGATCAATTCATGAACCAAATCTCCACTATTTATTATCAGTTAATTTAGTGTGTGCAGAGCCCCTACAATGTCTATATATATATATATATATATATATATATATATATATATATATATATATATATATATATATATATATATATTATACACACTTCGCTTGATTGGCACTCCCGATGATGCCTCCTTAAAAGTTCTGTATGCTTCAAATTTTCTTATCCCCCAATCTGGGAAAGAAAGAGGATAGAGCACTCCATAGTGCTTAATTTAATAATTTCCATTATAAAAAATCCAGTCAGGTACACACAAGAATGGATACACGTCCCAACGCGTTTCTTCACGGAGACTTCATCAGAGGGCCCTCTGATGAAGTCTCCGTGACGAAACACATTGGGGAGTGTAACCGCTCCTACTACGCTGCTTGGAGCAGCTGGCATTTCACTGATATCATTCGCAGTTTTGCCTAACAGCTGATTGCGGTACGTGTATCCATTCTTGTGTGTACTTGACTGGAGTTTTTATACTGGAAATTATAGAATGATATACGACTAAAGGAGTGTTCCATCTTCTTTCTTTGCCCGTACAGGCGAATTGTGGAGCTGCCGGTCTAATACTGACCTTAGTAGTAGCAGTAGTTTGTTTATTTATAAGGCGCCACAAAGTGTCCGCAGCGCCGTACATAGCAAACAAAAAACAATTTACAAGGTAATTTACAGGATGTGTTGATAAAATACAGCATAAATAGTGGTATAGCTGGTAGAACTAAACTCAGCATCAGTAGGTGTGGAAAATGTCGAGGAGACTGAAGATGAAGTAGAGGAAGGGAAGAACAGGGCAGGAGCGCTGGTGAGGTAAAGTGGTGGGTGAGTATGTGATGAAGGAGGGCCCTACTCATCTCATAAGAGTTAACAGACTAAACTGAGGTGGGTGGACAAACGAAAAACCATAGGATAAGTAGGAACGGATGGAGGGGTAGGGTAGGCAGGACAGGAGGAGCGAAAGAGGTTAGGAGAAGGAGGGATAAGCTAGTCGGAAGAAGTGGGTTTCGAGGGAGCGCTTAAAGGAGGTAAGGGAATCAAAAAGCCTGATAAGTGGTGGGAGGTTGTTCCAGTTCAGGGGGGGGCAGCGCAAAAGAAGTCTTTGACACGGGAGTAGGAGGAGGTGATTAGGTGAGAGGTCAGGTGGTGACCTTAAGTGCTAGTGACAAACGGGACATGTTGGTTCCAGGTTTTTACACTTAAAGGACTTGCACACTATTTGGACACATATATATATATGTATATATACACACACAGGATCTATCTATCTATCTATCTATCTATCTATCTATCTATCTATCTAGATATATCTATATATATAAAGCTATTTAGGAACCGCACTCAGTTCAATCAGAGGACAAAGCGGCAGTGCTCCTCTCTAGAAGAATCCTATTGCCATACTATAAATGGACTATAATCTTGGATAGATTCAGAACAGCGGGGGCGCGCATGTGAATCGCTGTGTGGGTTATACACACAGCGAATTTAAATGCATTTTCAGGCATTTTCTGAGTGATTTGTTAAAAATCATAGATGAACAGCAGTATAGCTATGATCAGTACAAATGAGTATTGGTAATAGTAATCAATGAACACAGAGATTTTGAAACTGAAATCACTTTTCCTTTGCAAGTCATTTTTCAATTCCTGTCATCTGTATATCGAACATGCCTTTATGTGTAGACAGCATAGATAATTACCAACATGCAGGATAAATCATCTGTATTGCATGTGAAAGTTTATTACTAAATATATGGCTAGTAGTAATTATCAGTGCAAAGTGGAAATAATTACATAAATTAGTTTTGACAGAAAAAAACATAATTCATTGGATATAAAAAATAACAATAAATCATTTATGGTAAGTTATGACTAAGTTACTACGCTCATTATGCATATTCTGTATTGTGCTTCATTAAGTGATCATTGATTTCTAGACTTTCAGGATTATTTGGGTTTTTAATAATAAAATGTATCCCTTTAAAGGCAAAGAACAGCATACATGAGGGGCCATAGAGGCGTGGGGGTATTTGTACTCCAATTAGGGATGTGCAGGATTGAATTTCTCCAGATCTCAAAGCAAGATCTTTTTGGCTATCTGGCTGTCACGTTTTGCAGCCAAAACATGTGACAGCTGATAGCCAATAAGATCCCACTTTGAGATTAGGGTAAATCCGTATAAATCCAGGTAAATCCGAACCTGCCTTTCTGACATAAACCCCGGCTTTAACATAGTTTGGACCTGGGACACCACACACGGGTTGAAGCAGGGGTTTCAGTACTCCCCTTCACATCTGGATGATTGAGCCAGGTTATTGTCTTCACAGTTCCAGTGACCTGGGTCTTTGTCCAGTGGCACCAAGAAGGGTGTGTGTGTGTGTGTGGGGGGGTTAATAATTACCCAGCTCCAGGTATAATGGAGGGGTCCAGTGGGGGCCCTGGTCCTCCCCCCATTACATGGAAGCAGCAGCAGTAAATGCTCTTCTACTCAAACACTGCTGTGTGTTGGGGAGCAGTGTATCCAAGGAGGCACTTAAAGTACTATTTTTTCTGTACTATATTTTAAGGTTGCATGATCACACCTCCTGTGTTTGGGCCACACCCCTAGAGAAGTACAAGGGCCCTGCCATGCTCTCCACTGCCCTGCTTTCATCTAACAGCAGATGCTTGTAGATTATGTAATCTCCAAACACTACTGCTCCATCCAATCAACTTCATCGGGACTCGGGTCACGCCTTTCAGACCGCAGGCAATCTGGCGTGGTCCTCTTGAGACACAGAAGAGAACTGGGTTGAGTTGCAAGTCCATGCAATATCCCAGGTCAAATCCTATACCTAAAAGAAACATGTATTTATATGCATAAGTGCATAAATACCATTGCTTTTGTGATAGATGTTCTTAATGTCTTTGAGTCTGTACGTTACCATAGACATATAGCTTGACATTGTTAGTAGATAATGCTAAAGTCTCATTACTCTATTACACAACATAAATAATGTAATTATGTGTCATATAGACAAAAGAGAATATTGTCTGGACAGTTAATCATTCACGTGAAAAACAGGTTTTCAACATGAAATATAAAACACAAACACATATCTAAATTACAAAAACATTACATTTCATAAGAATATATGTTGTTTCCCCTTTAAAAATAAATTGGGAATCTTTCCTGTAGCAATCCAAATGGAAATATGAATCCAAACGTAAATCCTTAAAGACTGTTATGGCGCATGCATTACACAACAAAGTTGTATACTTTATAATGGGAAAACACCTGGATGCGAATTGAAGTGTAACCAAGAATCGCCCGTTCAGAATGTAAGAATTTGCGGCAAAAAGTGGGATTCTTAGCACAATTCACATCTCATTAAGTTGGCAATTTTGGAAAAACTCAACATTTTTTTACTAAAAATTGCAACCTCCCCCTCAAAACCCCCCAAATTCGCATCCTATTAAATTTCACCCTTAGTGTCCGTATTTAAAGATGATATAGTGACAGTCTGTGCAAATTTTTTTCCCCTAGGCTAGAGATGGGTATACCCTGACAGGAGCCTATAACTAGGCAAAGAATCTCAGTGCTGCAGCGAAGAAGAAGCGAGCGGATATGGAGGTGGGGACCGGGGCATCATGCAGGGATTCATGTTTTACACAAGGGCCTGACGCACTGCACTGCTTCAATTTCTTGTACACTACAGTTCTATATGCAATCAAATGAAATTCCCGTGGGGGTAATGGATGGTCACACTGCCGAGACACAGATTCATACACATGCCTGGCTTTGTCTCGGCAGCATGACCATCCATTACCTCCAGTAAGTACATTTTACCCCATTTGGGGTAACTTACCCCCGTTCCCTGGCCACTGTTTTAGAATAGATACATTTGTTTTTCTGATTTAGACCTCTTGTGATTTTATCACATGTAGGTATAACAATTATTATTGCTATGTCTGTATTTTACTGCATATGTAAATATTGTTTTCTTGACATGCTTGCTTGAAATAAAGCTACAGTTTATTACCTACTTTAAAAATATGGATTTGACAGTAGAAGATTCAGACTCTTGACCAGCAGAGCTGCTTTTGTACAGCAAAGTGGATTCTTGCTGGGAGAGTGTGTCTGGAGGTACAATATTCTCACATTTCCCATGAAGAATAGAAGTATCATGCAGCTCTGGGTGGACATTTCTGTTGTTTGTCAAAGCTGAAAAAAAATATATATATTTTTCAAAACATTGACTGTATTTGTATTTTTCCTATATTTTACTATACAATACAATACAGGGAGTTTTGTTTTTGAATATAATCTATATTATTTTATTAGCAAGATCACTGAAAGCTTTAATTAATATTTCTTCCATGTTCACAGCAGTCAACCTATTTGCAGAATAATGTATTCCAGTATGTAATATTATTGTTCACAGGGTTTTTTGAATTGCAGCAAGGATATACAGTACATTATTTATTTATTCCATTTATGCTACATACAGATGTGTCCGTGTACATGTTGCCTGAAGCAAATCAGTCAGAGTCCAGTTCCACTGCGTCAACTGTAAAATCTACTACATGGTTTTGTTTTTTTCAGATTAATTCACTTCCAATTTCTTGAACTGAGCAACCAGAAACATTTATTTTATTATTTATTTGTTCTCCATTATTTATATAGCGCATATTTTCCGCAGCGCTTTAAAGAGAATACAGTATTTGTACATTCAAATCAGTCCCTGCCCCAGTGGAGCTTGCAATCTATATTCCCTACCACTTGTACTGTACACATTCATTCTAAGGCTAATTTTGTTGAGAGCCAATTAACCTATGGTACCAGGATAATTTTGAGTTGTGGTGGAGATTGGAGTACCTGGAGGAAACCCACACAAGCACGGGGAGAATATATAAACTCCGCACAGTTTGGGCCATGGCGGGAATCAAACCCATGACCTCAGTGTTATGAGGCAGTAATGCTAACCATTACACCATTCGTGCTGCCCACATTATGAACATGTTATAGGGGCAAATGCATTTATCTGTGATTGGTCTCAAGCAATTTGTTTTCTGTAAGTGATTGGACCTAGTTAATTACATACATGTGATCAATCTGCATACAGATCGAAGGCTGAAATTAATGCACATTTCTGCTTGCAACTTTGGTTGGTCCAGTTGTGGGTTGATCGCAAGTATGCATTTGGATAGCCCATTAAGGTGGCCATACAGCTATAGATCGATTGTCAGATATGGCTGGTTGGAACAAACACCTGGTAACATCTGAATGACAGTTTTTGGCAGTTTTCCAGCATTTCAAAGCAAATAGTCAACTGTCATTTGCTCTGATCCATTACCAGGATTTTGTTCCAACCAGCCCAATCTGGCAATCGATCTGTAGATGTATGGCCAGCTTAATACACAGGGGAGCAGACTTCTTGAGTAAATCTACAGATAATTTAATCAGCCTCATCAAAAGTAATTGTATCGTTGAGCAGGGGCGGATCCAGGATAAAATGACAGGGGGGGCACCATGATAAAAGAGGGTTTAGGTGGGGGAGGGCCAATGCTAGTGGTGCCAGTGTACATGCTAAGAGAGCGGCAGAGAGAGGGTGGCAATGGGATTAAAAATAGGCCCTGGCATTTAAAGTACGCGGGCCCACCATGGTGACAAAAGTGAAGGATGTAGTTGTGCGGCACGCTCTGGAAAAGGGGGTGTGGCCACTCAACAGGGGGCATGTCCTTGAGTGTAGTGTACAACACCATATACAACTTCTACACATTAACAAAATACTAGACCCCATTATACTTGCCCCTTACACATGATGCCAAATGGAATAAGCCAAAATTCAAACAATGCCACATGGATTGTGTCAAAATTCACATAATGCCACACGGATTGAGCCAAAATTCACATAATGCCACATGGATTGAGCCAAATTCATAAAATGCCATATGGATTGAGCCAAAATTCACATAATGCCACACGGATTAAGACAAAATTCATACGATTCATAAACAGAACAATTGTCCACCAAAGGAGCGCATTAAACATTTACACCATAATGTCCATTGCACGGCATGATGTCCATTATGTATTATGCCAAACACCATAATGCCTATTAAAAATTATGCTACATACAGTAAGTGCTGCTTATCTACATGCTCATCGCCAAGGGTTCCATGCTCATTGCCAGAGGTTCCATGCTCGTTGCCATGTGGGATTACATGCTCATTGCCAACGGGGAATACATGCTCGTGGTAAATGGGGGACAGCCGCCACCAGGCAGAAGTGATAGCCACTGACAGTGGCAGAGCCTGGCTGTATTCAGAGCACTGCAGGTCCCGGCTATTTGAAATAATACCCATTTCACACCAGAAAATGCATTCCCAGGTTGGCCCCTTTTACACCAGCCTAGACCCTGCATTTTCTGGTGTGAGGGGGAGGGAAAACCACCCCCCCCCCCTTAACCATATATCTCATTTAACTGGCTATATCTTCGGAACCAACTGACCCATTTACATGAGACAAGTATCATATTGAAGAACTTTTGAGTGGGCTTTGAATGATTTTGGTCCAGTGAAACTGGAATGTTTGGTTCCAGAGTAATCTGCCCTCAAAGAACATGAACAGCCATGAAATTACATTTCAAAAATAAAAAAATTGATTTACACGCTATACCTCTGGAACCGATTGACCGATATGGACCATCCTGGTATCATATTGAAGGCCCAGCGATTTGGAATTGAATGACTTCAACCACAAGCTCCTGTGATGCCAGGGGGGGAACTGGCAGCCGTCGGAACCGGGTGGGGGTCGGAATTGACAGGTCCCATATTATCCTATGGGGAAAAAATGTTACAGCTTTGCCAGGCGATATCTCCGGTTCCCGGGGGGCTAGAAACATGGGGCTGGGCTCGTTGGAAAGCTCTGGTCCTCAGCTACAAAATGAATGACAGGGGGGGGCACGTGCCCGGGTGCCCCCCCCCCCTGAATCCGCCACTGTCGTTGAGGAAGAAGTGTACATTGATGGCATAATGTAAATTACATTTTATATATACTGTATAAAAGTTATTTTTGATTGCAGTTGCCAATTTCTCTTTATGAAATCATGCCTATGTACAGTATCTGTATTTATGCAGCCTAGTAAGACTTTGCTGGCACAATGACATTTCCTTTGAAGAAGATTGTTTGCTCTGGTTGATGATCAAATAATAGTAAATTGGGTTGTATTATGTGTACCATCGTAAGTGCTGACATTTTTCAAATTAAATGTCTTAATGTACATTTAATTAAGTTACAATTGGTTCAGACAGGGCAAATATCAATCTTTTTTCAATATGCAAAGGATTCTAATTTGATCACTTTTTGTGTGTAGGATTTCATTACTTTCCATGATGTGCCATTTGCACTTTTTATTATAAAAAGGGTAAGTAGTTCAATAATCCACATTTAATGATGTAGTTCTGATCATATTCAGAGGTGCACAGGTCAAAGCAAATAATAATGCAGGTCTGATCACATCCATGGGTGCATGGTTTAAGGCAAATAATAATGTCGTTCTGATAACATCCAGGGGTGAACAGGTTAAGGCAAGTAAACAGGAGCAAATGATCATGCTGGTTTAAACAGAGTGTGGAGCGAATAACAAACATAGGATTGAACTAGGAGTCTATACTGAACTGAACTGAATGTAATTAGAACAAAGTAGAGAACATTGCAGGAATGGTACGTCAGTACCAGGATATCCTGATTGCATGTATAGAAGAGAGCAGAACTCAGATCCAGCAGGATAAATGCTGCAGGTTGTTTGGGGAACTGGAGTGGATGAAAGAACTTAGGGGTGATTCAGGTTGGTTTGCAAAAGACTCAACTCATTTTTTAATGGACAAAACCATGTGCACTGCAGGTGGGGCAGATGTCACATGTGCAGAGAAGGGTTGCCAACCCTCGCGGAAAGCCGCCCGTCTCCCGCGACCCCCTTGCGTGAGGGGGCAAAATTTAGCATGGTCCCTCTATGTCAGCTGCCCGCTCCCCGCACCCGCTACTGGTGAATACCCATGGAAACGCCCATTGTTTTCAAGGGAACGCCCATGAAATGCTGGTGCGACCACGGCCTGCCACCCCATGCCTCCCACTCACAATGCTTTGTGCGAGCGGCTGGCAAATAATCAATTACAATGCGGCTGCACATGGGCATTAATGTTTATGCGCATGCACAGACGCTAAGCATTGCTCCCCTGTGTGGATGTGCAGGGCAGCGATCAAACTAGAATAAGGGCCTACATCCTGCCCTCAGGGGTAGATGTATGAAGCAGTGATAAGGGAGGAGAAGTGATAAAGTGCCTGGTACTTTATCACCGGCCAATCAGCTCCTTACTGTCCCTTTTTAAATCCAGCCTTTTACTTAACAGCCAGGAGCTGATTGGCCGGTGATAAAGTACCAGGCACTTTATCACTTCTCCCTTATCACTGCTTCAAACATCTACCCCTCAATCTCACAGACATACTGTACAAGTGACAGTGTCACAAATTAATCAGCAGAGTCTTTTGGCGTATCCTAGTATCCTGTACTCACTTTTGAAAAAAATGCAAAAAATACAAATGGCACTAGCAGAGTCTAACGGGATTTGACACGCCAAAATGGGCTCTTTGCAGCATTTAACTATTAATATGGCCATTGTATAGTTTGTGGTTTGACCATCTCTTCTTGATTTCATTATCTGGAACCTGCCATTTACTCTACATTCATTAACTCCTGGCTGTATCATTCTCCTCCATTGACAGATGACAGAATAAACTTGGCAACATTTAATAGTACTGTACAGTATGTTTAGGAATAGTTTGCGGCAGAGCAGGTGCATCTAAGCATGTTAAGGGAGACACTGTCCCGGTGAGCCCAGCTGCGCTGTAGTCATACCTGTTACAAAATGTTCACTGAATTTAATTCAAGTATAAATTTTGTTTACAATGTAAATTTTTTGCTTCAAAAAATATATATAAACCAATAAAGACCAGAAAACAGTCACCTTCAGCTAACAGAATGAAACAAATATAATGTGTATTTGGCCAGTATGGGAAATTAATGTCAAATAATACCTGTAGCTCATTTAAAGTTGTAACTGTATATTATTGACAGAATTACAATATACATTATTAATATTGTCAATTTAAACTAAAAGCTCATATGATTGATGTTTATTGACATATAGGGTGAGATGTACTAAGCCTTCAAAAGTGATAAAATGGAGAGTGATAAACCATCACTCTAGTCCATTTTAACATAGAATTCAATGGGAAAAAGGGGTCCTTTTCATACCCCTACTATCCAAGTGGGCATGGAGTTGGATATAAACCTGTGGCGAGCGTAGCGAGCCACCGAGCCCGAAGCGTGGCGAGCGAAGCGAGGCCCGCGAGGGGACGGTATTCTGTGTCCGCTCGCCACGCTTCGGGCTCGGTGGCTCGCTACGCTCGCCACAGGTTTATATCCAACTCCATGCCCACTTGGATAGTAGGGGTATGAAAAGGACCCCTTTTTCCCATTGAATTCCATGTTAAAATGGACTCAGTCCATTTTAACATTGAATCCTATGGAAAAATCGGGTCATCGCATCGCATCGCATGCGATATGGTCGTATGCGATGCGATGCGATATCGCATTGCATCACATCTGATTGTATGCCTTAACTTAAGGCATACAATCAAAAAATCGGGCGCCCAGATACTACATAAGTACCAATCTTTGTTTAGAGACGTTTTTAAGAGAGCAACTTCAAAAGTGCTAAAAAAAAGTTACAAATACTGTAAACTAACTTTATTTAATTAATATTAGACGTTCATTGCTGGGTACCACAACTGTTAGGAGTCATTATTTATGACTCCTATCTGTCTTGTCTGTCATGGGTTAATTTCAGTCTATGTTGGTAATTGACTCTCTGGTGGCCTCCAGTGGTGAATCTGTGCCATTTCAGCCCAGTCCTCTGTTGATAATTTATGCTCAAATCTGACCTCATTAGTCCTGCTGGGTTGGATGGTGCACAGCTGCCCTGATTACCTGAGGCCTTCTTAAGGCATCCAGACCTGTACTAACCTGACAGTCATAGCTGATAGTTCCTAGTGCTGTGTGCAAGTCTGTTTGGTCTGAGCTCCTATGGTATCCTGCTACAGCCCAGTGAACCCCGGCTAGCACTCCTGCTGAGCGTCCAGACCATGCCTGGCTTGCATCCTGTGCTGTGTTCCTTGTTCCCTTCCTGCCTGCCCGCTGGTTCCTGAGACTGTAAGCAATGTCCCTGCACTTCGTCTGTGTCTGGTCATTCTCCCAGATAAGTCAGGGAAATCCCCTGCAGTCTTTGCATTTACATTGTCTTTTATACCATCTCTCTGCATTATTACACCTGCACTGTAACTTTATCACCTCGATTACAGCAGCACCATTGTTATATTTTATATACCATCTCTGTGCATTGTTGCATTCACAGTGTTCTTGTCTCCACCCTTGTGTGTGCAGTCATCTCGTACACATTTACACCCAGGGTTGTTCTGGGAGTGTCCCAGCCTGCCCCATCCGAGTTAGTCAGGTTTCCTCTTGCACTCTCCTTGCCTTGGCAGACACATTGTCCCACATAAGACCAGGCAGCATCAGGGACGGAGCCAGCATAACCAGCTCTGTCGAACACGGATGTTAGTGGTGAAGCCTAGCAACGCACATGTCCATCAACTACAAGGGGAGGCAACAGAGTTAGGGGGCAGGTCTGGCGGTATCTTCCAGGGCCCCTTACAACAACTAATTGGAAAAACTTTATATACCTGCAATATGGCATTTACTACTATCTATTACTTTAGTGGTATAGTAGTCACAGAGTTTCTTTCCATGGATAACGATAAAGAGGGAAATGTACACTACTAACTGGATTTGAAAATCCTTTATCAGAGCAATGTTTATTGTAAAACATAAAACATAAAAACAAAAATGTAAACAAATATTTCACATACTGTACAGTAGGTGGAAGATTTTTCAAAGGGGTCAGAAATAAGGGGACCGATTCTGGATCACTCGTAGTCATTTACATTTACGATGGTTGGGGTTTGTGTATGCACATTTCTGTAAATGTGCAAACCCTGACTGCAAACAGCCAAGGCGAGTAACCACTTGCCACCTGTTCACAGTGGGGAGGGAGGGATGGGGCGGTGGCGGCGCTGGGCCATGGGAACTCCCAGCTTTTTATGGCTGTACCCATGAAAACACTGGGAGTTCCCATGGCTACGCGGGCGGGCTACTGCCTGTCTGAGGCAGGCACCTGACATCCTGGCACCCACAAATAAGAGTCAGTCTGGACTGACTTTTATTTGTGGAGGCAGAGAAATCATTTGATGGTAGATGACCATCGAATGAATTGTCCTTCAGTGTTGTCATGCGAGGGGATGTGTCTTCGTTACACATCCCCTCGCGTGGTTGCGAGGGGAAATGGCGGTGGGGGGACAGGTATTCAGCAGGACGCAGACACAAATGCTCGGTATGCTGAGAGCTTCGCAGCTGACCGAGCAAATCACCCCCCAAATGTCCCAACCTATCAGCTTGCTAACTTATTTTACAGGATATTGTAAAAAATATATGATTGGTTGGTCATTATCTCTCTCCACTTCATCTCTCTCCAAGGTCTGATATATCGCCCCAAAGTGTCAGATATTCACAACAATGTCTTAAGGTGCATACACACAGTGAGATTTGTGCTTTGTATGATTTTGACTATACAATTTCCCTTGAACTCCCAGGAGCCCAGAACCATACAATATTGACTATATGTACTTAAGATTTTGACTACATGTACAGCACTTGAGATTTTGACTCTGGCACATTATGACTATACTACTGTAGAACACTTGACTGTATACAATGTTGTGCAGGCCGATCCCACAGGAGCGAGCTTCGGCATCACAAGCTGTATACACACTAAGCAATTACTTTTCTTCTGTTATTAACAAAATCAGAATCTCAAATCTCACTGTGTGTGTGCACCTTGAGGGGCGATTCAGGATCACTCATTGCTATCCAAATTAGGCCCCACCCCAGATGGGAGGTTTCTACGCATGTGAAACGCCAATACCGACTGGCTTTGGTGATTTACATGCTAGCTATTTGCTGTGGGGTGGGAGGCCAGGGGCATGCCGGGGGAATTCCCAGTGTTCTATGGGAACAGTGTTCATAGAAACGCTGGGCTTTCCCCTGTATAAGCAGGCGTGGTGATGCCTGCTTAAGATGGGCGGCTGATGTCACATGATGGTAGCACCCACCCTGTCTTCGCCAAACAGCAACAGAAATAAAAGTATAGACTGACTTTTATTTCAGAGGGGGAGAGAAATCATCCAATAGTCAGGGACCATCGAATGGTTTCTATCCCCTTCGGCTGTATGCAAGGGGATGTGTTAGTGTACATCCCCACACATGGTACAGGGGGATTCATCAGTGGGGGCTGGCTAGGGCAGCATAAGAGGGAAATATATTGTTGTCGGTGTGCTCCAGTCAGGGGGGTATACAGTATGCCCTGCATCCCTTCTCAATCTGTAAACAAGGCTGTACAGTAGAATTAAAGAGTTCAAGTTTCAGGAGTTGTTCTACTAAGTTAAGAAAATCAACATAACAACTTTAAGCAAAAAGAAATTCATATTATTTTCCCTTTATGTCAATATAAATTACCGATGTACTCCTTTTTATTACATTCTTTGGTATTGCTTTGATTTATTCCACTTTAAACAACCAAATACTGATTTTTCATGTTCATTATATCTTCCTTGTTTTATCTATCGCTCGCTTCAATTACAATACTGTTGCAATTTATGAGCATTCTGTAGTGCTCATTACACTAGTTAATATGCAGGACTTGGTGTGTTTAATTAATATTTAGTTCTGTTCAGAAATATTTGCATTTTATAATAATATATCCTGATTAGCAGGTTTTATTGCTTAAATTGCCCATATTTATCATTGATATGATACATATTAATCTGGTTAGACATATCCATTTTATACATGTATAATATATATTCATCTTTCATTATAAAAAGAGTTGATATCACATCTTTACACTTCATTATTTTTTATTGTGAACTAATTGACAAATGAGCGTCTGCAAAAGTTTAGAATCTGATTGCTATGTCCTCTTTGTCCTTGGCAGTGTAAAAAATGGATTTGCAAACAGTGATAGCAAAAACCATACACTGATGTTGGCCTCCATGTAACCTTTGTCTTTTCAATCAGAAAATGAAGTTAGTGGGAATACATTCTGATGTTATTTCCAGCTTTACTGCTGAACGCACTGTAG
This sequence comes from Crinia signifera, assembly GCF_055691185.1. Classification (NCBI taxonomy): domain Eukaryota; kingdom Metazoa; phylum Chordata; class Amphibia; order Anura; family Myobatrachidae; genus Crinia; species Crinia signifera. The sequence continues at coordinate 81,941,164 of NC_139219.1, read as the reverse complement.
GAATCTCCATCTGTGTCAGCTATCACTTGCATACACAAGGACCTTCGTGTTATGTAATAATTCAAGTCCATTCTGATCACTCTCCAATGATCTGAAAAATAAGCATTTTAAGAGAGTTGTCTTTCTATCAGAAATCTACACCATGGACAGAAAATCACAGTCTGGATATGAGTTGTTAGTTTTCTAATGAAAGTTTTAAGGTACACTTAACAGTGATAGAGACTAGTTTTATACAATAAAGTGTGCGACATTTAATGTAAGGGAGACATTGAGCAATAATATTTAGCCTAATGCTTATTAATAATAATAATAATAATAATAATAATAAGAAGAAGAAGAAGAAGAAGAAGAAGAATTTTATTTCTACAATAGGATTCAAGGTGATTGAAAGAGAATAAAGATAGGGCCTAATTCAGACCTGATTGCAGGATGAATTTGTCCTCAAAATGGACAAATCCATGTTGCACTGCAGGTGGGGCAGATGCAATGTGAAGGGAGAGTTAAAGCTCCCATTAACTAGCATGATTTGGGCCTGAATTCACCTGATTCCTACGGATCGGGGTGAAAAATCAGGTCAAATTGGGCCAAATCACATTTGTTGACATCCACTCAAGTCAAATGTGTTCCATGTAAAAAATGGCATAAAAAGCGCAGGGAGCAGCCAGGGGAGCTTGTGGTAAATTGGGTTCTACTTGCCTTTAGATTTGGGTGAGTTATTTTGTTTCTGTGCAGGGTAAATACTGGCTCCTTTTTTTTTACACTGCAATTTAGAATTCCGTTTCATCACACCCCACCCAAATCTAACTCTCTCTGCAGATGTTACATTTGCCCCACGGGTTTGCCCATTTTGAGAACAATTTTGCCCTGCAATAAGGTCTGAATTAGGCCCATAATACAGTACAGAAATAATAACGTAAACAAAAGCTTTTCATAAAATACACAGAGTATATTAAAGGGACATAACAGAAATGCTGAATAAATGGGAAAGGATGAGTCTTTGAGTTTATGAAGGGCTCTCCCACTGTACGGGGAGTTCCATAGAGTTGGAGCCACATTACTGAAAGCATTTGACTCTTTGTAACTGCCCAGTTGGTTTTATCCTTATTTCTAATTGTAAAGCACAACAGAACCTGCTGCACTGTTTAAGAAACTGTTAATAAATGACCAGAAAGCTGGCATGATGGAATGTATGCCTTGCTCACAACACCAATAGCAGCGAATGTGGTAGAATGCTAGAATGCAAAAGACATGTGTTTGGAGGTGATCTTGCATTTCATAAGCACTAGATTTACTCATTGGGCCTGATTCACAACTTCACTGATGTCTTTCAATGCTACATACAGTAAGGAATCAATCAGAGTTATTGGCAGAAAAAGGCCATTTGTAAGAGATAATGGGAAGTGTCTTTAAAAGCGCAAGTGGCAAGTGTGTCGTGATCTTTTCCATGGTGGGTTTTGGCATGTGACTGTGATCTCGCACGCATAAAACCTGGTGCCAGAGTTGCAGCTCCTGTGGCTATTCTGCACTGACATGGATGTTCCTTGCGTTTTTGTCATGTTAGCGTGGAATATGCAACAAGACAAACTTTATCAAACATTGTCAAAAGTAGAGTTTCTAATTGGTTTATAATATATTATATATATAAGACTCAAAGGCAGCAGTTCAAACCAAGTAATGATTTTTGAGCTTTTTGCCGTATTCTGCAACTACTGGGGTATTACTAGTAAATGCAGGAGGAGTAGAGTTTGTGTCAGGGTGCTGCTAGGGGGTTACTAGTTAATACAGGGGGAGTAGAGCTGAGGAAATTAATCTGGCCTCTGCTATTGAAGGAACTCCCTGCTGACTGCACAGGAACTGCTATCACTGTCTAGGAGGACCCTGCCATGAAAACTATTTTAAAAAAATTACCCCATCAGGTTGCAGGCTGATGATTGGCTGTCTCCAAGGATGCCAGATGGAAAGGAGGTCACTGCTGCCAGATAGTGATGGAGGTGCCTTTCCTGCCAAGTAGATATGCCATCCAGTAGGGTATGTGGTGAGCACCAGGTACTAGAGAGTTCTGATGACCTCCAATGATGCACAGACCCAGGATTAATGCGTGGTGCTCTGTGGATCCCGATGCTGGGACAGCATGTATGAGGAGCAGCAGGCAGAGGTGGAGCTGTGCCCTAGCAGGATACAGCTCAAGCAAGCACTGGGATGAAATGTCTGATCCCAATGCTGGGTTAAATGCAACAGGTAGCGGCGTACATATGGCGGCAAAGAGCAAACCATAATGAGCAGTGATTCCAAATTGGTGCCATTCTGGCTGCCAATAAGAAATACTCATCAGCAGCATTTTGAATTTGCAACCATTCGTGAGCCAATTGCAGCACATTAGTTAGCAGATAATGGGAAATGGCCGCGGCTAGCCAATCAGTACTGAACTCAGCCCTGACCCCAGAGTCTTACATCTGATGCTTTCAGGAGCCAGAAGAGCGGTATCCAGAAGCGGAAATGAGCTCCTTAAGATCAGAAGATGGCTGAGGCAGCAACAAGAAAAAAGATACCCAACACCAGCTGGCAGAAAACAGGATGGGCCAGCAGCAGAAGAATGAAGATGGGGGCCAGAGAGGCCAACTGGAGGTGGAATGCTAGAGACATAATGGAGCTCACCCTGGTGGACAGGTAGGCCCTCTGTGAGGGGCACCAGTCTCCCTACCACCGGATCGGGGCATTGGGCCCGTCAGATAATTTCAGGCACTAGGCCTGTGGGGACAGTAGGTGGGCATTACAGTCAAGCCCTCCTGGCCATTGGGCATTATTGTCAGGCCCTCCTGGCTCGTGGTGAAATTGGGTGCTAGGCCCATGGGCACTTACAGGCATTAGGCCTGGGGGGGAGCAGATAGGAGGCAAGCCTCCCCTTCCCCACTGCATATAGATACTATTGCACTAGGCTCAATTCACTTTGCCCCTAATGTTTGTGGGTGCTAGGCCATGGTAGCAAGACATGCTTTAGGTCTGAGTACCATTAGTGGCTGGGCACTAGGCCCATTTTGGTGATCAGGGCCCCAGATCACTTAAATTTGTCCAAGTAGGCAGACCTACTGGTCTAAGTCTACCCCCTCCAGTTATGTAGTAGGCACTGTTTACTTGGAGTTCCACTGGTGTATTTGCTTTTAGGTAAATATGCTATGTGGCTGTCAACTTTGCCAGTAATGACCCCCAAGGTGGAGGAGCGGTGCAGTTCACCCCCTGATTGGGCATTGCTCACACAATAGTAGCAGGAATATCTAGGGCTGGGAAAGGGCTATCCACCATCAGATAGGTAGGGGAAGGTTTAAAAGGGCAGTACTGATTGTATGTTGTGTACTATGATTATTTGATGTGTTTGTGCAGAGCAAAGATGATTAGACTGTTTGATAGTGTTGTGTAACACCACACACCCTTAGTCATTTCTAGGGATTTGTGTTTTAGTTCCAGTAGTCATGTCACATTTCGGTAGTTTTAGGCTCTGTATGTCTCTGTGTTCTTGTCTCCTTGCAGGGAGCTGTAAGGAGAACTGAGGGTGAAGTATAAGACTGAGGACTGTGAGTATCATCTCTCTTCATCTGTCTCTGTATGTCTGTCTGTCACTATCTATCCCCTTCTTCTGGGTGAACAGTGGAACTTGCACCCCGGTGCAAGGTTGAGTTTTCACCTGGTGTGCGAATACCGATAGAGATCAGAATTCAGGCATGAGCCCAAGAGGATGACTTATTACAGTTATTATACACCTAGGCACTCTTACACGTGTATTTATCTAAGGTAAAGGAAATATGTGTGCATATAAATGTTGTTTTTTCATTCCGAATACAGTTGTAACCTATTTTTTTTTAATTAGTACAGATGGAGCCCCTCTCTTTCATTGCCGGCGCTCGGCAGAATGTCCCCACTGGTGAGCGCTGGCAGAGAGGGACTCCATTAGATTTGGACGCGCAAGCGCATACGTGCATCTCACACGCATGCGCGTCCTAGTCATTTCGGTGGCTTGGCGGCATGACCCTGCCCGTCTCTGCTTCAGGAAGACAGGCAGGGTTAGGGGGGGGGTTTCACGGAGGCGGTAGGAACCAGCGATGGGAACCAGGGAGGTGGTGGATGTCAATGCGTGTCTGGTGCGTGCGCAACCCCTTCCGATGGCTAGCCAGCCCCTGCAAGCATTAGGGGCTCCATCTGTATATGCTACTGTACATATTTTATATATTTGCAGTTATTAATTGAACAAATTTGTGTATTTGCTTTAGACAACTTTACTTAGTACCATTCAACCGCTCCGATTCTATAATTCCCTATATTATTAGACTGCGCATTATCGACTTCAGTATAGTGCAGTGCAAGGACTAAATTGGAGGAAATAATATTAAATACAAAACAAGCCATGCTTTGTATTTAATAATTTTTGTTCCTTTAAATACCATTGTCAAAACTGCCGAAGATGCTGCTGTTTTTAAAAGCAACTGCAAAGTTAATTTAGCATTCATCTAATTAACATAAGTTTTAACATCACAAATAAAAAGTTGGTTTTGAAAAATAAGACTTCAATATTATTTTTTACATAAAAATATGAGTTCATGGTTGTCTTGCTCATTTTATCATTCTAAATTAAAAAGCTGATAATAACGCAAGAACATTTAAAATGATGAATTTCAATAATAAGTCAACTGTAATGATAAATAAAACATAGTGATAAAATCATCACTTATTTGCTAAGTGTTGATGCCATAGACAATTTTAACAATTATAAGACAATGGAGCATGATAAACACTGCATTAATATTAGCTTTTATAACTGCACAGTAAGTATTATTTATGTGTAATTTCAGAGTGTTATGGAAATATTTAGTCATAACGACTGATCTGATCCCTTGAACAATAATGGTACCATTAAAAACACAATATGATACAATATTAAAGTATCCATACAAACCAATACAAATGTAGTAAACAACATCTACTGGCTTCTACTTGGAATATATGCATAAGTAAATAATAATAATAATAATAATAATAATAATAATAATGTCATGTTTATGCAAGTACATTTTTAAACTCCCACTTAGTGTCATTGTGACAGTAAATTCATATGGGAACTGTGAACTGGGGAAATGTTCGAAATTTTGACCTTCGAACTTGGATTAGAAGAAGAGACAAAGGAAGCACCTTATAGTGCACATCAATTTATCCATTAAAAGCAAAAAATACATCATGGACTTAGCCACAATAGTAATGCTCATACCCAGTATTTCACCACTGTGGTTAATACTGCATGATATAGCAAACAATGTACAATGGTAATCTCAGCTGTACTGGCCATCTTTGTCTCCACTAGGACCTCATACCACACCGCAGGTGTCTTAAAATGTTGCCGCACGTTAGTACAACAGCTACAATTGGGAAGAGAGCTGGGGCAGAACAGATGCACCATCAAGCCACCAAACAAGTGATAACGATCATTTTCATATGTACAGTAGGTTGAAACACAGTCATTAACTGAAACAGAAACATATGATGAATAATATAACCTATTTGGTATGAATAATTATACCTGACTATAACCCTACAAAGTCCCTGCAAGTGTACCTAGAAGATTTGATGCTGTTTTGAATGGTAGTCACACCCAATATTGCTTTGATTTAGATTTTTCTTCTGTTCATTCACTTTACCTTTTGCTAGCGATCAAAATAAACACTAACACTTCTATTTTTATAAAGCAATCTTATTTTGCAGAATTTTTTCCACATATGTCTAAAATTTTTGCACAGCATGGTAGTACATCTATTCTCCTTGCACATTAAACAACCCTTTTAGTTGCACCATGCCATGACTTTGTTTTTGTGTAGCTTTTTCCATTACAATTCATCTTACGGTGTTCGCAAAGTGACATACTGTACATTGAATGCACAAGCAGCTTGTGCTGATTACATTGATATGTAGCACATTTATGTTCTTTGTGCGACCGTGAGCATATCTGAATAAGAAATGCTATTTAATAGTGTTTTACTGCAAAAGGACAACTTGCGAATCCTATTCACATCACTTCGCGAATAAGACTAATTTTAATGCAAAGTCACATGAAAAAACACTCAGCGCTACCGAGTCATGCAGCACTTACATGATATTTTTACAGCACACAGGGGACAAATTGTATGTGGATACATCTGTGTGTGTCCCCTCCTACACTTGGATATGCTGTGATTTGCTATGACATTTTGGATCCAAGACATAGCACTATAAATTATTATTATTAACAGTTTCTTATATAGCGCATACATATTCCGCATTGCTTTACAGAGAATATTTAAACATTCACATCAGTACTATATATAGTGGCAGATACAGCATAATTCCACATGAGGTTAATGTGGAAAATCCAGACCAGATTTTAAATCAGCAGCAGCCGGAAAATTAGATCCAGTCCAGGTTTCCTAATTGATGTGATCTGGGTTGGGCTGATTAATCATCACCTGTGTTCTCCTTATATAAGTGTTTCCAGGACAAAGGGTCATTGCTCTTGATGTTGGAATAGCTGCCCAAGTTATAAGCCAGGGTGTGGGCTATGGTAGGGACCACTGGATCTTTCTGGAGTGTTTTTACTATGCTGCGAGATCTGTATGCTGCAATGCTGTAACCTTTTTTTGCTGTGTTGATTACCTGGTATGTTGTCCGTCTGCTACAAAAATAAAGACCAAGACTGAGTAAAAACCATCTGATACCGAGTATATGTTTCCTTGTCTCTATCTATCTATCTATCTATCTATCTATCTATCTATCTATCTATCTATCTATCTATCTATCTATCTATCCTGAAGAAAAGACTGCAGCCTTGAAACATTGATGACACTTTATGTACGGTTGTTTCAGCACTGTGTAATTATTACACAATATATCATATGAAGACTGTGAGTGCCGTCTGTTCCTTCACATGGACAGATGAGAGTCCCCTCCTCCAGTTGTTGCTCATATTTCCAACCTTGTCAGATCTTCTATCCTTTCTATTCTATGTATGGCTTTCCTTAGGGATCCTAGGAATAAGAAGCTAGAGAAATTCCTTGACACCCTATTATAATGTTGATGCTATTGACCTACCAGCTCTTGCATTATCTGGGGGGGAGGGGGGCAAAGGCCATTGGCCACTGGGCAGAGGCGCTAGATGGTCTCAGCTCTAATACTAGCTGAAAGATGTATTGTTTATGGTGAGGCAGTAAGGAGAAACAGGGGCTTTAAACCATATTGTGTTGGCATCTAGAATGGTTGGCAGGAGAGCACTCTGGCTGCATTCTTGGCACAATAGCATTCTTTCTAAAAACAAGCGATACAGGGGATATTCAGGGGACATCTGTTTTGGTCAGGAATAGCACAAGACCATTGCTCCAGTGGCAGCATTAAAGACAGCCTTCCTTTGGCTGAACCTCCCAGGGCTAGAATATTCACTTGTTTGTCCACAAAGAAAGGCTAAAGGTCATGTGCCAGTGTTCCTCATACAAGGGAACTAAACCACAAAGTAAACAGTTTTGATCAAGGTCAACATCCCAGATCTAAATATCAACAGAGTGCCCCAGTTCTCCCTTTGTTCTCTTATGTGAAATGGTGCCCAAATCTAAGGGTAGGGCTTTATGCAATCTAAAACAAACAAAAACAAGCACCAGGAATATGATGTTTTGCCTCATTCTGAATATTAGATCCAATAGAAATAACTGAACATTATCTCGTTATGACTGGACCCCTAAGATCGAGTGGGTTTGGTTTACAGGAAAATGAGGAAAACTGTAAATATCATACCCCGAATAAGCTACACTTAATGAAAACAATGTCAATTTTAACTTTTGAGATAGGGCCAGATGCCCTTAGCTTTAAAAGTGATAAAATGGAGAGTGATAAACAGCCAGCCAATCAGCTCCTACCTGCCATGTCACAGACTGTGTTTGAAAAATGTCAGGCAGGAGCTTATTGGTTGGTTGTTTCTCACTCTCCATTTTATCACTTTTGAAGCTTAGTGTACCTGGCCCATAAAATATGTTTAAATGAACACAAGCCCACAAAACTAATGAAATAGTAAACCAGTAAATCTAATTTCTGTCAGTTCAACTGAAAACGAAATATGAACAGGAATATCAGAATGATAATATCAGCTCAAATGAGTAAATTGACAAAAAAACTAAATACAAACCATTTTTATCACGTGCACAGTAATTTTAAAGAGCAAACAGAAAAATAATAAAACATTTCTGTCTTTTTAAAGGTTGACATGATAAGCCTTCTGTTTTTTTTCCTATACATTCTTCTGGGACTAGTTCGTCATGCTGAAAAAGATTGCCTATACTTTCAGGATTTATAGGTTTGTTCTAGTAATGTGGTTCTGATGGAAGTGCAATTCCCATGGGAAGATAAACTTTTGAGATTAATTAATAATATTTGATTTCTGGCTGCCTAGTTATATGTTCACTAAGATAAAGAACCACAATTCTCTTTCAGAGCGTGCTCTATTTCTTTCTAAATTGAGGCATCATTCAAAATTATTGGTAATTATTTCCTTTTGTTTTAATAGCCTTAATGTTATAATAGGCAAATTTTAAATTAAAGCCATTCCATTTACAAACTTTAAACATGGTAAATTGATCAATTTTAAATTTATAATATTGTCAAAATGACTAGAATGTCAATCAAATTGTCTGGAGAAAAGTATGTGCATATCATTTGCATTGAAAATATTAATGTGTTATTTTGCAGTTAGGCCTATTAGAATTTTGCTAAATCAACCTTTCCCTCATGATTTAAAGTAGAGCAATTTTCACAGACATTTAAGCCCCACTTGTGCCCATGTTTAAAATAATTTATTTTATTTCTTTGCATCAATTACATTTGTCATTATGCATCAGTTTACTGCTAATACATTTACAATTTAATAGAAACCAGTGTCAGACTGGGGTATAAAGGGTCCACTGGAGGACTGCAGTGGTAGGGCTTCAATAAAGGGTGTGGCCTGCCACCGCATAGGTTTGGCTAACCATTAGAGAGTGCATGGATTGGGCCCCTTGCTGGAAATATATAGTAAATACCGATAGCACATGCAATGTGTCAAATTAATAATGCCATAGAATTTTTGAAAATACGCCATTGTCCTGTGCAGTATAAGTTAACATGTATAATTTGTAATTCAAGTGCACAGTCTGGATCCTGATCCTTAGAAGAGGAGGTGGAAACCCAGGCAATTGGGCCCACCGTGAGTTTCCCTCTTGTGTACCAATCGAGCTGGTAGAAAGTCCCTGAATATTTTTTCTCATACCAGTTCTCATTATGAAATGTACTTTTCACCTTTGAAAGGTAGTTCTGTGGTAAAAGTGCATTTGTAAGCACTTATTTAAATCATTGTCATGATCTACAAACACATAAAATAACATGTGATAAAATCAGGTTGTCCTCCTATACATAAGCCATGAATAAAACAAAATTGATCAATATGCCACCATTTCTTATTGTCACCGCCTGTCTCTTCCCGTTACTCATTACTTCTACCTGTCAGTGTTCACCTCTACCTGTCAACCTACGTCCCTCCCTATAACAATCAGACTCTCTCTGATACCCAAGATTGGGTGGCAAATTATGAATTTGGGTTGAGGCAGCAGAAGGAGTCTAAAGTATATTTTTTCACTTGTGTCGACCACTTGTAAGTTTGACCACTGATACTTGCTTACAGTCCCAGAATTTCTCTAGTTACCTTTTGAGTAGACATTTCTTCCACAACCCACTTACTTTAGCATGCAGAGAATGTTCACCTTGCCCCCACAAAGAAATGCCAATGTTAAAGGGGGTGTGATCAGGATTATGCAATTAGTGCCCCTCCCCCCACCCCGGACTTTCCTCTTCTTAAATCTTCCAAAACACAAATAAAAAGTAGGTTAGTATGTCAGAATATTGAGTTTAAATATACTAAATATATTACAGTGCTTATTAATTATGTCACAGGACATATTTCACTGCAGTCCATCAAAACAAAATTTGACCTTCTATAATCAAATACTGTATGGGGGTATGGGGGACATTTACCATATTTTCTGGTCCTACTTATTGTTGGGATCATTGTGGTTTGAGGTTTTTTCTTTAATTAAAGAGGTGTCCGGTGTAGATGTCCCTGCTAACCCCTTAGTAGTGCAATTTCATTCATGTCCAGGGAAAATATACAGATGGCTATTTATTGGGACATATTTTAATTTCTACTAAGGCTGCTATTGTGCAGTTGTGGAAATCAACTTCTGTCCCCATTATTGTTATTATAATTAATACGATTCATCAACATTTTTTATTTTAAATGGCAGATACTGCCTATTCTTAGTCAGCCTCTTCAAAACATATAATGAGAATTCGGGGAGAAGCAGGGTCAGTCATCTGTCTACAGTACTCCTGTTGACTTGTAACACTCTTACAATCTCCCAATGCAGGATCTGATCATTGATATACAGTAGGCTAGCAATGTGATGAGTTATATTTTCGTGTGTGTGATTAGTGCTTTACACTTTGTGTACCTGCCCCCATTTGTCTCCTCTGTGTCTGTTTTTGCTGTCTTTTAATTTTTTTTAAACATTTCAATAAATTATGTGTATGATTTGTTTATTTCAAATATAAAACATTATTCAAAAACAAAAAGAAAACGAAAGGAAATATTTAGCAAGATCAGAGAACCACAGTAAAAATTTGTTACAAAATTGATGTCTCTACTTCTTGACTTACTGTGCAACATATGGCAGATGATTTAGTAATATAGCTTTCCATGGATAATCAGGCAGTTTTTATGGTAAAATAAATCACATAACTGCAAGCTTAACTAATTAATTTTCTCAACCCATTGCGTCTTTATGGTCTTATTTACTATTATTTACTCATTTTAAATATGTATTGTCTATTATTAACAGTTTGGTAATTTTTACATACCGCTTAGTTACATTTTTTTTTCTAAAATGCTGACATACAGCAGATGCAAACCGCATACACTGGGGCAGATGTATCAAGCCTGGTAAATAGATAAATTGGAAATAAAGTGGAATGTGATAATGCACCAGCCAGTCGGCTATGTTTAAAAATTAGCAGGAGATGATCGGCTGGTTATCACCTTCCACTTTATCTCATCACCAGATTTATTACATCTGCCCTCATGTTTGTTAGCAAACCAAAAAACATGCAAATGGAAAAAAACAATGTTGCACTGCAGGTGGGGCTGATGTAACATGTGCAGAGATATTTAGATTTGTGGGAGTTATATTTTTGTCCCAGTGTAGCGTTAATACTGGCAGCTTTTTTAACACTGTCATTTAGATTTCAGTTTAAATAGACCTTAACCAAATCTAAATCTCTTACATCTGACAGTGCAACGTGGTTTTGCCCATTTGTGTGCTTTTTTGCTTTGCTAACAAAGCTAAATCAGGTCCATTGTCATGAAAAAGAGCACAAGGTTGACAATGCATCAATGATCTTAAAATCAAAGAAGTTTTATAAATAGATTTAGCTGCTATTGTGTCTCACTTTTAGGTGTATTTTGGTTATTTAAAAATTGTTTAGTGGGCATATGCAAAGTGTCAACTACAGTATGTTATGATGAAAACAGGTTGAGAACAATACAAATGGGTGCACACCTATATAATCATTGGACTATTCTCCCGATATTAGGTGAATGACCGTCACTTCCATAAGTTTTTAGGGAGTACAGATGAGGGAGTGTTAGCCAATAAACAGCTTACAATGCTCCTACAATGGTTACTGCAGGAGGTCACATTCTATGTTCTGAACAGCCGACCTCCTGATTCCATAGAGGAGCCATTTGAGACATTTTCACTGTCACCTCCGGCTTTGCTATGGTAATCAGTAAAACATGGACACCTCATAAACACTACACTAATGTCTTAAAGAAAGGTTTGTCATATACAGGAATCTGCTGTGCTATATAAGAAACTGTAAACAAATAATAATAAATAAATGTATCACAAATGGTAACTAGGAAAGAATGAACATGAAAGAAGCCCACAATAAATTTGTACTTGGTAAAAACCCCACTATCTCGTAATGCAATTTCCTAATGTGATTTTTTCTATGCAGGTTTTATCAAAGAAACCACTGCTGCTGCCGCCTCTCACAGGTGGTCACTCTGAATACACTGCTTGGCTGATCGGGAGCATTTAACCGGATCAGTCAAGAATTGGAAATGTGTGTTCTCTACTTAAGTTATACATATGTTTTAATCACATTATTCATACATCTACTCTTTAGGGCATCAGTGGGGAACCTCAGGTCTGGGGGCCGTATGTGGCCCCTGTAGCCGGTCTGAGTGGCCCACCAACCCGCCCGGTGGCTTTGCCGAGAGTCAAGTACAGTGGAAATCTCACGAGAGGTGAGTAGTTCTCGTGAGATTCCTCTTAATCAACAGCAGCCGGAGACTGTCAGTCCTATTCAGCGGCAGCCGCCGGAGCGTGGGACAGCTGCAGCAGGTCATTTTTTTAAGAGAAATTCTTACATATGGCCCCGAAGGATTTTTTCCCCCATACAAAGGCCCTTGGCACAAAAAAGGTTCCCCATCCCTGCTTTAGGGTATACTCAGAGCAAAATCACTCAAGATATTCTGCAGAACATGGCAATAATAATGACTAGAACAGCCTTTTGTTGATACTTAAAACAATGTAAAATTAACTTTATTACATGAAAACCAACTATACAGTAGGCTAAACTGATTAAGTTTAATTAATAAAGTTTATTTTATATAGTATTGTGATAGATGGTTGTATTCCTGCCACTCTCAAAATGTAATGCATAATGTGTCATGTGGTCTGTATTTTCTGCAATTTATAAGGTGAAATTTCCTGCAATTTTGATCAGCAATAGCCAACAATTTGGATGATATTGTCAATGATGTCAACAAAATTGTTAATGATGTCTGGTGCTTTTTAAAAAGTCTGAAACAACCATAATGTAAATCATGTATGGGCTAAAAAACCATCAGGAAACATCTAGAAACCAACTGACTGACTAGATTAGATACAATAAAACTCAATGGTTCACAATTACACCAACAAATAAGAGTTACAGTACATGCTACAATACAGTACATGCTACAACCAAAGAGTGATCTATGTTGTTTCCTGCATATATAGACTACACAACAATTACACCCCTTAAAGCTAGAATCACAGAGCACAGTAGATATATCAACGAGTGGGGTGGTGGAAGAAGCATCATCGGTAGACCTACGTTTTCTACTCTTCGACTTAAACTGCTTGGAAAGCAAGAGCATAATTATACATGGACAATTACCAGAAATAGAAAGGTTGCTAAAAGAAGCCTAAGAAGAAATGTCATGCAAACAGGAAAGGGGTTCTTGTTTAACACATGGACCTCAAACAGAAATATTAGCATGCAAAACTGCCTCTTTAATGGAAGTCACAAAATCTTTTTTAGCTGTGGATAGAGAGAAAAAAGAAAATAAAGCAGAAGGCACACAACCCTTGAAGACAGGGACCTATAACCTCAACAAAAAAAAGACTCCAAGTACTGCAGCCCCCCCCCCCCCCCGCCCCATCAAAGGAGACAAAAATTATGACCTGAATGAATCCCAATTGTAGAGTCCAATAAGGAGCAGGAGTCAAAGGAGGGGTGGATTAACATATTAAAAGTTTGTGAGGTTGACCAAAGACATGGGTCCATTGAGTTCAGCCTGTTTATACTATTATACTATACTATCCTTTCTCCAGCATTCCCTGATGCCTTGGCTGATATTTACCCTACTGGACCTCCCAATAAGCATTTTAATTAATGGTTGTATTCTCGGATGTCTTTCTCCACTAAACACTGATCCAACCCTTTGTTAAAAATACTAAGTGAATCAGCCATCACAACTTTTTCTCGAAGATAATCCCAGATCTTAACTGCCCTAACTCTGAAGAACCTTTTCCTTTGCTGCGTGTGAAATCTCCTTTCCTCTAGCTTTAGGAGATGCTTGCGTGTCCTGTGCATAGACCTCATGGTAAACAGAAAACCTGACAGTTCTTTGTATTAGCCCTTGATGTATTTATAGATATGAATCATGTCCCCTCTTAAGCGCTTTTTCCCAATGTAAACATTCCTAGCCTCTAAACCCTTAATCAATTTGGATGCCCTTCTCTGGACCTGTCCAGTTCCTTTATATATTTTTAACTGGACACTGAATTGGACACTGAATTCCAGATAGGGCCTTAATAATGCTTTGTACAGGGGTAATGTACTGTGTCATCCCTAGCCTCTATGCCTCTTTTTATGCAGGCAAAAATCCTGTTCCCTTTTGCTGCTGCTACTTGACAGTGAGTACTTCAGACACGTTTTTTTGTCTATTTGTACCACCTAAGTCTATTTCTGCTATTGATTGGCCTAACACTTCCCCATTTATTTTGTATGTATGGCACTGGTTTCTGTTCCCGCATGACCTGTTCCACAGCCAGTTTCTTAATCAATTATAGATGTTAGCACCTATACCCACTCCTCCATTTTATGGAGCAGCCTGTTATGTGGCACTGTATCAATTCCAAATAAACTACGTCTACTGCATTACCTTGGTCCAAACTGCCTCAGAGAAGCTAATTAAGTTAGTTTGACATGAACTACCCCTCACAAAACCATTTTGGTTCCCAGTAATAGCCTTGTTTCTCATTAAATGTTCCTGATATTACATAATGATTACTCAAAATGGAGTGAAAGAAAAGACTGTTCATGCAAGGAAACAGAGGGTGCAGGTGGGAGCAGGGAGGTAGGTGCAAAATATGGAGGAGAGAGTTTGAACAAATAAGGTGAAGGGAGCAGTGAGCTGGGTAACTGATAATGTACAGTATGACAAGACAAAAAAACAGAAAACAAATAAGCCAAAATAGACATTATAGAAACAAGAAACAGAAACAAAAGTAAACATGGTTTTGTGGATTACAGAAAAACAATGACAAGCTGACCTGTATGGGGCATACGGAGGGGGCCCCCTCACCATTAGAACCACGATGTCACAAACAGTGACCCTAATATGAGTGCAGGAGAGAGGGGTAATAAGAAAATATAACAACAGTGACATTGTAGCAGGAACAGGGCAGAGGTGACTGGGCAGCAAATAAGTGACGTACAAAATAAAGAAAGCAGGAAAAAGATGGCAAAGTCAGAATAGAGGTCACAAGAAGGGGTGTAGGACAGAGGTGACAGTACCAGGACAGATGGAACAGGTACCACACAGAACAGAAGGGAAAAGAGAAAGGGGTGGCAGGGCCATGGCATTGGGGCCAGAATAGTGGGACAGGACACACAATATAGGGACAATACAGAAGTAACAGGTCCAGGATGGAGGTAACATTGACAGGGTCAGAACAGAAATGTCAGGACAAGGCAGACAGAGCAGGAATAGAGTATAACAGAATGAACCAAAGACATGTGTGACAGGTACAGGACAGAGGAGACAGGGCAATGACAGAGATTACAGGGACATGACAGTGGGGACTGGATAGAGATGACATGTCCAACATGGGAATGGGCAGGTAATAGGTGAAAGCGACAAGTTAAAGAAGGCAGGACATAGGACAGGGTCAGACTAGGACCAGGGGACAGGAATGACAGGAAAGGACAGAGTTGTCCCCAAGACAGAGGGATAGAAGAGAACGTTGGAGAAAGGAGTGACAGGGAGAAGACAAAGGTAATGGCTCCTAGCACAGAGGGGTCAGGGGCCCGGAGAAAAAAGAAAGGACAGAGGTAATGGTTCCAGGATAATTGGTCAGGGCCAGAACAAAGAGAGGAGGTGGACAGGATTGACAAGGAGAACACAGAGGTGATGGCTCCAGGGCAGAGGTACAAGAACAGAACAGAGGGGACAAGAGTGATAGGAAGAGAACGGAGGTAATGGCTCCAGGACAGAGGGACAACAACAGAACAGAGAAGTTGGAGACAGAAGTGACATGTGGAGGACAGAGGTAATAGCAGAAAAAGGATAGACGGATAAGGGACAAGAGTGACATGGATAGGACAGAGGTAATGGCAGTAGAGGATATAGGGGCCAAGCAACAGGAGTGACTGTGTGCTGTACTAGAGATTTTAAATTGAGCAGACAAGTTTTACCCCTTTAGTGCTTAAAGCACAGTTACATGTGCAGATCTGAATAACTTCTAATCACCACGGTACATACATAGGTGGGTGCTGGGATGTGGGCTCTGCTGGTGCTGTGTTCCATAAGCAGGTCATCCTGCAGGCTGAGAGTGAGATATAGAGTAGCCACTGCAAAATCTCTGATCCTAACAAGGCCTACTAAGATACGGATACATACACTGGTGACTGATTACAGTGCTACAGGGGGTGCTCGCTTCCTAATCCCCCACCCCCCTGGAATGCAGCACACTACTAATAAAAAAGGAAAGGTGGTACTTTCTACAGTGGGCCCCCCAAGCCACCGGACCGATAGCAGCTGCACCTTCCATAGTTATGCCACTGAATCCAGATGAATAGGACTGTAGAAAAGGAGATGATATTAGCAAACATGGAAAGTGGTAGAGAAAGAGATTTAGAAAGTGGATTTATTGGAAGAGTTGTCCCCTTAACGACTAGACCAGGGTTCCTCAAACTATTTTGCTCTGGGACCCCATCAAACAATAAAAATAATTACAGGACCCCAGCAAGTTGATGTAGAAGGTCATCCCATCACATCACAGCACATACTGTACATGGCAGCATTGTGGAGGCACAAAATGATGGGAGGAGTCTAAAATAACAGACAATTCAACAGACTTTTCAGATTTTCCTTGAGTCATTGACTGCGATTAGAAAAGTCATCAGCCTGATAGTCAGCATCATGGAGTCAAGACCCCATGCTGAGAAGGTCGGGACCCACTTTGGGGTTAGGACCCACAGTTTGAGAACCTCTGTACTAGACCTGTCACACGTAGCCGCGACGGAGCGCGGCGGGTACAGTACTCACCCGTCCGCGCCCGCCGCCGGCTAGCGTGTGCAGGCTCCGGTCTGCGGTGTGCGGGTAGCGGCAGCTCTGGGTAGGGATGGCAGCAGTAGTGGTGCCGGGAGGCCGGCGTCGCCATCTTGGTTGAGGGCAGGAGACAGATTGGCCCAGAGTGGAGGTTCCCTCCTCATCCTGTGCTGACAGCCAATGGCAGCCATCCCCTGGGGATATAGGGGATCTGCCTAGGCTGTTCAGTGTCAGTGCAATGAGTCTTTGGAGTCATTCACAACTCCTAGCTGATTCCCGGATCCTGGCTCTTTCTCTCCTGACTCTGGTGCCTTGCTCCCTGCATCTTGCTACAAGGAAGTTTTCTCCTGACACCAATGCTGCAAGTCCTACCTAGTGCTTGTTCCTGCTTGTGTCCCAGAATTACCCTGCACAGCTTTCCGCTGTCCTCCTTCATACAACTCATTCATTCCATCATCTTTCAGTCATCCGGATCCATTTCTTCTGTCATCAAATCAACCTCCTTCCGGATCCTCATCTATGTACTCTGGCTCACCAAGTATACGTTTCCAGATTTCCCTGCCCGTTATTAGTATTGTGCTGGACTCTATTTAATTTATTCCAACTGTCACTTAAAGAAGTATTTGAGTGAAGTTTATCATTTATGAAATCAGTTATTAAACCTGCACGTTTCAATCCTACTCCTCCTGGTCCGTCTCCGGTTCCTGTGCACCGCACGACTCCATCCAGCCCTTTAGCCGTGACAGTTTGCACTGACCCGATGGAATCGGGTGAAGCACAGGCCTCCATGACGGATGTTCTTCAAGGCATCATGGCTCGATTGGAACAAGTAGAGACTACCCAGCTTCAAGTGGCTCAATTTCTCCAGACCTTGTCATCACCTCAGGTGGCTCCCTCAGTTTCAGCAGCACCAACCTCCGGAGCTTCGGCCTCTGCTGCTCCCCCTGGGCCAGCTGCTCCTCACCATCTACACCTGTCAACCCCCAGTAAATATGACGGGTCCCCGAGGGGGTGTCGAGGATTCCTGAATCAATGTGACGTCCAATTTCCCCTCTCCCAAGACTCGGGTGGCTTACATCGTGTCCCTACTGGCGGGTCCAGCCCTGGAGTGGGTGTCCCCCCTTTGGGAGCGTGCGGATCCCATCCTCAATAACTATGAAGAGTTTGTGGCCTCCTTCCGTCGCATCTTCGACGAGCCTGGCAGAGTGTCCTCCGCAGCCACAGAGATCCTAAGGATTCGTCAGGGCAGTCGCCCAGTGGGACAATATGTCGTACAATTTCAAACCCTGGCTTCCGAACTCAGATGGAACGAAGAGGCTCTCGTTTCTGCCTTCTGGAACGGCCTAGCCGGGCGCATCAAGGACGAGTTAGCAACTCGCGATTCTCCTTCCACCCTGGCTGAACTCATTTCATTATGTAACAAAGTCGATCTGCGACTCCAAGAACGCCAACTTGAGAGGAATCGCTCTGATCGCCTTCGCCCTCGATTTCCTTCCAATGTCGCACCAGCCTCCAAACCAACCCCGCCTCCTGCGGTGTCAACAGATGAGCCCATGCAAATCAACCGCTCCCGTCTCTCTCTCGAAGAGAAGTCCCGAAGACGGCGAGAGAATCTATGCATGTACTGTGGCTCCTCAGCTCACTTATTGGCTTCCTGCCCGCTGCGGCCGGGAAACGACCGCTCCTAATCTCCCCGAGGGAGGTCCGATTAGGAGTCTTGCTTCCATCTCCCTCTTCTTCTGATTCCACCATTCCGGTTACCCTTGTGTGTCCCCAAGGGAGAAGAAGAGTTCAGGCCCTATTGGACTCTGGAGCAGCGGGAAACTTCCTTTCTTCTTCTTTTGTCACCCAACATGCCCTGCCTGTGCAACCCCTGGATCACTCGCTGGTCCTCACTGCAGTGGATGGGAGTCGAATTCGTAGTGGACAAATCACCCATCAGACCACCCCGGTGACACTGCTCATAGGAGCTCTACATCAAGAGACCCTCGAATTCTTCATTCTTCCACAGTCCTCACACCAAATGGTCCTGGGCCTTCCCTGGCTCTCCAAACATAACCCACACATCGATTGGACCAATATGGAGGTCAAGGCCTGGGGAACAGATTGCCAGTCTACTTGCATTCCTCAGATCCTTCCGGTCTACCAGACCCATCCACAACGTGAGGGTAACTATCCTTCATCCTCTTCAGCTCCACCCTTGTCGATACCCGCACCATATCGTTCATTTACAGATGTATTCAGTAAAGGTGGTGCCGACACCCTGCCTCCTCACCGTCCTTGGGACTGCCCGATAGAGCTGGTGGCCGGGAAATTCCCTCCTCGTGGCCGCATCTATCCCCTGTCGCTACCTGAGACTGAGGCCATGTCCTCGTACATTCAAGAGAACTTAAACAAAGGTTTCATTCGACCATCTACTTCTCCGGCCGGGGCCGGGTTTTTCTTTGTGAAAAAGAAGGATGGCGGTCTTCGGCCATGTATCGACTATAGGGGCCTGAACGACATCACCATTAAAAACCGCTATCCCTTACCCCTTATCGCAGAACTATTCGACAAGATCAGAGGGGCAGCAATCTTTACTAAATTGGACCTGCGAGGGGCCTACAATTTGATCCGGATCCGTCCAGGTGACGAGTGGAAGACGGCTTTTAACACGCGCGACGGCCACTATGAATACCTGGTGATGCCCTTCGGCCTTTGTAACGCCCCCGCCGTCTTCCAACAGTTTGTAAATGATATCTTTCGGGACTTGCTGTACCACTCCATCGTAGTCTATCTAGACGATATACTCATCTTCTCTCCAAATCTTCAACTTCACAGACAGACAGTGTCCGAAGTCCTACGACGTCTTCGCCAAAATCAACTGTTCTGCAAGTTGGAGAAGTGCGTTTTTGAGGTCACGTCCATTCCATTCTTGGGTCACATTCTCTCCGCCACTGGGATAGAAATGGACCCAGAGAAGGTGAGAGCCATCCAGGACTGGGCAGCCCCCACAACACTCAAAGGAATTCAGAGATTCCTAGGGTTCTCAAACTATTACCGGCGATTTATCCGGAACTTCTCTACTATCGCTGCTCCCCTCACTGCTCTCACTTGCAAGGGAGCTGATCCAAGCCGATGGTCGCCAGAAGCATCCTCTGCCTTCCAGCAGTTAAAGAGAGCATTCATAACGGCACCAATCCTCCTCCAACCAGACCTCGACAGGCCCTTCATTCTCGAGGTGGACGCATCCTCGGAAGGGATCGGGGCCATCTTGTCACAAAAAGGTGAGGATCAAGAATTACACCCTTGTGCCTTCCTCTCCAAAAAATTCCTCCCGGCAGAGAAGAATTACCCCATCGGGGAACAGGAGTTGCTTGCAGTCAAAACTGCGTTAGAGGAGTGGCGATACCTTCTGGAGGGGGCACGGCATAAGATCACCGTGTATTCAGACCACAAAAATCTGTCCTTTCTTAAACAGGCTCAGTGCCTTACTGCCCGCCAAGCCCGTTGGGCCATGTTTTTTGAACGCTTTGACTTCCAAATTAAATTCCGACCTGGAACCACGAATACTAAGGCAGACGCTCTATCCCGCTCCTTTGAGACGACCTCTGACCTAGAGACACCTCCTCGTCCAATCCTCGATCCGCTGGTCTTCGCCCAAGTAACCGTACAGCCATCTCCTCCTCCAGGTAAAACGTTCGTTCCCCCCGAACTCCGCAAGAAAATATTGTCATGGGCACATTCTTCCCGCTTCGCAGGGCACGCAGGAGCACAAAAGACCTTGATGTTCCTGTCACGTTCTTATTGGTGGCCAACCATCCGCCACGACGTAACCAACTTCGTCGCTTCTTGTGTAAGATGTGCTCAGCATAAGGTGCCCAGAACAACTCCCGCTGGTCCTCTCCGCCCTCTAACCATTCCCACAGAACCATGGACCCATCTGTCAATGGACTTCATTTGCGAACTACCTCCCTCAAAAGGTCATACCGCAATCTGGGTAGTGGTCGACCGATTCTCGAAAATGGTCCATTTTTTCCCACTTAAAGGTCTCCCCTCTGCTCCAGTACTGGCTCAGCTATTTATCTCAACCATTTTTAAACTTCACGGACTGCCCAAAGAGATTGTATCCGACCGCGGAGTACAGTTCGTTGCAAAGTTCTGGAGAGCTCTCTGTGCCGCGGTACAGGTCAAACTCAAGTTTTCCACTGCCTTTCATCCCCAGACCAATGGCCAGACAGAACGGGTGAATCAAGACTTGGAGGCCTTTATCCGACTGTTTGTCTCGTCGTCCCAAGATGACTGGGTGGATCTTCTCCCGTGGGCAGAATATATGCATAACAACTCCTATCACTCTTCCTCCGGAACCACCCCCTTCTTTACAGTATTCGGCAAACATCCACGATCTCCGGATTTCTCAGAATTATCCTCTTCCGAAGTTCCTGCAGCAACCACTTCATTACAACGCTTTGCTAAAATCTGGTCGGATGTCCACACCGCTCTTCTTAAATCTTCCGCCCGATACAAGAGGATGGCAGACAGGAAAAGAAGGGCAGCGCCCAGATTGAAAGTCGGAGACCGGGTATGGCTGTCTACCCGCCATATACGCCTCCGTCTGCCCTCTATGAAGCTGGCTCCCCGGTTCATTGGGCCATACCCTATCATCCAAGTCATTAATCCTGTCGCTTATAGACTTCAACTTCCTCCTTCCCTAAGGATTTCGAATTCCTTCCATGTATCCCTCCTCAAGCCTTTAAGGTTGAACTCTTATCAAAAGAAGATTCCCAAACCGCCCAAGATTAACTCCGAAAGTGGGTCTGAATTCGAGGTAAGACGCATTATAGACTCTCGTTGCCGCAATTCTCGTACCCAGTATCTGGTGGAATGGGTTGGGTTTGGTCCCGAAGAGAACTCTTGGGTGGATTCCATTGATTTGCACGCTCCAAAACTGGTAAAGCAATTTCTCCAGAGAAATCCGCACAAGGCCCATAGGCGCCCTGGGGTCACCCTGAAAAGGGGGGGTACTGTCACACGTAGCCGCGACGGAGCGCGGCGGGTACAGTACTCACCCGTCCGCGCCCGCCGCCGGCTAGCGTGTGCAGGCTCCGGTCTGCGGTGTGCGGGTAGCGGCAGCTCTGGGTAGGGATGGCAGCAGTAGTGGTGCCGGGAGGCCGGCGTCGCCATCTTGGTTGAGGGCAGGAGACAGATTGGCCCAGAGTGGAGGTTCCCACCTCATCCTGTGCTGACAGCCAATGGCAGCCATCCCCTGGGGATATAGGGGATCTGCCTAGGCTGTTCAGTGTCAGTGCAATGAGTCTTTGGAGTCATTCACAACTCCTAGCTGATTCCCGGATCCTGGCTCTTTCTCTCCTGACTCTGGTGCCTTGCTCCCTGCATCTTGCTACAAGGAAGTTTTCTCCTGACACCAATGCTGCAAGTCCTACCTAGTGCTTGTTCCTGCTTGTGTCCCAGAATTACCCTGCACAGCTTTCCGCTGTCCTCCTTCATACAACTCATTCATTCCATCATCTTTCAGTCATCCGGATCCATTTCTTCTGTCATCAAATCAACCTCCTTCCGGATCCTCATCTATGTACTCTGGCTCACCAAG
This sequence comes from Crinia signifera, assembly GCF_055691185.1. Taxonomy (NCBI): domain Eukaryota; kingdom Metazoa; phylum Chordata; class Amphibia; order Anura; family Myobatrachidae; genus Crinia; species Crinia signifera. The sequence continues at coordinate 81,918,602 of NC_139219.1, read as the reverse complement.
TATACGTTTCCAGATTTCCCTGCCCGTTATTAGTATTGTGCTGGACTCTATTTAATTTATTCCAACTGTCACTTAAAGAAGTATTTGAGTGAAGTTTATCATTTATGAAATCAGTTATTAAACCTGCACGTTTCAATCCTACTCCTCCTGGTCCGTCTCCGGTTCCTGTGCACCGCACGACTCCATCCAGCCCTTTAGCCGTGACAAGACCATTTGGAAAGCAATAGTGACACAAATGGAAGTGAGTTAATCAAATAGCGCAATTGTGCTGCCCATGAGTATTTGTCCCTTTAAGGTCCCTCAAACCTTCACCAAATCACCAAAGAGTACAAAAATTGAATAGAACCTGTCTGGCGCTTCTAGTCTTCAATATTGTAATGGTCCTCACACACAGATGTTATGTGGAAGAACAATTTGCATATCATAGTAAAGTATGTATAGCACATATATTTAATGACAGTTCATACAATAATAACAATTTAAAATTGACTAATATTAAAAGCTGGAACAAGCACTTATTAGATAAAGTGCATATAGTCTGGTCTCAAATGGAGGAAGGTGTAAAATTACTGGATGGTTAGGAACTGAGTTTAAGCAGTTCCAAAAGTGTGCGTGCCTTAGATTCAAAGCAGCAATAAACTGTACCTCCGGCTTGTTAACATTCACCCACTTTTTCTCCTATACTTGGAAGATTCAGAATAATATAATCACCAACGCGTTTCTTCCCCAAACTGGGGACTTTTTCAAGGTGTCAAAACATAAGAATCTTTATATATGTATATTTTGTAGTCCTATTCCCGTGGTCGCGCCAGACTCTATACAGAGTGGGACTTCCCGTCAAGAGAGTGCAGCGGTGTACCTTAACCACTGTCACTCATAGCAGATAAGCTGTAGCGGCTTGTGTGTATTGCTGTTTTCCCTGCTGAATACTGAGCAATCCAGGTTCACGGCATCACACGGAAATAAAACAGCATTCATCTCACTCCCGCCGCCAATTATATATGTCATCCATACCCATATCTGCTAATTAAATTATTTCCGGACCAGAGATGCCGACATACTCTGTCAACACTGCCATATACCTATAGGGTCAAGATAGCAGTTCTAAAAACACATACTTATCAGCTAACTACCATACTGAAGGGAGACATACCCTGGGGCCCCACGGTGTGAGGATTCTGTATCCTTTTTATATGTCATTGTTTTGTTTCTTGGATTCAGTATTGAATCCCGGCGGTCGGGATCCCGGTGTTCAGAATCCCGACGCCGGAATCCCGACAGCCGAAATGCCGACAAGGGGGGGGACGTGGATCGCCCCCCCCCTTGCGGGCTCGCTGCGCTCGCCACGCAGCGGGCCCGGTGCCTCGCTACGCTCGGCACGCTAATTTATTCTCCCTCCAGGGGTGTCGTGGACACCCCAGGAGGGAGAATGTGTCGGCATTTCGGCGGTCGGGATTCCGGCGTCGGGATTCTGAACGCCGGGATCCCGACCGCCGGGATTTTAACTGCATACCTTGTTTCTTGTGTATATGTGTTTTCTATTTCACAGTTTAAAAAAAAAATTATTGAATAAAAGTTAAATTTTAGAAACTCTCTAGGTGCACCACACAGAGGCATTCTTTTCTTTCTTGTGTGCCAGTAACCCTGTGTCCTGTGGTAGCACACCCCTTATCAGATATATGTCAAGCTGAATCAGATCTTTTTAGGAGGGGTCCACCATAAAATTTACCTCAGATATTTTCTGTGCGACTAGTCACCCCCCAAAAATTCTCCATCTATGAAGTTTAATATACCTATTAAACATTTTTTTTTTTTTAAATATCTATATTAAACTTCAAAAGATAATTGATATAAAGTACAGGTAAGTGAAATTGTAGTTTTACATTTCTTATGTTCAATATTATCTTCACCATTCCAAAGAATGGAAATAGAGCTGAGATGGGGAAAAAATTTGGATCAATAATGTTGAATTGTGTAAAACTTCTTTTTTTTTTTTTAAATACCACAGTATCTACTATCTACAAATCAGTAGGTACATGTCTGTGACTCATGGCTTGCACTTCCCAGCATTCATTCAAAAACTTCCTGTCAATCAATTAGAAATGTGACAAGCAGCAGGCGGCAGCAACATAACAATTAATAGCTTGAAAGTAAGGATGATGTTATTGTTTTTCCAGCTGAAAACGCAGTATCTTTAATAGAGCACAATCTCTGCCTTCCTAACAGTGGGGATACATTGTAATTTCACACTGGCATTATTCTCTTATGATGCGGTGGGTGTCTGCAGGAATGCAATTACGCTCTATTAATACTAGTGTTTTCCAGCTTGATAAATAGTAATTAATTTATTGTGACTTCACCATGAAAATTATATTTCCATAAGAAAGAGTAAACAGACTGACCAGTGATTAGCAGAGAAAATATGTACAGTATTTTTTGGCTGTCAGAGTTTTTACCCTTTGAGTGCCAACATCTCTGTGAGTCATGTGCAAAATATCAGCTAAAAATGCCAGTGTCGCTCACATTTGTTATATAAATTCAAATAAAAAATGTTTTAAAAAAATATTATATGTCCTATGTAAGTTAAACATTACAGGGCATTATGATGAATAAAAGTGTTTGCTTGGCAATTTTCACACTGTTTAAATTGTACTACTGTATTTGCCTCTACCCCCTTCTTAAGCTAATAAAAAGTAGAGATGTGCGGCGGCCACTTTTTCGGGTTTTGGTTTTGGATCTGGATCTCCCTTCGTGTTTTGGATCTGGATTGGATTTGGCAAAACCACCCTTGCGGGTTTTAGTTTTGGATCTGGATCTTTTTGGAAAAATGCAAAAATTTGCTAAAATAACAGAATTTGGGCCTGTTTTTGCCCCTAAAGTATTATTAACCTCAATAACATTAGTTTCCACTCATTTCTAGTCAATTGTGATCACTTCACAGCTCACAAAATTGTTTTCATTTACTGTAGTTGGGCCAAAAGGTTATACCGAGGTAGCTGGATGACTGAGCTAAGCGACAGCAGTGGGCATCACATACATGTGCACCTTACACTTCCAACCTGGCACATCTTGGAAGCAGAGCGGCACTGCAGGGGCAGACAGGGTGGCAGTTTAATAAACTTCCCCAAAAAAAGAGAAATGCTCCAAAGAGCAAAAAATACAAAGAGGTATCGGCCTTGTCATGACTGGTGGTAGAAGCTTCAGCACTTCTATCAGGTTGCTGATCTCCTACTATTTCCTCCTCCATCATCCTCCAAAAATGTGTTTTTATTTTATTTATTACTTTTATTTATTTATTTTTCTTACTTTACACTGGACACAGCCTGTCACACTGGACACAGCCCATTGGACACTGGACACTGCCCCTGGACACAGCCCTTGGACACTGGACACTGCCCCTGGACACTGGACACAGCCCGTTACCCTGGACACAGCCCCTGGACAATGGACACAGCCTCTGGACACAGCTCCTGTACACTGGACACAGCCGTCACACTGGACACTGCCCCTGGACACAGCCCCTGGACACAACCCCTGTACACAGCCCCTGTACACAGCCCCTGTACACTGGACACAACCCCTGTACACAGCCCCTGTACACTGGACACAACCCCTGTACACTGGACACAGCCCCTGTCACACTGGACACAGGCACTGTCACACTTGACACAAGCCCTGTACACAGCCCCTGTACACTGGACACAGCCTCTGTACACAGCCCCTGTACACTGGACACAGCCCCTGTACACTGGACACAACCCCTGTACACTGGACACAACCCCTGTGCACTGGACACAAACCCTGTACACTGGACACAGACCCTGTCACACTGTACACAGGCCCTGTCACACTGGAAACAAGCCCTGTCACACTGAACACAGCCCCTGTACAGCCCCTTATTCACTGGCCACTGCAGCCCCTGTACACTGGACTTGTGTATTTTTCTTACTTTACACTGGACACAGCCTGTCACACTGGACACAGCCCATTGGACACTGGACACTGCCCCTGGACACAGCCCTTGGACACTGGACACTGCCCCTGGACACTGGACACAGCCCGTTACCCTGGACACAGCCCCTGGACAATGGACACAGCCTCTGGACACAGCTCCTGTACACTGGACACAGCCGTCACACTGGACACTGCCCCTGGACACAGCCCCTGGACACAACCCCTGTACACAGCCCCTGTACACAGCCCCTGTACACTGGACACAACCCCTGTACACAGCCCCTGTACACTGGACACAACCCCTGTACACTGGACACAGCCCCTGTCACACTGGACACAGGCACTGTCACACTTGACACAAGCCCTGTACACAGCCCCTGTACACTGGACACAGCCTCTGTACACAGCCCCTGTACACTGGACACAGCCCCTGTACACTGGACACAACCCCTGTCACACTGGACACAACCCCTGTACACAGCCCCTGTACACTGGACACAACCCCTGTACACTGGACACAGCCCCTGTACACAACACCTGTACACTGGACACAGCCCCTGTACACTGGACACAGCCCCTGTACACTGGACACAACCCCTGTGCACTGGACACAAACCCTGTACACTGGACACAGACCCTGTCACACTGTACACAGGCCCTGTCACACTGGAAACAAGCCCTGTCACACTGAACACAGCCCCTGTACAGCCCCTTATTCACTGGCCACTGCAGCCCCTGTACACTGGACTTGTGTACAGCAGCCCCTGCAGACACTAATCGAGTGAGCAGCAGCAAAATAATATATTATTATTATAGCACAGCACACAGCACAGAGCACAACCACCCTCTTCCCTCTCCTATGCTGGAGTAAAGATGGTGGGGCGCGCGTGCGTCTTATATAGAATCCAGATCCCGCGAGAATCCGACAGCGCGACAATGACGTTTTGCCTCTTTTTCGGTCTGGAATTCAGGCGGGAACTCCCGAGCCGACCCGGATCCTGACTCGGATCACCATATTCGGATCTGTCGGATCCCGGCGATCCGGGCCCGCTCATCTCTAATAAGAAGTGCACAAAAATATAGATTTTTTGCCTGGCAGTGCTCATTAAAACAATACCTTTTTGTGCTAGCAATAATGAGTAGTGTATTACCTGAGTTTTATAAACTTTTGTAATAGAAATAGGTGTTAAATGTGCGCACTATTTTCTGTGAGATATAAAGCAGCCCTCTGTTGGCCAAAGGAAAGAACAACACCCACTCTTTTGGAGCTTTTGCAAACCAATCTGAATCCCCCCATAATGTGCATTGATACCACTTCTCCCACAAACATCTACCCCTGTGTCTCTTAAGTGCTATAAATGTCCATACACAAGGATCTATTATACATAAGTTATCGTCTTGCTTTAAACAAGGACTCTGCACTCAATTAAATTCCTTATTTATGATATCATGACAATCTGTATTGTACTTTCAATTTTTTCACATTGAACTTAGCCAACTTTTAATTTACTGATATAAAATGTTATATTTACTGACTGGAATTGTCACAGACAAGCCTGACAACTAAATCTTTATTAATATTGCAATGAGGCTGCTTTAACTGACGTGGGATAGAATCAAGACTGAAATAAATGAATGCATGTCCACTGGTTTATAAAGGATAAACATTTTGCACAGAGCTTCTAACATCTTTATTAAAACTTCAGAATGGCTGGCACAATCTGAAGCGCAAGGATTGCTGAAGAAGTTGTAAACTCACGTGATGAGATGCTTATTTGAACAAGATTGAACTTAATTTCCCAGGGAGATATAATAAGTTCAGTTACTTTATTGAAAATGAAATTGACTGCAATCTCTTTCATCATCTTTGGTTTGTGAACTGTAAACTTTTTTATAGTGTTGTAGTATGTGTTCTGATTAAAAATCTGCTTATTAAAATGTCTTTCTCTATTCATCTCTATTCTATTTCTTTGTTAATGTATTCCAAGTTACATGGTAAATATCCTTTAGTTATTGCTTTCGCACATTTTCATCTTTAGAAGCTTGTGTTAATTTAAACAGATGTTTCTGAATATAAATGATTAACCTTCCATATGTCATATATGTGTACACAGTAGACTGACTGCGGTGTTCATTGTCTATTTTTGGACCTGACAGACTATAAATAGAAATAGATATGCAGATATTTTATCATTCTGAACTTTAATTTGCAAATCCCACGAGAAGTGCTCTAATTCTGCAAATGCTATTTTATTTGCTTTGCACTTTAGAATGAACTGTAGTAATGTGCAAATAACGGCTCATTTCGGCTCAATAGAAGCGTACCGTTTTACTTGTATTAAGTGGTTTTGATGACCCACATATTTCATATTGCCATGTATAGAAAAGGATTAATATAACCACTTTTTGATGTCATTAGCTAGGTTATGCCCATTTCTGGTTGCAGTTGGCACATGACTTTTGTACTTGTGATCTTCACAGTGACTTAAGTAGATAAGAAGACATTTTGGAGGCCTTTTCCAGAAATAGAATTGGTCCAACCCCCCCTTCCTCCTAATATTCAAATCATATCAGGTGCAAACCATCAGAAAAAAATGTAAACCAACTCTTATAATACTGCAAAGAAGAGCCCCTTAGTCGCATTATGTCTGACCCCACTTTTGTGTCTGTTATTCACATTACACCACATACAGTATGAGACAAAAGAACTTATACACATTGCATGACAGTAGAGACCTTTATAAACATTACATTGCAGTAAAGCTCTTTCTCCTTAATTATCTTCACCATCATTTTCATTCCTCCTCCACAGTCCTCCTCATTGATTATCTTACCTCCTCCTCCTCATTATCATCATCTTCATTCATTCCTTCATTCCTCCTCCCCCAAAGCTTGTGGTAGTTGTGGGTGAGGCTTTTTATTTTCTCAGATGGTAAAGCTGCCCATTCTATTTGGCAAAAAGCCTCCATTTCCTGTAAATTCTTGGGCTGTCTTGCATGAACTGCACATTTGAGATCTCCCCAGAGTGGCTCAATGATATTGAGGTCAGGAGACTGAGATGGCCACTCCAGAACCTTCACTTTATTCTGCTGTAGCCAATGACAGGTTGACTTGGCCTTGTGTTTTGGATCTTTGACATGTTGGAATATTCTAGTACGTCCCATGCGCAGCTTCCGGGCTGATGAGTGCAAATTTTCCTCCTGTATTTTCCGATAACATGCTGCATTCATCTTGCCATAATTTTGGACCAAGTTTCCAGTGCCTTTGTAGCCCACACATCCCCAAAACATTAGCGATCCACCTCCATGTTTTGCAGTAGGGATGGTGTACCTTTCATCATAGGCCTTGTTGACTCCTCTCCAAATGTAATGTTTATGGTTGTGGCCAAAGAGTAAAAATTTAAATAGGAAATGTAAGTGGGATGCTTTGTGGCATTTTCATAGTAATGGCTTTCTTCTTGCGACTCGACCATACAGCCCATTTTTCTTCAAATGCCTCCTTATTGTACATCTTAAAACAACCACACCACTTTTTTTCAGAAAGTCCTAAATTTCAGCTGAAGATATTTGTGGATTGTTCTGTGCATCCTGAACAATTTTCCTGGCAGTTGTGGCTGAAATTTTTTGTTGGTCTATCTGACCGTGATTTGGTTTCCACAGAATCCCTCATTTTCCACTTCTTAATTAGAGTTTGAATACTGCTGATTGGCATTCTCAATTGCTTGGATATATTTTTATATCCCTTTCCTGTTTTAAAAAGTTTAATTACCTTTTCCTGCAGATCCATTGACAATTCTTTTGCTTTCCCCATGACTCAGAGTCACGTCAGTGCAGCACTGGATGAAAGATGCAAGGGTCTTTCAGGACACCAGAAACTCACTGACCTTTTATACACACACACACTGATTACAAGAAAACAGGTCACAGGTGAGGACCTCTCTGCCTTTTGCAATCAGCCGCTTCATCAGAAGGATGTCCTTCTGATGAAGCGGCTGATTGCAAAAGGCCGAGAAACGCGTTAAGGAGCTTACCCATGTGCCGACCGCCGCGTCACTGTGCCCTCTTACATACTTATATCGCCTCCAAGACCGCATACAACTCTGTGGATACAACCCTGAAGGCTGTTTTGCATACAGCAGGGAATCAACAGCCGGGAGATCCCCACATTCTAAATGAGTGACTGAGCCAGAGGCGGGCAGGTTATAGCTCAATTAAGCATTATTCATCTTTCTGTGTTTTACAAATGACTGAGTATTTCCCTAATATTGAAAGCATGCATGCTACCTAACACACTAACATGCACTAAGCTGTGAGAGAGCTACCTGTAATTGTTCATTCCTAACATCTGCTTACTAATCAATATAAATTAAGAAATACAGAGAGCTGGAGTAAAAAACGGACATGGTGCTTATTGTAGTGAATTAATACTATTTTTTTTTTATTGTTTTTTATGCTGAAGTACTGGCCGGTATTTGTGTAATAATTGTATAGATTGTTATTTAAATAATATATTTTTAATTGTGTATTTGGATCAGCACTGCCTCTGAAATCTTTTCTCCATATAACACACAAGGCTGGCATATAACTATTATTCAGAGGCTGGAAAATGGCTCAAAAAACTAGGCATATATAATTAGAAGTTCACGGCAATGATCCTTTATAGTTACCAGTCCTGCATATAGGATATAAAACTCCCTCCAATGGCTGTATATTGCAATGTCCTAGGTCTTTATATTCCCAGCTGGGTTTAAATGTCCAGATATGGATCTTCCCTCTGTTACCAGAGATGCACTCCGGATGATTTCTAGTGGGAACAGTTCTTAGCCAAAGAAGGTTTATAGTTACTACCAAAGGAATGAATATTCAGCGGTGATGCAATAAAAATAGCAGAGACCGGAATGTACAGCTCAAATACACCTTTCTCCACCTATGTAACACACATCTGCGGCTTCCTCAGTTGCGGTTTTGTTTTGTTTAAATTTTTGTTGTTGTTTAAATTGTGTCGTGATATTGTGACCAGCACTCCTGAAGTAACCTCATGGTTACAATTGTGTAGTTTGCTCTATTAACAAGTTGATTTTCATAGCCACCATATAATTACTTTATTATGTTGTTTCTAGATACAATTGTGTAATTTTACCATTCTGTGGGGTCTATGTACTAAACTTTGAGATGAAGAGTAGATGTACCAATCCTTCAAGAGTGATATAGAGAGATAACATACCAGCCAATCAATTTGTAAATGCCATAATCCAGGGGGTGTTTGAAAAATGAAAGTAGCTGGCTGGTTGGTACTTTATCTCTTGACACTTTATCAGTCTTCAAGGCTTAGAACATCTTTCTGCACCTCTTTGTTCTTTTGTTATAACCCAGTTTTGTTTCAATTGTAAAGCACAACAGAATATGCCGGCGCTATATGAGTAACTATTAATGAATAGTGAGTGTGCGTAGTTGCTTAACTTGTTCTTCAGTTTAAAAATGTTTATAGAGTGTTTTTGTCTTTTATCTGTACTGGGAAAAAAATAAATTAAAAGCATCAATTATTAATTATGTTCATTGATTGCGCACAACAAGCCTTTAGGCATGATATCATCTTTAATTACTTTTATTCTTTCAATATAGGGTAATTTGTCCATTTGATTAATTGAACATTACCAAGACTTATTATGCATCCTGGACAAGTTCTGACAGAGAACAGGTCTTAATGTGTTTCCATGTGGAAAGAAGTCATTATAAAATCTTAAGGCGTAACTAATGTATAGATCATATATTTGTGCAACTTCTAGATTTATTGCACATTATTGCATTTCAAGTAACAAGAAAAGTTATTGAATTTTTTAAAATTATATTAAAAGGGTAATGTAAGGGGAACAAGAACATCCATTTGGTCAAGGAGGAATATTGTATTCATGTAGTTTGGCTATGTATAATTGGAGATACATATGGTAAAATATTAATGCAAAGTATTCTAATAAGATCTAAAAAAAATGCTATGATATTAAATTATTGCCACATTTTCTGCCAGACAAAAATCTGACATTTCAGCCATTTTTAGGACAAATTGGATTAGTCCTATACAATTACCATGACGATTTTTCTACTGGTTCAAAAATCTGGCATAGGAGAAAACCACATATATCAGATAATTCGTAGCCAATCTAATGTTTTTGACCCAAATTTTGGGTTAATTTTTCCCTGTGCCTGTCCTCCTCCCCAAAAAAGGTGAAAAGGCATGTGTGAAAAAGTACTCAAAGATGAAAATTCCCGCAATTGAATACTGGGGCAGGCAAAATAGTGTTGTTTTTTCGGATAGCAGAAAAAAGAGCACTTAATTGTATAACCCCCTAAAGAGCACATTAACTAAGATGGAAATTCAATTGAAGATGGGATGCCATCTTATTTGTTTAGTATCTTCTAGAATATAATAGATTGGACCTGATTGCACTGGCTTTGAGTACATGCAGCAATTCATCACTGATGGCTGATGCAGAGACAATTTATTCCCAGTCATTGACAGACAAGAGCCTTTTGTACAGGTTAACGGGAATGGCAGCAAAAACACAGAAAACATGGCACTAGGGTTGCAGTTCTTGCGATCATACTGCGTGACCTTAGAGTTAAGGCCCATACACACTGGGCGACTTTGAGCCGAAAGCCACTCAATACACCAAGTTTGAGCAGCTTTCAGCTCAAAGCAACCCAGTGTGCATGGCCCGGCAATGAGTGGTGAGCGATGATGCACGCTTTCGCATCATCGGCGGGAAAGCCGCTCATCTGCTGGTATTACCAGCAGATGAGCGGCTTTGAGGATGGCTTTGCATAGAGCTGCACTATACTCCCCCGCTGACAGCACCGGGCATGGGGAAAGCCATATGTATGCACTGAGCAGCTTTTCCCCCAATCAATGACAGTGGTCATCGCTGTCCATACATGCTGGGCAAAAACGCCCAGTGTGTATGGACCATTGGAGGGAGGAGTGAGTCTGTACTCTACTAATTATTTCCTATATATTTTGGAAATATTGGTCCACCTTATTCTCATTGGTTGGTGGGGGTGCTATCTTGACAACCTTGGTATGTACAAAGAAATTTGGGAAGAGGGGGACTGGGGTTGCAGAGTATCTGTCCTATCTGTCCTATCTGTCCTATCTAGTGGCGCCGTGAAAGTAAAGAAGTACCATCTTGCCTCAATAGGCCATGTAGCTCCTGGCCAGTTCTGCTAAAGTTGGGTGCCTTTTTTGCTGAAAATTCATCTTACAGTATTTGCATTGTTATGTGACCAGGACACACAAGGAGCTTCCGATGATTAAAATGATATGCGGCATGCCTATATTCTGTGTGCGACTGTGGCTGTACCTGCATATGGAATGCTATGTTAGAGTGAATTCCATGAATACACTATTTCATATGCAGATACAGCCTCACTCACACACAGAATATAGGCATGCTGCATATCATTTTAATCGGCATAAGCTGCTGGTGCCCCTAGGCATTCCACATGCCCTAGGCATTTGCTTAGTTTGCCTATGCCTAGGGCCGGCTCTGTATTGGATGATTCATTTGCATATTTACACACAGTATCTGTCTACGGCAGTGGTTCCCACACTGTGCACCTAGGCTCTCTGGGGTGCCTTGGAGCACTTGCATGGGTACCTCAGGTTTGTGGTCCAGAACCAATTCAAATTATTATGGCCAATGAAACAGGCAAAATCAGTGCTTTTGGCTTCCTATTATAAAATATGTTTGTAAACAGATAACTCGCCACATAGCCGTACCTAAGGATAAAATGTAATCACAATTCATTTAAATTAATATTTTTTTTCTGAAATTCTCATTAACAAACTTTTGGCCTAGGGGTGCCATGAAAAATTTTCTTATAATGTAAGGTGCTGTGATTCAAAAAGTTTGTAAAACCACTGTTCTACGGAATTGCAGTTGCAAATGCATTAGCATACCATTCAAAATCATGCCCCAAGTCACTGCTTAAGCAAATGCTGTAATAGCTAAACTGAGATTTTAATATGCATTTAAGTTATTATAATAAGATACAAAATGTAAAAATGTGTAAAAATGAAAGCTTATGCACTGTACATGGCTTGTACCTGCAGTATGTCCTGTTCATTACTGTCAGTATTGTAGCTTTTAAGCTCTGTTTTATACTGTAGATGTTTGACCTCTACGGAAACAGGATTCCACGGTTTTACAGATCTGAAATGTGCTTGTTCAAAAAGGCTCCCATGTGTATCTGCCATCAGCAAGGCAGCAAAAAGCTTAAACTGTAACAGCACCTTCTAAAGTGTTGTTGTCTGCTCCTTATTCACTGCTTTCACTGGGACACTCATTGAAAGGTCAAACAAATGTTTAAGAAATTAGCAGCAACATGGTATGAATATAGCTAAATTTAAGCTTAGAACAAAGTAAGCAGACAGTGTAAACATAAGTGTAACAAATGACAAAAAAGTAAGTAGTAAAAATGCACAGAAACATGAGTTACTGTAGAAGGTCAGGGGGCTAAGGTAATGGGGATGGACTACAAAGTTCAGTGGTTGGAATAAAGCTATTTATCAGACATATCACAGTGTGGGTGGGGTCATGGGACAGCAGGCCGGGGGGTTGGCCCATTTGGCGTTCCCATGAAAATGCTGGGCGTTCCCATGGTAATTCCTTGACGCGGATGTGGTGGGGGGGTGGGCAGCTGAGATCAGCGGATGTCAGTTGCCCACCAGCTTTGCGCACAGGGTTCCCAGAGATCTGAGACACCTCAGAGGTCTCTCAGATCTGTGAGCACTGGAGAAGTTATTCGATGGCCGCCGAACATTGAATGATTTCTCCCTGGCACCCAATGCTGCGAATGGATGTTTATGCAAAACCTGAGTTTGCAGGGTGTGAGGGTGGGGGAGTGGTGGTGGGGAGGGGGGGGGGGGTTGCGAGTATTGGACTTGCAAGGCTGCAAAATTCACAGTCATCCAGAACAACCTCCTTATTCCAGAAGCTGAAACATCTTGCAGATAGGTGCCACAAAATGCCAGGTTTGGTGCCTGGCATACGCTTGCTTTGTCCTATGTTGGCTGTGCCCTGGTATCTTTTCGAGGTCTGCACACTAATACAGATTTTCTGCCAACAGTGTAATCTTCTATAGGGAAAGGCGAGCTACAGTACACGTTGTTCTTGTTTTCATGTGACTGCTGATTTCAGGGATTTCAGGCCTATTTAAACCATGCTATGACGGGTGTGGTATGGGACAGTCGGGATCCCGACAGTCATTATCCTGACATCAGGATCCCGACAGCATGGCGAGCGCAAAAAAGCCCCATGCGGGCTCGCTACGATCGCCACGCTGCGGGCACGGTGGCTCGCTACGCGAGCCACCTATTCTATTCTCCCTCTATGGGGGTCGTGGACCCCCATGATGGAAAATAGCGGGTGGCCGTCGTGCACCCGGCTGTCGGCGATTTGACAGTTGGGATCCCGACGCCGGGTAAACGACTGTCGGGATCCCGACTCTCGGGAACCCGTTCGGCACACGCTATGACTACAGCAGGTAATCAGAATATTAGGATTAGTGCTTGTCGCTGTCACTTCCATAACCAGACCAGTGTCCCTGTGTAAGAGTCTGTTTTTGCTATTCCCTATAACACTTCTTAACTAATTCTTCTTCTAAGAGAATATTAATTACTTATCGGGAATTGGTTCCAATAACAATAATAATTTCATACGGCCGCTTAGGCTACACAGGCTTATTCCGTCTAGAAAATATGTTAGCTAATGGAAATTTACATTCTGTAGCTTGGAAATTTGAACATTTAGTAGCCAAAACAGAAACCTATAGGGACGCCTTTTGATATAGAAATCTATGGGCCTGATTCAGACCTGTACGCTAGGCTTCATATGTTCGCAGCCTAGCGAATGGGTAAATGCCCAATGTACGTCGACCTAAATTGGGTCAACCCAATGGCCCATACCTCTGCAAGTGACAGCTTGTGGCCCCAGGGCTGCCTAACACTGCATCACAGCATATACTATTACATGCACAAAGACAATAATTGTATGAGTTATACAATGACCACAAAAAATAACGTTTTGAAGATTAGAAACTATCAGATCCACCCATCATTAATTGAAAGATGGTACTTGTGTATTTTGGCGGCGCCCCCGATGTCCGTCGTACGACAAACAGATCGCATCGCATCGCATGCCATGCACCCGATGGCATACGATGCGATGCGACGCGATTTTGACCCCCTATACGACCAAAAATCGTATAAGCACCCTAAAGGGTGCTTTTGAGCACCCAAATGGGTGCTTACAATGTTAAATGCACCCCCACGCCACCCCCCCACTATAAACGTGAACCCGAAGTGTGGCGAGCGCAGGTATCCGCGTCCCCTCGCGGGGCTCGCTGCACTCGCCACGCTTCGGGCTCGGTGGCTCGCTGCGCTCGCCACACTATTCTATTCTCAACTCCACGCCGACGTGGATAGTGGGGGTATGAAAAGGTCGTAGGACGCGTACCGCCGCCCCTCGCGGGCTCGCTGCGCTCGCCACGCTTCGGGTTCACGTTTATAGTGGGGGGGTGGCGTGGGGGTGCATTTAACATTGTAAGCACCCATTAGGGTGCTTATACAATGTTTAATCGCATCGCATCTTATGGCATTGTATGCCATGTACAATGGCATACAATTTCAAAATTGTATGCCATCGTGCACTATCGTACGATATCGCGTCGCATCGCATACCATCGTATGCGTTATGGTATGCGATGCGATGGGCGCCGCCAAAATACACAAGTACCTGAAAGATTACTAATGTGATATTTTTCTTTAAAAAAAGACATATCGGGGGAAATTTACTAAGATGGGATGTTTGCTATGGGCAACTAATCAGATACTATCTATTATCATCTAGGAAGAAGATGTTAAATAAGAGGTTTCCTAATGGCCAAACAGAGGAGAAATCTTTTGGTGGTTACTTACCATCGAAGGATTTCTCTTCCTCTTCCTGGTGCCCGCATGACCCGAGAGTCGCTTGGCTGCTGCTTGTATCTCTATGAAATCGTTGTGGGAGCTGATGTCAATTGCCTGGGCAGAGCAGGCAGGGGAATGTTTGCATTCACTGGGCCCCGCCCAGAATTTCTATGGACGTGCCCACAATTTTTATGGACACGCCCATGACACCGTATTTCCACCCCGGAACATCCACTTCCTGTCAGTCAGGCTGCGAGTTCCTCGGTGAAAGAAAAATTGTCCTAAGGTGCTTGCAGCCGTGGCCTGCACATGTGCATTACAGACTATGCGCATGTGCAGTGAGCCACCATCCACAGAGGGGCCGATTTCAGACCTGTGAGAGCCTCTCTGAATCGGACCCATCGAAAAAATGTCAAAACAGAAAGGTTAGTAATGTTATCATTTCCATGAGGCTTTAGGGTTAGTTAGAATTATGGTTGTGGAGAGCCACACACTGAAAACAGAGGCTGTATGTATCCATGTTAACATATTGAATGTCGATATGGATAATGTTGACATCATGAGCATTCTGACATGTTCAATGTCCAACTTTGTTGACATAAAGAATGTCAATATTGTAGACTGTAGAACATATTGTATATACCAAACCCAATTAAATACATATCCATACACCATACACGAGGGAAATGTGGCTTTGCATAGTAGGACACTAGTAAATGTCTTGATCGGTCTACATAAAATATGGTAATATGATTAAACAATTAGGTAAATTTAGAAGTCTAATGTTTTTTATAATAATTGTATTGACCTCAACATAGTACTGTCAGGAAAATAATATCATATTGACGTTTACTATACATTTGTGGAAGGAAAATAATTTATGACACGTATAATCTAAAAAGTAGTGTCATATATATCTAAAATTATTACAATCTGGGTCCTCATAAAGAAAATCCCTGTGCATTGATAAAATGTGTTTGTTGTGGCTACCACAGAGAAAGAATTGTTGGTTAGATTTAAAGCCATTCTTGAAACTATACGACTTCTCTTGAGCTATGCTGAAGAGTATTTGGTTTTATGATATCATGCAGGCCCAAGGAGTAAATTATTGAGCAGCTGCAGAAGTAAAATATGGCTGCCTGTTTTTTATGTCATCCACCAGGAGAATTCAGCTCAGCACCTGCTTTGTAAAACATTCCAAGAAAACACTCTGAACGTACCTGATCTCAGCACTGAAAGACAAGTCCACTAAGTATGTGCAGTATTTCTCAGATATTCATTGTTTTTTTTCAAATGATAGAAAATTATCAGATAAAAATACTGTGTATATTCGTTATTTTTTTTTTTACATTTTTGTATATATATTTTTAAAGTGCTATGTGCCTGCATCCATTTAATCCAGACTAAAGGGTCGTTTCAGACCTAATCTCACAGCTGCGGCCAGCATTCATTTAAGTCATTGCTCCCTCTAGAGCGAAATTCCGCCTTGCGAATGAATGTGCTCGCTGTGCAAATAGATATGCATAGCTCTCAACATTTGTGTTGAAATTGGGACTTCTGTGTGTGCCGCATGCACACGTCTGAAATTTTAGGGCATGTCCTATGAATCAGGGGCGTGGAATAGCTCTCATGTGGCCACACCCTCATTTTCGCAACAATGGGGGCATGGTCAGTGGCTCTATGAGCTGCTGTCCAAGCCCCTCTCTGGGGGTAGACAATGTGCCCATGCGGGACTCAAGACCGTCCCCAAAAAACGGGGAACCTATGTTGAAGCTAATATACGCTTGTGAAAGTCTTCTCCACGGGCGCCCTCGAAGACTTGCATAGTCTCAGAGGCGCTTGCAGCAGGGGGGGGGAGTGGCGTGCAGGAGGTGCGCTGTGGGTGTTCACATGCATACCCATGAAAATGCTGGGTACACCCAGGAAAACACTGCGAAAACCATGCGAATGGGGATGGATTCCTGTATTCTGGGGGCAGACAGCTGACGTAGCCGGATTTCAACTGTCCGCCCTGTTCTCGGAGCTTTAGTGTATGTAATAGTATATGCTGTGACATACCTCCCAACATGACCCTCTCCAGGAGGGACACATTGCTCTGTTTCTGGGCTTTCCTCTGAATTTATGATTACTATCACCTGTGGTGAAATGCCTTTCTTGTCCATTAACCTGTTTAAAACAGGTGATGGCAGTCATTAATTAAGAGGAAAGTCCAGAAACAGAGCATTGTGTCCCTCCTGGCAGGGCCGGTGCTAGGGTGTTCGACGCCCTCCTGCAAACCATACATTTTGCGCCCTTTCACATTGCCATTGCAACAAGCTGCAGCCAGATTGTTGGAGTGTATGCAACATGCGATCCTATGGAGGATCTCGGGTGCATGTACATGTATGCATACACCATCTCAGTGCTGTGTCCGCAAAATGTTGCAGGCACTCAAGGTGCCCATACACGCTGCGAGAATCGCATACGTTATGGGCTAGATCGCATCGCATCGCACGGCATGCACGCAATGTGTGTGCGATGCGATCCGAAAGCAGTACAAAAAGTATGTGCAGCACTCGTGACTGAGGGGGAAAGGAGGGGAGAGAAGGAGAAGATGGAAGAAGAGGAGAGGAGATAGAGGGGGCGGAGTGTTGAGGACTGGCAGCGGCACTAGCACAGCACACTGAGAAGACGGAACGAAGGGGAGGCGGCGCTGCTGCCTGTTTGTCATTTGATTGACAGCTGACAGGCGCAGGGAGCAATGGGTAGGGGGCAGATTCGGACATGACATGTCATCCAGGCATTCACAGACAGCGCTATATGCCTCAGCGCAAGTGTCCGTGAGGAAGAGGGGCAGGTCGCAGGAGGAGGACAGTGTGTGCGCGGTGTAGGGAGCTGCTCAGCCTCTCAATACTGCCCCCTGCTGTCAGTCTGGCACTGCGGGCGGCGTGCAGGAGGCAGTGACAGTGAGGGCTGAGGCAGCACTAGCAGAGCAGGTAGGGAGACAGCGCCTTTTCAGCATGGCGCCTCCCTGCTTTGCAGGAGCTGCTGAGTGGGTAGCGCCGGCCCTACCTCCTGGAGAGGGTCATGTTGGGAGGTATGCTGTGATGCAGTGTTAGGCAGCCCCGGGGCCACATACACTCTGTTACAAGCTGTCACTTGCAGTTCCTTGCTCCTTCATTTGTTAATGCTTTTTTATAAGAATTGCTGAAATGCTTCTACAGATAGAGTTATTTTGATGAAATGTATACAGTGACACATACCTCCCAACATGACCCTCTCCAGGAGGGACACAATGCTCTGTTTCTGGACTTCTCCCTTAATTTATGATTGCCATCACCTGTGTTGAAACACCTTTCTTATCAATTAATCTGTGTGAAACAGGTAATGGTGATCATACTTTACCAGGGAAGTCAAGAAACAGAGCATTGTGTCCCTTCTGGAGAGGGTCATGTTGGGAGGTATGGTGTCACCCTTTTTAAGTTTTTGAAAGTCATCCAATGCAGTGAAGTTTGCCAATCACTGTTCTAATATTAAATAGTTGGTACAACTGTGAATATTTACAGTGTAATAAACAAGGATGGATTAAGACATTTGCGGGCTCCAGGACAACTAAATTGTGGGTGCCCTCTCCAATAAAATGATCCCTTGCACAGTCCACATACCAACTATCCCCCCATTATGCCATTGGTGTGCCCGTGGCCCGCGGTTTCTCAGCTCACATGCCTTCTACCACCTGCAATTGCTCTCGAGTCACTAAATCAGCGTCACGAATGTGATGTGTTATGTGCCATGGATGAGGGGACTTTGGAGCTGCTCTGCACTGCACTTTAGCCTGAGCAGCATTAGCATTGACCCAATGGCAGAGTCAGATTACCCTTGGTGGGGCCCTGGGGCAACCGCCCCTCTCTTAATCCAGGTCTGGTAATAATAATTGCCAGATTAATCAAATTAGCTTGCTCACAAGTCAGTCTTCTTGTATATGACCCCCAGTGTTTGTTATTTTTGTCCAGTAATTCTAGAAAACTGCACTATATATATATATATATATATATATATATATATATATATATATATATATATATATATATATATATATATATACGGTTTTGTTTTCTTAAATGCAGTGGGATTGAAGAATGCAGACCTGTGATGGTTTAATAATGCAGCACATGGTGGGTGGAATGAAAATAATTAAGCTGGAGGTATACATGATATATGCATTCATATGATCATCAGTGATAGAGTCATGTAAGTACTGTATGAACAGCATTTTATGATGAGGTAAGAAAAAGCAGTTACTGTATTAAAGAAAAAAAAAAATGTTTTCCAATTCTGTTTGTGATCCAGAAATGATATTAGGTTCATGAACAGAGTCTCAATTATTTTGGTTATTCCTATATCCAATGACCACCCAGATCTCCAATATCATGTACATGGCACAGTAGATTAAATACCATTTGAAAATATGCTAAAAATCTACAGTGCTGTCTGATGAAGTCACATGACAGAGAGCTGTCTCTAATCTATCATGAAACTGTAATTTGTAATGAGCAGTCCATGTAGGACAGAGTTTAATTATTGCAAATTGTTTGTTTATATAGAACACGTTTTAAACAGCTGTTAGTAATGAAGAATAGTGTAAGTTATCTGTTAGAATTATTGTACAGTACGTTTTCTTTCTTTATAGTGTTAAGGGGCCCACACACTTAAGGGGAGGGGGCCTGGGGCCCCCACTGGGCCCTTCCATCAGACTTTGGCCTGGGTAATTTGTACCCCATACCCCTTTCTCTCGGCACCCAGGTAATACCACACAGTAATGCCCTTACACATGACACACATTATTAATGTCCTTATAAACATAATGCCCCTTACACACTGGGCGGTATTCAATGAGAATACCTGCGAGGTGCAGCGAATCCTTTTTAGGATTCGCTGCACATTCGCCACGTTCCGGAGCCTCGCCGGCTCCGGTATTCAACGTGTCAGGGGCTCGCTGCCCCTGACTGGTGAATATGAGCTCCTGCGGCGAATGCCGCAGGGAGCCTGAGGACGGTGGCAGGCAGAGAGATGGAAGTCTCTCTGCCTGCCCCAGAACGTTTGTGGGGGGAGGTGGGCTCCCCGGGTGCCAGGCAGCACAGGCTGCCCCCCCGGGGGTGCCAGCAGGGGACCGTATATTCACTATACCCGATCGTAACGATCGGGTGCAGTGAATATATGAATATGTAATGAGCGGCTCGGCTCCGGCGCCCCCTGCTGGCTGCTGTGTAAAAAAAAAAAATTAAAAAAAATATTTTTTTAAAAATTAAATATATATTCATGTGCTTACATTACATGAATAAAAATAGCATGCCCCTCTTTAGAATACAATTCCTGATTTTTTGACACCAAATGTAAAAAACAAAACACTTTATTTTGAAAGTTCACATTCCACTTCTTCATAAAAAGATAGCGATTGCTACTCGGTGAATCATGGCAAAAAAAACCTTCAAATGTATTCGCCATGTGGTCATTGAATAGGGTGATTCACCGTTTTTGTCAAAAATTCGCCAAACAGCACAAATTCGCCATAAAAACATGGCGAATCAGGCTCATTGAATACCGCCCATTATGTCAACCTTTATTAATGCCCTTCATACACATAATGACACACAAAATGCCCCTTACACATATGTTGCACATTATTAATGCCCTTATACACATGACACACAAAATGTCCATTACACATATGTTGCACATTATTAATGCCCTTATACACATGACACACATAATGCCTGTTACACATATGTTGCACATTATTAATGCACTTATACAAGACACACATAATGACCCTTACACATATGTTGCACATTATTAATACCCTTATACACATGACACAAATAGAGTAATGCTCATTACACATATGTTGCACATTATTAATGCCCTTATACACGACACACATAATGCCTGTTACACATATGTCGCACATTATTAATGCATTCATACATGACACACATAATGCCCCTTACACATATGCTGAACACTATTGCACAACCAACCCCTCCCGCAGACAGCACTCGCACAGCCGCAAACGCTTTAGAGACAGATGCTAGAGGTGTTCCTGCAGAGTGCAGAGTGCCCAGTGCTGCCCGGAAGTGCAGATTTTGGGTTCGCTGGTCTGGTGTGGGTGCAACAAACATTTAACTCTCCCTGGGGAACAAGCATATAACTCTCCCTGGGCAACAAGTACGTTTCTCCCCCTGGACAATGAGTATGTAATCCCCCTGGTCAATGAGCATGTAACTCCCATTGGGCAATGATCATATAACTCCCCCTGGGCAACAACAATGTAATGCCTACTGGGCAATGAGTGTGTAACTCCCCTAGCAATGGACATGTAATCCCCCATGGCAAGGAGCATGAATCCCATAGAAAGGAGCATGTAACCCCCTGGCCATGAGCATTTAACTCCCCATGGCAATGAACATGATACCCCCAGGCAAAGAGATGTAACTCCTGACAAGGAGCATGTTACCCCCATGCAAATAAATTTAACCACTGGAAATGAACATGTAACCCCTGGCTTTGAGCGAGAAACCCCTGACAACAAGCATGTACAGTAACTCCTGGAAACAAGCATTTAACTCCTAGCAATAAGCATGAAGGTAATCTGCAGTTATGTAGCAGAATATGTAATAGACATTACGGTATATTGTATAATATGTAATAGACATTACAGTGTGTGGTATAATATGTAATGGGCATTACAGTGTGTGGTATAATATGTAATTGGCATTACAGTGTGTGGCATAATATGCAATTGGCATTATGGTGTGTTGTGTAATATGTAATAGGTATTATGATGTGTGGCATAATATGTAATTGGCATTGCCATGTGTAACAATGTGTAATGAGCATTATGGTGTAATGCAGCGGTGGTCAACCCGCGGCTCATGAACCGCATGCGGCTCACCACGCTGTCATGTGCGGCTCCCGTCCCATCGGCGAAGCGGGGTTTTGAATTTGGCGCCAATTCGGCTGCCAATTCAAAACGCTGCATTGGCGGCCAATAGGAAACGGCCGCGGCGAGCCAATCAGCGCTCGTCGCTTCCGCCCCGCCCCCGGCGTCTGACATCAGACACCAGCGGGAGGGCGAAAAGTCGTCTCCACGCCGGCGGAGCGCTCCTGAAGACGCGAGAAGGCGCCGGAGGACGGCGCAGAAGACGCCGCAGAAGACGGCGCAGAAGACGGCGACGGGGAGAAGAGTTCCGGCGCCGCTGAAGAGGCCAGAAGACGCCGGGATCAAGACAGAAGATCTCCGGCGCCTTCTGCAAGAAGAAAGAAGATGGCTCCCGGAGAGGCCAGCGGGGGTGGGAAGCAAAAGAGCTGATGAAGCTCCCCCAGCGGCCTCTCCCAACACCGGGTGTCGGGCACTAGGCCC
Source organism: Crinia signifera (assembly GCF_055691185.1). Taxonomy (NCBI): domain Eukaryota; kingdom Metazoa; phylum Chordata; class Amphibia; order Anura; family Myobatrachidae; genus Crinia; species Crinia signifera. The sequence goes on along the minus strand of NC_139219.1, from coordinate 81,896,287 downwards.
GTGGGCACATTCAGGCCCTGTGGGCGCATTAGTCGGGCCCACTTGGCCCGTGGCTCATTTGTTTGTTGGGCCCTCCTGGCCCTCTAGGTGGGCCCTTTAGTTAGGAAGCTGGGCCCTCCAGCATAGGTGTTGCACTGTGGGCAACACCTGTGCTGGAGGGCCCAGCTTCCTAACTGTGGGGTATATGATGTTTGGCACTGTGGGGGCATATGATGTTTGGCACTGTGGGGGGCATATGATGTTTGGCACTGTGGGGGGCATATGATGTTTGGCACTGTGGGGGGCATATGACGTTTGGCACTGTGGGGGGCATATGATGTTTGGCACTGTGGGGGGCATATGATATTTGGCACTGTGGGGGGGCATATGATGTTTGGCACTGTGGGGGGCATATGATGTTTGGCACTGTGGGGGGGCATATGATGTTTGTCACTGTGGGGGGCATATCTGGCACTGGGGGCATAAAGTTTTGTCATGTGGCCACTCCCCTTGTGTCATATGACCACGCCCCTGACCACTCCCCCGATCACGCCCCTTTTTGGCGCGCGTGCCTTGGCGCATGATGTTGGCTCTTTGGCTTGACCGACGATATTTTTCGGCTCTTTACCTCTGACCGGTTGGCCACCCCTGGTGTAATGGCACAGTGTGTGTTGTGTAAAGTGAATTGGTACTAATACGTGGCAACGCACCTTCCCTATGCCTAACATTTTTGCATACATAGAGTCAAAATCATAAGGAAAGTTAGCCAAAATCACACAGTATTTATGGGGCTTGCAATATCTATGCTCGACCCTGCTCTGTCATTATCCCAAGTAAAATAGACCATGCAGCACAGGCTACAGTATTTCTACTATTTTGCACGACACCTCTGCCCCACCGATGTCTCTAGGTATAGTGATGTTGTAATCCCGCCTACTGATATGCTGGCTCCATTCATTGTTGATTCGGTGCTGCTCACATGAAGCCACTTCCAGAAATTTTCCATGGCCACTTTTAGTCCCCAATCAGCCCCTGGGTTAGAACACATTTATTTATTTACAACCAGGGCCATTTTAACAAAATAGTAGGACATGGGCAAAGCAATGCATTGGAGCCCCTACACAACCATTCGGGTGTGGTACAGGGGTCCGACAGTCGGAATCCCGACAGTCATTAGCCCGATGTTGGGATCCAGACTGGCCGGACTCAGACAGCATGGTGAGCGCAACTAAGCCCCTTGCGGGCTCGCTGCGCTCGCCACGCTGCTGGCACGGTGGCTCGCTACACTCGCCACCTATTCTATTCTCCCTCTATGGGGGTTGTGGACCCCCACGAAGGAAAATAGCAGGTGACTGTCAGGAACCCAGCTGTCAGTGTTTTGACAGTCGGGATCCCGACGTCAGGTAAATGCCTGACTGTCAGGACCCTGTCCGGCACCCAACCATTCTCTGGAACCAATTAAAAAATCATAAATTGACCCTCCTGCAGTTCTGTCGCATCTCTTTTGCAAGTCTTTATTCAGCCTTAACTACTTTGGGGCAGATGTATTAAGCCTTAACAAGAGATAAATGCAAGGGTGATAAGGAGAGATAAACATCCAGCCAATCACCTCCTTAATGACTTTTTTCAACACAGCCTGTAACATGGCAGTTAGCAGGTGATTGGCTGGACATTTATCTCTCTTTATCACCCTTGGATTTATCTCTTGTTAAGGCTTAATACATTTGCACCTATGTTACTATGTAACTCTACATGCTTACATCCAGTGAATGTCTATCTGCACTCTGATTGATGGATAGCTCCAGCCATCCACCAATTAGCATGCTGATAGCATACACTATCTGGCTGCAGGCACAAGTCAGGTGGAGAATGCTGCCAATGCCGCTCTGATTGTGTGACCACCACTGACCTTTCCCAAAGGCTCTTAGAATTGTGGGATCCTGGGCAGCGGCCCATTGACTATATATTTAGATGGCCCTGTTTACAACTTGTGTGCAAATTATTTCATGCTTCTGTTCTTGAAATACCATACTAATCATTCATGTAGTGGCAAGGGATTATCTAGAATTCAATTTCTTTTTAAATGTACTTTGTTTGGCCACAGGGCATCGTAATATTCAGTTGACAATTGAAATGTTAAACTTCCATTCTTGTCTGTGCATCCATAAGAAGCTTTAGCAACTTTATTTAGCTGAGTAAATCAGGTGATGTGTCAGAAGTTTCATAAACAGACTTCACAAATAGCCTTTTTCAATGTCACTCATTTGTATTAATATAGTCCAGTATGTACAAATGAGTTAATGTTTTCACTGCACAGGGCACCATCATTTCATATAAATCCTCTTGACTAAAGTTTAGAACATACTACTGTACATAAAGGTACTACTCCCCAAACACCGCAAACAAACATTTATCATTCCAGTTTTGTAGCTTTGTATGAATTACAACCTTTCACACTTAATACATACAAAGCGGCTTTAGGGTGTCAGAAACGGAAAATACACTGGAGTGGAACTTTGATAAAGTGGATTTTATTTCCTCGTTTCAAACTATTCATTGCTTCTGGCATGCTTTGAGTGAAATAATCTGTTTCATTTTATTTAGGCATCAGTGACAATTATGTTGGATATCAACATTTTGCAGACGTTGTTGGCTGATGTAACTCATGACAGATGATGCATGGATTCTTCTCAGTCTGCCAAAATAAAGACAATGGAATTAAAAATAGTTCGATGTTTCCCTGTTTCTCTAATATTTTGGATGAAAATGCAAACAGCGGGAGACAATGGCTTTGGGAATATATAATGAATTGCAAATTTATTTCATATTGTTGCCAACTTCATATCTATACAGTTTAGTTTAAATACAATGGAATCCTATCAGTGTTAATTATAAGGCTTTTTATACGCTTTTTGCTACATATGTAGCAGTTCGGTAAGGACAATATGAATGAATGAAAAACTATAATACGCTATTCAGTTTCCTTCATCTGATTACATACAGGTACACAGATATTCCAAATGGAAGAAAGCTCATTCTTTATTTATTATTGTAAGCCCTATATTATTCATCTACATCTTTCTCTAGGGCAGGCATGTCCAAACTATGGCCCTCCAGCTGTTGTGAAACTACAAGTCTCATCATGCCTTGCCACAGTTTTGCTATTAGGGAATGCTGAAACTATGGCAAGGCATGCTGGGATGTGTAGTTTCACAACAGCTGGAGGGCCACAGTTTGGACATGCCTGCTCTAGGGTGTCTTAACCCTTTGAGTTCTAATGGAATTTGTCTAAATAGGTGTGAATATTGGCAAGCAAGCCTTTTTCATAACCAGTTGAGTGTCAATGTTGATACCCATCCTCAAGATACCCATTTAAAAAATGCCATGGTAGCACATAGAGACTGTTCTTTTTTTGGGTGTAATATTTAACTAAACTTCAATTAATTAACTTGGCTGTATTTTATTTATTTATACTTAAAGTCACTGTGACTTACAGTATGATGCCATTTTTGGTAGCGGATATTTTGAGGATTGCTCACAGCAACATTGGCACTCAAAAAGGTTAAGCTTCATTGTGTCATCTGGTTCTGTGGATGAAAATATGGAACATGGCCCTTGCACTTGGAGTTTCAAAACCAAGTCAGCAATAAAATATCGCAAAAAGTACACTTAAGATGGCCATACACTAGTACATCAGTGTGTGGCCAGCCGGTCCCCCGTGAGCCACCGGGACCTTCACATGTGAAGGATCACATGCAACCCCTGCTCCCTGCCGCCAGGAGGAGGGTACAAGGTCGGAGGTCAGACCTGCATGCCGATCTGACCTCTGGCACAGGTCTGTGCAATGGACCTGAGGGGACATCACATGTACCCGATTTGGCCCGATTCCTCTGCCCCTTCTATCGGGAATCTGTGAAATTGGCCCAAATCATGGTAGTGTATGGGGGCTTTAATTCTTATGCTGACAGATGTTATAATAGATGGGCTAGGTATAATAGTTTCCGAGTTTTCATGTGAGTCTGTCCACTTTTTAAAAGCAGCAATCATTTACAAGGCAAAACCAACCCAGTTTTGCCTTGTAAATGATTGTTCCTTTAAAAAAAAATGGGCAAACTCATACAAAATCCTGACCATCCAGCAACTCATTTAGCCCCTGGTCATCTCTTAGTAAATATCACTCCATCCAATTTGTGAAACATAATGCATCTAGCTTATTGTCTTTGTAAATTTTGCCTATCCTTGGCATCTCCCATTGCACTTACTGTATGTCATCATGGGCACCAAATGTAACCTGGCTCCAGAATGTCTATCCAGATTGGATATGGCATAAAAATAGCAGTGTGGCAGCCCAACTTGGTGACATCAATGAATTCATACAGAGTTCTACACTATATTACAATATATACACATTATATTACATAATAACAATCAGAGTACACAAATGAATGTACAAGTATCACTACATACCTGCATCATCCATATCACTACATACCTGCGTCATATGTTTTGACTTTATTTCATGTACTGTTATACAGAGTAATTAGAAGATTAAAACTGAAATAGGCAAGAGATTATGGTGTGGCTGAGAGACATTTTATATTGTAATGAGTGCCAATAGGTGTAGGTAGACACGCCTGATTAGCAATGTTAGACACACCCAATGGGCGGTTTAGATATGCGCAATAGGTGGCGATAGCCACACCCCTTTGACAGTGTACCCCCTAATAAAATGTGCTATTCACGCCTATGTAGATGATACTGAGTTTGATATTAGTAAACTCAAGTAATTTTGAGTAGCTCTAATCTATTGGGTGAAATGTAATAGGGTAAGAGACTCTGTAAGAAATCTCCAGTTTTTATAAAGCGGCAATCAGGGGTGTAACTAGAATTGTCAGGGCCCCATAGCAAATGTTTAAAAGGGCAACCCTTGTAGAGTCAGTGGACACACAGGGTGACAAATACACAGGTAGTGTGGAGGTGAAAGGTGTCACAAAAACAATCACACAGGGGTAGGGGGGGGGGGGTCACACACAGGGATAGTGGATGTACACAATGTCATACAAGTGGGGTACAGAGTGTCTAAGACAGGAGGTAGGATGTGGGGGGCAGAATTTCACACATACAGGGGTGGGGGCTACATGGGGGTCACACACAGAGGTAGGGACTACAGGGGGTCACACACAGGAATGGGGTACAGGGAGTCACACACTAGAGATAAGGTGATAGGAGGGAGAAAGTGTCACACACAGGAATGAGGGGGGGGGGGGTCACACACAGAGGAAGGATTTAGGAAATTGGGCAGGTTTCACACACAGAGGTTGCAGGGTACAGAGTCACACCCACACAGAGTTTACAGAGGGTAACACAGGGGATGGTAGGGGGGGATCACACACAGATGGGGTAGGTGTGTACAGGGCTCTCCGAGCACTTACCGAAAGCTGCAGCCTGAAGAGTTTCAGAGTGTCAATGCGGCCAGTGGATCCTGGCACAGGGCGAAGTGAAGGATGGTGATATAGGATTCCAAGCTGGACACAGAGTGGACCGCTGCACTTTAGGATAGCTCCGGCACCACCCGGCTGCTGTCGTATACTCCTTTCACACTCACAGAGCCGGGTCATACCCGGGAATGTGTTCCCGGATGCTTCCCGGGACTCTTCCCAGGAATGTACCCTTTCACACTGCACTCAGACCCGGGAATGTACCCCATTCACACTGATCCCGGGAAATACCTGCAAATACATATGCATGTCATTAGAAATGGACTCCAGGGCTCTGAAAGATGACATCAGCATTTGTGAGCCCAAGGAAGCTCCAATCAGCAACTTTTTTAAATTCCTGTGTACCCAATCCCGGGTACGGGACCATTCACACTGACCGCATCCCGTCGATTCCGGAATCTACCCAGGTCAGGACCTGGGTAGAAATCCCAGGATGTTCATCCCAGGATATTCTTTGAAGACCGTTTCACACTGAGCTAAATCCCGGGTTGATGTGCGTTCATGTGCAAAAACTTGGGATATTTTTGCAAGTGTGAAAGGGGTATTAGCGGAATTTATCATCCCTGTGCAATTGCAGGAAGCAGCACTACAGGCCTAACGCAGCTTCCCCTCATGGTTGCTGCAGACGCACCTGCTGGTGAAGGAAGGTGCCGGCTGCGGTGCTTGCCCTTTTCTGCATACACTCGTAACTGGGTGTAGGGGGGGCTGACTGTGGGCCCCAGGAACAGCTCGGGACCCATAGCAGCTGCACCACCTGCACCCTTGGTAGTTACACCACTGGCGGCAATAATTTACATTGCAAAATCAAACTGCCTTTGCAGTGTCAATGATTGCCGCTTTAAAAAAAATGGAGATTTCTTACCAAATCTCTCACTTTCTGATTCTCTCATCCTATTACATTTCCCCCTTATGTCTGTATAAACTATAGGAATTTAGAATATTGGGACTGTGGCCATACAATTATTTAATTAATAGCTCAGTCCCTCTGGAGGGGGATGGTAGTCACATTGTTTAGATTAGAATGATAGTTTATTGTTATCTTACTGTTTGAAACTTATAAAACAAAATTATATCAATTGTTCGCTAAGGAAAAGATTATTGTATTTTATACATGAAATGTTTGAATTTTAACAAGTTTGCCTTAGGAAAATGAAGCAGATACTACTAAAATATACTGCACACTTAAATTTATAATAATTGCATTGTCATGCTGAGAGTACATCTGTTTTTTGCTTTGTGTATTGCTCATTTAATTTCAAAACCTCACACTTTCAATCATATATTGCTTCATTTTAAATGTGCTATTTGCATTACTACAGTACTTAGTAAAATATGATTGTTTTTGTTAACTGTTTAGGATGTTTCATCCTGCTCAGCCAAAACAAAACAAAGTCATCTAGACTACAACTATCCATTAAGATGCATTGTACACTTATCCCCTTCATGACAGAGCCAGTTTGTGCCTTCATGACAGAGCCCTTTTTTTCAAATCTGACATGTCTCACTTAAGTGGGGATAACTTTTTTTTGCTTTTACTTATCCCAGTGATTTTGAGATTGTTTTCTCGTGACACATTGTACTTCAAGTAAGTGGTAAATTTTGGTCGATACAGTCTGTGTTTTTTTGTGAAAAATACCAAAATATCGTGAAAAAATGGAAAATTTAGCAATATGCAAAATGTTAAATTTTCTGCTTGTGAGACAAATAATCATACCACTCAAAATAGTTAATAACTAACATAGACCATATGTCTACTTTATGTTGCCATCATTATTTCAACCCCCTTTTCATTTTTTTGGACACTAGGAGGCTTCAAATATGACTAGCAAATTCTCAAATTTTCAAGAAAATTTCAAACACTGATTTTTTTAGGGACCAGTTCAGTTCTGATGTGACTTTGAGGGACTTGTATGTGAGACACCCCCATAAATGATGCCATTTCAAAAACTGCACCCCTCACAGTATTCAAAACAGCATTTTGGAAGTTTGTTAACCCTTTAGGTGTTTCACAGGAATTAAAACAAAGTGTAGGTGAAATTTCAAAATTTCTTTTTTTTTGCAGAGTTTCAATTTTAATACATTTTTCTAACAAATACAGTAGATTTTACTAGAGAAATGTGACTAAAAATTGATTCCCCCAATTCTTGTGTTTTCAAAAATATCCTATATGTGGCCCTAGTGTGCACGTTGACCAAACCACAGGCTTCATAATAGAAGGAGCACCTACTTGATTTTGGAGCCTCCTTTTTATGAGATTTTTTTTTAGGCACCATGTAGGTTTCTAGGCACCATAAGTGCTAAAAGTTAGGAACCTTCCCCACAAGTCACCCCATTTTGCAATCTACACCCCTCAGGGAATTCATCTAGGGGTATAGTGTACATTTCAAACCCCCAGGGGTTTCACCAATTTTGGTACAACTGGGATGTGAAAATGGAAAATTACATTTTTTTACACAAACATGCAGTTCTGGCTCAAAATTTTTCATTTTCACAAGGAATGAAGGAGACAAAGCACCCCAAAATCTGTGCCCCAATTTCTCCCGAGTACGGCAATGCCTCACATGTGACCAAAAAATACCAGTGGGGCGCATAGCAGGACTCAGAAGGGAAGGAGTGATTTTTGGATTTGGCAGCACAGATTTTGGTGGAATGAATGGTGGGTGCCATGTTGCATTAGCAAGACTCCCAAAGCACCAATACAGTGGAACCCCCCCACAAGTCACCCCATTTTGCAAAGTACACCCCTCAGGGAATTCATCTAGGGGTATAGTGTACATTTCAAACCCCCAGGGGTTTCACCAATTTTGATACAACTGGGATGTGAAAATGGAAAATTAAATTTTTTTACACAAACATGCAGTTATGGCTCAAAATTTGTCATTTTCACAAGGAATGAAGGAGACAAAGCACCCCAAAATCTGTGCCCCAATTTCTCCCGAGTACGGCAATGCCTCACATGTGACCAAAAAATACCAGTTGGGTGCATGGCAGGACTCAGAAGGGAAGGAGTGATTTTTGGATTTTGCAGCACATATTTTGGTGGAATGAATGGTGGGTGCTATGTTGCACCAATACAGTGGAACCCCCCCACAAGTCACCCCATTTTGCAAAGTACACCCCTCAGGGAATTCATCTAGGGGTATAGTGTACATTTCAAACCCCCAGGGGTTTCACCAATTTTGGTACAACTGGGATGTGAAAATGGAAAATTACATTTTTTTACACAAACATGCAGTTCTGGCTCAAAATTTTTCATTTTCACAAGGAATGAAGGAGACAAAGCACCCCAAAATCTGTGCCCCAATTTTTCCCGAGTACGGCAATGCCTCACATGTGACCAAAAAATACCAGTGGGGCGCATGGCAGGACTCAGAAGGGAAGGAGTGATTTTTGGATTTGGCAGCACAGATTTTGGTGGAATGAATGGTGGGTGCCATGTTGCATTAGCAAGACTCCCAAAGCACCAATACAGTGGAACCCCCCCACAAGTCACCCCATTTTGCAAAGTACACCCCTCAGGGAATTCATCTAGGGGTATAGTGTACATTTCAAACCCCCAGGGGTTTCACCAATTTTGGTACAACTGGGATGTGAAAATGGAAAATTAAATTTTTTTACACAAACATGCAGTTCTGGCTCAAAATTTTTCATTTTCACAAGGAATGAAGGAGACAAAGCACCCCAAAATCTGTGCCCCAATTTCTCCCGAGTACGGCAATGCCTCACATGTGACCAAAAAATACCAGTGGGGCGCATGGCAGGACTCAGAAGGGAAGGAGTGATTTTTGGATTTGGCAGCACAGATTTTGGTGGAATGAATGGTGGGTGCCATGTTGCATTAGCAAGACTCCCAAAGCACCAATACAGTGGAACCCCCCCACAAGTCACCCCATTTTGCAAAGTACACCCCTCAGGGAATTCATCTAGGGGTATAGTGTACATTTCAAACCCCCAGGGGTTTCACCAATTTTGGTACAACTGGGATGTGAAAATGGAAAATTACATTTTTTTACACAAACATGCAGTTCTGGCTCAAAATTTTTCATTTTCACAAGGAATGAAGGAGACAAAGCACCCCAAAATCTGTGCCCCAATTTCTCCCGAGTACGGCAATGCCTCACATGTGACCAAAAAATACCAGTTGGGCGCATGGCAGGACTCAGAAGGGAAGGAGTGATTTTTGGATTTGGCAGCACAGATTTTGGTGGAATGAATGGTGGGTGCCATGTTGCATTAGCAAGACTCCCAAAGTACCAATAGAGTGGAACCCCCCCACAAGTCACCCCATTTTGCAAAGTACACCCCTCAGGGAATTCATCTAGGGGTATAGTGTACATTTTAAACCCCCAGGGGTTTCACCAATTTTGATACAACTGGGCAGTGAAAATGAAAAATTACATTTTTTTACACAAAAATGCAGTTCTGGCTCAAAATTTTTCATTTTCACAAGGAATGAAGGAGACAAAGCACCCCAAAATCTGTGCCCCAATTTCTCCCGAGTACGGCAATGCCTCACATGTGACCAAAAAATACCAGTTGGGCGCATGGCAGGACTCAGAAGGGAAGGAGTGATTTTTGGATTTGGCAGCACAGATTTTGGTGGAATGAATGGTGGGTGCCATGTTGCATTAGCAAGACTCCCAAAGCACCAATAGAGTGGAACCCCCCCACAAGTCACCCCATTTTGCAAAGTACACCCCTCAGGGAATTCATCTAGGGGTATAGTGTACATTTTAAACCCCCAGGGGTTTCACCAATTTTGATACAACTGGGCAGTGAAAATGAAAAATTACATTTTTTTACACAAAAATGCAGTTCTGGCTCAAAATTTTTCATTTTCACAAGGAATGAAGGAGACAAAGCACCCCAAAATCTGTGCCCCAATTTCTCCCGAGTACGGCAATGCCTCACATGTGACCAAAAAATACCAGTTGGGCGCATGGCAGGACTCAGAAGGGAAGGAGTGATTTTTGGATTTGGCAGCACAGATTTTGGTGGAATGAATGGTGGGTGCCATGTTGCATTAGCAAGACTCCCAAAGCACCAATACAGTGGAACCCCCCCACAAGTCACCCCATTTTGCAAAGTACACCCCTCAGGGAATTCATCTAGGGGTATAGTGTACATTTCAAACCCCCAGGGGTTTCACCAATTTTGATACAACTGGGCAGTGAAAATGAAAAATTACATTTTTTTACACAAAAATGCAGTTCTGGCTCAAAATTTTTCATTTTCACAAGGAATGAAGGAGACAAAGCACCCCAAAATCTGTGCCCCAATTTCTCCCGAGTACGGCAATGCCTCACATGTGACCAAAAAATACCAGTTGGGCGCATGGCAGGACTCAGAAGGGAAGGAGTGATTTTTGGATTTGGCAGCACAGATTTTGGTGGAATGAATGGTGGGTGCTATGTTGCATTACCAATACAGTGGAACCCCCCCACAAGTGACCCCATTTTGCAAACTACACCCCTCAGGGAATTCATCTAGGGGTATAGTGTACATTTCAAACCCCCAGGGGTTTCACCAATTTTGGTACAACTGGGCTGTGAAAATGAAAAATTACATTTTTTTACACAAAAATGTACTTCTGGCTCAAAATTTTTCATTTTCACAAGGAATGAAGGAGACAAAGCACCCCAAAATCTGTGCCCCCATTTCTCCAGAGTACGGCAATGCCTCACATGTGACCAAAAAATACCAGTTGGGTGCATGGCAGGACTCAGAAGGGAAGGAGTGATTTTTGGATTTTGCAGCTCAGATTCTGGTGGAATGAATGGTGGGTGCTATGTGGCATTAGCAAGACCCCCGATGCACGGTGAAATGATGAACCTAGTAATCCATCGATGTGTGGTATATTTTGAAACACTCCTTTATACATAGGCCAGGTTTGTCGGGGCAAGTTTCACAGTGGAAAATAGTTTCCTTTCTTATTCCCTTTTTATAGCAAACTTTGCACCTTTTTTGTGTCCTGCCCTTTCTTGCAGTGGAGGGGATTTCGTTGGGAAAATGCTGCCCTGGTACAATACGGGGGCCAGTACTAGAAGTACTGGGGCCCTCTGCCTGCTGGTTCCCAAATATTAGGCCCTTTATGACTTCCTCTTGAAAGTGCATAAATGTCCCCCTCTGGCCGGTAGAACGGAATAGCACGTAAGCGTTATACAGTGCCATCTGGATGATATACACGGCCAGCTTCTTGTACCAGATATTTGTTTTCCGCAGGGCACTGTACGGCTTCAGTACCTGATCTGAAAGATCCACTCCGCCCATGTACTTATTGTAATCTAGGATACAATTTGGTTTTGAGGTGTGGGTACTGGTACCTCGTACAGGGATGGAGGTGGTACTGTCTCCATGAATTGTTGTCAGTATAAGGACATCCCTCTTGTCCTTATATTTGACCAACAACATATTTTCGGTGCATATTCCCCTGCTTTCACCCCTTCTCATTACTTGGGCAATGTGCGTTTTGGGGAGGCCTCTTTGGTTCTTGCGCACAGTACCGCAAGCTGCTGTACCTCTTGAACCAAGGGCCTTAAACAGGGGGATGCTGGTGTAAAAGTTATCCACATAGAGGTGATAACCCTTATCCAGGAAGGGGTGCATTAAATCCCAGACAATTTTGCCACTAACACCTACGAGGGAGGGGGGGCATTCTGGCGGTTCAATTCTTGAATCCTTCCCTTCATATACCCTAAACTTGTGGGTGTACCCTGTGGTGCTTTCACACAGCTTATACATTTTTATGCCATACCTTGCCCTCTTACTGGGAAGGTACTGGCGGAATTTAACCCTTCCTTTAAAATGTATAAGGGACTCGTCAATACAAATAAATTTTTCAGGGATGTATAGCTCTGCAAATTTGGCACTGAAATGATCAATGACCGGCCTGACTTTGAATAGCCGGTCAAAGGTGGGATCATCTCTGGGTGGGCACTGTGCATTATCGGTGTAATGTATAAATTTATGGATTGCCTCAAAACGAGTCCGAGTCATGGCCATACGGTAAAATGGGGTGCTGTACAGAACATCTGTACTCCAATATTGCCTAATTTGTGGCTTTTTTACTATGCCCATATGAAACACCAGACCCCAAAACGTCATCATCTCTACTGCATCTACAGGGGTCCACCTAGCAAATGATGACGTGGGGTTTTGAGCAATAAACTGCTGGGCATATAAATTAGTTTGGTCCACCATTAAATTTATAAAATCATCAGAGAAAAATAATTTGAAAAAGTCAATTTCTCTGAGACCTGTGGAATCAAATTGGATTCCTGGCATGGCCAAAAACTCAGGAACCTGGGGCTCAAAATTGTCTGGTGGTGGGGTCCATACGAGATCAATTATTGGGGGGGGGGGTCTCAGCTGCTCTACGGGGGCGTCTTTGAGGGGGTCCCTCATCACCAGAGGAGGAAGAATAGCTTAAGACGAATCCTTCAAATTCCCCGCTTGCCTCACTGGCTGTGTCAGAATCAGAGGCAAGCATGGCATATGCCTCCTCCACTGAATACATTCTTCTGGATGACTGGGATGACATTTGGGATGACATTTTTATTTTTGTGTTACTGGTAGTGAAATGTTTCAACACGTGTATAGTGTAGGGGGGGGTACAAACTTTATTTCAACCCGGGGGGTATGTAGTGTGTTGTGTGTATGTAGTGCAGAACAAAAAAAATACTTTATACAAAAAAAAAAAAATGAAGGGGTTAAAAAAAAAAAAAAATTGAAGGGGTTAAAAAAAAAAAAAATTGAAGGGGTTAAAAAAAAAAAAAAAAAGGTCCTGCGCCAAAAATTGAGCACAGATGTTGGTCAGTAACGTCTGTCACTGAACAGCGCTCAAAGGCAACAGGAATTTGATCAAAAAAAAAAAATATAGATCAACCCTGTGCCGAAAAAAGCTGATCAGTGATGTACGTCACTGATCAGCGCACAGTGGCCACAGGACACCCACAAAATCACAGTGTGTGTAAAAAAAAAATTAAAAAAAGACCACACAGCACCCACAAAAAAAAAAAAAAGGTGATCAGTGATGCGACACTGATTACCAGTGAGGGGCAGCAGGTGCACAACCTTTGGTGCAACTGGCAGCAACTGACAGGTATATATAAAAAAAAAAAACCTCTGCACCCCCAAAAAGTTGCTGATCACCTCAGATATAGTGATCAGCACAAAAGGCGGGGGTAGCAGACACAAAATATACACTCTCTATCACTCTCTGTCACTATCTCTCTCTATCTCTCACTATCTATCACTATCTATCACTATCTATCACTATCTATCACACTGCAGCAGCAGCACTGACAGTTATATGTATAAAAAAAAACCTGCACCCCCAAAAAGGGGGGGTAGCAGACACAAAATATACACTCTCTATCACTCTCTGTCACTATCTCTCTCTATCTCTCTATCTCTCACTATCTATCACTATCTATCACTATGACACTGCAGCAGCAGCACTGACAGTTATATATATAAAAAAAAAACCTGCACCCCCAAAAAAGGGGGGGTAGCAGACACAAATCTCTCTATCTCTCACTATCTATTACTATCTATCACTATCTCTCACTATCTATCACTATCTATCACTATGACACTGCAGCAGCAGCGACAGTTATTTATATATAAAAAACCCCTGCACCCCCAAAAAGGGGGGGTAGCAGACACAAAATATAGCTCTCTCTGTCACTATCTCTCTATCTCTCTCTATCTCTCTCTCTCTATCTCTCTATCTCTCTATCACACTGCAGCAGCAGCAGGAAGTCTCAGGAAGTCAGATCCAGGAAGCGTCCAGCACGCTACAAGCAGTGATCAAGTGATCAGGTAAGGTATTTGCAAGGATCAGGTAAGTATTAGCAAGGATCAGGTCAGTATCACGGCAGATAGGCACGGTGACCGCTCTGCACGCTACTCCAGACCGGAATGGCGTCTGCAGCGCAGTCACCGGTAGTTTAAATGTCGCGCCTTGGCTGTGATTGGTCCGTGGGTCCCACGGACCAATCACAGCCTTGGGGGCAGGTGGGGTGAGGGTGGGGTGAGGTGTCATCGTCACCGATGACCCCCTCATGCCCCCTGACGCCCGGCGGTGATTGACACCTGTGTTACCAAGCGTCTGATTCGCTGGTAACACAGGAAAACGCTGTGAATGGCTGTTCACACTGAACAGCCAATCACAGCGATCGCCGACGGGGGGGCGACATCGCAGCCCCCCCTGGGCATGCAGGGACATGTCTGCTGTCAGGGACAGCAGACATCGTCCCTCTGTCACTGCGTCTCGAGACGCAGTGACAGTTTAAAGTCATGACGTATATATACGTCATGTGTCGGGAAGTACATCCCGGCCATGACGTATATATACGTCAAATGTCGTGAAGGGGTTATTTATGTACTTATGAATTTAAAAATCAGCAAAGAGGATGCTATGTAATAATTCTTAATTTATTTTAGTCTCAGGTATTATCTATCTATCTATCTATCTATCTATCTATCTATCTATCTATCTATCTATCTATCTATCTATATATATTGTGGCAGGGACAGTATCTTTTCACATGAAAGTAATTTGGGAGATCAGAAGCAGCAGCAGCAGCAAGAAAAACTGATGCGATCAAAGTTGGGCTGATTAAGCAGCACCTGTGTCTTCCAGATAAAAGTGTTTCCAGGGCAGAGGGTCATTGCACTTGATAGTGGAATAACTGCCCAAGGTCAGGGTGTGGGCTACGGTAGGTAGCTTTCTGAAGAGTATGTACTATGCTGTAACACCTGTATGCTGCAATGCTGTAATCATTCTTGCTTATGCTGATCACCTGGTAAGCTGTGTATCTGCCACAAAATCAAGATCAAGACTTCATCTTATCCAGTGTATTTGATTCAATGTCACTGCTGACATCAATAATGCTTTCTAAGCCTCAGTCCCGGACTCATAGATGTCACTGCTTCTGCAACTGTTAGACAACCGGTTTTGTCATAGGTGATTTTTATCAGTGAATATGAGTTTTTAACTGTGTGAAGGAAAAGCCAATTGATTTTTAATATACTTCACCATTGTGTATTTTATATAAGTGTCATCTTTTTTTCATTTTTTTTCCATTAATTGGCAACACAGTGGTACAGTAGTTTGCATTCATGCTTCACAGCTCTGAAGTCATAGGCTTGGACCTTATACTCTATGTATTTTCCTTGTTTGTATTTGTTTCCTCTGAAAGCTCCAGTTTCCTCCTCAGTCAAAAACAATATAAGCATGTTAATTGGCATTCAACAAAACTATAGTAACATTATTTTGTGTAGAAGGTAAAATAATGTAGATTGTAAGCTCCATTGGGAAGCTTCATGGTCCGGCACTATCCAAATTGATAGGTATGATCCCTGGTGCCCTCTGAAACAAATGGATAGTGTGCAAAAAAAAAACAACAACACATGGCGGCACTCAGTGGTGTTTAACCCCTTCCCGACATTTGACGTACATTTACGTCATGGTCGGGATGTACTTCCCGACACATGGCATAAATGTACGTCATGAGTTCAAACTGTCACCGCGTCTATAGACGCGGTGACAGAGGGACGATGTCTGCTGTCCCTGACAGCAGACATCTTCCCTCATTGCCCAGGGGGGGCAGCGATGCCCCCACCCATCGGCGATCGCTGTGATTGGCTGTTCAATGTGAACAGCCAATTACAGCGTTTTCTGTGTACCGGCGAATAACGTTCGCCGGTGACACAGGGATCGGTGGTGATTGGTGCTGTTAAGTACAGCACCAATCACCACCGGGTGTAAGGGTGTCACTGGTGGTCACCCCACCTCACCCCACCTGCCCCCAAAGGCTGTGATTGGTTCGTCGGACCGACGGACCAATCACAGCCATTACACCTCAAATGAAATAACGCAGACAGCCCTGCAGCCGCCATTCCGGTCAGGAACAGCGTGCAGAGCGGTCTCCGTGCCCATCTGTGCCCTATACTGACCTGATCAGCGTTGGTGGCATCCGTGCTGCCAGCTCCTGCTGTGACTTCCTGGTGCTTGTGCTGTTGGTGCTGCTGCTGCAGCAGCGTCATTGTGTCAGAGATTTAAATTGTGTGATATAATTTTGTATCTGCTGCCCCCTGCTGCCCCCCTTTTGTGCTGATCAGTATAAACTAACTGATCAGCACCTTTTTTGGGGTGCAGGTTTTTTTTTTTTTATATATACCCTGTCAGGTTGCACCCACAGTTGTGTGCCTGCTGCCCCTCACTGCTAATCAGTGTTGCATCACTGATCAGCATTTTTTTATTTTTTTTGAGGGTGCTGTGGGGTTTTTTTTTTTTATTTTTTTTACACCCACGGTGATTTTGTGGGTGTCCTGTGGCCGCAGAGCGCTGATCAGTGACGTACATCACTGATCAGCATTTTTGGCACAGGGTTGATCTTTTTTTTTTTGATCAAATTACTGTTGCCTTTGACTCATCAGCATTTTTTTTTATTTTTATTTTTTGGAGGGTGCTGTGGAGTCTTTTTTTAAAAAAATTTTTACACCCACGGTGCTTTTGTGGGTGTCCTATGCCCGTTGAGCACTGATCAGTGACGTACATCACTGATCAGCATTTTTGGCACAGGGTTGATTTTTTTTTTTTTTTGATCAAATTACTGTTGTCTTTGACTCATCAGAAGTTTTTTTTTTTTTTTTTTTGGAGGGTGCTGTGGAGTCTTTTTTTAAAAAATTTTTTACACCCATGGTGCTTTTGTGGGTGTCCTGTGCCCGCTGAGCGCTGATCAGTGACGGACGTTACTGACCAACATCTGTGCTCAATTTTTGGCGCAGGAGCTTTTTTTTTTTTAACTTACACGTGTTAAAGCACTACATACACACTACATACCCCCCGTGTTGAAATAAAGTTTGTACCCCCCCACACTATACACGCCTACACAAAAATAATAAAAATGTCCCAATCATCGCAAAGACTGTTTTCAGCGGAGGAGGCATATGCCCTTATTGCCTCTGACACTGACACAGCCAGTGAAGAAAGCGATGAATTTCCATTCGTCTTAAGCTCCTCTTCCTCCTCTAGTGATGAGGGACCCCCTCAAAGACGCCCCCGTAGAGCAGCTGAGACCCCCCCCAATGATTGATCTCGTATGGACCCCACCACCAGACAATTTTGAGCCCCAGGTTCCTGAGTTTTTGGCCAACCCAGGAATCCAATTTGATACTACAGGCCTCAAAGAAATTGACTTTTTCAAAGTCTTTTTCTCTGATGATTTTATAAATTTAATGGTGGACCAAAGTAATTTATATGCCCAGCAGTTTATTGCCCAAAACCCCACGTCATCATTTGCTAGGTGGACCCCTGTAGATGCAGTAGAGATGATGACGTTTTGGGGTCTGGTGTTACATATGGGCATAGTTAAAAAGCCAGAAATTAGGCAATATTGGAGTACAGATGTTCTGTACAGCACCCCACTTCATCGTATGGCCATGACCCGGACTCGTTTTGAGGCGATCCTTAAATTTTTGCATTACAACGATAATGCACAGTGCCCACCCAGAGATGATCCCACCTTTGACTGGCTATTCAAAGTCAGGCCGGTCATTGATCATTTCAGCGCCAAATTTGCTGAGATGTACATCCCCCAAAAATTCATTTGTGTAGACGAGTCACTTATACATTTTAAAGGAAGGGTTAAATTCCGCCAGTACCTTCCCAATAAGAGGGCAAGGTATGGCATAAAAATGTATAAGCTGTGCGAAAGTACCTCAGGGTACACCCACAGGTTTAGGGTATATGAAGGGAAGGACACAAGAATTGAACCGCCACAATGCCCCCCCTCCCTCGTAGGTGTTAGTGGAAAGATTGTCTGGGATTTAGTGCACCCCTTCCTGGATAAGGGTTATCACCTCTATGTGGATAACTTTTACACCAGCATCCCCCTGTTTAAGGCCCTTGGTTCAAGAGGTACAGCAGCTTGCGGTACTGTGCGCAAGAACCAAAGAGGCCTCCCAAAAACGCACGTTGCCCAATTACTGAGAAAGGGTGAAAGCAGGGGAATATGCACCGAAAATATGTTGTTGGTCAAATATAAGGACAAGAGGGATGTCCTTATACTGACAACAATTCACGGAGACAGTACCACCTTAGTCCCTGTACGAGGTACCAGTACCCACACCTCAAAACCTATTTGTATCCTAGATTACAATAAGTACATGGGCGGAGTTGATCTTTCAGATCAGGTACTGAAGCCGTACAGTGCCCTGCGGAAAACAAAAATATGGTATAAGAAGCTGGCCGTGTATATCATCCAGATGGCACTGTATAACGCTTACGTATTATTCCGTTCTACCAGCCAGACGGGGACATTTATGCACTTTCAAGAGGAAGTCATAAAGGGCCTAATATTTGGGAACCAGCAGGCAGAGGGCCCCAGTACTTCTAGTACTGGCCCCAGTACTTCTCGTACTGGCCCCCGTATTGTATCAGGGCAGCATTTTCCTAACGAAATCCCCTCCACTGGAAAAAAGGGCAGGACACAAAAAAGGTGCAAAGTTTGCTATAAAAAGGGAATACGAAAGCAAACTATTTTCCACTGTGAAACTTGCCCCGACAAACCCGGCCTATGTATGAAGGAGTGCTTTAAAATATACCACAAATCTATGGATTATTAGGTTCATCATTTCACCGTGCTTCGGGGGTCTTGCTAATGCGACATAGCACCCACCATTCATTCCACCAGAATGTGTGCTGCAAAATCCAAATATCACTCCTTCCCTTCTGAGTCCTGCCATGCACCCAAATGGTATTTTTTGGTCACATATGAGGCATTGCCGTACTCGGGAGAAATTGCGGCACAGATTTTGGGGTGCTTTGTCTCCTTCATTCCTTGTGAAAATGAAAATGTTTGAGCCAGAACTGCATTTTTGTGTAAAAACATGTAATTTTTCATTTTCACAGCCCAGTTGTACCAAAATTGGTGAAACCCCTGGGGGTTTGAAATGTACACTATACCCCTAGATGAATTCCCTGAGGGGTGTAGTTTGCAAAATGGGGTCACTTGTCGGGGGGTTCCACTGTATTGGTGCTTCGGGGGTCTTGCTAATGCGACATAGCACCCACCATTCATTCCACCAGAATCTGTGCTGCAAAATCCAAATATCACTCCTTCCCTTCTGAGTCCTGCCATTTTTTGGTCACATATGAGGCATTGCCGTACTCAGAAGAAATTGGGGCACAGATTTTGGGGTGCTTTGTCTCCTTCATTCCTTGTGAAAATGAAAAATTTTGAGCCAGAACTGCATTTTTGTGTAAAAAAATGTAATTTTTCATTTTCACAGCCCAGTTGTACCACAATTGGTGAAACCCCTGGGGGTTTGAAATGTACACTATACCCCTAGATGAATTCCCTGAGGGGTGTAGTTTGCAAAATGGGGTCACTTGTGGGGGGGTTCCACTGTATTGGTGCTTCGGGGGTCTTGCAAATGCGACATAGCACCCACCATTCATTCCACCAGAATCTGTGCTGCAAAATCCAAATATCACTCCTTCCCTTCTGAGTCCTGCCATGCACCCAAATGGTATTTTTTGGTCACATATGAGGCATTGCCGTACTCGGGAAAAATTGGGGCACAGATTTTGGGGTGCTTTGTCTCCTTCATTCCTTGTGAAAATGAAAAACTTTGAGCCAGAACTGCATTTTTGTGTAAAAAATTTAATTTTTCATTTTCACAGCCCAGTTGTACCAAAATTGGTGAAACCCCTGGGGGTTTGAAATGTACACTATACCCCTAGATGAATTCCCTGAGGGGTGTAGTTTGCAAAATGGGGTCACTTGTGGGGGGGTTCCACTGTATTGGTGCTTCGGGGGTCTTGCTAATGCGACATAGCACCCACCATTCATTCCACCAGAATCTGTGCTGCAAAATCCAAATATCACTCCTTCCCTTCTGAGTCCTGCCATGCACCCAAATGGTATTTTTTGGTCACATATGAGGCATTGCCATACTCGGGAAAAATTGCGGCACAGATTTTGGGGTGCTTTGTCTCCTTCATTCCTTGTGAAAATGAAAATTTTTGAGCCAGAACTGCATTTTTGTGTAAAAAAATGTAATTTTTCATTTTCACAGCCCAGTTGTACCAAAATTGGTGAAACCCCTGGGGGTTTGAAATGTACACTATACCCCTATATGAATTCCCTGAGGGGTGTAGTTTGCAAAATGGGGTCACTTGTGGGGGGTTCCTAACTTTTAGCATCTTATGGTGCCTAGAAACCTACATGGTGCCTAAAAAATAATCTCATAAAAAGGAGGCTCCAAAATCAAGTAGGTGCTCCTTCTATTATGAAGCCTGTGGTTTGGTCAACGTGCACACTAGGGCCACATATAGGATATTTATGAAAACAAAAGAATTGGGGGAATCAATTTTTAGTCACATTTCTCTAGTAAAATCTACTGTGTTCCTTAGAAAAATGTATTAAAATTGAAATTCTGCAAAAAAAATGAAATTTTACCTACACTTTGTTTTAATTCCTGTGAAACACCTAAAGGGTTAACAAACTTCCAAAATGCTGTTTTGAATACTGTGAGGGGTGCAGTTTTTGAAATGGCATCATTTATGGGGGTGTCTCACATACAAGTCCCTCAAAGTCACATCAGAACTGAACTGGTCCCTAAAAAAATCAGTGTTTGAAATTTTCTTGAAAATTTGAGAATTTGCTATTCATATTTTAAGCCTCCTAGTGTCCAAAAAAATTAAAAGGAGGTTGAAATAATGATGGCAACATAAAGTAGACATATGGTCTTTGTTAGTTATTAACTATTTTGAGTGGTATGATTATTTGTCTCACAAGCAGAAAATGTAACATTTTGCAAATTGCAAACTTTTCAATTTTTTTACGACATTTTGGTATTTTTCACAAAAAAACACAGACTGTATCGACCAAAATTTACCACTAACTTGAAGTACAATGTGTCACGAGAAAACAATCTCAAAATCACTGGGATAAGTAAAAGCAAAAAAAAGTTATCCCCACTTAAGTGATACATATCAGATTTGAAAAAAAGGGCTCTGTCAGGAAGGCAAAAATAGGCTGCGTCGGTAAGGGGTTAAAGGTGTATTCAAAGATCATAATACCAAACCAACGTTTTGAGGCTGGCACACCCCTTTGTCAAGGTGTAGGTCTTGTTCCATGAAATGTGCAATCAGTGAAAACTGCAATGTGAAAGAACATGGCTATCTATAAGCATGCTGATTGGTCGATAGCAGGATCTGTCCACCAATCAGAGTTCTGCCAGGCATTCATTGTATAGAAGCATGTGGAAAGGTGGCATATGATTGCATGTGGTTTTTTAAATGAACTCTTGTGATTGAGTGGGTAGAGGCCCCAGTCTACAGCTTTTCCAAGACCTACAATAATATTAATAGGGCCCAGGGTACTACTCATAAACTAGGGATGTGCACCGGCCACTTTTCGTGTTTTGTGTTTTGGGTTCTGATTACCTTCAGGTTTTGGGTTCTAATGGGTTTTGCCAAAACACCCCCTAAATGTTTTGTGTTTGGATTTTTGGGTTTTGGGTTCTGATTTTTTTTTTAAAAGCATAAAAACTGCTAAAATCGCAGAATGTTTTTTTTTTTTGCTCCTACGCTATTATTAACCTCAATAGCATTCATCTCCACTCATTTTCAGTCTATTCTGAACATCTCACAATATTGTTTTTAGGCCAAAAGGTTGCACGGAAGTAGTTGGATAACTATGATAATAAGCGACACAAGTGGGCAGCACAAACACTAGACTGATACGGCACACTTAATAGCACCCCTTGACTGATATGGCACACTTAGCATCACCCCAGGACTGATATGGCACACTTAGCATCACCCCTGGACTAATACAGCACACTTGGCAGCACCCCATGAATTATACAGCAGACTTGGTTTACCCCAGGAATTATACGGCACAGATGGTGGCACCCCTGACCTGATACAGCATACATGATGGCACACATGGTATTATACGGCACAGATGGCGGAACCCCTGGACTGACACAGCACACATGGAATAATATAGCACACATAGTGATACTCCTGCAGTAAAAATAGTTATTCTTTTAATAAAAAAAATGGCAGCACCCCTGGATTGATACAGCAGATTTAGCAGCACCCCATAAATTATACAGCACACTTGGCTCACCCCTGGACTGATAAGGCACACTTAGCATCACCAGGGCCGGTGTAAGGCTTCTTAACACCCTAGGCAAAACTTCAACCCCCCCAAAAAAACAAATCCAGTGGTCCTCCCAGTTCCCCCAGGAAGGAGGGCAAGTCCCCTTCTTTCCCTGAAGGCCCTCTGCACCCTCCCCTTTGCAACCCACAACAGAGCACAAGGAGGAGGGAGCCGCAATGTATGGAAGTATGTCTCAAGGGAACGTATGCAGGTGAGGTCTTAGAAGTTCCACAGCCGCCAACTGCATTAGGTACAACAAGGATCCTCATAGACACCCTTGATTTTTTCATTTGCAGACTTGGTAGCGCCCCCTCCACCAGATCCCGGCGCCCTAGGCAGCTGCCTAAAGCTGCCTAATGGTAGAGCCGGCCCTGAGCATCACCCCTGGACTGTGACGGCACACTTAGCAGCACCCCATAAATTATACAGCAGACTTTGCAGCAAACCCATGAATTATATGACACACTTGGCTCACCCCAGGAATTATGCATCACACATGCGGGCATCCCTGACCTGATACAGCACACATGGAATTATACGACACAGATGGCGGCACCCCTGGATTGATACGACACACATAGCGGCAGGCATGGAATTATACGACAGACAAATTCCTGCAGTAAAAATAAGAATTTGTATTCTTTTAATTATAAAAAAGAGCATCACACCTGGAATTATACGGCAGACTTAGCAACACCCCATGAATTATACAGCACTCTTGGCTCACCCCTGGACTACAGCCCATTTGACAGCCCTTACAGAAAAAAAAAACACCTTATTTTTATTCTCATTAAAAAAAAGGGCAGCTCCCCTGGTCTGATACAGGACACATGGGCACCCCCCCGGAATTATACGGCACACATGCGGGCACCCCAAGACTGATACAGGACACAGGGGGGCACCCATGGAATTATATGGCACACATGCGGGCACCCCTGGACATAGGCGAATCTAGAAATATGGTAATGAGTGGTCCCAGATCTAGATACAATAGCAGGGGGACCTTTGCACGACGTAGCCACGTGACAAAAAGGGGGCGTGGCCACATGGGAAGGAGGCGTGGTATCACAAAAAGGGGTGTGGTATTACACTTTAGACCATACACAGTAATGCCCATTACACATTTTAGCACACTCCGTAATACCCATTACACAAAGCCACACGCCGTAATGCCAATTACACGTAAGGCCACACACCATAATGCCCATTACACATTGTGCCACACATCATGATGCCCATTACATACTATATAACAAACCGTAATGCCCATTACATATTTGCCACATAAGTACTGCTTACCTATGTGCTCATTGCTTGATGGCACCATAGTACTCATTCCACATGATGCCACACACCATAGTACCCATTACACATGATGCCGCACAACATAGTACCCATTACACATGATGCCGCACACCATAGTACCCATTACACATGATGCCGTGCACCATAGTACCCATTACACATGATGCTGCACACATAATGCCGCTTACACATGATGCTGCACACCTTAATGCCCCTTACACATTAAGCCACACATTATGCATAATGCCCCCACATACCGCCACTTGTAGCATCCCTTAAGCAATGCCCCCAAAAGTGCCACTTACTGTAAATTTTTATATGAGCTTTCGCTGCTGCTGCAGGGAGAGATGGAGAGTGGTACAGCTGCTTCTATGGGGAGAGGAGCAGAGCGCAGCGCAGAGCACGCTCCCACTCCCCCTCTGGTGTCCCCTCTAGCCGAGTGGACATTTGAAATATTGTGCGCGCTGTTGTTGTGCGTGACGTCGGGGGAGAAGAATTGGAGCGGAAGCTGCAGGAGTGACAGTCATTGACAGCTGGGCAGAGAGCAGGGGGCTGCCCGGCTGTATTCAGAGCGCTGCAGGTCACGGCTGTTTGAAATAATACCCCTTTCACAACAGAAAATGCAGGGATTTACCCAGGAATATGGTCCCAGGATCATGCAGGGACATTCCCAGGCTGACCCCTTATACACCAGCCTAGTCCCTGCATTTTCTGGTGTGAGGGGGAGAGACAACCACTCCCCTCTCCCTACCCCCGTTTAACCAACCAGCTATATCTTTGGAACCAACTGACCCATTTACATGAGACCAGTATCATATTGAAGAACTTTTGAGTTGGCTGTGAATGATTTTGGTCCCGTGAAACTGGGCTGTTTGGTTCCAGAGAAATCTGCCCTCAAAGAACAGAAACAGTCATGAAATTACAGCAAAAAACAAGGGGTTCGACAGATGGATAGCTGCGCCCGGGGCTGCTGCTGTGTGTAATTTTTGTGGGTCACCACACTCCCACCAACAAAGTACAATAAAAAAAAAAATAAAAAACACTTCAGCGCTGTCCCTAAATTGACAACAGATGAAAGAAATTTTATATTGGAGGGTATAGCGCTCATTTTAAACAATAATTATTTTTGGTTTGATGGGGATTTTTATTTGCAGCTAACGGGTACCGCGATGGGCACCAGACTGGCACCGAGCTATGCCAATCTATTTATGGCTAAGTGGGAGGAGGAGAGCATCTTTAACAACATGCAGCTCGGTGCCAGCCTGGTGTCCTGGAAGCGGTACATTGACGACATTTTGTTTATTTGGAATGGGGATGATGTTTCTTTAAGTAATTTTTGTGATGTTTTGAATTGTAATGACATTAACGTAAAGTTAACTTTTGATAAAAGTCAAACGAATGTCAATTTCCTTGACCTATATATCTATGTTGAGGATGGTAAGGTTAAAACCCGTAATTTTGAAAAAATTACAGACTGCAATTCATTTATCAACTACACGAGCAACCATCATATAAATTGGTTGCGCAGCATACCCAATGGGCAGTTCCAGAGGATAGGCAGAAATTGTACGGAACTGGACATATATGAGGTCCATGCAGATAAATTGGAAAAGCAGTTTAAAAATAAGGGCTACCAAGAAAATGTGATTACTAAAGCTAGAGAAAAGGGTAGGGGATCAATGCAAAATGTAGTGAAGGTGACACCAGCTGTCCCCCGACCTGAAAGAAGTAATACACATAGAGGGGTGAACTTTATCACCAAATTTACCAGTCAATCCAAACAGGTTGAAAAAATCATCAGGAAACATTGGGCTATCCTAAAGAGTGATCCTATCCTAAAACAGTTTGTTGATGAGAATCCCCATTTCATTTATAGGAAAGCCAATAACTTAAAGAATCTCCTTGTTACCAGTGCCATTAATACACCGTCCCCCCTGAACCCCATAAAATCGAAAGGTTTTTATCGGTGTGGGACCTGCTCAATGTGCAGGGTGTGTAAAAGTGACAGTAGGGTGATAAATCAATATAAGTCTACACAGACAAATGAGTGGTATACTATCAATGATTTTATCACCTGCAACACTAAATTCTGCATATATATAATTGAGTGTACTTGTCACAAACAATACATTGGTAAAACCACTAGAATGTTGAAGACCCGCATGGCAGAACATGTGAGAAACATCAAAAAGGGGACCGAGACCCATAATGTGTCTTTGCATTTTAAACATACACATAATTGCGACACTAAACATTTGTTTTCATTCTGTGGTGTCAATGTTATTAAAGAGCACTGGAGGGTTAACGACAGGGAGAAAAGATTGTCTTGTGCTGAAATGAAGAAAATCTACTCACACAAGACAATAGAGCCAAATGGGTTAAATGTGGCTTTTGAAGTAAAGTGTTTTTTATGAAACTGTACTCTACTAATGTGTTTTTTATGAAATTGCATTTTACTAATGTGTGCTTTTATTATGTTTGTTTATGTCTGGATTTACCCTTGGAGAAAAAATTACGTTTTTGGCCACATCATGGTTCCCTGAAGCAGGGACACATATCATACAGCATTGATCCTTATGAAAATGGAACATCCAAAATGGCCCCCGCTGTGTATACAAACAGAGAAGGATGTGACACCTATGCCTGCAGAGGAAGCGCTCAGAGGAAGCGTTTCACGCGTGCACAGGGAGGAGAGCTGTATAGTGCTAAGCGGAACCACTGAAGCGGGTATTTGCGCACGATCCAGCAACCGGAAGTCACTTCCGCCGGACCGGAAGTGACGCGACGCAACTCTCACAGGTGTGTGAGTAGTTGGGAGAAAAGCGAGTGAAAATATGGACGCTAATCCCGGAAGGGATTTGGTGGATCTATCATGTACTGTATGCACAACGTTATTTACATTATGTGACATTATATGTATGTGATATGCGGATGTTAAAGAAGTGTAGCCAGGAACAGAACATGTATTAGTTAGTTGTTTAGGAGGGCTTATGGGAAGCAGTTATTTCTTGCTCCAGCCCAGGTTTTTTGTATTACTATTTCATAGTAATGAAGGGGACAGGTATATAAACCACCCCAGTATACTTACCTCTCACACCTTGAAAAAGGGCTATAACCTGAAGCCCGAAACGCGTTGGTGAAGGAGAGGACACAGCTGATGGTGAGACTTTTTTGTGCTATTTTACATCTAGCAAATTCAGCTCAACCTGTTCCGGATACAGGGAGAGTTTGAACTTTAAGGTCTCACCATTTTTGTGGTTTTTTTTTTTTTTTAACACATTTTTATCATCTGTTTTTATCTTGTACCATATGGAATAAATTTTTTATGGAGTACGTTGGTTGTGGAGAATATCCTTACCTTGAAAAGACTAAAGAAACCGTTATGTGCCTATAGGGCCTCACATAGAGGTGAGTGTTGGTCTATGAGACGTGTTGATGTGAATGTGGGGAATCTAAAGTGACAAGGAGGTTACCAGAGGACCGTAAAACCTGCATTAAAGATACCTTTATATGAAAATAGGGCCTTTATATAAGGTCAGTAACATCTGTATTGGATCTGTGAAAAAGAGTGCGAGGTCAGAGGAGGAGTGAAGTGAGACAACCCTGGGGAACACATAAAAGATACCTTTATGTGCATATAGGGACCCCCACAGAGGTCAGTAAGAGGCCTCATCCTGTCTAGACAGTGTCGAAAGACATCAGTCAAACCAGGAAATCATCAAGCAAGTTCATTCCAGAATCAATTTAGGGACAGCGCTGAAGTGTTGTTTAGTCATGAAATTACATTTAAGAAATGAAAAAAAAAAACGGTTTAACCTCAATATCCCTGGAACCAATTAACCCATATGAATCCAGCCTGGTATCAGATTGAAGGCCCAGCGATTTGGGTTTGACTGAGATCAACCTCGAGCTTCAGTGATGCCGAAGGGGGAACTGGCAGCCGTTGAACTGGGTGGGGGTCGGAATTAGCGGGCCCCATGTTATCCTATAGGGAAAACATTTCAGCTTTGCCTGGCAGTATCTCTGGTTCCCAGGGGGCTAGAGACACGGGGCTGGGCTCGTTGGAAAGCCCCATCCCTCAGCTACATGTGCTAATGGGTGGTCCTGTGCACCCTGGACCACCCCCTAGATTCGCCTATGCCCCTGGACTGATACGGGACACATGGGGGCACCCATAGAATTATACGGCACACATGTGGGCACCCCTGGACTGATACAGCACACATGTGGGCACCCCTGGATGGATACAGAACACATATGGGCACCCCTGGACTGATACAGCACACATGTGGGCACCCCTGGACAAATACAGCACACATGTGGGCACCCCTGGATGGATACAGTACACATGCGGGCACCCCTGGACTGATACAGCATGCATGTGGGCACCCCTGGACAAATACAGCACACATGTGGGCACCTCTGGATGGATACAGTACACATGCGGGCACCCCTGGACTGATACAGCACAAATGTGTGCACCCCTGGATGGATACAGTACACATCTGGGCACCCCTGGACTGATGCAGCACACGTGCGGGCACCCTGGACACTGGCAGCAGTAATTAAAAAAAAATGTTTGCTTTGCATTTTTTTTTTATTAAAATAATGCAGCCCCCTCTGTAGCACTAGCAGCCCCTCTATGCATTAATCATCCCCCCTCCCCAAGCAGGTGTCCCCCTCACACCCCCTCAGCAGACAGCACGGACACATCCGTGCTGTCTGAAATCACCAGCCTGTTTGAAAATGGCGGTGACCGCCGGGAACTATATATCCCCAGGTCTCGCGAGAATCCGACGCGGGATGATGACGTTTTAGCCTCGATTTGGACTCAGAAAGATGGCGGGAACCGACGAACTCCTCGGATCCGGCCTCGGATCAGGTAAGTTTGTGGGGGTTCGGATCTCTAGGATCCAAACCCTCTCATCTCTATCATAAACCCAATGCTTTTGTGGTATTTGCGGTACCTGCAGTGAATAAACAATAGCTCTACTTCTGGCTAAACAACATTTGTGGTCTGACATTCACATTAACACATAGTTGCTTACCCTTCTACATTCTGCAGGAGACTCCATGAAATAGCAGCAATCTCCGTCTCTCCCTGAAAGCTCTAGCACTCTCTCTAATTTCACCAATCCCACATTGCACAGCAGATACATTTTTTTGTGGAGACATTTCCCTGTGCTACATGCATGTTAAATAAGGTTTCTCGTGTCCACTTTTATGGAACCACATGTAAGACACAATACATGAACAAGTCCTGACACTTATTAGTGTCTTCAGCAAGTACAGGAGATCTTACTTAATGCTTTGGGAATCATCTACATTTTGTATGTCAGTAATTTTATGACATTCTTCTCAGATGTAGTAGTGCGCATTTGCACTACTAGGTGCTGCCCAAGGGCAGGGGGGACCGATGTTTGGTGTCTGCATGTGCGCAGATGCATTTCTGTGCATGTGCAGATGCCAGGTGTGAATGGGCACTTTGAGCTGCAAGTTTGCCGTCCCAGTCGCACCCAACAGTGCGGGCTGGGAGCGGCAGTGGATAGATGCGCCCACAGGAATGCCCAGTGTTTCATGGGTGTTCCCTTGAAAACGCTGGACATTCCATTGGAAATGAGGCAGGGACGCAGCTGTGGGGGTCCGTGCAGAGGGTGCACGCAAAGCTAGGACACCTGAGAGTCTTAGTTTTGAGTGCCACGTACGACATCATTCAATGGTTGGCAACCTTTGAATGATGTGGTACTCACCCACTAGGCTGTGAATGGATGTTTATGCAGAACATCCATTCGCAGCCGTGTGGCCGAATCAGCATGAGAGGGGGGTGGGCAGCATTGCGAATGGTGGGCGGCTTAAAATCACAGGCAGCGCTGCATGTGAACCAGAATAACTTCCAAGTTTTCAAAAGTAGGCAAGTGTACATTAACATTAAAGTTAAAATTGTTAAGACTAACAAGAAAAAATGAAAAGGCTTTCAAAGGCTGAAGGTGCCCATACACGTGCCGATGCTGCCGTTGCGATGTGTGCTTTGAGATGCGCGCTCCCGCGGCATCTCATCGCATAGTACAAACAAGTATGTGCTGCACATACTTTTTGTACTGTCTTTCCATCGCATTACATCGCATTGCATGGACATGGCATGCACAATGCATGCAATGTGATGCAATGCTATTTTAGCATTGCACAAAACGCATGCACAAAACGTATGCCGGAATTGGCACGTTTATGGGCACCTTAAGTACTAAAAAGGAAACACATTATACAAATAAGATACACTTCCACATGAATATGTCAGCTTAAATTTACACTGAACATGTCATAAGGCAAAATTTCAATAACTGTTGGTAAAGTACTGTCAGTGGCTCGGTGAGTTTACCACGTTATATTATCTGTAGAGACAGGCAGGAAACTTCACGTTTTTATTAAGTGTTTGTGCAAAAAACATAAACTACATATACTGTATTTCAATGAAACTAAATAAATCTAGCAAAGAAAGCAAAGTAGTGCGGCACAAACTAACACATTTTCTCTCCTTTTGAAAAATGCAAGTCTTTGTAATTAAATGGACAGTATTGTCAGGCCTTAAATGAGTAACAGAACTACTGTTCATTTAAATCACGTTTTCCTGAAATCAATCCAACTTAAGTAGACATGTTTTGGAAGTTTATTGGTTTTTCATGCCCATTAAGTAAAGCTGTAAGGTTCTTTAAAACAGTTCTGAAGTGCTTCTAACAATACATCTTTTCTTTAATATACTATTTAGTGTTCTGTTTCCATTATTAAGTGGCATTTGATACCTTGTATTGTTATTTATCATTCTGCTTTCGTTTTTCTTCAACAAAAAATTTTGGAGGATTTTTGTAATGAAAATCTCACTAAAACCCTGCTTGTCTTTATCCCATTGATTTTTTATGCTTCAAATACATTCGGCACAAACAGTATTTCACAATTGTTGGTTTATTTTTTATGCTGAAAATAGACTTGAGTTCTAAAAAGAAATGTGTTTTAAATGTTTCATCAATTTTTTTTAACTTGTTCAGTGCTCCTAAATCCAAATAAAAAAATAAAAAAATACAGATGAAAGACTTTCACAAGATCAGATCTTTGAATCATGACTACCATGTTGACAATAAACAAGAGTTATAACCAAGTAATAAGAGGCCCAACAACTGCAGAGACTTGTATCTGCACTGCTGCTCCTCTGTGACAGGATTGTGTCACATTGCAGCACCTGGATCCCGCTTAGTGTGGGGGAACTGGCATTTTGGTGTAACCCCCTGCAAGTGTAATACCCAGGTACATTCCACACTCCCTGCACACCCCTTGTGATGCCTTTGCCAATTACCCTATGTGTTGTGTAAAGTCTTGGAGGTCAAAGTTCATCCTATATTTAAATTTTATGTATATAAATAATAGAAGTATGCACAGTGGCGTAGCTAGCATGGAGCCACTGGAGCTCAAGCTCCAGGCGCCAGAGGTTGAAATGGCGCCGTGCACTGCTAACGGCACCTGCTCTGACTTCTCTGCTGTGCCCCCGGCTCACAATATCAGCTGAAGCCACAGCCGGAAACAATGTTTCAATGTTTTTTTTTTTTTAATTGCTGCAGAGACGAAGACAGCCTTGTCTCCGTCTCTGCACTTTCTGGGGCCACTCTGCTCAGAGCAGCTCAGCTGCTGAGGCTCCTCACAGAGAGCTCAAACCGCACACAGCAGAGCTCAGCTGACCGGATCACACAAACAGGAAGCATGTGCACTGTGCAGGCAGCAGCAGCATCAGCTCCTCTCCCGGCCACTGTGACTGATGTCCTCCTCTTCTCCTCCTCAAAGGTGTTGGTTAGTGCTCCGTGGGTGTGGGGGGCCACTGGCAGTGTGTGCTGCAGTATATGTATCTTTGTAGGTTTATATGCTGTGTGTGTTTATGCATGCTGTATGTGTGTATATGATATGCTGTGTGTGGGTTTTGTGTGTATGCATGCTATTTTTATGTTTGTAGGTATCCTGCATGTGTATGTATGCTGTATTTATGTATGTTGTGTGTCTGTGTATGTGTATATATGTATGCTGTGTGTATGACTTTATGCTGTATGTATGTATGTATGTATGTACTGCATGCTGTGTGTGTATCTTTCTTTCTATCTCGTGTGTGTAGGTATGCTATGTGTGTGTGTATGCATACTGTACATGCTATTTGTGTTTGTGTGTATGTATGTAATGCAATAATGTAATAATTTATTATAGGAAAGTGGGGAGGCCTGCTAAAAATTAGGTGGTGCGGGGGGGGGGGGGCACACACATACCCTTGCTCCGGGCACCATGTCACCTAGCTACACCGCTGAGTATGCATCCCTGTTTCTTAATACTATTTAGAACAATGGGGCAGATGTATCATTGCGGCGCGATAAGCGCCGCTATGATACTTCCTGCTTCGTCTCAATAGCGAGGCGAAGCAGGAAGGGACATTGACAAGATGTATTAACATCTTGTCTGCCGAAGCGGGGGAGCGTTAACTCCCCCCTCCGGCGATATCCCTTTCTGGAGGTAGCGCATCAGTTAATACTGATGTGCTATCTCCTGTCCCCCGGCCGGCCGCACTGGGCATGCGCGGGATCTCGCTGTTCACGCGAGATCCCCAGCGCAGCCCAGACCTAACAGCAGGGACAGCGCTGCCCCTGCTGTTTAGATAGGGCTTCGCCAGCCTGATGCTGGCGAAGCCAAAGCAGGCTTCGTGCGGAACGGTCAGCGATGCTGACCGTTCATACATTCGGCCTGCTATCATTTTGATAGCAGCGCCGATATGGACAGGGGCGCATAGCGCCCCTGTCCTTTACCACATCTCACCTCCTTCATACATGGGGGAGAAGCGGTATCAGTGCACATAACATGCGCTGATACCCCTTCTCCCCCATAACGACCCTTCATACATCTGCCCTAATATTAGTTAAACATATAGGACACTCTTTTTTACCAAGGGTTTCAGCTAACCCCAAAATAAAATCATGATGGCAATTGTATGAAAACATTGGGGTATCAGCGACCACTGGTCTCTTTCCAATTAAATGTATCTGTGAATCCCCATACACAATGGGAGATTACATTTTGAGGGATGTAGGCTAGGGTAAACGTCATTGATCTTCCCAGTGGCTAGACCGGCCATACACACATAGTGTGTTTATGGGCGATCTGTGCTTACTCACATTCTTGATGCAGATGTAGGTGAGCGGGCAATGACCACACATCGCCATCACTAGGGAGCATACATGGAGCAATCTGTTCCTAAATACTAAGCAATTTAGAAAGTTCGCTAATGCTGGCCACACATCAGACCAACTTTCCTCCAACCATCCAACTAGATGGTTGGATGGAATAAAAACCTGGTACTGGATAGGAGCAAATGTCCTTTGTTTCCCAAATCGGAAAATGGACAACAACTGTCACTCAGACAATGTACTGTAGTTGGACCTATTTGATCTAAACAATTTCACTGAATGTTTTTGTTCATTCTCCTAAATTTGTGAGCAAATTGCTTATTGGCATTTGCCCCATACAGTACCAGATTTTCAGTCCAACCAATCAACTAGTTGGATGGTTGGAGGAAAGTTGGTCTGATGTGTGGCCAGCATTAGAAAAGAGACTAAAATTTCCCTATGTGTATGCCCCCTAAGTTTGGTGCCTTTAAGAAAAGAATCATACAAGTTTGTTTAACAAGATAACAAAAAAAACCACATATAATAAAGATACAAAAATGGGATAAATAAGCACCGATGAAAATTAGAGCAACTGGGGAAATTTACTAAGATGTGTATTCTACTTCACATGTGATTTTGCTATGAGCTACCAATCAGATCCTGTCTACTATCTTCTAGAGGCTGCTAAATAAATAAGAAGTAGATTCTGATTAGTTGCCTATAGCAACATCACATGTGAAGTAAAATACACATCTTAGTAAATTTCCCCCACTATCTTATGTCAAGGGCAGGATTTCCCCTTTCCAATACTACTTGCATCAGTTTTGACCCACTTTCACCACGCTTGCTTGCATCATCAAGTTTCCTAATAGTAATATCCTTCAGTGACCTCAAAGATGACTGGAATAAATTGATTTCAAACTTTTTACTTGCCACAACCTGTGCACTCTGAGTTATTGATTATATCTTTGAGAACCCAAAGAGTTTATCCCCTTCACATTAGTGAAAAACCCTCTTGTAAAAGCAGAAGAAAACAACAACACAACAATAGTAAGATTTCATGTCTTTAAAACTTTTCCTATTAACCCTTTGAAGTCCAGTTTTTTTTTAGCGATTCAAACATTCTGGTTTAAATGTTTAATTTAATTGTAATTTTTTTTAAAATAATGTTATTCAAAAATGGTCTACTTTGAATGTTGAATGATGTTACTGTTCTTATTTTAAAGTGGCTCACCATTGGGTCTGCTACTAGTGCTAGGGCGGTTGAGCCTGACTAAACGTTGGACCTGAAAGGGTTAACTCCATCACCACTCAATTACTGTACACCCATTCCGCCACAAGTACATATCCTGCTGAATTGTATGGGACTTCAGACCTCAGATGCACAGATATGCCTCATGAGCTTTAAACACATGAAGGTATGCATAGTCATTTCCAATCAGGTTCAGGGTATTCAATTATGAGGATGTAGTCGGAATCCCGGCAGTCAAGATAAGTATGTACAGTTTTAGGGTTAGTTTTAATGTTAGATTAGAGGGAGGGTTAGGGTTAGGAAGGGCTTTAAAATGGTCCTGGAGAGGTGGTGGAAGTGATTTCCCATGATCTACTGTACCTCTCATATTTTATAAAGGGACAGTGGTCACACATGGAAGGGGCATAGTCGCACAATAGTACCCCCAATTTAAATGATGTCACACCCTATGACAATGTTATTCACATTACACTGCATGTAGTGATCCAGTTTCATATTACGCCACCTAGTAGTGCCCCTTATTCATGTTACAAAACAAAGTAGTTCCCCTTATTTACATTATGCTATGTAGTAGTTCTCTTTATACATGTTATGGCACACAGTATTGCTCCTTACACACAATTCTGATGGTAGTAGTGTCCCTTAGACAGAATATAAGCACAGGTGTGTCATTAGATGGTGCATCCCGGTGTAACCCGCTGTGACACCAAAATACCAGCTCCTGCTCAGTGACAGGAGCCAGGTGCTGCACTGTAATGTTAAGTTTTGCACCTGGCTCCTATCTCTGTGTAGGAGCTGGTATATAATCTGCAGCAGTCTCCAGGTGCCGCCTGCATCTCCCACACAGACAGAGTGCCATGTCAGGGTCCACGAAGCAGATCCCCCCCTCTCACAATGCCACACCACATCTAGTGAAGACACTCACCCTTCCACAATAGATTGTTCATGGCCTCATCAGGTGTCATCAGAGTAAGTGACAGCTGTGGATAGGCATGCCGTAGATCATTTTAGGTGCATCTTAATAGAAAAAGTGTCACAGAAAGATGCCCAGTGCTGCTGAGTCATTCCATGGCTAGAGGACCTGTTTAATGTGATGGAAGGCTAGACGTTTGTAAGTACAGATGGAACGCCTCTCGATCAGTGCCGGGGCTCACCAGACTACCCCTGCTGGTGAGCCAGCGCTCCATCTGACTGGGTGCGTGAGTGTCCCACGCTTGTCCCAGTTACCGAGCGGGCTGGGACACGAACTCTGCCTGTCTCCGCTTCAGGGAGATGGGCAGGGTTAGGGGGATGGCAAGGAGGTGGGGGGCGGTGTTGGGAACTGGCGGGGACCAAGGGGGAGCTCTGGTTGGAGGGGATGTGCCTGTGTCTCGTGCACACACATCCACTTCCAGCAGCTGGTGGGGGCTGGTGGCTGGCGATCCCTCTGTATTTAAGTTTTCTTAATTTTTCCATAATAATTTTTTTACTGTACTTTTTCACTGTATTTTTTCCTTTTGTTTTGTGGTGAATTTACTTTTTTTTTTATTGCCCATAAAAATGTATTTTGCTACCCAGCATATGACGCTCCTGCATGTGCCCATGCTCACTGACAGTGTCTGGAGTTCAGAGTCCAGGAGCTGCTGTGGAGCTCCGTTCTGAGAAGGCATGTGCCTTCTCTAAGGTGGTGTACATGACAACTTCAGCACTTGTGTCTGCTGTGTTCACTGCTACTGGTTTATTTGTCCTTCTGTTGGGCACCATTGAGTGGTGTTTCAGCACTGCCAATGTTCCTGTATGTTGACTAGCTCCTCTGCCACATCCAATATGACAGTGTGGTTGCATAATATTGAAATGTATTCTGCTTCCCTAGACACTGATGACCAAGGGTGCCCCCCAGCAGCACTAAGGAGGGGAGCTTTTTCTGTTCTGACTGCTCAGGGGTCCTTGACACCTCTGAGCTGGATCCCTGCTCACTCTACCATGCAAGATGCCCAGATAACTAATGTTAAATGCATTAGGAGTGGAGAATTGCTCCCACTCTTAAGTCAAGTGGTATATGACACTGCATGCCTGCTTGTTACATAGTAGGTGAGGCTGAATAAAGACTTGCCTCCAACTAGCTCAACCTATGTTTATAATAGTTTATCCCTTGTTGTATAGTATGTTCTGCTATTTTAAAGACAGATTATGTTACTTATTCTTACCTGTGGATATTTTTAACCAATAAATGTTTATCCAACCTTATTTTAAACGTATTTATAGTGTCTACCGACACCACTTCTCCAGGAAGAGAGTTCCAAAGTTTGACTGTTCTGACTGTAAAGGAATTTTTTCTTCTAGATGAACAAAATCTTTTTTCTTCTAATCTAAACTCATGCCCTCGCGTCCTAGATTCCTGTCTAGCAGAAAAAAAGGGTGTTTGACAGTTCCTCATATTGGCCCCTAATGTTTTTACCCATATTGAGCATGTCCCCCCTTAAACGTCTCTTCTCTAGTGTAAATAGTGCCAGATTGCTTAATCTTTCCTCGTAGCTTAAATTCTCCATTCCCCTAATAAGCTTTATTGCTCTTCTTTGGATTTTTTCTAATTGTATGATGTCCTTTTTATAGTGTGGGGCCCAGAATTGCACTCTGTATTCAGGGTGTGGTCTAACCAATGATTTGTACAGAGGCATAATTACTTTTGAGTCCCTAGTTTCCATGCCCCTTTTAATACATGCTAGAGAATACATGCTAGCTATGCAATCCCGGCAAGTTTTAAAACTGTAAATAGGTCAGGCAGTGGGCATGGTGGGGAGAGTCTACTGAGGGGAAGGCGGGTACAAGGAAGTTAGTAAGGAATACAAATAAGTCCATAGGAGAAATTAAACACAATGTTAATTGTTAATGACGCAAATAAAAATAAGCATATATTAAAATGCCTTCTGGCTAATGCAAGAAGCTTAGCAGGTAAAAACAGGGAACTAGAAACAGTGGTCACTAGAGACGATTATGACATTATTGGTATTACAGAAACATGGTGTAACGAGTCGCACAACTGCGCATTAATCATGGAGGGATATACACTCTACAGAAAAGATAGGGAAAATAGAAAGGGTGGGGTGGGGGGTGTGCCTATATGTTGTTGCTGCAGTATGCATGATGCAGTATGCATGATGATTGCAAGAGCATGTTATATCATGTTGGGTGAACCATGAGGTTAGAGTAACTTCTGCTGCCCTTTCACACACTGGATAATTTAGCTGGTACTACTCCTTCCCTATCATGCATCTGCTTCCCAAGTTGTCTGGATGTGTGTGGTTGTGCTGCTGCCAGTAGCTGTTTGTTCACATGTGGAGCCCACCACCACAGGGACATGAGGGCCACTGTCTTGCCTTTAGTCACTGATTGCTTCTTCTTCTAATCCAAGACCTGATTCCTGGAAAATGACTCCAGAAACTTATAAACAACTAGGGGGCCCAACCAGTGGCGTATGTTTGTCCCAGTTGCCTGGAGGCAAGATAAATATTGGTTCCCCCCAGACCCACCCAAACACCACCTTATATAAATATATGTATGCATTTGTGTGTGCATGCATGTATGTACAGTATTAGCAAGCGGGAGAACGCTTAAGTATACAGCTCGGTCCTATTTTTTATTTCATCCCTTCTTTTATGGTTATATAACCACTGTTTTTAATTCATACTTATGAGCTCTAATTGATCAGTGCTATCTTTATATGTGCTAATAAATGTTTATAATTTGTGATACCCAATTGACCATATCTAATTCACTTTAAATTTTTAAACCTAGCGCTCCACTTCTTTTTTCTCTTTACCAATTGTACTTCCTCAAGGAACTGACCTTCCTTGGTGTGAGCTGCTCGGGTCACATACACCCCTTCTTTGGCGCCCCTTTCTTACCTCTGGTAAGAAATCCACCTTTTTCTTCTTTTTTTATTATTGACGTAGTGGGCTGACAAAGATGGGTTGTTTTGTGAATTATAATGACAGGATTAATAGGAGGCAGACCTATTTTTCAAAATGGGAAAAACCCATTGAGAAAATGCCAAATATGGATAATGACTTAAGGGGAGATTTCGACAGTCTGGAAGATTTGATGAGACTAGAAACAAGACACTGGCTTGATGGGACAAACCTCTAGAAATATATTGACCAGAAAATTATACCAAGAGGTTTAAGACTCAGCAAACCTTCAATCTTCCAGGCTGACGAAGAATTCCAGAACAAATGGAATGCACTGTTGGATAAATGTTCAATAGCTTTGATGGAGTTAGTGGTGGATTTTAGATTTAAAAAAAGCTAAGGCCACAGAAACAGAAATAGAAAATTTAAAGAAAAAGTTAGAAAAATTTAATAATACAAAGGAATATCGAGAGAGAGATGACATACTTACTGATAGGATTTTGAAATTTGAAAACTCTCTTATGGAGACAAAATGTAAGAAATTTCAAAGAGACATAGAAGATTACAAGGGGAGATATTAGATCATATAGGAAAAAAAGACAAATACCACAATCAGAAAGAATCCAAAACCAATCTGTATATCCTCCACGTAGAGAATATATTGCTAATAGAGCTCCATTCAATAGGAGGAATAGCGAAAGATCCCCCAGATTTTGGCATAAGAGAGAAAACTACAAATCCCCAAATAGGAGATCACGCTACCCAACCCCCATGAAAGAAACACCTAAGCAAGATCTCAATACTGGAGCTAGACCTAAAAACAAAATAACTGTACAGAGAGAGAACTCCCCTGAAGTTTTTTTAGACCAATTCTCACGGAGAACCAACCAGAGGGAATCACATTGGGACAGGGAAACTTACCCAAGAAACCCCAACAAAAAGAGAAGAAACTCAGAAAGAGAGGAGGTAAGGAATTAAAATTAAAATGTAAGAACCTGAAAAAATCCACAGACAGCAAAGCCAAAAATAATAAGAAAAAGGTGTTCAACTTATCCGCACGGGTCCTAAATAGAGGGGAAATATAAATATTGGAGAAAGGTCTTAAATTTTCCCCTACTACCCCTCCTAATATTTTTCTACTCTTCGTAGAACTCAACCGGTTTGTGCGCACTTTGTGCAGGAAAAAATGTTTTGCAGGCCAAAAATTAAAAAAAAAATGGATGTTGAAGCTACATCGATTCTCCTTGACCAAAAAGATGAGCAGGCGCTCTTAGAGTTGGAATCTCTCTTACAAGAGAACAATCAAGGTACCTCAAAAACCTTAATTTATGATTTAAATAGAGATAGGAGGCGTTTTAAACAAAAATCGGATTTTTAACCGATTAGATCCAAAGGAACAGCCATAGATGCCTTTTACATGGCCACCATGGAAGAATTTAAAACACTTTGTTTAAAAACCGACAACAAACAATATAAAATGAAAGACAATCTAAATAAATGGGAAAGACGTGCCCTAAAAAATCTGCAAAAGGATTCTGCAATAATAAACAAAGAAGCAGATAAGGGAGGGGGGGGGGGGTTGTTGTTCAAAATGTCCAGGATTATCTTAAAGAAGCAAATAGACAATTAACCAATACAATTCACTATACCAAACTAATAAGATACCCTACTCCCGAGTACATCATAACTCTAAAACATCTTTTGGATACAGCAATTGAAAATCATGTCATCTCCAAAGAAGAGTATCAATTTATTTTTTCTACACATCCCGTCACTCCCACCTATTATCATTTACCTAAAATTCATAAATCACTCACTTCACCCCCTGGCCGTCCAATCATTTCTGGTATTCACTCTCTAACCTTTAACCTGTCTGCATATGTTGATTCTTTTTTACAGTCATGGGTGCAATCACTGAGGTCACACATCAAAGACACTCAACATTTTCTGAATTTGATTGGGGGCGTCGAGTGGAAGGAGGGCTATGCCTTCCTGACACTAGACGTCTCCAGTCTATACACAAATATTACACATGATCTAGGCATGAAAGCCATATCAGATAAATTACAAACGGATGGTGACCTCAGTGATTCTCACATTACTTTCCTTTTAGATTCCATTCACTATATTTTACATCATAATTATTTTCTTTTCAATAATACTTATTATTTACAGGTGATGGGGACGGCCATGGGCACCAGGTTCGCCCCGAGTTACGCCAATCTCTACATGGGCATGGTCGAAGACCAGCTGGTGTGGGGAGGCGGACATGGGGCATCCCTGGTGCTATATGGCTGTTATATAGATGATTTATTCCTTATTTGGCACGGTGAAGCACAGTCTGCACTTTCCTTTATCACTTTTTTGAATAATAATCCATTTAATTTACAGTTTACCCACACTTATCACCCCTCACAAATTAATTATTTAGATATTTCCCTCACCATTAAGGACAATCGGATACAGACCTCTAATTATAATAAGGAGGTAAATACTAATTCGTATTTACACTTTCAGAGTGCCCATTATCCTCCATGGAAACGGAATATTTCGAAAGGGCAATTTCTGCGACTTTGCAGAAACTGTTCAGATTTGGACTCATATCGAGCCCAAAGTAAAACTATGGCAGAATCATTCCTGGAGAGAGGTTACCCAGAACAAATAATAGAGAAAGCTCAGATTGAAGCTGAGAAACTAAATAGGGCAGAATTACTAGTCCCTAAAAAGAACAAACAAGAGGAAAAAGACAATTCTGGGAACGGAATTTCCTTCATATACACTTTTAATAGCGAACATGTACAAATTAAGAAAATTGTGAATAAAAACTATAATCTTCTGAGATGTGACCCAGTGTTGAAGGAACAGATTCCGGAGAAACCAATTTTTATGTTTCACAAAAATAAAACTGTTAAAAATTTATTGGCACCAAGTTTTTTTGACACAAAAGAATCCAAGGACTCGAATTGGTTACAATCAATAACAAATAACATGACCGGATGTTTTAGATGTAACAAAAATAGGTGTATCACTTGCCAACAAATTCAAAATAACAAAAAAAAATTAATAACGAATGATAGAAGGACGTACAAAATCAAAACGTTTATCAACTGTGAAAGCACGTATATAATTTATATGTTGACATGTTCATGCGGATTGATCCATATAGGACGCATTACGCGATCCTTAAAGAAGTGCTTTTTAGAACACAGAAGGAATGTTATAAATACATTTATGAATCATAGTGTATCGAGGCATTATTTGTCCCACCACAATAGTAACCCAGCCTGCTTAAAAGTTCTAGGTCTGGAACATATTAAAAATACAAAAAGGGGAGGAGATTGTTTTAAAACTCTATGCCAACAGGAGATATACTGGATGCACTGCATGAACTCTATTTTCCCAGAAGGATTGAATGATCAAGTAGAACTAAACACATGCCTTTAGAAAATCTCTCCACATAATTGGGTAGGGCATATAAAAGAAGAACAACAGGGATAGAGGAAGGAGAAAGGAGGAAGGGGAGTAGTACAATGTATCCAAGAAGGGTGTAATAGGCAAAACATCGATTCGAGCTAAGGAGGCAGGAGGGAATTTGAGAGATAAAGAGACACAAAAGGCAACAAATGCAATATTAGAGAAAGGTATCTGTATTTGAGTGCAATGTAATGTAAGGGTTGATGTTATGTAATATTTCATTATGTATTATTGTAACAAAAAAAAAAAAAAGGAAATTGAATAGAAGCAAGCAAAAACTGGCAAAATGTTGGCAAAGAGACAGCAAAATGATATGGATCCCCCTTGTATTAGGAAGAATTGATAACAATCCTACCCTAGTTTTTTTTCCCTTTTGTGTCTGTAAGGTGTGTTGGGTTGTATGAATGAATGTTGATTTAAATGTTCGTGTAGCCGAGTTTAAAATGGTTATATTGAACATACCCAGAAGTAAACGGCTAAGTAAAGTAAGACAAATATACCAGTAAAAAGTATATTTATATCAGCAAAAATCCTAAAATGTTGGATAATTGCAGAG
This sequence comes from Crinia signifera, assembly GCF_055691185.1. Lineage (NCBI taxonomy): Eukaryota > Metazoa > Chordata > Amphibia > Anura > Myobatrachidae > Crinia > Crinia signifera. The sequence goes on along the minus strand of NC_139219.1, from coordinate 81,853,965 downwards.
AATATGTCTTTCTTTCTTTTTATATATCTATTCTGTATGTTGTCTATATTTTTTGAAATAAATAAAGTTTAAAAAAAAAAAAAAAAAAGAAAATCTCTCCACATATATAATAAAAATATAAATAAAAGTATATATATATATATATATATATATATATATAATTTTTTTATATATTTATTATTATTATTTTTATTTATTTATTCCATATTTATGTTCATTATTAATGTTTACTTATTTAACTACCCATATAATCTAAATTAAAAGGAATTATTGTTATTTGATAGAATAATATCCGTATATGCTCCTATCTGATATTATCTATATTTTTACTTGCAGTTATTGGAAACCAATTAAATAGTGACATGTTAACAGTCTTATCCCTTAATTAATTTTTTCTTGACTATATATATTTATATATACTTTTTAACTCCATCTCTTATCTATATGATATGGTTGTAATATGGAGCGCACGGTCTCCCCCTTCCTTGCGTTCCATAGAAACATAGGATATAATTGAAGCCACTTCCTGCGTTCCAACCACAAGTAAGAAAGCATCAGTACTTTCAGCCATCACACGGAAGTTGATATGACGCCATTACACGCAACACCCCCCCCCCAGGCCAATATACGGCGTCAGCGCTCCTATTATCTTGGAGCGCACATTAATTAGACACACCGTGATCATGCCCGGGACGGGGGACTCTACTAAGTGGTACACACATACTTTCCAAACGAGCGCTGGGGTTTTCTTTAAAACCGAATAAGGCGCCAATAATCTATGCGTTTCATGCCTTCCATACACCGGAAATAGGGGCGCCGAGTGCGTTCCAAAGACCGGAAAAGGAACGCAACAACAATAAAAACTCTTTTTTATGTGGATCATTAACTTAAAATCTTATAATTATATTTATGCAAATTTTCATATATACTTGACAGGTCTGCCTCCTGTTATAATATATTATTTAGAAGGAATCGGTCAATTGGGTAATGTTTTCTCTGTTGCACATTGCATTTCCTGTATTTAGGTATAAATAGCCTGACCAGACACACAGCAGTATCCCTTTGAAAAAGTTACCAGTTAGGGTAACGAAACGCGTCAGGTACACTTGATTTGGACCTGGAGCTTTACTGCGGGACACACCCTAAACTACACCTTGCCTGTTACCTCTTACACCGTGATCCTACTTGCACCCCACAATTGGAAAGAAACTTTTTGGGACACCATCACCAGCCAACTAATTGGGAAGCCGATTATCTATCTGTGTATCTGTCAACCCATCCAACAGACAGCAAGTTCTGAGGCACAGCGGCAGAAACATCCCTGCATGGTTTATGGACACCCATACATCTGGGTCCCCAACCACCAAAAGGGGAACTTTGTGATCCGGACTATTGGCAAGCGGGAGAACGCTTAAGTATACAGCTCGGTCCTATTTTTTATTTCATCCCTTCTTTTATGGTTATATAACCACTGTTTTTAATTCATACTTATGAGCTCTGATTGATCAGTGCTATCTTTATATGTGCTAATAAATGTTTATAATTTGTGATACCCAATTGACCATATCTAATTCACTTAAAATTTTTAAACCTAGCACTCCACTTCTTTTTTCTCTTTGTGATACCCAATTGACCATATCTAATTCACTTAAAATTTTTAAACCTAGCACTCCACTTCTTTTTTCTCTTTACCAATTGTACTTCCTCAAGGAACTGACCTTCCTTGGTGTGAGCTACTCGGGTCACATACACCCCTTCTTTGGCGCCCCTTTCTTACCTCTGGTAAGAAATCCACCTTTTTCTTCTTTTTTATGTACAGTATGTAGGCATGTTATGTGTATTATGTTTAAAATAGAGAATGATGTCTATGGTCCTGCTAGGAGGGGGATTTAGCCTCAGAAATTATATAGACAGCTTTCAATAAATTGATTCAAACTTGCAGGGGAGAAGAGGTGCTTCCAGAGAGCCTCTGTGCCCTACATAATCTTTCCCTGGCCATTTGGTGTCTGAAAGAAGGAAAATACAGTTGAAGATTATTTCAGATATATTGGAAAGTAACTATTCGGTACTTGTTTAGTTTCACGGCAGCACCTCCCAGCAGATAGCAGAATATTGCACAATTTGCATACGATTTGCATGCGATACGATCCGTGATGTGATTTAGCACACCCCCACTATCCACGTCAGCCCGAAGTGTGGTGAGCGGATGCGGTAAGTGTCCTCCCGACCTGTTCATACCCCCACTATCCATATCGGCGCGGAGTTGACTTTATAAAGTGTGGCGAGCGCAACGAGTAAAGGAGCCCAAAGATGCCGCACCATGCCCACAATGCTAGGTGCGAGTGGGACAGCGAACATGTAGTTTGCCGTGCCTGCCCACACCCTGCGACTGCACATGCGCAGATGCAAAAAAAGTGCCCCATGCGAGCTTGCAGGGGAACGATTTAATAAGAATAATACCCCTAGTTCTCATAGGGCTCTAATCAAGATACTGTTTTAGGGCACACCTCCCTGAAACAACCCATAGCACTATATTTTCATATCTGATTACTTGATAGTTTTCCTCTTTATATTATATTGCAGTATATTACTTTCCCCGTTCACTGATTGCACCATTTCCCCTTACCTCTAAGTTCCATTATTACACAACTCTTTCATTATTACACCACTCTAGTTACTGTATTTTAGATCAGTGCTTCTCTTACTGAATGTTGCAGGTACCCCATTATTATACCCTCCCTCACTAAAAGCATTTTGTGTATGAGTGACCTAGGCTGATTGTCCCAAGCACATACACCTAACATACTCATTATTATGCAAGCCTGCAGACCACCAAAAATAACCTTCATACAGACTTGTCGCCAGGCCACCTAGGAACCACAGGGCGCTAAGCAACCACTTTGGATGCCTTGTGGTCACTTTACTATCGACTGTAAATAGGTCAATACGGTCATCTAACTTTAATGAAAATTATTTGGTCAATTAGCCCTAGTCTAAAATGATTGGGTCATATCTTGGATCATAAATAGTATTTGTGAGCCCCAAAGTAATGATATTCCCAAAGTTTACCAAAGTTTACTCCCTTCCATTGTCCATATGGTCTGGCATTGCTGTTTACTTAACAGGCTTGCTCATTTGCCATGCTCTGTTACAACTGCTACCTTCTCTATCTTGTACAGATAGTTACACCAGTAATCTTTTTGGATGATCTCAGTTTGTGGCCATCTTAACTTTTGTCTGTGTCAATCTTGTTATTGCTTTATCTCCTACCATCTGTGTTTGTGCATGTGTTAGAAAGAGATGTAGTTTTAGCAGATGGCAGTGTTCCAGAGACTCACGGACACTAGCCATGAGATGATAATTTCCATACATTTAAGATGGCAAAATCCTGTAACATGTTAAAAAAACAAACATTTTTTTAGTAAATATAAAGTATTTACACATTGCCTTTTACATGAAACATGCCTATTCTTCAAGTGATCCATTTTTATTATATTACTATTATTATATTAATACATGCAAAACAATTATGTTGATTCATTTATAAAACAAATCTTATTTTATCATTATTTTTGTTATTTTTTTTGTAGACCACTATAGAAAAAATGAAAGATCATCTAAATCAGAGCAATACAACATTCACTTTATGATTTGCAGAAAACAATTACAAATTCTCAATAATATACCTTCTTTTTGTGAAATAATTTAAATGATTAAAAATATAGAATGAAACTATTAATAAAAAAAAAACATAAAGACAACATATAGCTTCCATTTTCAAATATCATTGTGTTCATTCATACAGAATATCAAATACAAAATTCTCAAAAAATCAATACTTTCTTTTGTCAGAACTTTTTATTTGTTGTTCAAATCCCTTGATTCTAATAACAAACTCTCCTTATTTAGCATTGACATTTACCAGTTTGCCAGAGGAACATATATTAGCTCAGTAAAAGATTCTATTAGCAAGTACATTTGTTCTGTTTCTACTGTAGAATTCTCTTTATACAGTCTACCACATATTGTTTTTGGCATTAGTTTTCGTGAAACAGTTTGTCACAGTTTAATGTTTTATACATTTCTTAATTTTATGCTAAAGGAAAGATTATTCAAATGAAGCTGTTAAAAATAACTTAATTATTCATTTAATCTTCATCACTACATTGTTTAAAATCTTGTTACATTATTTGTAGCAATCATTTTTTCTTATTTTAAACCCTTGTTGAATATAAACTTTTTACATTACTTGATATACAGTAATTAACACTGCTTTAGCCATTAATTAGATAATGTTCAATTTGTCAATTAGTCCTCCATGTTTTCCATCAAGAACTGTTCCACTGGAAACTTAACAAATTCAGAATCAGGTAATATGAATAAAATTAAGACATTACTAAAATGATTACTGCAGGAAAATCTACATAAGTATAATTGAACATTGTGTGTGTGTGTGTGTGTGTGTGTGTGCGTGTGTGTGTGTGTGCTTTTGAATGCTTTAACTAATCGTCTTTAAACTTTGCACAATACCTTATCATAAAGGATGATCTAAGTTCGAAGATAGGTTTAATCGGATGAGCACTTAAGGGTGCTGTCATAATGGTCCATGCTAATTCTGTTGTAACAGACTCCTTTAAGTGGACCCTTAAAGGCCTATAAGGGTCCATGAAATGAAAGACATTTTCACTTTACAAAACTTTTGACAAACTGAAATTAATAAGTGATTCATCACAGTGGCGTCACTAGGGTTGGTGTCACCCGGTGTAGGAACTCATGGTGTCACCCCCCGCCGCCAACTTTTTGGAAGATGGAGAGTGGATGCTTGTGCGCGCCTGAGGCGCAACGAAAATTGGGGGTGTGGCCTATCAGAAGGGGGCATGGTCTGTACCATAATTGTATTGTGTACCTGCAGATTGCACATTTTAGTGAACTCTACCCATTACACATGATGTAATGCCAACTACACATAATGCCGCACACGTGATGCCGCACACATTGCGCCCCACACTGCACTTTGTGATGTCCATTAAACATATGCCCCCACAGTGCCAGATACACATATGTCCCACAAGTGCTAGAGACACATAAGCCCCCACAGTGCCAGATATTCCCCCACAGTGCCAAATAAACATATGCCCCCACAGTTCCAGATATGCCCCCACAGTGCCAGAAACACATATGCCCCACAGTGCCAGAATTTCCCACAGCAACTCACCATTGTTGCTGTCTCCATCTGCTGCTGCTGGGTAGGGGGGGGGTACATGCTTTTCCTGCCCACACCCCAGTCCATGTCCCCCTGGCCTGCTGTCCTGTCTCCTGCAGCCGCCACGCTGCTTCAGGGGGGCGGGGAGCGCTCAGCACAGGGCGCATATCTCCTTCCCCCTCACTGTGTCTATGAGTCTTTCCCTGTCACTCAATTATATCTTGCGGGCTGGCTCTTGATTGGCTGCTGGCCCGCAAGCTCTGATTGGCTCACGGTCCCGCAGCCAATCAGGAGCCGGCCTGCAAGCTCTGATTGGCTGACGGCCCAGACAGGGACAGACTCATAGACATAATGAAGGGGAAGGACTAGGAAATATGCGCCCTGTGCTGAACGCTCTCCTCCCCTCCCCTCTGAAGCGGCGGATAGTGAGGGGAAGGAGAGATGCGAAATGCACTATCTTCTGCATGGAAGCGCACCCCCCGCACCTGCCTAGTGATGCCACTGATTCATCATCAGAGTGGTCTGTGAATCGAACACTGTATATATCGTTGTGAAATCCATGTGAGATCAATCCCCAGTCAGTTATTTTTTCCTCTTCATTATTATTCATTGAGTATTTTCGGGATCTTCTGTACCTGCTGCAGCAACTTCTGCCCTAATGTGGTTGGCAAGGGTAGGTGGATAGTTGGAGACCTGACCTGGCTGCTGCAGCAGCTTCTGCCCTGCTCTGGTTGGGAAGAGAAGGTAGATAGTTGGAGACTTGCTCTGGCTGCTGCAGCAGTTTCTGCCCTGCTCTGGTTGGGAAGGGAAGGTGGATAGTTTGAGACCTGCTCTGGCTGCTGCAGCAGCTTCTGTCCTGCTCTGGTTGGGAAGGGAAGGTAGATAGTTGGAGACTTGCTCTGGCTGCTGCAGCAGTTTCTGCCCTGCTGTGGTTGGGAAGGGAAGGTGGATAGTTTGAGACCTGCTCTGGCTGCTGCAGGAGATTCTGTCCTGCTCTTTTTGGGAAGGGAAGGAAGGTGGATACTTGCTCTGGCTGCTGCAGCAGTTTCTGATCTTCTGTGGTTGGGAAGGGAAGGTGGAACAAGAATTGTACAAGCATAATCTTTTGCCCGTCCATCAGACAGGCCTAGTGAAAATCATAAAGGTTTTGTTTCACCTAAAATCACATTTTACCTTGGAAAATAAGTATACTATAGAGGCACAGTTATAATAATTAAGATGATACTGTGAATTATGTTAAATGACTAATTTCTTATAATCCCTATTCTAGTGATCCAGAATAACAGGCCAATCCCTGGATCAGTATCGGCGGTATCCCGGGATTTGGTCCCAAAATTGCCGGGATTTGAATCCGGGGATTGGAGCTTCCAATTCTGGGGTTTCAGGATTAGACACTGCCCGGCTGCTCCTGTCCCGGCCTTGCACTGTGCAGCTCAGATGCGCAGCGTGATGTGGTCAGTGGTCATGCTGCTCATCACACTGTGCACTTGCACCGCACCGCCGCTCTCTACTACTGGAGGCTTGCCGCTGTGACCGGGTTACAGACCAGGTGACTGCGTGTGACCGGGAGAGGTCGGGCGGTGAGCAAGTTGTGACACCGGAGGTGCAGCGATGCGGCCTGCGAAGTGTGACCTATGGGTCATGCTGCGCAGGCCACAGCACTGAACCCACTCGCCGCCCGACTACTCCTGGCTGCACAGTCCAGTGACACACTAAAGTCCCTCCGGTTTCACACCAGCAGCCTGCCTCCATTCTGCTGCCGCCTGCCCCACTCAAAGAAAGGCAATGTGGGGGAGAGAGGGGTGGTTTTCTTTTAGGGATGCTAATCCCGGGATCCCAGGAATCCCGGGATTGAGCAATTTTCAGGATTTAAAAAATGCCCCAGGATTGGCATCCCTAATCCAGAAGATGGTAGAAAAAATTTCAATTAAAGATATTGCTAATTTTGTGTTCAATGACAGATGAAATATAAAGTTGTTAACTCTAAAATGTCAATTAAATTGCATAAATCAACATTTCAGTCAAATTTTAAATTTAAAATACTTGCTGAAGAGATTCCAAACACTTTTGAATAGCACTTACTGCACATTATTAAAATGCTAAAATCTGTTTCCTCAAGATGTGATAGCAGCAGCAAATTTAGGAATATAATAAAATTACACATTACAAAACAATACTCCAGAAGATTACTAACCATGTTTACAAAGTAATATAAGTTGAATTAAGGACTCATCTAGTTATTTTACATAATTTAGCTCTATGAACAGACACAAGTCAGATTCTCTCAAGAAAAATAATGCTACGGTGCTCTGCATTTTAGCTTCTGTACATACAGATGTAGTCACACTCATTGTTGATGCACCAATCGCCACATGTGACTTCCAGGCTGATTGTCACGATCTTGGTGCTATGCGCATGCATCAAATTTGTTCCCATGGCTCATAGAAACATATGGAACAGTGATTTCACAGTGCCAAATGAACATGAGATGCCAAATCGCCACAACAATGAGCGTGGCTTTATCTGCACAAGTCAATACTGTATATGTTATAAAAAATAGCCTTGATTATCCTTTAGGCTGGTGAGGAGACACTTTATTTGAGATTATTTTAGTTCTTCAAAAGTATCCAGGGTGTTCCAAGTGTAAAACTTGCAATGCCACTTGAATAATAATAATAATATAAAATATATTGGATGCCAAAAAATATTAAGGAATGTTTTGAAGAACATGACAAAAAGGACAAGGAGCTCAGTTGAAATACAAACACCTCAGATCTCAATACAGTGATAATCTGTGGGATTTACTGGAAAAGCAAGTCTAAATATTGGAGGCCCAACCATGGAAGATACAGGACTTTAAGATCTGCTGATATTGTATATGTGGGAATGCGAGTGACTGGTCCCAAATATTTCTTAGGGAAAAAATGAAAAAATTAATGTATGGACAGGAACATCTGTGGCTTTTCAACTAGGATTGGTAAATCTATATAATAAATTGAAGAGTGTGTATGTTTGTGTGTTTGCGTGTGCGCGTGTCTGTTGCATTGCAGACACATCGTGGCACTTAGAGACACCAAATACAGCAACCTGGTACCTCTGGACCCGGTGGTGTGCACCTCGAAGCCGTTTTGGGGAAATTTCACTTAGAAATTTTAAAAACACCAAGGTTTAATTTGCCTAGATTGATGGTCTGGAAAAAAGATTGACGATCTAATGAATAGATGGCGGAGGAACAACTCCACACCTAGGGGGTTATTCTGGTTCACTCTTTCTGACAAATTCCTTCTTAGATGGACAAAACCATGTGCACTGCAGGGGGGCAGATGTAAAATGCGCAGAGAGAATTAGATTTGGGTAAGTTATTTTGTTTCTGTGCAGGGAAAATACTGACTGCTTTATTTATATACTGCAATATAGATCTCACTTTGAAGTAAAACCCCACCCAAATCTAATTCTATCTGCACAAGTTACATCTGCCCCACCTGCAGTGCACATGGTTTTGTCCATCTAAGAAGGATTTTGTCAGAAAGAGTGAACCAAAATAACCCCCCTAATTTCATTGCTGTCATTGAGTATGAATGACACATTCTAACATTATGGGGGAAATTTACTAAGAATACGAATGCAAAAAGTTGCATTCGTATTCTTAATACGAATTAATACGTATGCTTTGTCGTGTTCCGGAGGGGGATTTACAAAGCAGTCAAATACGACTGCTTTGTAACCCTCCGATGTCGTATTAATTCGTATTAGCTGGCCGTATATATGGCCGCTAATACGAATTAGTGTAGGCAGTCTGCACGGATCAGTCAGATCCGTGCAGGCTGCAAGGTGTAAAAAAAATAAAAAAAATTTTTAAACGGCGTGGGGTCCCCCCACAGCCATAACCAGCACCAGGCTGACCGCGCTGGGTCGGTAATTAAAAATCAGGTAACCCGACAAATAGGGGTTCCCTGATTTTTAACAACCAGGCTCCAGGTCCGGGGCTGGTTCCCAAAATACGGGGGACAAAATGAGTAGGGGTCCCCCATATTTTAAGAACCAGCCCCAGGCCAAACCAGCCAGCAGGGTAATGCCACAGCCGGGGGAGACTTTTTATACAAGTCAGCCTGGCCAGGGGCCCTGGGGGAGTGGGGACCCCCCCAATAAAGTGGTCCCCCCCTCCAGGACTTACCTGACCAGGCTGAAGCCTGGTGCTGTCCTCGATGCCCCTGGGCGGTGGGCATCAAGCTGATTGTGTGTAAAAAAATAGAATAAACTATTGTTTTTAACTGTGGAACTATGAGTCCCAGCAAGCCTACCCTGCAGGCAGGGACTTGGAGAACCACAAGTCCCAGCCTGCAGGGCATTAAAGGGCCCGCTGGGTCTTTTAGTTCCACAGTTTAAAAAATAGTAAAATAAACACACACTGACACATAAGAAAAATAAAACTTTAATACATACATTACACACATACTGATACTTACCTATCTTGATCCCGTAGGTCCCAGGGTCTTGATCCGGTGCCTAGTCCTGGTCCGGATCTATGTCGGCATTCTTCACCATGTCGATTTCCATGTCGGCGTCGTCATCCGGTCCGGGGTCCGAAGAAATCCATGGTGGACCCGTGGAAGGAAATCCTACTCACCCAGGTCCTCCATGTTCAGTCTTAATATTCCTTAACACTTATTGATCAATGTATAATAATTTTACAGTAAAAGTTAGTGCCCCCAAGAAAAGAGATATCTTTTTCTCCTAAAATTTATGGTTATCCATAACTCTGGGGAGCACCACCAACAATCTTATTGTGAGGTATTTAGATCCATACATCTACTATTAAAATTTATATAATTGTCAGTGCAAGCCACCAAACCAGAATTGTATTGCACTACGACAGAGAAAAATAATAACAATGTGATTGTGTTTTACAATATAATTATAGACTGATATACAAAATTCATATGCGGGAACTAGACTATACTTGGATGCGTCGGCCTATAGCTGCCTTCTCATCCATGATATGTCTGTCTCGCAAAGATGAAGTTGTGTGGATATAAGAAAACAGTGCACCCGTATTAATGGTGAATGTTTCAGCTCTTTATAGCCAATTTTTCCATATATGGTCCTCCACAGAACCCATTGGGCAATTGGTCGTTTGAGCTGAATTTTTTTGAGTTTTTAATAATTTGCGTGACTGTGAAAATACATTACCAATAAATATTATGTGTCACCACTGATTATTACTAAATAAACACTTATAAGAAAGTGTAATTATTATTTACATAAACACGTATAAAAAGGTGTATAAAAATGTGCAATATGGCGATGATTTTCTCATTAGGTGGTGTCAGCCACTGTCGGAAGACCCCAATATTAATGAATACTCATGTGCTAATTGCACTATACAATCTATGCAATATCTGAGCTTATAGAATTGTTAAATAATAGTGTGCACCCTTAGAGTCCCAACTGTTCCCCGCTAGCTTGTGTGCCTCTCAGGCAGTGAACGAGCTTAGCAGTGTTCAGATTAAGGGGCTGCTAATATGGGGGCAACTGAAGAAAGGTAACTGGGATCTGCTTTTGGGGCTCAGCTCCTGGATCACCCCTGTTGGAATACCAGCGCAGGGGGTCACTCTTTGGCTGGCCGCAATAAGAGTCCCTTAGTGAGAGTAAAGGAATAGAGATGACAAGAATTTCAAGATCAACATATGCAGTTTTCACACCTCTCTACTTGATACAGTCTGTGTCCTGGTACTTACTGTATGAGTGTGGATAAATTTTACCACCCCTCTTATCTCTGTAGAAACTTATCAGTCAACTTGAACACAGAATGGTTTGCTGTCAGAATTATGCTATATAAGACACAATTACTTTAGCAAAAAATAGAGAGAGTGTCATGTGATAACAAACACCAATGTACCTTCTAATGCCAATCTCAATTCCTAACAATGTATACCACTTATGTGTTCTCTCACATAAATAGACAGTTGAGTGGGTATAAGTGGTTTTTGGGTTAGCTAGAATCCCTATTAATATCGTAGGGGAAACTACAAACACATTTGTTTGGACAGCATGTCCCAACCGAAAATACCACCAATCCTCACACTGTGTGCTCCCATGTGCTTAAATAGCATTCACAATAATATACACTTTGGTGGTTATAAGTAGAATTGAAGTTAGCCCAAGTTCCTATTGATAACACAGATGAGACTATATGCACGATTATCTGGACTGTATGTCCCAATTATAATGCTACTTATCCTCCCAGTGTGTATTCAGATGTGCTCAGATATCGCAGGGGTCCCCGTAGTGGCCGCTATTCCACCTATCTGGACGCACGTTTCGCCGTGACAAAAGCAGGCTTGTTCACCAGTGTTGGTGAACAAGCCTGCTTTTGTCACGGCGAAACGCGCGGCCACTACGGGGACCCCTGCGATATCTGAGCACATCTGAATACACACTGGGAGGATAAGTAGCATTATAATTGGGACATACAGTCCAGATAATCGTGTATATAGTCTCATCTGTGTTATCAATAGGGACTTGGGCTAACTTCAATTCTACTTATAACCACCAAAGTGTATAATATAGTGAATGCTATTTAAGCACATGGGAGCACACAGTGTGAGGATTGGTGGTATTTTCAGTTGGGACATGCTGTCCAAACAAATGTGTTTGTAGTTTCCCCTACGATATTAATAGGGATTCTAGCTAACCCAAAAACCACTTATACCCACTCAACTGTCTATTTATGTGAGAGAACACATCAGTGGTATACATTGTTAGGAATTGAGATTGGCATTAGAAGGTACATTGGTGTTTGTTATCACATGACACTCTCTATTTTTTGCTAAAGTAATTGTGTCTTATATAGCATAATTCTGACAGCAAACCATTCTGTGTTCAAGTTGACTGATAAGTTTCTACAGAGATAAGAGGGGTGGTAAAATTTATCCACACTCATAAGTACCAGAACACAGACTGTATCAAGTAGAGAGGTGTGAAAACTGCATATGTTGATCTTGAAATTCCTGTCATCTCTATTCCTTTACTCTCACTAAGGGACTCTCATTGCGGCCAGCCAAAGAGTGACCCCCTGCGCTGGTATTCCAACAGGGGTGATCCAGGAGCTAAGCCCCAAAAGCAGATCCCAGTTACCTTTCTTCAGTTGCCCCCATATTAGCAGCCCCTTAATCTGAACACTGCTAAGCTTGTTCACTGCCTGAGAGGCACACGAGCTAGCGGGGAACAGTTGGGACTCTAGGGGTGCACACTATTATTTAACTATTCTATAAGCTCAGATATTGCATAGATTGTATAGTGCAATTAGCACATGAGTATTCATTAATATTGGGGTCTTCCGCCAGTGGCTGACAACACCTAATGAGAAAATCATCGCCATATTGCACATTTTTATACACCTTTTTAGACGTGTTTATGTAAATAATAATTACACTTTCTTATAAGTGTTTATTTAGTAATAATCAGTGGTGACACATAATATTTATTGGTAATGTCTTTTCACAGTCACGCAAATTATAAAAAAAAAACAAAAATTCAGCTCAAACGACCAATTGCCCAATGGGTTCTGTGGAGGACCATATATGGAAAAATTGGCTATAAAGAGCTGAAACATTCACCATTATTACGGGTGCACTGTTTTCTTATTTCCACACAACTTCATCTTTGCGAGACAGACATATCATGGATGAGAAGGCAGCTATAGGCCGACGCATCCAAGTATAGTCTAGTTCCCGCATATGAATTTTGTATATCAGTCTATAATGATATTGTAAAACACAATCACATTGTTATTATTTTTCTCTGTCGTAGTGCAATACAATTCTCTGCCGAATACCTACCTGCCCCCAGGTCAGTGTTTAGCTGTCTAGTGGCTTTGAATATTCCTTAACACTTATTGATCAATGTATAATAATTTTACAGTAAAAGTTAGTGCCCCCCAAAAAAGAGTTATCTTTTTCTCCTAAATCAGGAACCACCATTCTTTTGAATAGTGATTCCTGTCGTATTTTATCGATGGTGTAGACATTCGTATTTGTAAATACAAATACGAATGTCCCATCATTAAGAATACGAAAATATGTTTTTTTTTGGCATAGTAAATGCCAAAAATACGTATACACCAAAAAAAATTGTATTTTAGTATGAAAACACGATTTTTTTCCACTATTTTTTTTAGTAAATTTCCCCCTATGGCTTTAAACAATTAGGAATAATTGAGGATATACATATACTACACATCACACACTCACACATACACATTGTACACACACACACACAGTACACCACATATGCACACAAAACACACATATACTCTATACACAGCGCACCTCACACACTTACACATTGGACAGATACACACATAACACACAACATGCAGTACAACACAAACCCACATACACTACAACATACGCCCCAAAACAGTACAACAAACATACAGAACACACACACTTCAACATTGCATAGATATTGAAACACACAGAACACACATACTTAAACATTGCTACTGTAGGATACACACAGCACACTACACACATATATACATAGCGCACCTCACACACTCACACATTGGACAGATACACACGACACACACATAACTCACCACTCACAGTAGAACCCACACCCACATTCACTACAAAACACACCCAAAAACAGTACAACACACATTACACACACACTTAAACACTGCACAGATACAAACAGCACACTACACACACACATATATATCTATAGAACACCTTACGCACTTACACATTGGACATATACACACAACACACACACATATATCATACTACTAACAGTACAACACACACCCACATTCACCACACACACCCCAAAACAATACAACACACAAAACACACACACTTAATCATTGCACATCTCTGCTAGCCTCCAAACTTTCAAGCGTTCCCTGAAAACTCACCTCTTCAGGCAAGCCTATCATATTTAAGTTCTACACGCATAACCCTCTGAGGCACTGATGTATTATATAGCTTCCCTTCTGGACTTGTAACTTGTTGGGACTGCTATGCTATTACTGATGCCTGTCCTTGTGTTTCCCTCCTATATACCTAATAGATTGTAAGCTTGCAGCAGGGCCCTCCTACCTCCAAGTCTGTCTGTTACCCAGTTTTATCGCTGTCTACTATTGTAAAGCGCAACGGAATCTGCTGCGCTATATAAGAAACTGCAAATAAATAAAATAAATAATTGCACAGATACACAAAGACACAACACACATACTGTATTTTCGCATCAGACAGATACACATAACACAACACATATACCCACATACACTACAACACACACACAAAAACAGTACAACACATACAAACACACAGAACACATAAAAAATAATTGCATCATAGCATAACCTCCAACTGCACCGAATTTGACGTTTTTTTTTAACAGTCTGTACCGGCAAAAAAAACTGTATCAAATGTACTGTTTTTTCTTTTTGTTCCATATCCATCTCTCCAGTCCTCCAGGCTGTCACTGAGCTCCCCGGCCGGCAGCACTGAGAAATATTTGTCCTGGCCAATGCACCCATTCATAAATACAAAGTGGGTACACTGCACTCACCCTATTAGTCAGTTGGATGTTAGGCTCTGCTCTGCCTTAAGGGTGTCCCAAACCGATTTGAATCATAGATAATGTTTGGTCAATGGGCATGAGCTGCCTGTATTTGTTTAAATGTTATGAGTGTAAGAAGTTGAAGAATAAGACTGAGATGAAGATTTGTCACGTTAAAGGGTACAATTTACTCAATAAATTGTGAAAAAAATATAGGAGTGCTCTTGCACTCAGGGGCTGCCCCACTGTTTGGTAGAGATGCCCAGAACATGCGCTTTACAGATATCCAGACGTCAGAGACTGCTGCAGCAACTCTGTGGTGGGAGCGGTGAGGGGAGCAACAGTGGCAGGGAGCGGTGAATGTTTTATTAATTACGGCGCGGTAAGTAACACCCACCATGGTCTCCATGTACTCAGCACCTGGAATTACATACCCTAGAAACTTTACCATTGAAAGTATAGAAATGGAGGTGTAGCCATGCCCCCTTTCCCGTGGCCACAACCCTTTCTGATTTTGTACCAATTTCTGACCCTGTTGGAGGGTATGTCATAGGTGCTAAATCTCAGGAGTGGATGTGGAATTCATCAACACACACAAGCTGTCAAGTCAGGAGTGGTATGTTTCAAACAACAACGCCACACCTGATTTCATTGCCGTCAATGCAAACACATTCTAACATTATGGTGGAGGCTTTAACAAATTACAATCTTAGATCTTTGGCACAGCATAAGATGACAATTTACAGCAATTTTGGAAATAAAAAACTCCAAGATTTTCCCGGGCAACGCCGGGCGGGTCAGCCAGTAGTAAATGAAGTAAGGTGTTTACTGTATGTGTGTGTGTGTGTGTGTGTGTGTGTGTGTGTATGGGGATGGGGGTAGTTCTCTATCCCGGAGTTCTCCCTTTCCCCTGAATGATGAAGAATTTCTCCAAATGGGTATATCAGAATATGGGTCTTATTCAGACCCATTAGTTTGGGTCGGATTTTTGGCCCCGTGCCTGATGGTGGAGGGTTTGCGCATGCGCGAATATGCTCATGTGCAAACCCCGGGAGCAAAATGTTTTCACACTCACTCTAGAGGGGATGGGGTGGGTGGGGGTGGACAGGGGGCTGGAGCAGGGGAACACCCATCATTTTATGGACGTCCCCATGAATACTGGATGCACTGTACCAAAAAAGAAATATTAAATGTGTCTCAGCTAATTTTTATGCGGTCTGCAATTAGAGTCTGTTCCTTATTACCCAGTTGTTCATGATATAAAAATAAAAATAAATATGTAGAGTGAAACCTCCAGAAAAGATTAGAAAGTATTAAGTAAAATTGGTCAATACAGTAAGCATATTTCATATACTTATACCAAATAGATGGATAAAGAGACTTATCAACCACAATATTTTAGCATACATCCTATTTACTGTGAATGAATTTCACATGCCAGATAGGATGATTAGGAGGTTTGGTAAGGTTTGTACACACTAGAGGACATTATAAGCGATATGCATGATAATGACCAGTGATAACATAGTGGCATAGGCCTGATTCAGTCCTGTTCACTAGGCTGGGTATGTTTGCAGCTTATCAAACAGGTAAATGCTGTCCGCCTCCTGGCCGAACACCTGTGGGCACAGTGGCTCGCTACTCTCCCCACCTATACTATTCTCCCTCTATGGAGATCCACAAGGGAGAATAGCCGCTGCCATCAGGATCCAAACTGTCCGAGTTTTGACAGTCGGGATCCTGACGTCGGTGTAATGACTGTCGGAATCCTGACTGTCGGTCAGTCATCCAGCACCCCCAGTATTGTAAAATAGTTTCCAGACAATTTGAACATAAAGATAAGGAATGCATGCCTAGAGAACTACAAAACACTTTCCTACAAGTAACTTTACTCTTAAAAGGACATAGTCATGCAACAGTTAATAGTACTCATTTGAAATTGTGAAGATTATTACCAAGATCCGCTCTGGTGAATAAATAAGTAAGTAAAGCTATTGGAAATGTGTTCAAATGATCAGTGGTGACTGTAAGGATTATATAGATAAATGATTGCAGTCTCAGAATAAACTAACCTCAAAATAGCACTGTAACCTTAAGCTGAAATGTCTCAAAGTGCTGCATAAATGTTTACTATTAAAGGCAAGAATAGCGCCTTGAATAAGTAATAGTAGGAAATGCGCTGTCAGAAAATGTGAATTTATATACTACTGTATTTAAAATATGTATTTCAAATGATTGCAATTACATATATCTATCTATCTATCTATCTATCTATCTATCTATCTATCTATCTATCTATCTATTTGTCTGTCTGTCTAGGAAAGGTAATTTTTTGGGGATAATATTTGGCTGCATCTTTAGGTACACTTCGATAGATCTAAAGACAATGGGGGAAATTTACTAAAGGAAATTTGTAAAAAATAGGTGTATTTAATTTAGAAATACACTTATTTTTGACATTTACTATCCCAAAAAAACGGCAATTCGTATTCGTATTGATAGCACATCAATACGAATACGAATTGCCGTATTTTCAGGATAGTAAATGTCAAAAATAGGTGTATTTCTATATACAAATACACCAGTTTTTTTTTACAAATTTCCTTTAGTAAATTTCCCCCAATATCTGTTTTCTTAAGCTGTGTATACACACTTCGATTTTTCCCTGTTTTCGATTACATTTTGCTTATAGAAGCAACATCGAATCCACATCGAATGGTTTTTAGTACACTTTCGATCTGCATTCGATTCGATGAGCACTCCCGTTTTCATAAAATCGAAAAGAAAAATAGACTGTGCAGCCAAGGAAATATCAAATTCGATCCAGTAAATCGAATGTGTACAATGTACCATAAATGTAAGTCCAATTCGATATCGAAATCGATATCTAATGCAAAAGTACAGATCGAATGCCAAATTGAATGGAAAGATCTAAGGCCAGATCTAATAGAAAATAGAATCTAATATCGAATCTAAAGCAAAACTAAGTGTGTGTACATAGCTTTAAGCTGTGTACACATGCATCGATTTTTGGCTATTTTCTATTCGATTTTGCTTATAGAAGAAAAATCGAATCCACATCAAATGTTTTTTGGACAGCTTAGATCTGCATTTGATTCGATGCGCGCTCCCGTTTTCTCAAAATCGAACAAAAAAATATACTGTGCATGTGCAGCCAAGGAAATATCGAATTCGATCCAGTAAATCGAATGTGTACACTGTACCATGAATGTAAATTGAATTCGATATCGAAATCGATATCTTATGCAAAAGTACAGATCTAATGCCAGATCTAAAAGAAAATCAAATCTAACATCGAATCAAAAGCAAATCGAAGTGTGTGTACAGGGCTTAAGAGAGGCCAAACTGGGATACTGTACATGTTATATTTTATGAATTAGTTATATTACATTTGAGGGTCTTACATTAAAGTAAATATGGTACAGACAGAGCCTTCTTCAACTAGCTGGCTCACCAAGGCCTATTGTTTGCAGCTGCAATACAATACATAGAACAATACAGTAGGGGATTATCAGAGGCTTAAGTCCGACAGCTCTGGCTCACTTAATCCTACTAAAGGGCTAGATGAGGATGGCTCTATACAGTATAAATAATTGTTTATAGAATTAATCAAAAATGAATACTTTTAGGTACAGTATAAGCTGGCACACTTTGGGCTTGTATGCTCTAAGTGCACAGATATCCATAGTTTGCTGTTCATAAAGCATGGGGTGGTCTATGTATCCACTCAACATACTCCCAGCCTTCTGTAATGCAAAGTATGGTCCAAAATGGCCTTGTGTGGAGGAAGTGTGGTTTACAGCATGCCCCCATTTCCATCACGCTATATGCATGCCAATATCTCCAGGAGCAAATACTTATGAATGTCTACGGCATGTGCAATAGACAGTGGCACTGTTGCTATTGAGATGCATGGTGTAGCCAGGTGCCACAGTGCCCGGAGCAAGGGCATGTCCCCCCCCCCCAATTTGTAGTAGTTGGGGCTCTTGCGCAGTGAAAAGGGGACACAGCCTAACATTATACCACACACCGTAATGCCCATTGCACAATTTAGCGAATTTTGTAATACCCATTACACATAAAGCAACATGCCGTAATGCCAATTACACATAAGGCCACATATGATGCCCATTACATACTATATAACAAACCATAATGCCCATTATATACTATATAACAAACTGTAATGTCCATTACATACTATATAACAAACTGTTTTGCCCATTACATACTATATTACAAACTGTAGTACCCATTACACATAAAGCCACATGCCATAATTCCAATTACACATAAGGCCACATATGATGCCCATTACATACAATATAACAAACCATAATGCCCATTACATACTATATAACAAACTGTAATGCCCATTACATACTATATAACAAACTGTATTGCCCATTACATACTATATAACAAACTGTAATGCCCATTACACATTTGACACATAAGTGCCACTTACCTACATGTTCATTGCTAGGAACTTCATGCTCGATGCCAGGTGCTTCATGCTTGATGCCAAGCGGGACTGAAATTGCCGGTTGCCAAGGGGGGCTGAAATAGCTTGTTGCCAAGGGGGACTAAAAAGCTGTGCCTGGCTGAGCTGCCCTGTCCGCTGCTATTTTCAATTAAGCTAGCCAATAGGCGCTCTCAGTCCACCAGCCACCAATGCTGCTTCTGATTGGCTGCTGGACCGCAAGCACCTATTGGCTAGCGGTCTAGTGGGAGAATTAATTGAACATTTTGCGGACATGGCAGCTCAGCCTGGCACAGCAGGTAGCGGGTGGGGGGAGTGGGTGGGCAGGGCAAAGTGATCACCAGTGCCAACCACTATTACACAGCATCCTCATGTGTCTGTATGAAAACAGGGCAGGCTCAGTTTCTAATACTGGTCATGCTGAAGCACCATTGCAAGCTCTGGACTCCTCCCACCCTCTCCACTCTCCGTTATCTGGATTAGAGCATTGCCATGAAGATTTGCAGTCCTGTCCCTGCCATTAACCACCTTTCAATTAGAGCAGCCTGTGTGAGTGGAAGTTGCCACGAGCTTCAGTGCATGCAGCGAGTAATCTTCAGTGAGACAGCCACAGAGTGAGACAGCAGGGAGCGGGCGGGGGAGCGAGCAGGTAGGGGAGTGGGCGAGCAGGGCAGGGGAGCCGGTGGCACAGTTTGCGGTGCAGGGCTCTGCTGCCCTTTGATCTCTCTGCACCCGGAGCTCATGCTCCACCCTCCCTACGCCCCTGATGGTATCACAAGTGTCTTGGAAAAGTGGCCTGATATGTGGCAAAAAAATATTACACATGGAGATGGTCCATCTTAATGTCATGTCATGGAAATTTTGTGGGCATGCTGCTGAATTGTTTGCATATGCAGAGGCTCATTCTCTCACACTGAGGGCATACTGAAATAGAAGATTGGATGCTGCACCTGAAGGTTGCAGCCAAAGATGCACCAGGCTATTTCATAGCATCTACAGATGCACAGCATGGGTGCCTCAGTACTAGGCACAATTATACATACTCAAGTCCATCAAGGAAAGGATTTGTAGAAGCATTTGCATAAAGTCACAGACAGGCAACCTCCAAAAGAGGCATCTGTGTCCGCCACTGAATCAGTCCCAAATGGTAAACTGTGCTGGCATTTCTTCTAGCAATCTTCTTTGAGTCCAGTTTCGCCACATGCAGTGCATTGTACACCTAAGAGAAGATGGGCATTGTGATAGAAAATCAGATAAGAGGAGCATATCACCATTATTTACAGCTTCCTTTTGTTTCATAAAAGTATACAGGCTGGAAGTATATTATGCTTAACATGAAAAGTAATATATATAAAAATAAATTTGACATTTTGGAATCTATATGACAATGTATTATTAGTAAACCTAGTCCCATTAACTCTATGCATGTCAGATATAAATGCAGGTCCCATAGAAAATCTAGAGAAAAATATTTGTTTCCAACAAATGTACCTACAGTACCATAATATGTTTCTTCAGCTTGTAAGTTCTGATAGTCAATCTACAGTACTGTACTACTAAGAAGCTGTCTGCCCACCCTGCTGAAGAGTCCATAGAAATACATGATTTCACTTTATCTGTGTTCTGCCTATTTTAATTTGAAAAACTATTCTGCAGACTGCAGTATTTAACCTTATGTTATTATTGTTTTTTTTATATTTTTTTTTATATTTAGCAGTGTAACTTTCTTCACCAAAATCCATTTAATAATATTTTAGGGAATCGGTTGGTTTACAAAAACTATTTAAATTACATGTATATTGTGAGATTGTCAGCAGTGTTGACTGCAGAAAATGGGATGTAGCACAGTGCAAAATGCAAATAGAGGAGGACACCAACTACCAGTGAGTCCGGTCTTGCGATCTTTGGCAGCATTTGGGGTAGTAGTTATCGTGGCTCCCCTACTTAAATTTTGGACTGCAGTGCATCCTCACCTAAAGAGTCTCCACTGATAGTCAGAGAATAAGCAAATACTTGCCCAAATGGGGATTATTCTAGTTCACTCTTTCTGACAAAATCCTTCTAAAGCTGCGTACATACGGGGGAGATATATTGCTCAGCAATATATTGCTAGCAATATATTTTTGAGCAATGTATTGCTCAGTGTCTCCTTTTCATCAAGCGACCAGAGATGGTCGCTGATGAAAGAGAACCTCTGCCCTCGGTGCTCCTGCGTCCAGTGATTAGAAGGGGGCTGAAAACGGGAGTGCGCACCCGGCGATTTATCGCTGGGGCACACTCCCATCACTGGCAATATGGTTGCCAGCGACCATATTCCCAGCAATATCAGCCCCTATCGCAGCCGTGTGTACACAGCTTTAGATGGACAAAACCATGTGCACTGCAGGGGTTTTACTTCAAAGTGAGATCTATATTGCAGTGTAAAAATAAAGCAGCCAGTATTTACCCTGCACAGAAACAAAATAACTCACCCAAATCTAATTCTCTCTGCACATTTTACATCTACCCCCCTGCAGTGCACATGAGTTTGTCCATCTATGAAGGATTTTGTCAGAAAGAGTGAACTAGAATAAGGCCCTATGAGCTTATTGGTGGCAGAATTTGAGAAATAACAGTAAGCATAAGATATATATATATATTTTTAACATTAACCATTTTTAGAAATATATGGTAGTTTGTTTCTTTTAACTCCCACATCACAGACCTCACCTGGGTCACACACAGCGGCATCACAAATAGGGGGGTGGGGACTGCGGGACACTCCAAGGTGTCTCCCTTCCAGGGGGTGGCACCAAAATGCTGACTATGAAAAATTGACAGATGCTGCAGTGTAACAATAGTGTTCAGCACTATGCTTGTGTCACTGTGAGGAGCTGACAGTGCTGGAAGAGTCTCTGGGGACAGGCCACAGCATTTTGGAGTGAGATAATCGAGGTCTTTTACCATGAAGCCATATCTCCTTTATGGATGTTAGTAGAGCTCCCATGAGGGTACACCACCTGTATTCAAGGACATGCTATTTTTCTCAAAGGCTTCTATCTATGCCACCACTGGCAACACAGAGAATGTCTAAAATAGAAGAAATGTATTGTAGTCTGCACATTTTATTTTGTGTGGTTTAATTTCTATTACATGTAACTTATATGTTTTGGGTTACGGTAGTTATTTCAATCCAGAGACTGTATTGGAACTCCTCTATCATTCAATGTTATTGATATTCAATACAATATATATTATTGGACTGAATTTTGACCCTAAAATCAAGTCATAAAGAAATAGTAATCTAGTGATAAATAAAAAAATATTGCTGTATATTACAAAACAGTTGAACAAAACAATCAAGTACTGTAAATGTCACCAACTGACTATATACGATCTAGAGCAGGCAGTAAAGCTGATATTCCTACCCGAGTGCCCAGTATAGTGAAGTTCTCCAAACTTAGCAGAAGTGAAGATGCAAACAAATATACCAAGCCTTTGGGAGAGGAAAACTATCAACCAAACAGCATCTGTCATGTGATGTTTGACAAAATCACAAAATGGCATTTGAGAAATGATTGGTTACTAGTTTCTCTCTCTCTCTCTCTCTCTCTCTCTCTCTCTCTCTCTCTCTCTCTCTCTCTCTCTCTCTCTCTCTCTCCACTTTATCACACTCCAAAGCATAGTACTTCTGACTACAAAATGAAGACAATACTATTCATATACAATGAAAATAAATTAGGCCATTCTATGTTTTTCCATAACACAAAAATAAATAAAGAAAATTAGACTAATTTACAAATGTAGACAATACAGTATTTAAACATATGTTGAGAAATACACTTAGTAGAATGCAGTTTAAAAAGTTTTCTATACACAATTTAAAAGTAGAATTCTAGATGAAACCATGCATCCTTTGGCATAATGGAGAGTACTGGTAAACTTGGATTACTTTGTTAATATCTGCTACAGTATATATATAAGATCATAATGGGCATAGAATGGACCAAAAATAAAAAAATGTAAGGGGCTGCAAAACAATAATAATCTTCTTATTGATCTGTGAGATTTCAGACAGAAGATAAATAACATAGAGCCTTATTCTGGTTGGTGCGGTCCGTTCCGAATTCTTTCGGACGGCGATTTTTAGCTACCTGTTCATGCACAAGCAACGCAATGCGCATGTGCAATGCAGTGTCGTCGCACTCGTTCTCAGCAATACCGTCTACAAATGTCCACCAAACTCCCTCGGGAAATATGGGCATAATATGGGCGTCATGTGGGCGTACACAAGGGCGCAGTTTCAAATTGGGCAAAACTGGGCGTAAATCTGGGCGTACACGTGGGAGTGCACGAACAGTGGTAGGCGTGCATTTGGACCACACACGGAGCGCAAGCAGACCAACACGGCAGAAATCTTCGGTGTCAACAAGCAGCTTTCAATTCTCTGAGGGCAATGGATCATGCGCTAGGCATTCGGATAGCCCAATTAGTACGCCCGCACCTTAAACACTCGACGCTGAGCACAATACAATCCAGTCCTCTGGTCATTAGTGATTAATTAAACACTTTTCACAGGTTGAATTGGAACCACTAAGACAGGTAAAGGTGCAACAATGAAGTAATAAAACTTAACATGATGTAAGGGTTAATCCAAAGTGCAAGTAATGTGTTTAAGTGTCAATTAGGAAGTAATTGATTACATTTAAAAATAATATATATGTTACGAGGTACCCTAATTGGATAAGTAAGTATGTTGCTGAAGCATGATTTCCGAATAGATTACTGAGGTTTGCGCACATACATTAACTCGGTGCGTACGGTCAGCTTCCCGTCCGTTCGGACGCAGTAAGACCATCCAGAATCTTTGAGTTCCCACCGCACACGCACGTTCGGATGCAGTATGAAGACACTCCCTCTTCTTAAAGAGTCCGCCCGAACGGATGCGGACGACCTGTGGGCGTGTGTTCTTAGAATGTCCGCCGTGCGTTCCGTTTGGGCATTTCCAAATGAACGCGCATTTCCAAACAGTCAACCAGAATAAGGCCCTTAGATCCCTTAAATACCTTCATCTATGATTGGATAGATTTTGGTTTTGTTGCAGTAAATCAAGAAACAGTCAATTAAATTTTAATTGAAAAGATAATATATTTTTAAAAAAATAGTCTTGCATACAGCAATACTGGCCAGTTGAAGTCTGCAGACAGATGTAATACATTTCAGTGAAATCTTTCTTTGAATCAGTTGTGACTTTGGACAGAGTGATAGGTTGGAATACACTCAGTAAGCACCAACTGTGAAATTCAGTTTTTCTAGTAAGTGGCTGAATTAATGGTATCTAAGATACGCTCCACATGTTTCGCAGGAAAGCTACGACGTATGCAGTAGGGGAAAAAAAAAAATAAGTTTCAGAATATCTGATATTTTATAAGAAAAAAAAACAGGAACTGATTATTAATTTGTGGTTTAGGTGATAACAATGTGAAGTTATTTATGTGCTTATTAAATTCATTTTTACCAACACTAATTATTTATTGCAGTCCGCAGAGCAAAATGTCATTATGCTTAGAATGGTAAATGTGTGTGCAGATTTATAGACAATAGTTATATTCTCATGCAAATAGAACAATATCAAACTAAACAATTGTAAATGCAATCTTTTTAGTAATACATACACATCCTGGGTAGAACAAAACATAAATGTGTTGGAAATTCTCTTTGAAATAGAGAATGAATGTTACATTAAAAAGAGACACAATGAAAACAGCAAATGTATAGATTATAATGTCAAAAAGTCAAGTATACCAATTTGAAATCCTTATTTCCCTATTACAGTATGTTATAGGGACTGCTATTAAAGCTGTTCCAGCTGGTTCTGCATTTCAATAGTTTAGTTTATTATACATCCTGAGGGGCTATGATACATCATTCCTCATATGTCATGTCTATATCCTACTGTTTCATACCTACCTCTATTAATTTGTTTTTTATCCCATTTTATTTGAAAATAAAATTCAGCACATTTTTGCAGAAACTTCCCATGAAGAAAATTAAAAATATTCAAAAATATGAACTAAATATAATTAGAGTGGTGCTTTAAAAAAAAAAAAAAAGAGGATGAATATCCGACAATACAATATCTGAAACTTGTGGACTTATGCCAGATTGTGATACATTAGAATATTGGCTTCAGAAGCTTGTTCAGTAGCCACATATTTATATGATTCCTGAAGAAATTCTACTGTATTTTCTCATTGGGTACTTGTTTCCTAGCACGGCCACAATCTTGTGGATCGTGTACCTTTAAGTTAAGGTACACGATCCACACGATGGACCCGATTTCCTTTGAAATCAGGTCCATTTTGCCGGCTAAGGCACAATATCGGGGGCATTGCGTCGGTCGGGACCATTAACATTGGTCCCGACGCGACCGACGCGATGCCCCCGATTTTTCCATAGGCTTCAATGTTAAAAAATATTTTAACATTGAAATCATGAGGATCGTGTCGGGAAAGGTAAAATATCGGGGGCATCGCGTCGGTCGGGACCATTAACATTGGTCCCGACGCGACCGACGCGATGCCCCCGATTTTTCCATAGGCTTCAATGTTAAAATATTTTTTAACATTGAAATCGTGAGAAAATGTGAAAAACGTGAAATGGGCCAATATGACCCATTTCACATTATAGATGTCCCCGTCGTCACCCCACGATAGACGCGAACCCGAAGCGTGGCGAGCGGCGGCGGTGCGCGTCCTCCGACCTTTTCATTCCCCTACTATCAACGTCGGCGTGGAGTTGAGAATAGAATAGTGTGGCGAGCGCAGCGAGCCACCGAGCCCGAAGCGTGGCGAGCGCAGCGAGCCCCGCGAGGGGACGCGTATAACTTCACAGGTATACGCGTCCCCTCGCGGGGCGCGCTGCGCTCGCCACGCTTCGGGCTCGGTGGCTCGCTGCGCTCGCCACACTATTCTATTCTCAACTCCACGCTGACGTGGATAGTAGGGGAATGAAAAGGTCGGAGGACGCGCACCGCCGCCCCTCGCGGGCTCGCTGCGCTCGCCACGCTTCGGGTTGGCGTCTATCGTGGGGTGGGGTTTACGCCGTTAAATTTCGGGGGGTTGGGAATATTTTACATTGAATCCAATGTAAAATCGGGTCCCAGGGACCCGATTTACATTTCATTCAATCAAAAAATCGGGCCGGTCGCGTCGATCGCATCGCATGCGACCAAATCGCATGCGATGCGATCGACGCGATTTTTCCGACACGACCACCCCGATGTAAATCGGTGTGGCCGTGCTAGGAAACAAGTACCTCCCATTGTGTATTCGATCTACTGCAGGTTGGATTGTAATTGAAGGTACTCTTTACTTAGAAGGGCGCCCATCTCGGCCATCTCGGGCATTGAATGCACTAAAAAATCAGGTGCGATGCGACAGACGAGATGCCCGAGATTTCCCATAGGGAACAATGTTAAATGTCTCAATTGACCCGATTTTCCTGTTCAATGCCTCAATTGAACCAATTTTTTCATAGGAAACAATGTTAAATGGGCCACAGAGGCCAAATAGGCACCCTGAAGTGAATAATGGCCACCCGAATTGTTAACGCCACCCCACGATCAACGTCAACCCGAAGCGTGGCGAGCGCAGCGAGCCCGCGAGGGGCGGCGGTACGCGTCCTACGACCTTTTCATACCCCCACTATCCACGTCGGCGTGGAGTTGAGAATAGAAAGTGTGGCGAGCGCAGCGAGGCGAGCGCAGCGAGCCCCGCGAGGGGACGCGGATACCTTCACAGGTATCCGCGTCCCCTCGCGGGCTTCACAGCTGTCCGCGTACCCTCGCGGGGCTCGCTGCGCTCGCCACGCTTCGGGCTCGGTGGCTCGCTGCGCTCGCCACACTTTCTATTCTCAACTCCACGCCGACGTGGATAGTGGGGGTATGAAAAGGTCGTAGGACGCGTACCGCCTGCGCTCGCCACGCATCGGGTTGACGTTGATCGTGGGGTGGCGTTAACAATTCGGGTGGCCATTATACACTTCAGGGTGCCTATTTGGCATCTGTGGCCCATTTAACATTGTTTCCTATGGAAAAATCGGGTCAATTGAGGCATTGAACAAGAAAATTGGGTCAATTGAGACATTTAACATTGTTCCCTATGGGAAATCTCGGGCATCTCGTCGGTTGATCGCACCCGATTTTTTAGTGCATTCAATGCCCGAGATGCCCGAGATTTTTTACTAACGATGCCCACGATCAAAATCGTGGGCGCCCTTCTAAGTAAAGAGTACCTAATTGAAAAGTCCCAAAAAAGGTGCAAATAATGATATTCATAAAGATTGGTCAACAACAGATAACCACAATATTCCTCCACAAGGTTCAGTGGAACACTATGTATTCTACAAAACAGAAGAAATATAGAGGCCGATTCTGACCCTTTTTTTGGGGGGGGGGGGGGGGGGGGAAACCCCATGTCGACCTTATGACCAGTCGACGTTCCTCATGTCGACCTTTATGCAAATTCGACCTTAAGTCATGTCGACCTTGGCCCAGGTCGACCTTAAATCAGGTCGACCTTCCAGCCAGTCGACCTAATGGGGTCGACCTAATGACTGTAGACCTAAGTTCATTCTGACAGATGTACCGATTCCATGCTAGGCAGTACATAAAAAATAGCTGGAGTATAAAGGGTGGACATAATGGTATTGTACCTTCAGGTGCTCTCTTTACTGACCGGGTGGGCAACCAAATCATTGACCATGAAAAGTTTGTTTTTACAGAACCAGCAGACATGCTATTCCTACTGTACATTTGTATGGTATCATACATTTATCTATCCTTGTTTTAGCTGATCACACTGATCTCTATTTCAAATAATCAATTGGTGTACATCTTTATGTTCTTGTAGGATTATTGAACTAATATCACATTACCTAGAGTGAAAATCCGATTTTTGGGGCAAGTCTTAATAGAGTGCGATTTTTAGACCTTTGAGATATTTTCACAAAAAATGGCCAATTTTGCACATTTTCTGAAAATCACACATTTAGTAGGATGCAAATTGTGCTAAAAATTGCACTTTTTTGTGTGAAAAATCACACATTTTGACCTGTCGATTTTTTCTCACACTTCAATTCGCATCCTTATGTTTTCCCATTAAAACGTACACATCTCGCAAATTAAGGGGGTTATTCTGATTCACTCGGAAAGTCACAATCACTCTCTAATGGACAAAACCATATGCACTGCAGGTGGGGCTGATAATATGTGCAGAGATAGTTAGATTTTGGTGTTTTATTGTTTCTGTGCAGGGTAAATACTGGCTGCTTTATTTTTACACTGCAATATAAATATCAGTTTGAAGTACAAACCCCATCCAAATGTAACTCTCTCTACACGTTACATCAGCCCCAACTGTAGTGCACATGGTTTTGTCCATTAGAGAGTGATTGTGCCTTTCCAAGTGAATTATAATAACCCCCTTAATATAGAAAACATAGACCAGGCAAAATGCCGCTACAAGCTTTCAGCTGCCCCCGCTCCTCGGATGGACACCCCACTGCCAGCCACTACAAGCTGCCCACCCCCGCCACTATGTGCTGCCCCCTTCCGCCACTTTGAGCCCACCCCCCCTCCACGGACCACGCTGTCCACCCCCTCCACCGCACAGACCCTGCTGCTGGCTGCACATCGGTGTGTGCCAACAGTGCTTCACTGCTGGCACACACTTAGGATTGGACCTGACACATCAGGATGTGCTTTTGATGGGTCTGATGTGCCACTGATGAGTCAGATTGTGAGACATCTGCTGTCCTGCTGGTGCGACCACAGGTTCCGTCCAATGCGCACGGGACCGTGCATCAGACCCAATGGCATGTCACACACAGCCGATTTGGTCCGATTTTATGGCCTGATCCGTCAGAATTGGCCGAAATCAGACCACATTGGCTCAGTGTATGGGGGCTTTAAGAATTTTGGACTGACAAAGGACTTTTATATTATGAGTATTATCCCAAACATAAACAAAGGGTGATTTGAAGGGTAACTAGATGGTTCAAAAACTATTATAGCAACAAATCTCCCTAAGTAGTCAACATTTCTCAATTTCTATTACAAGTTGTAGTGCACCAAAGGTACCCTCTTTTCTTCCATTCG